>NW_017728886.1:111455397-111466740 GCF_001723895.1 Crocodylus porosus
TTGGGGAGGGGGAAGGGGGGTGCGATGTGGGCACTGCAGTGCTGGGAGTGGGGACTCTGCCTTGCTGCTGCTTACTCAGCAAGGGTGGAGGTGAGATGCAGGTATGACTCACTCCAGGCAGAAGGGGGCAAGCGGCTCTGGCAGCGGTGATCAGGGGCTCTGAGGGCTTGTGGCAGAGTCCCCCCTGTGCAGCAGTCAGACAGAGCCTGGCACCACTCAGCTCCAGCAGGCATGAGGGCAGGAGTGGCAGTGAGGGGTGACACACGTCCTGACTGCCCAGGGATGTGCAGGGTCTGGGAGCTCACACAGAATCCCTCCTAGCCCTGTAAATAGTGGAAGCCAGAGGCATGTGCATGCATCCCATCCCCCCATCTGTGTTTGTGCAGTGATGGTGGGGAGCAGGGTGCTCCCAGGCTCCATGCAGTCAGGGATAACACCCCCTGCTGCAGCCCCTATGTCCAGGCTGTGCTACTTGGTGGCAGTAGCATCCAAAGGCAAGTCTGGGCCTGGGGGATGTCTGTATATGTGTGTCCTGCTGAGGCCCCCTTCAACCTGACAGCTCCCTGCCCCATTTCTCCCCTTTCCTGCTTTGCCTGCATGCTTCTGCTGGGCTCTCCTGTGTTGTGGCAGCTCCCCACCCTGTGTCCCACTCTCCACCCCCCTTTCCTCACTTCACCAGCCAGTGTTCTGCTGTCTAGTCGGTCATTGTGGGGATATCAAAGTCCAGGAGAACAGCTAGGATGCTGGGGGACCGCAAATTATTTTTTTTTTTTAACTTCACGGAACAATGAGAAGTTATTCTAAATCAAGATGCCTAGCACAACTCAAAAATAATCCTTGCCTCAAGTGGCATAACTAAGACACCTAAAGGGCACTTAGTACTAGCTAACATGCTTGAATATGCAATTAGTCAAGTTTTAGGTGTCCTTAACAAGAGATAATGGTAATGTGCAGTCTCACTGTCAGTCATTCCACAGTAAGAGGCCTCACCCAGACTGGTTACATAAGTTCAGACCTGACAGCAGAGAGTTCTCAGGGTAACAGATCAGTGATGATCACCTTGCTGTGCCTCTGGCATGGTTGGAACTCTTAAACCTGACTTGGTGCTTGGAACTTCTAGCTTAAGGGGTGCAGCCGTGCCTCAGTGTCTGCATTCCAGCAGTCTGTGACTGAAAGAGGTCAGCATACACCATTGACATGGCTTGAAAAAACTCTTCCAGATCACTCAGTAGGGGGCTGGATCTTTCCAGGTGTATGGAGGCTTCAGCCAGGACACTTCCTGCTAGCAAGCTAATCATCAACGCCACCTTGATCTTGTCCATGTAGTAAGCTTGGGGACACAAGGGCTGCATCCACATGAGCATGGACATTTGGTTCCCTGGAAACAACTATCAGCAGTGCACCTTGTGCCACTGCTAGTCTTCCCTGGGGAATGCTTGTGCCACATGCCCTTTGGCTCACAGCAAGTGTGGCTCTGACCAGCCCACTCCAGTTTTGAGTGGCATGTGCTGCTGTTGCATGCACTGCTCTGCTTTTTTTCCTGTGGCCTTTTTTTATTCCTGGATATTCAGGGGCCAAAAAAGGCGCTTCACTTTTTCCTTGCAGCATGGAGAACACCTGAACATGCAGTATGGAGCACTGTAGACATGTCTGTGGTGCCGCATACCTCACAGCCATGCTCATCTGGACATGGACAAGGTGCACAATGGGTAGCACTAGTTCAGGAACCTGCAGAACCTTTTTTGGGTCTCCACTGAAACATTTTGGCACTGGAGCTGTAGGTGCTGCACAGGGCTACAGGAGGCAAAGGCATTAAGCTTGCTGTCATGGGAGATCTGGGAGAGGAGGAAAGAACCTATCTCCTCCACAGAGAGAGAGAGAGGAAAAGAGAAAATAACTAAGGAACTGATGTATTTGTCTGTCTGTCTATTTTATGATCATTTTATTTTGTTTCACTCATACCTGTGAGGCAAATGATGTCACTATTCCATAAACAGCATGTGTCCCATGGTCCAGTTCATTCACTGGTCTAGGTCAGTAGAGTCCATTTCAAACCACAGAACAGATCAGTTAGCTGCAGCTGCCCAAAGCGATGCAAGTCCATTCTATCACCCATGCTTTTTTGTTTAAAACCCTACTTAGCCCTACTCACCCCATCTCCATGCCCTCTTGCTATTGTCATCCATAGGCAAGAGGAGTACACTGTTAAATAAGCTCTCAATGTGAAAAAAACTCCATTAGGTAAACTCCTCTGTCTTACTGATAGGGAAGGCTACAGGCCAGGAGACAATTCATGGGAAGCAGCTGAGACTTTGAATGCCCCCAAGTTGATCCAAGCCACTACACCCACCTGGAAAAGCCTGACCCAGTGGTGCCCTGGGGGAAGGTAGTGACTAGTCAATGTCCACCTCAGGCAGCTCTAGATGGAGGTAATTACAGAATTGGGCTGAGATACCCCTCAGTAAGATGCCCCACCCACACTGACTATGTAACTTCAGACCAGAGAACATAAAGCTGGCGGGGAAACAGACTACCTTGCTGTGCTTCTGGCTTTCTTAAAACCCATAAATCTGGTAAGTCTGACTTTGTGTTCAGAACCTGCAGCTGGCCTATATCTTGGTGCATGAAGGGGGCAGAGGGGGCTCTGATTTTCTATCATAAAAAAACCAAATCAAATGCCAAAATATATAGGTATTTAGAATTTATGTTAATATAATAAAGAGCTTAGTCCATCTATCCGTCTATAACCTCTTGGAGCACTCTGACTGATTACTGAAACCACCAATCGGAGTGCTCCAAGAGTTTTATGAACAGGAGGCCATGACGGTGGGGTGGGGCCAGAGTAGTTGTCTTCATATCCCCCCACTGCTTGGAGGCAGTGGTGGTGCACTGGGGGGATTAGGTTTAGCAAGTCCCACCCCCCCCATCCTTGCTCCCCTCTTCTCTCCCCATCATTTTTGACAGACAATTCACTTTTTTTATTATAATGATTGAGGCACTGGTAGACTTCCAAATTGCTTTAAAATTGTTAATATATCAGTAAAACATTGTGTTCAATTGATACCTATATATAGTGGCATTTCATTTTAATTGCAGAGAAACATGGATGTTGGGAGGTTTTTATTAGATAATTTTGGATTTGTTTTATCAGAGGATTTGGGACATTTAAACAGAGAAAACCAGGATCCCTGCTGATCACTCCTGTTTCTATCTTGGATACTAATGCCTGGATTGACTACCTGCCTTGACCATGATCTTGTCTTGACCCTCTGCTTGTTATCTTGGACTAGGACCAGTACCCTTGGCTGCCACTCTGATAACCCCTGACCAAGCATGATCCACTCAAAATCGATTACCTACACCTGAGTCTCTTGCACCTGATCTTTTTTGACAAACCCCACTACACTGTAGTGCCTGAACACCTTACAGTTATTGAAACATATAACTAACAATGACAATCTTGTTTCCAAGCTGCAGAAAAACTATTTTGATAGGGTTTGTGGTCTACGTATGTGTGACAAGGCCTTACTGGATGAAAGGTAAAATGAAGTGGGATTGCACTTAGTTCTGAAAGTTATTAGCACTGCGATCATTCTCCTCTGTAGCAGGCATTAGTTACTTTAGTCCAGGGGTGGGCAAAATAGCTGATCCAGCCAGCAGCCATACTCCATTACCCAGCAACCCCACACTCATGGCGGCGACCAGTATCCATGGGGACCCAAGCCATAGCTGTGCTGTGAAAGCTGAAGGCTGGAGTTGCGATGGAGCCTGGCCCCAGCAGTGCTGGTGCAGTGTGTGGCAGGGGAGGGCAGGGGGCTGCTCTGGAGCTGCCAGGATCTTGTGGTGCACCAACTGGTGTCTGGCTCCAGTGGAGGTGGAGATAATCATGCTCAGAGAGCTGGCAATGAACTGGAGAACTGGACTCTCTTCAGTGGCTCCAAATTAAATAGAGAATGGAATATAAGGAGGAAGGCTTCATGGTTCTTGGTACCACATAAGCAAGTGTGCTGCTGCATTTTGTACCAGCTAGCACTTTGGGGAGGGCAGAGGATGTAGCTTTTCTTCTCAATATGAGCGCAAAAGTCATGGCAATAGAGAACCACGCTAACTGTGCCCAGCAGGATGAGGCACGATATTCTGATCAGTCACAGACAGAAGTGAGTGATTTGTTGTCATTCCTATTCAGGCTTGTAGGAGCGCTGAGAAGTTGGAAAGAACTTCAGGGTTGTAGACCAATTTAACTACTGTAGAGTAGTGATGCCTTAAGAGCCTTCAGCAGCAGGATGCATTTCAAAAGAGGCAAGTTCTTAGAAGCATTTTGTTTTACTAATAGTACCAACTCATCCTTGCCTGAATCCAACATCAGTCAATTTTGGCTAGGTATTGAAAGGCTGGGAGATAGTGTTCTTAATTTTTTATCTGAAGGAAGATGCACTGTATGGTGTTTTCATGTGTTAGTGCATCCTATGCAGCACTCCCAACAGCGATAGACAGATGTTGGATAGTCAGAGAAGCAGACTGAGCTTGTGGGATTTGACCTTTCTCTTCCTCGTGCAACTCACTGGTTTCAACTTCTGGTACAATCTGAAAGACAGATGCAGAGTTTCTTCTGGAAGAATGATTCACACTCATGTTGGCCTTGTGCTACAGTTCTGAGGAAAGCTCTGCAGTGGAGGAATAGAGCCTGGCTCTTGGAGAAGGGTCGAGTCAACTTTCCTCATGAAATATTGATCCTGGCAGAGGAATATATTGGGAGTCTTCAGTGAAGTGAAGATCTCCTTGTAACGTCATGGGTGTGGTGGATTCTCCCTTGCTTTGATACCACATTGTGATTTGATTTGAAGGCCTCTAAGTTCCAGAAACCTCCTACATCTGGTCAATCTTTCTCATTGCCTCTCTCTCAAATTCTGCAATATCCTTTTATTAAAACATGTGTCCTAAGTTGATTATAATAGTCAACACCCTAATCCTGAAAAGCCTAATTTTTGTATTTACCTCAGTGATGGCTGCTAGACATGAAACAGAGGTCTTCATAAACAGCCTGTTAGGACTTTTTTGTGAGCTTATGCAGTTAATTTTGAAAGTTTAAAATAGCAGTCAAAATGGCCTTTCATTTTACTGATTTGTTCAAAAATTGCAACAGGTGGGTAAGGCATAGCTTTTCTTGGCAGAAGATATGCCGGTTAGAGCCTATCATTTTGTGATCTCAACATGTTAAAGTAAATATCTGTAAACTTCTTTGGCATTGAGAGATCCTTAACCTGACATCTCCAAAGGAAATGATTATCCGTATGTATGCTCTCTCCTCAAATAGAATTATCTGCCTTTAAATCACACTTTTTAAAGCGGGGATGTATTTGGACCCAGAGGAACAGATTTCCATCTTCAGCTTCCTCTGTGCAAAAATTTAAGTTTATTTCCTACCTAAGAGGACTTTTTACCATCTCTATTTTTCCCTGAGCCTGAGGAATGGTGTATGAGCCTGAAAGCTTGTAGTAAAAGATCATTTTTTTGGCAATTTCTTAGTTGGTCTAATAAAAGCTATAATCTCTGAACCAAGAGACTTAAAGTTTTGCATGACTTTTTAAAGCAAGAACTTAAGGCTTATTTTTCTTGGTTCCCCTGCTCTTCATTTTCCACTTCTAGTTAAATGCTAGACAGGCAGGAAGACTCATTAATTCAGCTTAGGTTCTAGTGGGTTGATCTGCTGAAAAGAAGGTAAGCACTGATCCTTAGTAATCACAGTTCTTCTCTCTAATGGGAAGAGAGAAGAATATGCCTTGAGTTCTTTGGGCTGATATGTCTTCATGATCAATGAGATGAGCTTGTTAAGTAACATTTTTGGGAGGATAGTAGCAGTCGAACAGTCGTGTCTTAACTTACTTCTGATGTTCAGATGATTTCAATTTAGATAATAGAGTGAAAATGAAATTTCCCCCCCCTTCTTATCTATCCTGTGTTCACAAAATAGAGTTATTCCTGAAACGTTATCAAAAATGCTTTGTTCTCCATATTTTCCATATACTTTAGAAAATATTGTCTTTGATTTTCTTTTCAAATATCAGTGCATGCCTCTTTTATATTAAAATTCATTACCAATAGTAACCGCCTGGTAAAAATATATTTCTTAGAAACTTTTCTGAGCTAGAAAGGTAAAATGTCTTACTTCAGAGATGTGTGGACCTAATAGTGTGTTGTTTGTTTTAAGTGATTGCTAGCCAGAATCTTGCTACTGACTTCAAGCTATTCTCAAGTTAGACTGGAAGAAAGTGAATTTGAAAAAGTTACTGGGAAGAATGGTAGTTAAGAATCCTATTTGATTTATATATGACTAGATCTCATAAACTTTTATGTTTAGCTTTGGGTTTTTTTAGATTAAACTTCTATTTTTTTCCTTCTGTTTAAATAAATAATAAATCATTCAAAGAAATTCTGTTTTAAATCCCAAAGCATCACTTTTCTTTGGGAGAAATTACTTAAAATAACACATCTTTTCAAGGTCTGGGCATGGATATGGCACCAAATAGACTGAGACCTGAGGAATTTCAGAGGCTAATGGAGGCTGGGCTTATTATGGTTTTCTTCCCTTTCCTATCTTATTGATTGATTGAAAAACAGTTGTCTAGTTTTCCTTTCTCCATGAATATTCTTCACTAGGCATACCCCACACCCCTCCAAACCTAATTTTCTTCTCCCTGGATGGATAGTCAGATACAAGGAATGTCCATCCTCAGGGGTTCTCAAGACCCAGTTAGACAAAGCTTTGGCTGGGATGACCTAGTTGGGGATGGTCCTGCTTTGAGCAAAGGGTTAGACTAGATGACCTTTTAAGGTCCCTTCCAACCCTAGCTTTCTATGATTCTGTGATACTTCATTTGTTTCTCTTCTGTACATTCTTCCCTTTGGCCTAATTTTTCTGGTGACTTTGGTTTATGAAAGAGGGTTCCTGTCATACTCTTACTAAGAACAAGGGGCTATGCTGGGTTTTTTAAATCCCTGGTTATTCTTTTAAGTCTTCAGACTCTTTGCAGTGAAGAACTTTAGACACCTGTAAAACAGCAGGAGGCTAGGAAAATCAGCTGTCTGCAAGCAATCAAGTGTCTTTTGTTGACCACAAACAAATGCTGCTTGGATCATATTTGGAGAACCTTTGAGCTTTAACCTTTGAGGTTATCCATCTCAAATACTTCTGCTAAGGCCTGATCCTAGTGGAGATGCTCTGTTGTGCATAACTTCAAATAAGTGGCCCTTCCATACGTGCTCTGCCTTCAATGATAGCTTCAAAACATACTTAAGCATTGCAGAACCTGGACTACTTAGTTCCAATCAGTCTAACATTGCCTTGTTTTTCTTACCTTTAGCGTTACTAGACAGACGCAATTTTGTTCCTTACATTTGTAAGCTTATTTTTCATCTGAAAATTTTTTTTAAATTTATGTTTTAAATAGAAAAGTCAATAGCACTCCATTTAATGTGATAGCTGTTACCAGGGAACCTGAATACTTGACATTCTGTTATCTATGAATGGAAAGCACATTGTGCCAAGTGTTTTAGGAAAGTAGAAAAGAAAAATAGTTGGTGTTCTGCTGATGGAGAAATGGGATTTTGATCTGCTTTGGGAGGTCAATGAAGTGGCTTTCTCAAAGGCAAACAGCTGACCCCTGACAAGACTAGGATAACAGATAGGACTCATGACTCATCTGGTACCAATTCACAGGACTAACATGATAATTCCCTTTCTATTTAAACCTGTTAAGCCAAAATATGACTCTCTTTCAAAGAAGGAAATGCTATTTCTAAGGCATTTAAGGTTGACCATTCCTCTTTTAGCATCATGAATGTAGCTACACAATTAGCAGGATTATTTGTTTCCTGCTGGATGTGTAGAGGAGGGATCAGCAACTGTAATAGCCCACAGGCTGATCTGGACCATGGAACTGTGGCTTCCATGGCATTCAGTAGTGATGGGTCTGGGTCTCTAGTAAAGGGGGAACTGCCCCTGCACTGCACTGTTGTCAGCCACCTGGGGCTTTGGTGGAGGGGAAACTCTGCCTGTGTCGTGCCACAATCAGGTGGCATAGGCTCTGGTACAGGGGAACTTTTGCCATGCCACATTGCAGATGAGCAGTAAGGAGAAGCAGCAGATGGGTCTCAATGACCACTGACCTACCACCTGAGCTGGGTCACTCCCGCTCCCCTGCCAGAAAACCTTGTTGACCCCTGGTCTAAAGCAACAGACTTGGCTTTTCTTAAGAGTAATGGTAAAAAGTTTCCCCTGCCCCACAGGGGAGGTAAAATTCATTAACAAAACACAGCTGTATTTTAAACATTTATAAACCCTTTCATTTTTAAAATCGTTCTGGTTGCAAAGTTCTGCCTGTTTCTTTTTCTTGTATGGGTTGTAACATTAGCAAAGGTGCAACTTCAGGCATAGGAAATCAACAAAAATTCAGTTATTTAAATGAGGGACTGAGGAAAAGCAGGCAGGTGGTGAGGAGCATTCAGTTCAGACCAAGGCATCAACAATACCAAGAAGTTTCTCCTAAGCAGTATAGAAGAAGACAGAATCTATAGGTGAAGTGGGGGAGAAACAAATTGAGATCACAGAGGTAAAGAAAGTGTGTCAGACTAAGTTGGTAAATGAAAATAACTATCAGTGTCTACACACCAGTCTGAGAACTGGAAACCACAACCAGGGGAACTCAAATGCTTGGCAGCTAAGGAGGATGTTGATGTAATGATCATTACTGAAGTATGAAGGAATGACAGAAATGGTTGGGAAACTGGAACAGCTGAGTACAAATTGCATAGGCAGAACAGATTGGGTCATAAGAGTGCAGGAATAGTTTTTGGAGTTATGGAACGTAAGGAAAATACATATGCCAGGTGTGATCGCCAGTTGAACACATTTCACTGGGTATCGCACCTTACAGACACTGTGCATTATCATGCATGTGAAGGTGGAGGTCAGGTTAAGTTTGTGGATTTAACCTTAATTTTTTGCACTTATGGAACTTGGAGTGCAAAGCATTGCAACCTTTATGTTCAGTAGCACCATTTGGGGGTATTTTTCATGGATTTAATGTGAATTCTTGCTGCAGAAGTCTATAGAGGAAGTCTGGGCTAGCGAAACAAGGTTTCTAGTCTATATATGGATAAACTCTTTTGTTCTATATCAGGTAAAGGATTGCGGACAGTGTTCTGTATCTCTTAACTGAGTCGCTAAATCAATATTTTATTGTCGGGGGAACCCCTCTGCTTTTACCACTGAGTTTAATGAGGGTGTTCTGGCAAGAGAACTTTTACCCTGCTGAAGAGACAAAGATCTGTAGGAGTTGGGAGAAGGGGGAAAGAAAGGACCGCTAATTAGATCTATTTTTGGGCACAGCATGGTAACCAGAAATGGGAGATTCTGTCATATATAAAGTCATCTTTTCAGAGATGTTCCATATCCCACAAGGAGAATAAGAGGTTGCGTTTTCTCCATGCTGCTGGGGATCCTTGCTGGAACATCTTTCTTATCAAGGTGAACCCCCTTTTTTGCTGCTAAAAGAGCAGTGAATGAGGAGAGAGAAAATTGTGTTACGTTTCACTCATCCAGTTACTGAATGATGAGAATGCAGACCTCATCAGAAAAGGATGAGAGTTAAACTGAATCTTTCTCTCCCTTCTCCATAAACCTAGTTGTTTCTTAGTATTTGTTTTTAGCTGTATTTTAGAACACTAAAATCTTCTTGGCACCCAACAGGTTTGGATAAACTGTAAATAAGCACCTATTGTTGGTGTCTGGGATGGTAAGGAAAGGGAGCACACTTAACAATGTAGCTGTCCCCACAAAAAAGAGCTGGCATTGCAAAGGCATAGCAGGGTCTCCAGCTATGTGAAATGATCTATTCTTAAACTCTATCTGTACTCTAACTGAAAATCTGCTAGAAACAAAGTCTTTTTTTAAGAACTGTTAATCAAACAACAGTATTTCTAACATATCCTTCTCATATCCTGGGTAGGATTTTGCACTGAATATTTTGAGATACTGTTGCACAATGGAATTTGAACACTTTCTGAAACTAATCATTGTTTGCTGCTATGTGAGTATTAAGGTAAACATCCATTAATTGCAGGCAAATCACGCTGCACCTCACTGGAAATTGCTCTAAAAGGGCAAGAAGAAACTGGGAATGAATGGTGTGCCCATTGTACAGTACAACTTCCTTGCAGACTATGACAGGGATTATATTTGATATTGTATAGTGCAGAAGATGCTATGTGGTATTTAGAGTAATCACTTGTGATCCAATTATCTAAGAAAAAATAAGGCTATTGATTTAGCAGAACATAGAAATATGTGTGCTGAGTGAAATCAAGTGGAATAAAAGGAGTGGAAGCAAATGACATTGAAGAAAACACAACAAAAGAATGAATTAGCATATGCCCAAGGCTTATTTGTACCATATAGCAATTAACAAAGAATGCCAATGAGTAATTTTGTATAAGAATGAAGCGCACATATAACCAACCTATCAACCATTTTGTGCAGAAGACAATGGATTAAAAAAAGAAGGCAAGAGTTTAGGAAAGGCTAAGAAAAGCAAAGACAGGGAGTGTAATTGTTCTTTCACAAGAGGTTAAAATAAATATTCAAGTACCCAAGAAATAAATGTGACTGTAGGGGCGCATCCAGATGAGCATGCATGTGCCTATTGTGGCATCTCAAAGCAGTTTAGGGGAGACACTGTTTCCCCTAGTGCCCCCTGGCGTGACAAGGAACAATGGACACAAGTTATTAGAGAGTAGATTTAGATTAGACATCCGCAAGAACTACTTCACAGTTAGGACGGCTAGGAGCTGGAACCAACTTCCTAGGGCAGTGGTGCTGGCTCCTACCCTGGGGATCTTTAAGAAGAGGCTTGATGACTACCTGGCTGGACTCAGATGAGTCCAGTCTTTTCTCCTGCCCAGGCAGGGGGTCGGACTTGAAGATCTACAAGGTCCCTTCCAACCCTACTTCTATGATTCTATGAGATGCCACAAAAGGCACGCTGGGGACAAAAAAATGTTCCCCATGCTGAATATTTGCAGTTCAGGCTCTAAATTTGATACCTGTAAATCCAAGTATCAAAAGAAAACCCATGGAAAAAAAGTTTGTGTCTCAAGGCAAACCAGAAGTGGGTCCTCCAGAGAGATGCTCTGGTTTCTGGCCAGAACATCTCTATGGTGCTTTTGCTGCCCCAGAACATGGGGCACACTCCCTTAGCATGCTGGGGTAAGCAGAAGTGAGGCAGGGCTGCAGCATTACTGGGACCTGGGTGCTGTCCTAGGTAAGTTAGTGACATGGGGGTGGGG
>NW_017728886.1:111466840-111480080 GCF_001723895.1 Crocodylus porosus
GGGGGATGTAGGGTTTGTTGGTGCATTCATGGGGAGGCTTGAGTGGGGCCTGCCACATGCCTGCTTCCCAACCCACCTCATGCGGTGCTGGCAGCAGCAGTGAGCGAGGCCATGGCCTGGGTGCAGGCACAGTCCACGGCAGCACGGTGCTGCTTGACATGGGCTTTGTACATGTTGAATGGACCCGGCCTAGCCTGCTAGTCCATGGCTTTGGACAGGACTGGGAAAGCAGTATGCTAGTGGGGGAGGCCCAGCCCAGATTGGGTCCATTCAGCACAGCCTGTGCCATACAGTGCTGTGCTGCTGTGGGTCTGTGCCTGCAGCCAGGCCACAGCTCCATTTGCTGCTGCCACTGGCACCATAGGGGACAGGTGGAGGGGCAGGCATGTGGCGGCCCCTGCTCAAGCTCCCCCACGAACCCACCCCCAAACCCATCTCCCCACATACCCAGTGCTAGCAGCCAGCCAGGCTGTATCCACTGCAGTGCTGCCTCACCCGTTGTCTGTGAATGGAGAATGGGTCTAACCAGCCTGGCCTGCCCCACTAGCACACCTTTGGACAGGACTGGAATGGCTCCTGCCACCACCTGCAGATCCTGTGCAAAGGAATGCATCACCAGGGTAGGCAAGGCCAGGCTGGGTCAGGTCGGGCTGGGCCCATTCTCCATGAGGGTAAGGTGCCTATGCATGGCTAGAGGGCTGTGCTGATGGCTGGCCATGGCCCTGACAGCCCAGCAGGCTGCTGGTGCCAGCACCAGGAGGTGAGTGGGGGAGACAGGTGAGCATATGGCACCCCCCCAACCCAACTTCCCCACCCACACACTCCACACTCCCCCACCCTCTTCCTACAAACCCCACATCCCCCCACATCTCCTCACCCCCTCCTATAAACTCCATATCCCCCACACACACCCCACACCACCCCCACATTCACCTACACACTGCACATCCCCCACATCATGCACCCAGCATGCCCAGCTGCCAAACGGGGCAGGAGCTATGGCTGCGCAGGTGTCTCTACATCATGGTTAGTGAAGGGGTCAGGGGGAGCTCTAATTTTTCTATGATAAAGCCAAAGCAAACATCAAACCATATAGATATTTAGAGTTAACTTTATTATGATGATGGAGGCACTGGTAGGCTTCCATTTTGCTTTAAAATTGTAAATATATGAATAAAACATTGCTCAACTGATCTAGTGTACTTTTGTTTTACGTGTGGAAGAACATGGATTTTGGGGTAATTTTAAAGAGCGAATTTGTGAATTTACTGGAGAATTTGCAGTTTTTAATAGGAAACACCAGGATTCCTGCTAGTGAGGCCAGTGGCAGGACTGAGGCAGAGAAGCCTGCTCAAGGCTGGCACCCAGCTGGAGGGCAAATGAGGTGGCTGACCTCCTGGCCATTTGGGGCCAGGAGGACATGCTCTGACAGTTCAAAGTAGGCCACCATTCTGAGAACATCTTCCAGGCAATAAATGCCCAGATGGCAGGGCAGGGGCACACATGGCAGCAATGCCACACAAAGGTCAACTGTGCAGCCATGGCCCACTGGCAGCTGGCTCAGAAGTGCAGATGGCTCTGCTGCAGTGCAGATGAACTATGCTACAGCCCAGCTTGCTACGTGGTCCCTGCCGAGGTCTGGTAGGTGTGCAAACGTGGGGCTGCTGGTCCAAGGGGGCAGATATTGTCACAGGTGGCAGCAGCCCTCACTGCCATACTGCTGCAGTGGGTAGAAGGTACAGGGGCCACTGTAGGTTAGGGCTGCTGCAGGAGTCCAGTTGGCACATGGGGCTAGTGTCCCCACATGTGAATTGTTCAGGTCTCAGAAACTCCTGTCTATTTGTATCTTACAGTGGACAGGGGATTTAAGGCCCACCAAGTTAACTAATAACCCCCACTGTGTGGTGCCAAAGGATGAACGGTACAACTAATAATTTTTTTTGGTGGGGGGGACAACTAAGGGGGAAAAAAACAGGATAGGAGTAATGTGGGGGTTGAAATATGAAAATAAGGGCTCTGGAGGAAGACACTAAGTAGAGCACCCTAGGCGGTACCCACCAGTCTTCAAAGGCATCCAAGGAGCCGGTGAACACTGCCCAGTGGTGCTCTGCCCACAAATGTGTGTGGACAAGTGACATGGGGGGAAAGAACAGCCCAGCTTCTGGGAGCCTCCCCACCTGCGCCCTACAATCCATCCCCAGTAAAGATCAAATGGGTAATGCTGGTGGAGGGGGCTTTGTGGAGGGGCCTGTGGCCCACGCTTCCCAGCACCCTCCCAGCCGGAGCCTCCTTCCTGGTCAAGTACAGGGCCCACTTGGCTAGAGCCAGGAGGAGTTTGAACAGGAGGTCCCGGGACTTGGTGGGGCCATGGATGGGGTACTCAAAAATAAAAAGGTGGGGGGTGAAATTCAATCAGAACCTCCGGAGGAAGTTCTGGAGGTGGAGGGGCTGCACCCCTCCATGTGTACCAGGGTCTCCCTCTGCCAACAGAAGGGGCAGGAGACCAGGGTGTTTGTGAAGCTTACCACATACACACCTGTGGCAATGGCTTCATGGAGGAGCTGCCAGCTGAGGCCCCCAGTGACTCGTGGGATGAAGGTGGAGTATAGACTCAGCCACTGAGGTGCCTCAGCTATGCTCTCGTTGAGCAGGTCTCTCCACTTGGTATCTGGGTGAGACGTGAGGGTGGCATGATGGATCATGTAGCACATGAGCATGTGGCAGTGATGGACAGTGGAAAAGCGGACCACTTTGGTGCCCTCCAGCCAGCTCAGGTGGTGGAGCAGGGAGTGCTGTGGGCCCAGGTGAGATGCTGGTCCCACAGCAAATTTTGGTGGGTTGGAGGAACAGGGAGCTGGGACTGCCACCATGCAGGACCTGGTCAACAAAGGCAAGGGCATTGGGAAGTAAGGCAGATTTCACCTTCTGGACCAGGCAGGAGGTCACAGGTGCTATGGTTAGACCCATGCTCTGGGCTAGCACAGCAGGGTCAACCCATGCCCGCCTATCATAGTCCAGGAAGCCTCCAATATGGGTGACGCCACCCAGGATCAACCTTTGTCACAACCGGGGCACCTCTGCCATTGGTACCTCCAGCTGGGGGTTCCAGAGGAGGGGCACAATGATCAAGTCAGCACCCTGGGCAAGTGTCACAAGGGAGCTGGAGGCAGAGCTTGCAGGTCCTTCAGGGAGAAGCCCCACAGGCTGCAGAACTGCCAGGCATATTGGAGCCCACAGAAGTGATAGAGGGAGGCATACCCCAGTTGGTTCCATGCTGCATGGCTACCATCACCATATAGTAGTCACTGCAGGGCCTGAGAGTGGAATGCCAGGCCCTGGCTGCTTTCCCACAAGGGAAGGCTCAGGACTTCTGCAGTGATCCAGTGTCATCTTGGACAGAAAAACTCTGGTGCCCATCTCTGGAGCCTGGCCAGGATCTTGGGGGGCACAGGCAGGGTGTATAAGCAGTGCCAGAACGTGGACAGGACAAGCTGGTTCAACACCAGTGGTCTTCCATTCAGGGAGAGACATCTTAGGAGTCCTTCCCATGTCTGTACCTGATCCACCACCCTTGCCTCCAGCTGGTGTCAGTTTTCTGGCATGGAAGCATTTGTGGGGGACAAGTAGACCCACAGATAGAGCAGCAAGCCTGTGCTGCAGTGGATCCTGTGGAGCACGGGTGGAAGTGAGCCCATCTGCCACCCGTCACCTATCATCAGGCCAAACCTCTTGACTCAGTTGACCTGGGCAGAGGAGGCTGCCTAGTACAATGCCTGGCAGACCTCCACATGTGCCAGGTCACCTGAGTTCTGAACTGTGAGGAGTACGTTGTCAGCATATGCCAACAGGACCAGTTGCACCAATGGCTCCTGAAGCATCAACCTACAGAGGTGTACAGCACCTGGAGAGCCTGCACAAAGTGGGGACCAAAGCCAAAGGCCCACAGCATGCCTGTGAGTTATGCATGATCCACCCTGCCAAATGCCTTTTCCTGGTCCAGGGACAGGAGGGTGAAAGGCAGGCTCTCCTGGCTTTCTAGCTCCAGGAGGTCCCGAACCAGGTATAGGTTGTCAAAGATGGAATGTCCGGGCACCATGCACATCTGGTTGGGATGGATCATGTCCACCAGCACGGACCACAGGTGCAGCGAGATGGCCTTTGCACCACCTTGTAGTCCATCCAGAGGAGGGACATGGGACACCAGTTCCTCAGGTCATGGAGGTCACCCTTCTTCAGTAGGAGGGTCAGCATGGCCCTCTGGCATGACAAAGGGAGTTCCCTACTTCCTTTGGATTCAGCCCAGGCTGCAGCAAAGTCAGGCCAAGGTCATCCCAGAAGGCCTAGTAGAACTCCACAGTCAGCCCGTTGATGCCGAGCACCTTGTTACCAAGCATGAGGCGGAGGGTGGTCAAAAACTCAGCTAGGATGAGAGGAGTCTCCAGCTGGTCTCAGTCACCTGCACCAACCTGCGGAAGTCCCTCGCACAGGGTCTGACAGGCTTCAGCATTGGTCAGATCCATGGAGAAGAGCTCTCCATAGAAGGCTTGTGCGCACTGGTGCATCTCACTTGGATCCCTGAGGGAGGTGCTGTCGCACACCAGAAGGAAGGTGATGTACAGCAGGCTGACCCTGGATGCCCAGGCTCTAGCATGGCCTAGCCCTAGCCAAGGTAGTGATCGCTGAAACGGGTCAGCCGGATGCCAGAGGAGTGGGCCTGGGCAAAGTGTGGTTAAGAGATATAAATTTGGTCCAACCAGAAGTAGCAAACCTGCTCCTCCCCTACCTTTACATAGGTAAAGATGGGGGGATCGGTAGGGTGACAGGCACAACAGATGTCCATCAGGGAGTATTCTGTCAGGATTTGCCTGAGGACATCCACAGCAGCTTAGTTCTGCTCCCTGCCTGAGCGGTCTTGTGCATCCAGGGTGACATTAAAGCCCCCGCCAAGGACCAGGCACTCGTGAGGCTTGAGGGTGCCGCTGTAAGTGGGATTGGAGGAGTTCTGCAGCCCCTTGGGATGGGGGTGGAGGTAAGGGTGGGGGTGAGGCTCTCTCACAAGATGGCAGGGTAGGGCTGGAGCCTCAGAGGATCTGCATGGGATCCCCAACATGAGTGGCCTGTTGATCAGGGGACCCCACCTTGACCCCCTCTGGTATGGGACCAAGAGGCAGACTGGTAGTGAAGTTTTTCTGGGAGTGGGAGGGAAGAGATCCTTTAGGCTTCAGGATCTGCCTCAGGGTCCTGGGAGAGGGGACCTTCCTCCTTAGGACTCACTAGGGTGAGACCCAGGGCCACTGTCTCCCCAAATCATCAGAGGGGGAGGACTCTGCTGCCAGCCCTTCCATTGGTTCGACTGAGGTCTCAGTCTCAGTGCCTGTGGTCTTCCAAGACCAGCAGAGTGGAGGGGGCTCCTGTTTGGGACTGGCCAGCAGCCACAAAGCCCCCTCCAGCAGCATTACCTGTTTGATCTTTTCTGGGGATGGATTGTCTGGCGCAGCTGGGGAGGCCCCCAGAAGCTGGGCTGTTCTTTCCACCCATGTAGTAGTCTTGGATAGGTAAAAGGGGTCCTCCATCTCAGAGGACTCCAACTGAACCCAGGCCTTCCTCTTGGCCTTGTGCCCAGAGGGAATCTGTGCCCACTCAGCCTTGGGGTGGTCCTCAGGTGGACAGGATCCAGCAGGAGATGGTGAGGATTGGGGAGGCAGTTACAGCAGGGACATGGCTAGGGGTGGTGGGCCCTGCTCCCTCTCTTCCCTTGACTGCTGCCCCCCTCCTTGGTACTCTGCCGAACATGGTTGGGTCAGTGCCCCCAGAGATCATGGCTGGGAGTTGTGGCTGAGGTGCCAGTGGGGCCTTAAGGGGAGGGGTACCAGTGGTAGGGGCACCCCTCCTGCCAGTGGGACCCACAGATGCCTTTCTTGCCTGGCCCATGGGGCACTCGTGATGTACGTGCCCCAGGGCATGGCACTGGAAGTATCACAGTGTATAGAACACCCTCACACTCCCTCTGCCAGCTGGATCATTACCTAACAATGGAATGAGCACATGTGGCAGAGGCCGGGGTTTCAGCACCCGAGTAAGAGGACCACCACTGGGGAGATAACCCTCCTAAGGGTTTGGAGATAGGGGAACAGAGCCCAATTAGGGATATAGGGTGGGAAGGAACTGACGACCACCCGGGTCCCCAGCTCTTCTAGGGGCTTTGAGGGCAATGTACTCACCCTCCGCCTTGAGCCCCTTCTCCACTGCCTTTTGTGCGGTGGCCTCTGAGGCAAAGAAAAAAAAAGAACCCTTGCCATGAAAGTTGGAGGCCAATCTTGGGGGCCCCTACACCCGAGTGAGGGCCCGCACCCAGGTTTAAAAGTGCAGGTTCTCCCACTTGGGTAGTTGGCACTTTACCCCATGCCTGCAGGTGAGTGCCAGAAAGAGGGGCCCTGCTGCCTGAGCTGGAAAGGCCAGTGGTGAAGGGTCCAGGCCCTGCAGCTGTGGGTCACCCTGCAGCCACCTGCGCATAGCTGCAGTTCCCCCACTGGGGGACCATGTTGGTAGGGCTGGGACTAGGGCAAGGGACAGGCTGAGTAGATGTGCTGGCTGGTGTAGCACACCTGGTCTCTGGTGCTGGTGATCTAGGCTTCAGGAAGGGGCTCTTGCCCTTCCCACCTGCAGCTGTGGAGGAGGCTGAAGAGGAGCCCTTCCCACTGACCTTGCCCTTGGTCCCTGATGGGGTCGTTGGAACCCCTCTGGGAGAGGCCTGGCCAGGGGAGACCCCCTGGCTCCTTGCTAGAGTCCTGCTTGCCCCTGCAGTGGGGGTTGCAGGCTTGTCTACATCAGGAAGGGATCAGTTGGACTTTGCCCTCAGGGTGGGTGTTGTAGGGGCATGCGGGCCCTTGGGAGTCTGGCTAGAATCTGCCCCCATGGGGGGGGTGCAGGAAGTTCTGTTGGGGCATCTACTCCCCCCCCGCCGAAGGTTCCTGTCCTACCATTGCTTCACGTGAAGGAGGGGAAAACAATAAAGACAAACAAAATATACAGTAGGGCTGTGAAACCAATAGGGGCTGGTTGAGGAAGGAAAAAACATGGGAGGACTATGTCTGGGGAAGGTAGAGAAGGGGGAACACACAAAAGGGCAGGGGGAAACTCAAACTGGCCTACTGAGCCACACAACACCAGGGCAGGGGGAGTGGACCATGGGACTTACCACACAAGGGCAAAACACACAGGAAAGGCTGCTGAGGCATGTGTAAAAAATGGCTGGAGCAGTGGAGGGGCTTTGTTGAAGCTCAGTCCAGGAGTCCCTCAGACCTCAAGCCAGGCACTTGGCAGCAGGCAGAAAAACAAAGCAGGATCAGATGTGGTGAGGCAGGTGTGGGGTAGTGCATGAGCAATCAGTCAATAAGGGAGTAATCCAGTGCAGGTGTGGTGTTGGATGGTGCAAGGTAGTGCAGCAGGGAATCTCCCTCTCTCCTGAGAGGGGGCTGCAGTAGTACAAGCAGTGGCAGCAACAACAGGAGCAGCAGCGGTGGTAGCAGCTGTCCTGGTCAGCCACTCAAGGCATGCTTCAGGCAAAGGTGAAAGTTGAGGTAAAGGTAGGGGTTGGCCTGCAGAGGCAGCTGGGGCAGGCAAGGCACCCTTAGGTGCTGGCAGTAATGTTGGGGAGGCTCCCACAGGTAGTGCAGGCACCCTCCCTGGGCTGCCCCTGACTGCAGCTTGGTGGCGGGCTGGGCAGCAGGCTGGAACAGGGGTGCAGAAGCTGGGGTATGGTGGGCATCTCCCCGAGGGGGTGGCAGCAGCCTGATGTAGGAAGAGACATGGCCAGCTTCCTTCCAGAAGCTTCTTAGGGTAAGCTAACAACAGCAGTAGCACTAGCCACCTGAAGCAGGAAGGAGCATGGTCAACTTTCCTGAGAAGCTCCTGAGAGTAGGTTAGCAACAGGAACAGCCTAAAGTAGGAAGGGGCTTGGTCTACTTCCCCTAGAAGCTCCTGAGATCAAGCTAGCAACAGCCTGGGACAGTAAGAGGCATGGCCAACTTTCTCCAGCTAAGGTGGATGTGTGGGCTCCTAAATGCTCAGGAGACTGAAAGAAAACAGTTCTGCAGGCTGGGGTACAAGACAGAGCAACCTGGAGAGGAGGAGCTGTGGTGTAAGCAAGCACACTGCTTTTTTTATTTTTCCTTTGTTATAGCCCCAATGCTTAATGCCCAAATCAGAGGTCTGGGATGAGGCTTGAAGGGGAGGTTTGGAGACCTTATTAGTGCCCAGAGGCACGGCTCCAGTGAGTATTGAGTCAGAGTGGAGCCTGGCAAACAGTGCAAGGCACAAGAGTGATGGGTGCCAGAGGGGTGCACAGACAGAGGGAACAGAGAGCCCAGCAGCGCAAGACAGGGGCCAGGGGCCCAGCAACAGGAAAGGAGGGAGTACAGCTCGTGCCTTGAAGCCAAGTCCAGCACGGTGGGCATAGGATAGAAGGCCTAGCCGTGTTAAAGGGCCAGGGGCCTAATGGGGGTGCAGTTGTGTAATACCTGTGAGGCATGGCGCATGGTGTGGGAGTGGTATGGAGCTGTGCAGCTAGCCCTTAAGGCAGGAGCTCCTCACCTCTGGGTGTTCTCTGGAGTGAAGACCCAATCTGGGAAGCCAAAAGAAACATCAAGATGTGGCAGGTGAGTGAAGGGGAGACTTCTCAGAAATGGGTTAAAATAAAGGGGACTCTGGGGTACCTCCAGGGGTTCTTAACCACCCTAGGGATGGTGCCCTGTTACATGGTCATACCATGTCGCACCCGTATGCACCTATGGAGCTACACTATTCCTTTCCCCCTCTTTGTAATTAAGAAGCCTCTTCATGTGTTCAGGGCCTTTCTGATATCCTCCTCAAATCCTCATTACCTCCAGGTAGGCAAAAAGTAAGGACAGGATTGCCTTAACATGTGCTCTTGTGGGTGTATGGAGGCTCTCTGTGGGAGTTCTGTTTATGATGTAAGAATTGTGAGTTGTAACTTGTAAACTCTGCTCTTTGTCACACTGATGTAATGGAAGAATCTAGCCCATTATATTTAACTATTGAATTGTGTAGATGTCACCACATAATTGTCTCTGAAAGCCATGGGAACCATAAAGTGATACTCAGTGGAACTTCAAATAGAGCTAGAATGATGGCAAAAATGAACAGACCAAAATAACTTCTTTTTTTGTGTGTGTATACTTGCATTATTCATATGTCCATTAAGCGATTAAAAAATAATTTGCTGAACACATACTCCATTTGTGGATAAATGTGTGAGTAATGCAAAAGCCACAGGCAAGTAGCTTCATACCTCTAGCTGGCTACTCAGACATGAAATGTTATCTTCAATACATTTTATTCTTGTAACTGAAGTATCATTTTCCAAAGGATTCTTATTTGAGTATTGGTGGGAGGGCTTGAAATTTGAGAAGGACCTACTTGGTTAGCAAACAATCCTCCCAGCAGTATTAATACATGATGCTAACAAGTCAGAATTTATTTAGCACATTAACCTCCATTACTTTAATTACTGCACAGACCAGCAACAATATTTTAAATATTTATTTCTATTTTTTTTTCTTTTTAACTTCACCTACAATTAGTGGTTGGGAAGTCCAGATAGCTGCATCCCCTTCTTGTTTGTTTTCTCTGGTATCAAATTGAGGAGAATTCCTTGTACTGGTTGGTGAACACACAGGTCTTCTTTGAATGCCAAATTAAAATGATATCTAAATGAAAAATGCTGCTAAATAAAATTAAAAGGGTGGAATGTGACATTGGTGTGAATCTGGTTTCATGTGCTGGGTTAGACACACTTGTGGTTGAGCTATGGAAAAAGGCAAAGGAAAGATGACTGGAATAAATTGTCTCCCTTTCTCTGGACTTCACCATCTTTACAAGAAACCTACAGATTATTTTATACCTTTCTAGCTCCACTTGACCCAACCACTTTCTACCTCCACATAAGACAACATTCGCATACAAGGAAACTTCATTAAATCCATCCCCCAAGGGGATGCAGCTATCTGGATTTCCTAACCATGATGGTAAGTGGACACTTGTGGTGGGACACAGGACAGGTGGTTATGATTCCCTGATTAGAGGAAACTTCTGTTAAGCGTATGCCGTTCCTTTTGGCCTGGAAGAAGGACTAGTGGGGTCTGAATAGAGGGGTGTGGGACAGTGCAATCACTCAGTGAGGGGGATTTGAGTGTGCTTGCCTGAGGGCAGGTAAGCAAAAAGCCATTTATAAATTAAGAGAATAATAGCTGCATGCTGAACAGTATAGCCTGCTGGCTTGGTTGGATACAGCAATGCTGGAAAACTCTCTCGCAGTGCTTCCCATATGGAAAGGGCAATTGGAAACTCCAATAGTTGGTCCTGGAGAGTTAAATAAAGTGGTGTGGTTGGGTCAGGTGGAGCTAGAAAGGTATAAGGTAACCTGTAGTTTTCCTTTTGGAGCGCGTTAATGAGAAAGAACTGTAGAGATGTTTCTAGCAGGAATCCAGGCAAATATGTAGTGTAGTGTCTGGTGCTGCAAGAATGCTGATGGGAATTCTCACATTGGCATACAGGCAGAGTAACCCTTGAGCAAAAGGAGCAGAAATGTGTGGTTCCACTAAAAGGGATTAGAGAAGGCTTAATTCAAGATGAAACATCAAGTCACAGGAGAGGCAGCTTGGATATTTTGGGCCTTAGGAATGAATGAACAAGCTTGGGAGTGAAGCAACTTGCTAGTTTCCTATCAGTTACCAAGGCCAAAGGTGTTTCTGGGTTGGGCCATTCTCTATCAAGAATGGAAGCAGGGAGTAGCCTCAGAAGCTACCCGAAGACAACCAGGAAACTCTTGACTGGCCCAATACAGATGAATATGGTTGGTGCTTCTCTTAAACTGGGCAGCTTTACCCCAGATTTCTACAACCTTGAACAGAATATGTGCTACCAACATATGTGATGGGACATTGAGGCAATCTGTGAGGAATGAGTGCAGGAGTAAGGCTTTAGAATGGCATTATGAACAAAATAGGAGAGGCAAAAAAACCTGAATTCCTTCGAGGCAGATCTTGACAAATTTTGTGAAAGGGCTAATATGATAGGATAGAAGCATGTGATGTGAGGCTTCCAGTGTTTGATGTCCCCAAGAAGAGTTTAAAAGGAAGCTTTGCTTGGATGGTATACTAATATTCCAAACATTAGTAAGAAAGTTCCCAGTATCTGGCTGACAGGTCTTTGTCGCACATCAGATTTGGGATCAGGAAGGAATTTTCCTCAGATCAGATTGACAAGAATAATTGTTGCTTTTCCTCTTCCTCTATAGCAGAAATATAGTCCTCTTTCCTAAGTTTACCCGGGCATATTTTACTTAACAAATGCTCTGCTATTATAATGACATAATGGCACTTGTATCTGCTTTGGGTAGTGGTAGAGTGGTATTGTAGCTGTGATGATCCAGGAATAATGTGAAGCAAGGATTCTGTGCAGTGATTTTTTTTTTTTTTTTTTTCCTGGGGAGCTGGGGTGGGGCTGGGAACAACTAATAGTTCCCATCAGCATGTTTGCCCAATATGGGCCAAGTGTTTCATAGTTCCGCTCAGTGTCGGTGGCATTTAATCAGCCTCATAGTTGGTTCCCATTAGTGAACATATGTGGCTTTTGCAGGAAGTTAAATGATAGCCAGTGTATTTAATGCAGTTTCTTTGTACGTGAATGTAAGACAAGGGCCTTTTTTACCCATGCTAGTTAGAGGAAAAAAGCTTTTCTTGTATTCACGTAAATAGGGCACTTCTGTTTACTTTCAGAGGCATATTAGGTAAGCAGCCTAAGATGCTCACAAAGGCAGAGTACAGACAGTCAAAAAGCCCAAGGCTGAATCTATTCAGTCTTTGCAGGTTAGTTTAAGCTGCACAGGTTAAATTGAAACAGAAGGGAACAGACATTTACTTTTGATTCAGGAAATGCAGCCACATGCCTGAAGTGGCTCAGGCCAGAAGTTGGGCTAGAGTATGGCTCTCTGGCTGTGTTCACTTCCTCTTTCTGCTGCCCCCAAGGTCTCTGGGATTTCCAGTCCAAAATTACAGAGCAAGACTCTGCAGGGTTGCTGATCACTTCCTCTTTCTGCTTCCAGGTGCCTCTGGGATTTGTAGTCCAGAGCTGCAGCCAGCATTAAGTTTGAGAGGGAGGAGGAGTGTTTAACATCCCCTCCCTGGCCCCATACCCTAGCCACAATTTGCCTGGGGGGTGGGAAATCCCCCCCCCCCGCCATAGACTGGGCTGCATCCCCAGCTGGTCTTGCCTCCTACCATCTCCTTGTCACTCAGCCCTCACTGCTCCCAGCTAGGGAGCGGTGAGGGGTGAGGCCAGCCCTGCTCTCTGAAGCAGAAAACACAGGCCAACCCAGCATGCTGGACTCTGATTTAACTCAAACCAGGAAGGGGCCTGGGACACAAGTTTCATAAACCGGTTTGACCCAAATCAGTTAAGTCTGATGCTACATTCAACCAGGTTTATCTTAAAACAGTTTCAGCCACTTTGAAACTGATTTATGTGCACTGGGCTTCTGTTGTGTTACAGGTTTAAACCAGTTTCTGATCACTTAAACTGGCTTATGTGTAACTTCTGTCCCTAGCCCCAAACAGGAAGCAAGTTTACTGATTTATACAGCAGTTTAAAAAGAACAACTGCCACATGTAAGAAAAATCACTTCTGCTTTCTACATGCACATTCTCATTGTGAGTGTCTCACTCTCTGGTCAGAGACATTTTGCTTCAGTAGTACCTCTACAGTCTGCTATAGGCCAATCCCACCTTTTGTTCCTGAGCAGAAGGGGGGGAAAGGCTCTGCTGTACCCTGCAATTACTCTCAGCTTTTTAGCTGAAGAGAGTGAGCACCTTGATTCTTCTTCCTTGCAGCATTGGCACCTCAAGGCATAAGGTCTTCTCCCCCACTTGAGTAGCATGATCCCTGCTTTATACAAGGCAATCAGTTTCCTGACCTACACATCAGACTTGGGAAATCAGAGAACTCATTATAGTGCTAGTGCCTGGTTGTCTCCATCAAATTACTTCAGTCTTTCAAAGTGATTGTATGTCTTTTTTAATGCAGGATATATATTTTTTCAACCTGTGATCTACACTCAAGTCTTATGCCTCCTTAATTAGTGAAAACTTACATTGTAGATGTCTTACATTGCAGGTATCACTCCTACATGGGACCTAGTGATTGATGGAAAGCTGGGTGACAG
>NW_017728886.1:111482366-111487740 GCF_001723895.1 Crocodylus porosus
TCTGGGGTGCATCTATACATCCTATTAATGCACAGTAAAGTTACTGCACATTTCTAAAAACAAACAAACAAACAAAAAACGGTCTACACGTATCCTGTGTTGGGAGCAAATTTTGCTGCCAACTGGAGCAGGTGAGACTCAGCATGTTTCTGCACCCTTGCCCTGCTTTGCCCCTTTGCAACAGCTGGGGGAGCTTCAGGCTCCCCTGGGTGCCAGCCCAGGGCTGGCAGGGGGCTGGTGGACTGCTGCATTCCAGCCACCTGGAAATTGGATCCAATCCCCATGTAGCTGAAAGAGGCATCCCTGCTTGGCAGGGATGCTGCCTGGCAGCCACATGGGGATTGGAAGGGTCGCAGTTTTCCATGTGGCTTTTCCTGTAAGGCAGGGACACCTCTCCCCAGCCATGGACCCATCTCCACCTGGCTGGGAGGCAGGAGTCCTGGCTGCTGCCTCCCAACCATGTAGAGATCACGGTGTCTTGATTCCCCATACGGCAAGGAGACGGCTGTCCCTGCAGGCAGCACAGCTCTGACCACGTGAGGCTTGGCCAGGCAGCTGCCTGGGATAACCAGGAGCAAGTTGTTTCCAGCCAGCATCTTCACATGCCCTACTGCATGGTAGCTAATGCACAGTTAATTTACTACCTATATTTTCAGATAGTAAAATGGGCTATTGTGCAGTTATCTACTATGCAGTAGCCTACTTCACGATTGCACAGTGACACTTTACTGTGCAGTTGATTAGTCTACTGTGCAGTAAAGCATCTTGTATAGATACACCCTTGTTCATACTCCAGCGGTGACTCTCTACTGTGTCTGGCACTGCCTTATAAAAGCTTGATCCGTTAGGCCCCTTTGGGTCCATTCAGGGACAGTTCCAGGGCTGACAGTTGAAGGTCCTTGGTGAACTGGCTATTCTTATCCAGTCATAGACTTTTTCTCAAATTTTTAAGTCAATAGTCCTAGTGCTTCTGCAGAAGTGTCAGCCTCTGCTTTCTCTCAGATGTAATCCAGGTAGCTTGGCTAAGAAACTAGGTTTTCCTCCCAGATGTCTAACCCTACAGACCATCTGTAAGGACCTGGCCCCAAGAAACTTGCTTGGCTCAGATCAGTTTTGATATCCAGACCTCCTGGATTTCCAGGTGAGAGATCCCAAGTGCACCCTTAGTCAGGAAAGCAGGGAATTTTTTTTTTACCTGGACCTCCCCTCCCTTCATCTTAGCCTGTATGCTGGATGGTTCTTGCAAGTAGAATAAGCAGAAAAGATGGACTTTGTATCAGATATAGATGGTATAATAGGTAGGCTCTCTTCCTGGTGTCTGGCAAAGGACACTAGCCCAGTCAGATTTTCTGTTCCAGATATACTGGCCTATCTAATGGAAATCATGGAGATATTGGGATGTTTGTGCTCCATCTGTTGTGTACAGAAGAAATTAAATGAATTTTTGATAACCTGCTGGTTCTTTTGATGCTTATCTCTTCAAACTTGTCTTCCCTTCAGCTGTTTACCCATAATCTGCTTTTTGACTACTAAACATATATTTTGGTCCCAAATGGGATGAAAGAGTATGTTCTCAGTTATATGCAGCTAGAACACTCTTCTGTTTGAACTCGGATCTATTTTTGCATATAAATAACTATGTATGTCTCCTACCAGAACATCAATTCAGTGTTTTTTAAAATAGGATTAGCCATACTCTTGTGTTTATGAGGCTCTGAAAGAATGGTAGCTTAAATGTACTCTTCCTGTGGGTCTGCTCAACAAAAGACCCCGAGTCACAGCACAGCAGTCTCTAAGGGTCACTGCCAGTTGATCATGAAGCTAAAGAGGCAGTTTTTACTTGAACATTGGATGGTGACACCAGAGGAGGAGGAAGGTAAGCAGCATGCTGCCACCCCCAAGAGGAGGTGCAAGGTAGTACTGGTGGGGAATTCCTTCTTGTGGGGCACCCCTCTGCTGTCCAGAACCCCTAGCCTGGGAGGTCTGTTGCCTCCCTGGGACCCACATCAGAGACATTGCAGCAAGGATTCCCAAGCTAGCCCAGCCCTCGGATTACTATTCCATGTTCCTCCGCTACATGGGAATGAATGACACAGCCAGGAGCAATCCAGACTGGATCATGAGTGACTACAGGGCTCTGGGATCTGGGTTCAAGGGGTTGGGGGTCCAGGTAGCCACTTCTTCTGTGCTCGCAGTTGCAGGCCATGGTCCAAGGAGGGAAGGCTGCATCAAGGAAGTCACCTGATGGCTTCGACAGTGGTGTCACTGAGAGGGCTTCAGTCTTCTCAACCACAGTGCACACTTCAGGGATAAAGGACTCCTGGGAAGGGATGGCATTGACCTCACATGGAGAGGTAAGTTCCTGTCCTCAGCCAGGATTGCTGATCTTCTAGATAGGGCTTTAAACTGAGTTACTGGGGGACGGGGAAACACTAACTAGAGCACGGGTAGGCATTGTTTTTTGGTTGGAGTGCTGAAAGCCCCCACAATACCTGCCTTGGAAGGTGCTGGAGGGCTAGCATGCCAGAAAAATGAAATAAGGGCAGAGGGTACATGGCAGGATGCCCTGCTGCCCATTTCCCCCCAGCTCTGGCTCTGTGGCTGGCAGCAGCTACCCAGAGCCAAGGCTGGGTGCAAACGGCTGCACCGGGCTCCAGAGCCCAGGCATCAGATCTGTACCAGGGTGTGCACCCGTGCGTTGGAGCAGATGGTGGGGGGAGGGGCCTGAGGCAGCACAACCCCGGTCTCTCCCCCACTCCCGGCACAGAGCTGGTGACTGGGCTCCAGAGCCCATTGCAGCTGTTTTGTAGCCAGCCTGGGCTCTGGGCAGCTGCAGCAGGCAGGCTGCAAACAGCTATGCTGGGCTCCCCAGCTCTGGCATCAGCTATGTGCTGGGAGCAGGGGAGAGACCGGGGTTGTGCTGCCTCAGGCCCCTCCCCCACGGCCCACTGATATGTGGGTGTACATGCTGGTATGGAGCTGATGCTGGGGCTCCAGAGCCTGGTGCAGAAAGCCCCCTTTGTACATTTTCCTTTCCTTCTGGACATTGATATAACAGAAGCCCCTGCTTGCCTACATCTTCCCGCACCTCCACATTCTGTGCATTTCTCTTTCCTTTTAAGTATTGGAAGAGACCTAGAACATACATTGCATGGGTGTGGCAAGGCTCAAAGCAAGCCAGAAAGCTGAAGCAACTCGGGACAGCTGGTTACCAAAACAGAAAACCGAACTTCTGAATGACTACTTTGCCTTGGCATTTCACTGTTCCATGGGGAAAATGATGCCAAATAGGGTACAGAATGAGCATGGCAGAAGTGACTGCTTCCCTACTGTTGCCATAGAACTGGTGTGTGATCAATTAAAGAAATTAGACATACATAAGTCAGCAGGACTGGATGAACTCCATCCAGGGTGCTGAAGAAGCTAGCTGATGTCATAGAGCCCCTGGAGAAACTGCTCCAAAACTTGTGGCACTCTGGAGAGGTCCCCGAGGACTGGAAGAGGGCCAAAGTTGTGCCCATCTTCAAGAAGGGGAGGAGGGAGGACCCATGTAACTATAAGCGAATTAGCTTAACTTCTATTCCAGGGAAAATCCTGGAAAAATTCAATAAGGAGTCTATGTGCAATAGGCTTGCAGAAGGTAGGATTCTGAATGACATCCAGAATGGCTTTGTACCAGGCAGGTCTTGTCTAAACAACCTTATCTTCTTTTACAATTGGGTGACTTGCCACCTGGATAAGGGAGAAGTGGTGGATATTGTATATCTTGACTTCCAAAAAGCCTTTGATCTGGTATCCCACTATGTTCTCATGAGAAAATTGGAAGATAGTGGGCTTAAATGCAAGATGGTCAGGTGGGTACAAAGCTGGCTGTGGGGTAGGACCCAGGGTGTCCTAATGAATGGGTCTGTGTTGTCTTGATGAGAAGTGGGCAGCGGTATCCCACTGGGGTTGGTGCTTGGTTCTGTACTTTTCAACATCTCATCCAAATCACTGATGATGAAGGTAGTGAAGAGCTCACTGGCCAAGTCCATGGATGACACCAAGTTATGGGGAAGTGTGGTCGCACTTGAAGATGGGCTACAGATACAGGCAGATCTAGACACACTAGCAAGATAGGCAAGTTGGAACTAGATGAAATTCAACATCAAGAAGTGTGAAGTGCTCCACCCGGGGACGAAGAATCCCTTGCACACCTACAAATGAAAGAGATCTGGGGGTAATAATAGACCACAGCTTGAATATGAGCCAGCAGTGCAACTCTGCTATCAGGGCAAATAATACTATGGCATGCAACAATCAACGCATCTTCAGCAAGGCCAGGGAGGTGATTATTCTGCTGTACTTGGCACTGTGTGAGACCCCAACTGGAGCACTGAATTCAGTTCTGGGCCCTGCACATTATCAAGGATGTGGTACAATTTGAGACTCAGAGTCCAGAGAAGGGATACCTGTATGATTTAAAGGCTTGCATGGCAAGCCATATGAGGAAAGGCTGAGGGATCTGGGACTCTTCACCCTGAAGAAAAGGGGGACAAGAAAGCAGTTTACCACTATATCAGGGGAGTACATCAGGGGTTCAGTGAACAATTGTTCACCAGGGCACCCTTGGGGAGAACCAGCAGTAATGGTCACACACTCCTGGAAGACAGTTTCAGGCTCCACAATAGGAAAAACTTCTTCACAGTCAGGGTGTCCAGACTGTGCAATAAGCTCCCTCCAGAGGTGGTGCAATCACTTACCCTGGAAATCTTTAAGATGAGACTGGATAGTCATCTTGCTGGGGTTTACCTGACCCCACCTGTCTCTCCTGCCTGGTGCAAGGGGCTGGACCTGATGATCTGCTGATGTCCTTTCCTGCCTTACAATCTATAAACAAAATGGTTTTTTTTTTTCAGGAAAACAAGACATTTTGAAATGTCTTTTATTGCTCTGGCAAAAGCAGCCCTGAAGCTCACTGCTAGTCTGACTTTCTTGTAGTGTTTCTGTAATAAGTTAATTGCGCTTCTATTGGACTTGAGAAAATTGCAGAGGTGGAAAGGCTGCATTTAATCAAGAAAAAAACAATGGTTTCCTCCTATTTTTGGAAGGGTTGAGGCAGAGAAGTATGTATCTTTTTCCACGTTCCTGGAATTATGCCTAAAAGTACCTAGTTCAAGCCCATTTGGGAAGAAGATATCACCACAGACACTTCCTGGAACTAAATAGCTGTGTCTGTGACTTCTGCCCCTTCCTGACTTCGACTGGTCTTCAGACACTATTTCCCTGCATCAGAAAGGCCCCTTTGTACATTTTCTTTTCCTTCTGGACATTGATATAACAGAAGCCCCTTCTTGCCTGCATCCCCCTGCACCTCCACATTTTGTGCATTGCT
>NW_017728886.1:111488105-111489405 GCF_001723895.1 Crocodylus porosus
CATTGAAATTGTAATTGGAAAGTGATGAAACCTGCTATATTAGGCATTCCCTTGGTTTGTAATTCATGCTCACATTCATTCAAGTACCTCTGGCTATTAATTGACAGTAGCCTTGCCAGAGGAACTTACCATTACAAAACTCTACTCTAAAAGCCATTTTAAGCTAATCAAGCCAAGGAACTGATTTCTGGAACTAAGCACGCACCCTATTGACTATTCCTGTAACCCATGACAATACAGCCACTAAGTCAATAAGTCAAGGATAGACTCCGAAAACGTCAGGTACCAGTAGGTAGAGACCCCTGTGACTAAGAACTGTCATGTACTACTCAAAACTCATGTGGGACAGCAACCTCCAGATTGGGTAACCAAGATGATGCTGGGGGATCACACAGGTCTGCCAGAAAGGGATAAAAGGCAGTGAAGCATGACCCTCAGTGGCGCCCTTTCATCCAGCCCCTGACCTACTGAGACAGAAGGACAAGCAGGCAACCCCCTTTCTGAAGAAGACATCACCTTGAAGGAAGCTGACCATAGGCAGCAGACTCCAGGGTCTCAGATAGCACTGGTGTCAGTATATCCACCTCTCACATTTGCTACAGCAGCTGCTGTACTCTATACTACATGGTTTCGAATGAGTGAGTGCATGTATATGTGCTAAGGTGACGAGTACCACACATAACTCAAATTTTGCATTTATGATTCTATTGGTAACTTCACATCCTGTCCAATAAACTAGAATTTATTTATGATCCTGTCAATTAGTCCTTTTGTAGCCAATATCCTCAACTTCTGGAGCCCACATAGCTCAAGACTGAGTAAATAACAGGATCCATTTTTTATTGTGCTTTAGTCTTTCTTGTTCCCTGAGCTTTAATGGATTCCTTTCTTATGTATTCAGTTAACGTGTATGTTACTTCAAAAGGAATCTTTCAGATGTTGTTTGCCTAAGGCCTAGCAGAAGTTTTTGGCAACCTCCATCTGTAAAGCTAAGAGAATTGCAATACTTTCTCCAATGTATACCCAACACCATCAATTAAAATGAAAGGTGACCTGCAGTTGTGTTTATATACAACAATAATATTTCTCTTAGGCCTTAAAAAATATGGGCCAAGTGCCCTAAATCTCCAGGGAACAGAAGAAGCATTCAACACATTTGTCCATAAGGTTACATTTAGTTTTGTTTTTTGAGGCATGAGTCATCCTGGTCTGTAACAGACCACTGGCTTCAGCACTTTGGGATGTATCCTTGCTATTTCAGACTGTTCATCACATCATTTGAAGATTATTTTTAATTACC
>NW_017728886.1:111490132-111495187 GCF_001723895.1 Crocodylus porosus
GGACTGGTAGCACTTCCAGTTTTGGTAAACTAGAGCGTATAAATGATGGTATCGTTTGAAGTACAATTTTGAAAGGGCTCAGCCTGACCTAACTGCTGTCCTTAATGCCAATGCCCATTGACAAGAAATTGAATATTTCAAGTATTGAACAATTTGGAAAAAAAATCCCCCATCTCTTCTTTTTCACCTGTTTGCCGCCATTGAGTTCCACATTTAATTTTCCATTCACAACTTATTTAAACTTTCTCACATTCTCCAGTGTTTACTACTTAAGTTTTGAGGGACATGGCCTGCCCACAATCTACTTACATACTTTTCCAGAGTCAGGCAAAACAAGAACATTTATGTGGCCTGATTCTGCACCTATTGATATCAATGGGAGCTTTGACATTAGCATTAATGGGGGCAAGACTGATGCTAGGATCCTGCAGACAGGTCTGTATCTCCATCCAAATATCAACACCTGGCCAAGATGGTCCAGAACACTCTCACTGGCTCCCAAAGGCAAGCTCAAAAAAATGTGCCTGGTGAAGCACCCTTGAGTCCTTAGTCTCCAGTATGCTGGAGAGAGACTGCTAGGAATGACCCTGGAGTGTTGTTTACACTGGTGCCTTCCTGTATTTTATGGCCAGGGTATCCTAAGTAGATATTTCTTTGTGTCCTGTGGTTTTTGCATTTTGTGATTGGAGGAAAAAAACAAAACTTGGGCAGGCGATTGAGTTTCGCTCTTTTCATTATTACATATCACTCTTTTGTATTTCCACTTACATTTGTTCTTTACCCTTAACTCTCTCATTAAAGCTAACCATAATGGTGGATAATGCTGGCCCCCTGGTAAGGAGACTGAATTTCTGTGCAGCCATAATGTTCATGTTCCTTTTTAGAAAATGTTTGTCTCAGTTTGGGAGGAAAGGCTAAAACTTGAAAATTTTTCACAGAACCTAAAACTTGAAACGCTTGAAAGTGCTCAGAAGTGTTTTTGGAACAATTATACTGGTACGCTCCCCAAAGTATTCGTCAGCTTCAGTCAGCAGTTGCCAAGAATCAGGTCAGTTTCTGTCAGAGCTTCCAGCGGACTGGAACTGGACTTCTTCTAGGCCTGCTGGTAGGAGTTCAGAGATTTTCTGTTGGCCCAGACTGCAGAAGTCCCTGGTCCTCGGGCTGTCTGCGCGGTAGGACTGCGCGAAACCTGCAGACACTCAGAGCTGTGGAATTCCTAGCAATCCACCAAGCAAATTGGCAGGAACCTGTGGGTCTGATGGCACCACGACTTGCAGCAGAAACTTGTCAAAACCAGGATGATGTTGTAGTGCTGATTCAAAGCAGAGAAGGTTTTTTTCTTGGGGAAACCTGTTTTTAATTGGAGAGCATTGACAGAAGTGACATTTTTGTCATGTGATTGGCCCCTTGAAAGCACTCTGCAACCATGCCCTGACAGAAGTGCATGGCTACAGAGCACTTGAAAAGTACCTGATAGCACAACAAATTAACCTTCATGTAATGAGGGTTCAGATGAAAGCACTCTAAAGCTGAATGCCTTCATTGACTTCTGTCTGATTCAGGTCTGGGCTGATGCAGCCTAGCCCACCCCTGGTGCTGTCTCCATGATGGGAGTGGGGACAAGGGAGGGGAGGAGCTTGTGCTAGGCTTTGCCCAGCCTGTGCTTGGTGGGGGGAGTGGATTGGAGCATCCTCAAGGCAGGGGGCTCTGATCTACCTGCCCCCCTCTAGCACAGAATGGGAAAACCCCAGCCTGAGCTCCCTTCCTTTCCTTCTTGACCTGCCCATTGTGCAAGACAGCACCAGAATAGAGGTTAGGGGGGCAGGGCAATGAGGGGAGGGAAGCTGCAGATATGGAGCTCCTCTGGATTGGATCCAAAGTGGAGCTCAGTCCCTCATCCCCCGAACCCCAACAGTGAACTTTTGTTGGGTTGAGGGGGTTGCTGTAACACATGGCACTCTATGTGAAGTGCTGTGAGTTACAGCAGGGAGCTGCATGTCTGTCAGTGCCCAGAGCATTCCTAACCAGGTCTTCTCCTGTACTTTCAGGAGTATAAAAAAGGTCAAGGTACCAAGTGCGACTCATGTCCACTTCCGTGTCCACCACCGAGCACGCGGGTGGTGGGGGGGAAGTGGCTTCCCATGCTCCTGTGGGACTCTCCATCCGCCCCACCATCTCAGCGTTCATGAGTCACACTTGGTACTTCGAGATATGCGGAAAAAATGTATAAAGCTGTGTTGGTTGAATAGCTCATTCTCCAAAGCAGAATTGAATATTTTGATTCGGATTCTGCCAAGTCGAATCAGGACAGTGATCTGAATTGGCGAATCAAATCACTGTCCCCCAACTCAGGCCAAATCCAAATTGAATACAGCCCACTTTGCAGCATGTTTTCCACCTTAGAACAAAACCTTTCACCTTAAAACACTGGCCAGTGAGAAAGGAGGCAGGCCTGTGGCAAAGGTGCATAATGTATTGTTTGCTGTCAGAGCTGGCATTTAAAGATGCATGGATGTTTTCTTTCGCATGGGGGGGCTGAGAACAATTTGTTTGTGTGTGTATGCACAAAATGTAGTTTTGTGTGCTTTTGTTTTTGTTTTGTTTTTTTAATTATGTTTACAATTATAAAATCAACAGGTTACCACATGCTAGACTTAAGGCTGTCACTTCATTATCTTAAATCAATATTTTGTTTTTGTTTTGCTTTTGTTTCTGTGCAAGTTGTGATTAGAGTTGCATAAATCACTGGTTGCTCAGTTCTTTGAGCACACCAAACAACTTAGAAACACTTTTCACAAGTACCTTGGTCAATCTAAAATACAACGTAATGAGGAGAAAGAGAAGATTGTTTTGGGATCATTATAGATCTACAAAATAGTAGCAACTGCTTTGAAATGATACATCAAAATGTTTTTTAAAATTATTGAAATTAAATACCTTGACTTTTTCACTCCCTGTTATTGTTCATTTTAAACAATTAAATAAGATCATTACAAATTGGAAAGTTGCTTCAATCCATCTGCATATGTTCTCCTTTTCTCAAGCAAGTAACCCCCAAGTTGGCTAGTTTTTAATTTTCTGGGTGCCCAGCAAGGAATTCTGATGACTGTACTTGCACATATGAAGTGCCATAGAAAGCTAAATACTTTGAACAATCAGGTCCTGGGGGGTCTCAGATTTGGAACCTCAATTAGTGGACATTTTTTATCTTAATCTCTTTGTGCCTCAGTACCGCATCTGTAAGGCTAGGATACTTCCATCTCTTCACTTTATAGGGGAGTGTAAGCATAAATGAATTCCTCGGACTACTACAAGACTAGCATAATAGAAAAGCCTAAAAGGAAAGTAATAAATCTGATATAACTACAGCCAGCAGGTAGGCTTCATAGCCACTCTTTAAGTGAGCAGCATTCATTCTGTGCACTATAGCAGTGGTCCTGTAGAAGAAATAGTACAGAATCATATAGCAAAAAACTATTTTATGCATACACATTGGGTGTCCCCATTAAGGTCGCATAGGCAAACTTTATTCTGGCATTTTCTAGCTTTTCAACATTTTGACTTTTCTACCTTTTAATATTCTTTTAACATACCATTGGAGCTGGTATGCAGAGCTGTCTCAAGCTGAGTAATGGATGGCATAAATCAGTAGGCTCTGTGTTCATGGTTTCCATCCAGAGTATTTTATGTGGGGCTACCCTCATTGAAACCACAACACTGGTTGTCTGTCTTAAGACCTTGAACAGGACAACCCAGGTTGCCTACCTCTTCCACCCTGTTCTCTGCTCCAGAGGCTTTCTGTGGCTTTGCTGTCACTTACTAGTCATCAGTTGCAGCTTTTTCCCAGCCAGGCAGACTATTAATTAACTGCTAACCTGCTGCCAGTCTTCAGCCCTGGAGTGCTGAGCACCTCCTTGCAGATTTGCCATAATTCACCCATTTTCACTCTTTTGGTGGGTAAGAACTGGAGATGGGGAGATACTCGGCCTGTGGGTTTCACAGATGTTTGACAGCAGAATTGAGCAGGTTCAGGAATCTGGAAGGTAATGTATACTAGGAGGCACAGATTCTTCTGTTTGCCCCTACTGTTTCCCAAGCCTGACCTCATCTTCTTTTTTGCTCTTCAAACTGTCCCTGTCCTAGTCCAATCTGTTCTCCAGTTATGGCCATTCACCCCTGTCTTCGCTTTTCTTGCTAGTGTCAGACTCCATTTCTCAGGCTCCTTATTTCACTCCTAGGAGTCGTCCCATGTGGGCATTCAGAATATCTGATGAGACATCCTCAGCCCTTTTCCTTCGCCTCTTTCCCCATCTTCCATCAACTCTACAGCCTGGAACCCAGAGCTTTGGTCTGACTGTGATAGTCACTTACCTGAACCTGCCACACTGCTGCTATTTCTAAAGGTTGGAAGAAGCCTCCCTAAAATCTGCATCAGCAGCTGCGTCTCTGTCTCCTCCTGATATGAGTGGCTGGGAGAAAACCAGGAAGTGTCTGGGCAACAAGGCTTCTTCTGATTACATGCTGGGAAACTCTGCTCATATCTTTGTAGTGAGAGTTTTAATCTAGGTTTATAAATAGTTAAGAGTGACATCATTGAGCATGCCAGTAAGCGTTGCCAACAGAAGGCTCGAGAAAGGTAACCTTTTGACCTACTGGCTTAGATTCCTAGCTTGGGCATGTGCAGTCCATGAGAATGGGCTCCTATATATGCGTGGAGCCTGCTACAGTATGTTGGATTTCTAGCTCGTCACAGCAGACCGGATTAATTGAGTCTGCTGGAGCATGGAAATTGCTCCCCGGCAGCCTTCCCCATCGTGTATATCAGCATCTCTGTGCATTTTCAAGCTGAAAAAATGATGGTGTGGCACTTGGAACTAAAGCTCATAGACCGTTTTATTTCAAAATGCCCCACCACCATATTTTCAGTGTGGGGACGCTGATACACGTGAAGCATGGGCACTTTAATTAGCAAGCTGCACTAATTCAAAGTGCCCAGTGCTGTGTCCCAATGCACGTGAGGCGCATAAACACCCAAAATTCTGGTGCTGAGGGGGG
>NW_017728886.1:111495287-111505923 GCF_001723895.1 Crocodylus porosus
GTGTGTGTGTGTGTGTGTGTATCCTGTGCAGTTTGTTAGTGGGTGATTTGGTGTCCATGTGTTGGATGTTGTAGTGATAAATCTGTGGGCTGAGTGGTGTGTGCGTGTAGTGTATTCATGTAAGATTTGTATTTGACCACACTCGAGTCTCAGTAAGACTGTGGCTTAAGCCCAGTCATTTAAGAGATTTTCCTGCGATTTTTATATTTGGATTTTGACCATCAGAGTGCTTATTGGAGTTATTACTGGATTGCCATACTAATCTGTTTGCCAGCATTGCTGTTTGTAATTGTGTTTGGTGTTCCTGGATTGATATCTCTACTGTCATCCCGTTGCTGTGTGAAATACATTGGTGAAGTATAAATTGTATTTGTGTGGGGGTTTTTTGTTGTCATTGTTATTCACCCTTCTCCCTTGTAAATATTCCCTATAGTTAATTAGTTTGTTCAATAAATCCTGTCTGTACTTCACACACGCAGGGAGTCAAAGTTAAATCCTGTACATAACAATCAACATGGTAAAATCTGGGGCTGACACATCCACATCTGTATTGAGAGTGAGCCTGGCACTAACCTAACCCTTGCAGCCCATCACCCAGAGGGTCCTTTCCTAAATTTGTTTCTTCCCACTACACCTTAACCACATGGTTCCTTGACTCCGCTTTCTTGTAGATTTCACTCTCTGATTTGATTTACTAGTTTCCTGACTTGTCTTAGACCATGGCTCTTGCTTGTCTGTTGACTCCCTGGTTTTCTGATCTGGAACATCCCTGGATTTGTGGCCATGTCCACATGAGCGGGGGCATGTACTTGCATCAGGACAAATAGTAGCAGCACAAATTTGTTACACTGCAGCACAAAGTAGCGTGCCCCTTCTCATTGTGGTTGACAGTGGGACACCTTATACGCTGCTCCACGTGCTGCAGGGGGTGCTGGCTGGGGTACTGGGTGCCTTGGTGCCAAGCTAGCCAGCAGGAAGCCCCAAGCTGAGGCACCCTGTACCCCCACCAGCTGAGGAGTGGCATACGGAAACTCTCACTAAGGTAACCTGCACCCCAGGCAATTTAGCCCTAAACTGAACAAATGCTTTTTAAAACCCACTACTTCAGTTTAGGGCCCCTGTTTTGTCTACACACGCCCAAAGTTTCCATTTAAAAAAAAAAAAAAAAAAAGCAAAAAAATTTTTTTTCCATTGCTTGTTTGTTGGGAATTTGTTTTCATGTTATGCTGGCCATTTAAAAAAATCAGTCTGAGGCAGACACATGGCATGGAAAATTTCCACTTCTATGTTTGACAAGCATAGAGGGAATTGAAAATTAGCATCTTATGGTAAGTTTTGGACAACCATAATAGGATCTTGTATTATTAGCCTCACCTATAATGTCAGCAGTATTGGGAAGTGATTCCTGACTTTTTATGCCTTTTGGATGATGACTAGTTTAATTATACCTTTTAATAAATCACTCTCGGCTAACTGACACAAATGACCGGGACAGTGGTATTTATTGAGCACGTCTGAGCCGTAGGTAGTGAAACATGGTTGATGGTTACGTGGGTAATAGAAGAGAAAATGTGCATATGCATGGATTGTGTTCAAACTGCATTTGAGAGAGTACCTTTGGACTCATCACTCCAGCATATTTTATTTGCTCTGACCTTTGCTGAGGTTTCAAATGATTTGACTAACCACCTTCTGCTAACAGTATCATTAGGCATTTTGGAGAGGATTCCATTTGAATAATGAGATGTGAGAGGTATGTGAAATGTCTTAAATTCTGCAAACACTTTCATGGAATATTAACACTGTGACCTTTTCATTCACAGCTGGTAGCTAAAGAAATTTCACTATAGACTCTACAGTACAACTTCAGTTTGATGTGATTCTTGGGGGGTTTTTTGGTTGTTTTTGTTTTTTTGTTTGGTGTTTTTTGTTCTAAAAAAAGAACCAAAAACATAGCTCAGTCTTTAAGGTTAAGGTAGTCATCTCCATGGTTTTATATATTGTTGGATTTGGGGGTAGGGGAGAAGTTACTGGAATGTGAATACTAACTCTGCACAACTTTAGGAGACCACCAGAAGTAGAAATACTTGGCTTTCTATACACAACCCCTTCCACTTCCAGTCTTAGTGTGAACCAAATAAACCCATGTGAAACACCAGAGAGCATAGTTATTCTCCTTTTTACTTTCCACAACTTCCCTTCAAATAAAAGTGAAAAGAATAATTAATTGTAATGATAAAATGTAAGATTCTGCCCTTGGGTACAAGCATGAAACCCACAAGTCAATGAGCTCTTGTGACAGTGAGGGCAGCTTTTTGGCTCCAGGGTATAATATTACAATAGGCAAGGCAGTGACTTCCACTTACCTATACTGAGGATTCTGAGACTCGGGTTTTTGTCTGACCCACCGTAAAGGAAGGATCTAGTTATGAAATGTGGGTCCAGCTTTGGATTTCAGAGAAGTATCAGAGTTCTGGTTCAGGAGTCTCTCTTTCAAGTACCCTGAATATCCTTCAGTTTGGAGTCGTCATCACTCCAAAGCTGAATATTTACTTTGGTTGCAGTACCATCCAGAAGCCTCTGCTGAGCCTTAGCTCCTATAACTTTCATGGTGAGCCAGAGGGGATGACTGAGGTGCACTGACATGCAAAACTCCCAAGTGTCCAGGCAGCAGTGGAGTTGGAAATGAAAAACTTGGGCAACGAAAGCAGCGTGGGCATTTATAGACATGCTCCAGGATGCAGTGGGAGGGGTGTGGGGTGTTTTAATTAGTGCAGCTCCAAGAGCCACGCTAGCACCCTGAGCGTCAAGTGTATCAGCATCCCCACACTGAAACATGGCAGTGAAGTGCTTTGAACTAAAGCTCATCAAACGAGCTCTAAAGTGCTCTATCACCACTTTTCAGTGTGGGGATGCTAAAACGCATGATGCTGGAGTCTGCTGGAGCATGGTACTTATTATGCTTCAGCAGACTCAATTAATTGAGTCTGCTCCAATGTGCTGCTTTACAGCATGTTGGAGCAGCCTCCGTGTACATGTATAAGAGTCCCATGTGCCCAGGAAGTGAGTCTGGGATCCAGTGAACAGGAGCAAAAGCAGGGGGAAATGCTCAGTGGGAGGAGAAGCGGTGTGACACAAGGTGGAGTCTGTTTCCAGTCCTGTCAAACCTTGGCAATCTGAATCAGGATGGTTCATGTGCTTCTTAGTTTTAAATATTTACAAAAGTGGTCTTTACAACAGCAAGGTATGCTTGACTATAAGCAGAGCAGCTTCCCTGTTTTAATGAGGGGGGAGACTAATAAGAAGCAGTTGTGAGGATTACTGGGTATCTGGATTAAGGATTAAATGATTAAGTGATGTTTCTCTGGATTTGAGATGTTTAAGATGACTTTAAATTTCACTCTGACATTCAGGCTTTGAATAAAGGAGGAAAGTTCTATATTGCTGTATTCTGTTTTAAGCTTTTTCAGACAGCCTGGAGAGGAATGTGAACTCCAAAAAGCAAGCACAACAGCCCTGGGAGCAGGGCAAAAACTCAGTTTTCTCACACAGTAAATAGTAAAGGGCTCATGGCTTTTCCATCTCCGTGGTGTACAGGGTTATATTTCCTGCTAGCATAAATTGGTATCATGTCAGCAGGTCCTTATTCCCTCTCTGCTTTTCTTTCTTCTCTATAGCAATTTGCCAGCAATAGCAGCTCAGCAGGCTAACAGTCTCACAGGGCAAACTGCAAGAATTTTAACTGTCCTGTTCAATCCTCCACTCTCAGGAGCAGGTCTCCCATGGGCTGTGCAACAACCAAGTAGGACAAAAACTTTGTTCAAAAAAGGTAAAAATATACTAGGTCCCTGCCTTGGTTCACAAAAGATGCCCCCATCCATGCTTGGGACCTGGGTATCATCTTATAAAACTGCTGGTTAACAATAGATGAGACCAAACTGCAGGATTTTGAGACTTTGATCCCATTTGTTCTTGTGCAGAACTCTGGGTTGTGCTATGGTGCAGACAAAGCTTGAATGTGTGCTTAGTAGGGCTGAGTGAAAAATAAGGTAAACTTTAATGCACGCAGAACTTGTGCATTCCAGTTAATATTGTGCTAACCCTGAAGCCCCAGAAACTGGCATAAGAAACAAAGGGGAGTTCCCACTTCTCTATAGCTGGTTGTGAGCCTACCCCTATGATTTTCTAAAGGGAGAGAATAGCTAAAAGAGAAAGAACCATCAACACTGTGGTAATGTATACTCAGCACCTTAATTCCCAACCCTTCCCCCACAACTCCTCTGGAGCTGTCCCCAAACAAGCCTCTAATTCCTGGAGTGCTCAAACAGCTGTGCAGCTGCTCCCAAGTCTAAGCCCACAGTCCTGGCTGACTGAGCCAGTGCGATCTACATCTCCAATACGCACCCCTCTGTGTGGGGCTGACCAGGCTCCACATGCATGCTGCTCTCCCTTCTTACTCCAGCCTCGGGCTGTGTCTTCCATTTCCCCTTGCCCCCAGCCCCTGGGGTTTCTGGGAGGTGAAGTCTAAATTGGGAGTCTGTGGAGTTGTGCTGACTGCTCCCTGGTTCCACCTGCTGTTATAGATATTACATTTACATTAGAGTGCTTCCACCATTAGTTGTCAGGACCTTTACGGCACTTTCCATATGCTCAGGGTAGGGAGGACAGTACTTTTAATTAGAGCTCTTGGAGCTGCTCTAATTAAAGTGCCTAAGCATCCCTGCACTTCAGATGTGGGGCTGAGGGGCTTGAACTGAAGCTTGTTCAACAAGCTTCAGTTTAAAGGTCTCCCTGCTGTTCTGAAGTGTGGGGATGCTGATACATAAGACATTGGAGGTTCCTTGAGTGTAGTAATTACCATGCTCCAGCAGACTGTAATAGTGCATCAGAGCAGCCTCCACACTTGTGTACAGGTACCCTTAGTTTGTATCCACCAGACCAGGGACAGTGGACAGCACTGAACTTTACTAAATGGTGCTTTCCCATGCCTAATGCAGTGGGAAAACAAGCTGAGTTCTCCCAGTCTGTCTGCTGGGGTGGGGGCTTGCGGCCCACAAAACCCTGAAGCAGGAGAAAGGAGCCTTCAACAAAATAAAATGTAAAATGGGCCCTACAAACTAACCATTGTGCTCTTGTGGCAAAGGAAATCAGACAGTGGCAGTGCAGCGTATTAGGGCTGTGCGAAATTTTGCTGGCTGTTTCATTTCAACTCATTTCAAGCTTGAAACAGTGAAATCAAAACACAACAAAAGGCTTCAAAACAGCCTTGAAATGAAACAAGGGCAGTCCAAAACCTGAAAACATTTTGAAACATTTTAAGCTGGGCTTGCTTGCAGCTGAAAAACTAAGGAGAAGGAGGAGGAAGAGTGGGGAAGGACTGCTCTCATATTGACTGTGTAGCTGGCCAGTGACTGATCCTTCCCTGATGTCCCTTTCAATCCCAGTGCTCTGGGGAAGGGATGGAAAAACAAGATAAAAAGCATTGTTTGAACTGAGCTTTCTTTGTGCCTTCACATTTGCAAGTGACACAAGTTTTGCTCTGAAAAATTTCAGGTGCAGTTTCCCAGAAACCCCTGCACCCATCTCCTTGAAACTTAGCAGGCTTCATGGCCTCAGCGGGGCTACCATCCCTGCAATTTTCACCTTGCTGCACCTTAACAGTCACACGTCATGAGTTTTGCTTGTCAGCAGCCTGAAGTGCAGTTTTCCAAAAACCTTTGCACCTATCTCCTTGAATGCTGGAAGGCCTTATGGCCTCAGAAGGGGCTGGTATCTCTGCAAGTCTCAAGTTTCAGCAGCCATGCTGAAAACTCTCAGAGAATCTGGACCTTTTGAAACTCACTCTGTCTTGAAACTCATGGTCAATGACTTGCTTGCCTACAGAGGAAATCTCCACCTGCCTCTGGATGATACTTGTGAGTAAACTATTTGAGATCTAACTAGATATGTAGCTTGCAGTAACACAGATGTGTAAGCAAAGGCTACCATGCCACTGTTTACTCTAAGGGATTTCTCTGATAATACTCTACCCTGTACCCTATTCCAAACCTACTCCTTGTAACCAATAAAGCTCTCCTTCGTACCTAGTATGGGAGACTTATTGGGAGAGGGTCTAGATTATCTCTTGGGGTCCCCTTGGTTCAGCTAGCTAAGGGAGACCACTATTTGCACTTCAGACTGAGGGAAGCACCCCAAGTTCTTGCAGTGAGTCAAGTACCCTCAAGGGCTACTAGGCCTATGTTTCCCAGAGGACACACGTTTAAGATCAGTCCAGACTCTTGGTGGTGGAAGCGTTACCCCCAGGCCTGCGGGTGTGCACCGGGAAAGGAGGTCAGCCAGAGCTGAGGTTCCCCCAGGGAGGCACTTGGAGCCTGGAAGGTGGTCAGGTGCAGTGAGGTGGGTGGCTCAATGCAGGAGCACCCCCTACTGGCCTGCCACACAGCTTATACTAACTGACTGCCATCTATATGGTCCACCAGAAGGAGCGAACAGTCAGAAAGATTGCAGTAATATTGATGGTTCTACTCTTAAAAGGTTGGAGGAGTCAACTTTATGAAGTCATACACAAGAAGAAGGACAAGGGAATAGAGGGGGACTAGGCCTATTGAAAGGTTCATAGCAAAAACAAACGGAGAAGTCACACCAAGCGTTGGGCAGGAAAGGGAAAGAAATCAACCTGGAGGTTGGGAGGGAGGTGTGATTTGGCTGTGCAATAGACCATGGAGAACTGAGCTGGAAGGACTTTATGATGGAGAAGGCAAGCCATGAGCAACATGGAGGGCTTCTGGATCACCCAACAGAAACTGGCACTACCCAAAGAGTGCTGTAAAATAGCGAGGATAATGTGGTTTTCCATTCTTGCCTAGAACTGTGCGTTTCTCATGCTGTTGGTTAAAGAGCAGTGGTAGTTTTAGGACCCTTGTGCAAAGCCTGGCTGTGCTCACTTATCCTGAGTCTCTGAAGAGTTTCAACTGTAACTCACAGCTAGAGAATTATGAAATTTAGCTATCTTTTAATTGGGAATCTTATCTCAAAGGGAGTTTGCATTCTCACTGCTTTGGCCAACTCAGGTTCCCAATCAAAAGAGGGAAGAAAAATCCCATCCATTTTCCCATCACTTTTTAAGCTCACCAGAGTACCTTTTTGAAAAAAATTCAAGGAAAAGAAATAAGAAGAAATGTCATTCATTTTAGGGGAAATGTGGAATTGTTTCATCACAGACAAGCCAACATTTCAAACAAATTGAAAACTGACTGTTTTGTTGCTTCCTCCCCCCCTCTCCTCCAAAAAAAGAAAAAAAAAGTCAAAAACAAAAACCTGTCAACCAAATCTAGGGATAGTAGTAATAGAAAACATACTGCAAACAAAGACATAAGGTCTTTATTAAACAAGGGAGCTGTAATTTTTAAATGCTGAGGCTAAAAAGTGAGAGTAAGTGTGTCTAAGGAGGCGCAGCCTTATGGGGAGCTTCTTCAGAGTGAGGCCCCTAACTAAAAAGTCCCTTCTTAGATGTACTCTTGCTACTCTTGCTATTCTTACCTAATAGCAAGAATACATCTTAGGAGTAACGAGTATTCTGTTCTTATTAATGCAGTACTGGTCTCTCTTTTTTTCACTCCCCTCCCTACATACAACCTTTTTAAAAAACTTTTCAGTTAAACACAATACATCTGTGCTGTGCAAGGTCAGTCCAGAGTCAGCAGTTCAGAGTAAACAGGTAAGAAGGAGTTTACACACAGTAGTTAAGAGGTTCTTTAGAAATAAATATGTTATTTAGTATTGGAAATAACCTTTGCCCATAGCAGTGCTAGGACAGGGTGACATCTTTTAAAAAAAAAATTATTTTACTGAGTTAAGATGTGCTGTCAAGTAACAATGGAGGGACTAAGACAGAAAGACAAGGCTAACATCTGAGAAAATTTGTTTTACATCAAAGTATCAAGAATATTTATATATGTATAACATGGACATAAATACATTTTTATTAAAATATAAATCACTTATGTATAATGTGTATGCTCTGTATATACACTGGGTAAGAAAAGGAAGGGAGAGATGGAAATTGTATCATTCTGAAAACAGTATAGAGAAAGGAATGTGTTTTAAGAGAAAACTTAAGCCTATATTTTGAAGGTATTTAGACATGCAATTTCCACTTGTTGTCAGCAGGAAATATGGTACTAGGACTTTTCTAGATTTGTCCCTTTGTAGATGGAACTAGTAGGAATCCCAGAGTTAAGTGTTTGCTAAACCTTCACAGTGTCAGGATGCTAACTGTAATTTTTGAAATGCAGCTAGGCCAAGGGGAAGATTGGATATGGCAGTAAGTCGTTCCTTGTTCACGTCCTTGTGACAAGGTATTTAGCAGAATTTAGAGCTTCATTGGAATTTGACGGCCACACTGTGAGCACTTCTGTTCTGATCTCAAACTTGCAACCTCTGGGCTGTTAACTGTGTGCTTTAGCATGTACACCGCCCTATGGTAGTGGGTGAGAAGGAGAATGAACACAGCAATCATAGATTGATTTCATTGAGAAAAGAATTATGTTTCATGTTTAGTAAATGTCCCTCTGCTTAAATTGAATGAATTTCCTGGAATGTTTTATAGATAAATAGTTTGGCTGGCATTTCCATGTACCATCAAGCAAAATGTTTCAGAGACAGAAGCTTGTTGGGAATTTTTGGATAGAAAGGGGATATTTTGCTGTGAAATACTAAACCCTAGAAACTGAAGCTTTTTGTGGGAACATGTTGATTTCAGCAAAGCTTCTGGAACTGAGGCAACTTCCAAACATAAGGAAACTTTTATCAATATTAAAGCTTCATGGGGGGGGAAAAAACCCTAGAAGAGGTATTTGAAAGGAAAAGATATTCTCAGTAAGCAATGGAGTATGAATCTGAGAATTCAGTTGCAAGCTTCGCTCTGCCATATCTTCATGATCTTGGGTACGTCTTCAAAAAATTCCCCCTCTAAACATGAATTCTTTTTGATTTTTTGGGTGACCAGTTATGGGCACCAAGACATGAACTGCTCAAGCCTTTCAGATGGAGCCCAGAATTTCTCATGGTGCATAATTAGGAATAGGGAGAGACAAAAAAAAAAATGGTCACAATTTCTGAAAAGGTAGGCCTAAACCTTTCAGTATTTCATCTCTCCTGCAGCCTGCTACAGGAGTTCTTGGTGTTTCAGACACTGCTCAATAGAGAGATGCTTGTGGGTTTAAAGTGGTGATTTTGGAGATTTACTTTGACTATGACATCCAGTGTCTTGCATTCACAGGCATCAGTGACCCAGGAGGCCCTTTTCTGTTCTGTGTTCTTATTGGACTCACCCTCCTGCTCAATGCAAATAATTATGATGTCATAGGGATAACGGAGACTGGGTGGGACTCCACCCATGACTGGACCATGGGTATTGATGGCTATACCCTGTACAGGAGAGATCGTGTAGATGAAAGGGGTGGGGGTGTAGCTCTCTATGTTAAGGAAAGCTACATGTCCCTGCAAGCTGATATTGGCAACCAGGGTGGATGACTGGAGACCCGCTGGGTTAAAATCCCTGGGGAACACAGCACAGGGGACACAGCGGCGGGAGTCTACTACAGACCTCCCACCCAAAGTCCTAAGCTTGACCAGGAGTTCGCCTGGGAACTGGCTGAGGCTGCATGCTCCAGGACCTTGGTTGTCATGGGTGACTTCAATTACCCAGACATCTTGTGGGAGGATCACTCAGCAAAATCTGAGCGGTCACAAAGCTTCCTCTCATGCATGGATGACCTCTACCTGACTCTCAAGAAGTCTATAAGCCAACGAGAGGCAAAGCGCTGCTTGACCTGGTACTGGCTACTGGGAATGGCCTGATCAGTGACCTAGTGATCGATGGGAAGCTGGGTGACAGTGACCACAAACTGATCATCTTCACCATACACCGTAAAGCTGGCAAGTCAGTCAGCAACACAGAAGTCCTTGACTTCAGAAAAGCTGACTTTAACAAGCTCAGGAGGCTGGTCAGTGAGGCCCTAAGGGACCGTGACCCCAGGGAGTTCAACAAGAGTGGTTGCTCCTCAAGGGAGCGATCCTCAATGCACAAACTAATTCTATTCCATCTTGGAGGAAAGGCAGCAAGAGAGCACAGCAGCCCCCCTGGCTCTCCAGGGACCTAGCAGACCTCATGAGCCTAGAAAGAAAAGGCTACAAGGGATGGAGGATGGGATTCACCTCCAAGGAGGATTATTCTGCAGTGGTCTGGTCCTGCAGGGAGCAAACCAGGAAAGCCAAGGCTGCAACTGAACTCCAACTAGCTTTGAGCATCAAGGACAATAACAAGTCCATTTTCAGATATGTGGGCAGCCGGAGGAAAAGCGAGGGCAACACTGGACCCCGGCTGAACCAGATGGGGCAACTGACAACTGATACCCAGGAAAAAGCCAACCTATTAAATGGGTACTTTGCGTCAGTCTTTCATCAGTCACATGGGACACCCATGCCTGCTACAGGACAGGGAGGTCCAGGTGCGGGAGATCCCTTGCCCTCCGCTAATGCTGACCTCCATAAAGAAACACCTTGAGAAGCTGGATACCTTAAAGTCAGCCGGCCCTGACAATCTACACCCCAGGGTACTCAAGGAGCTGGCGAG
>NW_017728886.1:111506023-111516674 GCF_001723895.1 Crocodylus porosus
GGAGGTTGTTCAATCACCTACATTGAACACCTTCAAGAGCAAACTGGATGCTTATCTTGCTGGGATCCTATGACCCCAGCTGACTTCCTGCTCTTGGGGCAGAGGGCTGGACTCAATGATCTTCCGAGGTCCCTTCCAGCCCTAGTGTCTATGAAATCTATGAAATTGCTGAGAAACCGGGATTCTCTATCTGAAGAAATTCTGATGCACACAGAAAAAACAAACAATCCCCAGGATCTGATTTGGAATGAAAATCTGAAATTTCTTTTAAAATGTGAAAAGTGTGCAAATCCTTTATTCTGGGCCACTGACATTTACTTTTCAAACTTTTTTAATATAAAAATGTCATATTGTTTTAATGTGCAAAGGTAAAGACAAGTTGTTTCTTCATAAAGTCCTCTATCCTTGGAAGGGAGGAGTTTTGAAAACAGCATTGACTCAAATTTGCTGCAGCTTCCTGATAGTGGGGGAAATGGATGGCAGCAACTCTTTCAAAGAGGCAACTGCAATCAATGTATCCAAGGAGCTTGATGTTACTAATGACCTTTCCTGTAAAGCATTGTTAAACTACCATCTGTTAGCTCATCATTGCCGAACCCATATGAGGTCCTGCTAGCTGAATGTAAGGAGGCAGAATGGCTTATGTTTGACAGGTGTTACCTGTCAGCTCTGTGTTCTTGGGGAACCCTGGCACAGTACACAGCCTGTCTGACTCAAAAGGAGTCACCCCCCCCCACCACACACACCTCTACCTGAAAGGACTTACAAAAGACAATGAAGATGCAGTGGGAGACGCACCTAAAGCCCTCCAGACAAGGGTGATAAGAATGAAGCAACTTGCCCGGTTTCATTTCCATCAGAGATAGAATCGGATGGCAACTCAATTGCATGGGAGATGGGACAGGAAAGCATCTTCATTAGCATTCAGGATGGAGAACAGAGATTCCAAGGTAAGGACCGCACTGAACTCTGGGACCAGAGAAGCAGAGGAGCACTGCATGATGGGGGATCCCTTCTCCAAATGCTGATCAACCCACATCTGCACACACCCTGCTCAGCATTTATCAGACCAGTTCTAGTAATGACTCCTTTATTGGTACCCAAAACACTGAATCTGCCTGTCTGTATTGTGAGCTCCCTCAGAGTAATGCCACCCATAGCCAGGAGTTATCAGTTCCTATTATCCAGCATATGAGCCATTGTTTACCCATAAACAAATCTATTGGTGTTCCTTGAGCCATTGTTAGTTCTCTATAAAAACCCTACCCAACCTCAAGTTTCTGTCCTGGTGCTTGGATCCAAAAGCTGCACCAGTTCCACTCCTTTTCTGCTTGGACTCCCTCCACTGATTGTGATGAGGACTCTGCCTGTCTGCAAGCTCCAACAACATCTGGGAACCTCAGCTGGTTCAAGCTCCACTGAGTGGTGAGATCCCAACTCTCTCTCTCTCTCTGACTCCAGGAATGTCAATTGCTTTCTTACTCCATGAACAGCTTTCTAAACCTGAATGTTTCTGATCAAACTTGAGTTAGACTTCCCCGAATACCTAATTGAAACTATGTAATGTTGTAACTTTTATTTGTCTCTCTTGTATGGCTATTACTACTGGTATCATGGTAAGTTTATATACCTGGCAATAAATAACTTTTATGGTCAAGATGGTTGTTCTCTGAACCTGACTCTTTATTCCTTCTCCTTGAGCTCCCCATTTTCTCTGCAGCAACACTTCTTTTACCTAAGCCAAAGATCCTTGTAATGCCCAAAACTATGGTGGGGTCTGCTCATCAAGGGAGTTACTACTAGGACCATTGGGACAAGAGATTGGGATGTTCTGAGTTTTAAGAGACATGAGGATATCCGCTGAAAGTGCTGATCGGACCCAGCCTGCTCAGACATATTCTGTTAGCGTGTGTGTCTAACAGCAGGACAATAATAAATGCAGAAATAAGGGATGAACTGAGTGCAAGGCACATGAGGGTGTCAGCCTGTCAATGCTGCATAACCTGGCCTGACCCAGGTGTGCTCTATTAACCCTTAAGCTTATGTCTGACTGCATTTTATTGTTGCTGTGATGAACCGAGTTCAAGGCATATGAAAGTGTCAGCCTGTCAATGCTGAATAACCCAGCCTGGCTCATGCATGCCCTGTTAATCTGTGTGTGTATGTGCGTATATGTGTTTGGCTGATTCAGTGTTTGGAGGAACCCACTCCCATTGAAATTTGAGTCCTGCAAGCTCCATTGGGGGTGAAGACTTGCAGAAGGGAGAGAGACAACTCCATATAGAAACACAAGTAACACAAGCAGTACATTGAAAGAATTACAGATACCCCAGAACTGTACCTCTAATACGTGAGCACACCCCACAGTGACGGGCAAATCTAGTAACGCAGGACCAGTTTGTATGTGGCAGTCTGTGCTTTTGTCTGTGGTTAATGTTTCAGGGCCTATTCCTGTTAAAATCAAAGGAAAAGCTGCCTAAGTCCTAGCAAGAGTGATGGTATCTTTTGTTTTGGTATGCCCAGAATCATGTATATATTTGCTGCCACAACTAGTGATTCTGACCTGTAAATAGAAAAGAAACAAGCAAAGGCAAGCTAGCTATTTCAGTTTCACTCTCCTTAAATTCTCTTTGGCCTTGATGAGACCTCACCTGGAGTCCTATGTCCAACCTTGGGCACCACATTTCAGGAAAGACATGGGCATGTAGGAAAGAGTGCAGGAGAGAGCTACAAAATTATTAGAGTTCTAAAAACCATGGCTTACAAGGAAAGGTTGAAAGAATTAGGATTATTTATTGTAAAGAAGAGAAGGTTGAAGGAAGGATTTGATAACAGCTGTCAAAAAAGGTTGTTATAAAGAGGAGGAGGATTTTACCTTTCTCTGGGAGAGGGTAAGTAGTAACAACTGTAAATTGTATCGAGATTGAATATTCAGGAAGAACTTTCTAACTCTGAGGGTGGTTAAGCCCTTGAGTGGTGACCTAGAGGGGATGTGAACATCATAAGAGGTTCTAAAGTGTATGCTAAGCAAACACTTGACTAGGATGGTTTAGACAGGGATGATTCTGCCTGGAGCAGGTTCCTTTCAGCCCTATTTTTCTATAGTGCTATGATCAACCCTAGAAGAAAAAAGGAGGAACTTTCCCCATCCCTGCCTCCCAAGAGGAAAAGGTCAATTTTAGTAAGACCTGTTGGTTTCTTTGTCTCAAAATTCAACATCCTACATTCCAACAGTCACTGTCTTTTTTTCCTCTGGTGCTGACCAGAAAAATAGTTTTAAAACACTCAGATAAAATGTGCATTTTTTTTTTCTGATGACACCAGTGCTCTTCACTAGAAATTAGTTCTGCTGGCAGGGGATAGCTGCTGGGAAAGCTATGCTCTGCACTTGTGTAACCTACTACAGAAATAGATAGTTGTTTCAGTGAAATGTAGCTAACGTAGGAAGTCATGGCCTCTGACAGGGAGTCCCTCAAATGGCAAAAGCTGGTCCAGCTTTTAATATTAAGCTGAAAATAATAATAATAATTAATAATAAATAATATTAAGCTGGAAGCTTCTAATATCATGAAAGATTTCATTTGACTTTATTCAGTGGGAAACATGAAGGAAAACACTCCCTGGGACAAATGTACAGAGGTTAAGAGTTGTACTGGGAACAAAAGAGAAGGAAGAGACTGAGAATCCTCATTCAGCAGCAATATCCTCCTCTTCCTCAGCTAGAGTATAGTGCAGTCCTAGGCTCTGGATCATCTCATTTCTCCATATCTTTCTGTCGTGGCCGGGACATGACTAGCTGTTCTTGGGCTGCTCTTCCCTGGGTGATTGGTGTTGTATCTCGCCGACGTTCCTGCCTTCGCCCGAGCGGATGTTCTCTGCCCTACTCCTTGACCCCGTTCCTTCCTGCCGTGACTTGATGGTATCAGTGTTTGGGGTCGGTCATCGTGCTCGCTCGTGGCCCAGGGTTCCCCCGGCGGTCACTCTTGGGGCTCCACACCCCAGCCTCACGCCTCCTTACAGTGGTGCCAAGCTATTCATTGTCTCGCTCTTCGGACTATTACTCGAATGGAATGCCAGCTTCCCCCCCTTTAACCAGAGCTAGGCCTACTACGGGGCTAATGCCCTCCGGTCTCCCCTAGAACTCAGGGAAAAGACAAACTTAACATAAAACACCAAAAAACCTCAACAAAAACTGGGGTGTACAGCCCCTTTAATTGCGCCCCCTCACGCCTCACTGTAGCCCTGACTGCTTCATGCCTAGGCACTCAGTCTTTGCCTATTTCCCTGGCACCTCACAGTCCAGCAGCGGTGTATCCTCTGGAGGCATCTCTCTCTGGGCTTCCCTGCAGTCTCTCCTCCTCGGGCTGACTTCACCTGGGGTATTCTTTGAGGTATCACAGGGGCGATCCCGGATCTTCCTGACAGCCGCGCTGGCAACGTTGCTCAAGCGGCGTCCCTGCTTCTTCTCACACCTGTCCTGGGTGTTTCTCCCCTCATGCCTTGATGCTCCTGCCTGTCCGAGAGGCGAGGGCATTGGGTGCAGCTTCTCCTCCTTCTCTCCCCCTCCTGCGGCATGTGCCGCCATTTTTATTTGTGCCGGCCAGCACTCCGTGCTTGCGTCGCCAGCTGGCTGCAGCTGAATAAACAAGTGGCTGATGAGCTGCGCGGGTTTCGCCTCCCGTCCTCCATCCCCCAGCTCGGGAGTTGCGGGTAAGTACCTTTGCATCCCAGGACATTTTCTTTAATTGCAGAAGTGAGCCACAAAGATGATAAAGGGGTTGGATAGCTAGCTATGTGAGGAAAGGTTGGGAGAGTGGACTATGTTGAACTTGGATTGGGCAAGATTAGGGGTGGATCCAGCTGGCAGAGCCCCACTGTCTGGTCTCAGGTACTTCCCTTGGGAGCAGACCCAGACAGAGCATGATGTGTGCTGGACCAGCCCTGTGGGTAGGACTTTGGATGTGTGTTGCACATGGCACCTGCCCAAGCTGCTTTGGGACTGCCGCATGGGCGGGCATGTGTGGCACGGATCTTCCTAGAGTGTCCAGAACAGCCGCCCCAGGTGGTGCAGTTTAGATTCCAGGCTGACTAGAGGAGGCACTGTTCTACGCAGGGTGGCCACCCTGGCTGGACTGTGCCACACATGGTGCCCGCTCTGGGACATGACTTGCACAGTGCCTACAGTGGCAGCTCTGCAACTGCACTGAACATGGTGCCTGTTTCAACTAGTCCAGGATCTGCACTGCTCCTAGTGCTTTTGAGGTCTGTATGCATCATTGGTCCCAGGCCAGCTAGAATGGGTACTATGCAGCATGGTTTCTCAGTGCAGGTCCCAGACTGGTTAAAACAGGAACTAGATCCAGTATGCAGGGGAAGTGGGAGGCATGGGGTCCGTGAGCCTGATCTGGCCGTAGACTGGCCCTGTGCCCCCTCACCTGGCCCTTGGGTCTAGGTGAGTTTAACACCTCTGAGGCAGATGATCCTTGAAGCTCTTCCAACCATAAAATTCTAGGATTCAGTGACATAGGTAGCTTGTTGAAAGTAGGTGGTTGGGTCATGGGGAGGCCGGCTAGGTAAGGAGACTAGAAGCCATGCAGGCTGGGACTGTTTGGGCAAGCAGACTGGGACTTGAACTGTGTTAGGGAAGTGGAGGGGGGGGGACAGTTCAGGGTGAGTTTGGTGGTGGAGGACACTGAGAATTTGAGCACTCTGAATCCTTTGAAATGAATGAGGCATGGGTCCCACAGAAACAATGTGTATGTGTAAAGCAATCTTAATTCTAGCATTCTCTAACTCTAGAGTGGTTGAATTCACAAATTTAATATTCCTTTTAATGTACTTTTTGTGGGTTCAGACTATGCGTAATTTTGGAAGGCTGTAATCATAATTGTGAATAAAAAAATCTCTGAATGTGTAGTCACCTTAAAAATAAAAATAGTGGGAAAATATGTATGAAATATGCTGGTGTATATTTTTATTACAGATGGTTTATTACAAGCAGGGTATATATTTTGCTGTTATTGTTATTATACATTTCCGGGATGCCTGCTGTGATGCACTCTAATTGGAACACTCCAGCAACCTTGCCATCGTGTATTCAGTAGGGCTGTGCAAAGCTTCAGTCACTGATTCAATTCAGCTGTGATTCGGCCCAATTCGGTTGCCAAATCACTGAATCTGAATTGAATCGGAACCCTCTGAATTGATTTGGAGAGATTCAGAAAGATTTGGAGATTCAGACAGAGACGGCTTTAAATGTTTGGGTTTTTTTTCTACATACCTCTTGGTAGCAGGCAGCTCATCAATGCTGAGATGCTGGGGCAGATAGTGTCCCTCAGGAGTGTGGGGGGCTCCCCAGCATGCTTGGCAGCAGACTGGTACACTCCTGAGTCTGCTGGAGAGTGCACAACCCCCACCACCTGCACTCCTCTGGCTCAGCAAGTGGTGCCTCCTGGGTCTGGGGGGTCACCAGGGGTCCCCCCATGGCCAGTTGCCAAGCTGAGGGGTCATGGGGGACTCCCCAGTGCGCTCCCTGGCAAACCTGAAAGTGGACCGGAAGTACTTCCAGTCTACTTCTGGTTTCGCCACAGAGCACGTGGGGCACCTACCCCGTGCTCCTATGGGACGCTCCATCTGCCACACCCTGACAGCACTCACGAGCCATGCCTGGTATTTCTAGGGATATAGAAAAAACATTTAAAGCTGTGTCTATGGCTGAATCACTGATTCTCCTAATCAGTATTGAATCTTCAGATTCAGTTCTGGCCAAATTGAGTCAGGGACAGTGATCTGAATCAATTAATTGAATTACTGTCCCCAATCTGGGCCGAATCTGAATTGAATAGGGCCCATTTTGCATACCTGTAGTATTCAGCATCCCCATGTTTCAAAATGGTGGTGGTGGGGCACTTTAAAGCTCATTGAATCGCCCCACTGCCATTTTGAAGCACGGTATGCTGAATACATGAGATGCTGTGGGTGTTTTAATTAGAGCAGCTCTTGGGATCAGTAAGAATCGGGCAAGTTCATCTGACATCTCACTAACAGAAGGTTCATGTCATGACATCAACCATATCGCATGATTTGGTGAGCTAAGATGGCAGGGCTCAGTGTGCCACTTGAGTGCAACATCTCTGTTGACTGGGTTGAAGAACTGTTACTGCTGTACTTTGTTACAAATCAAACTTGTTTTAATGAAATGGCAGTGGTACAATCTATCTACATATTTATGTATGTGATAGTAGCAAAGAAATTGAAAATAAATCTATTGGAAAAATTTGAGGAAGGTAGAGAGTCTGGAAGCAAAGGAGCTGGAATTATTTCAGATGATCTCTAAGCAAAGGCCAACTAATTAGTCAGTTTTTCCTCACCCTACTTATTTTATGAGGGATAATTTGAGTTAAAAGCATATCCTAGCCAAAACTGATGTTCATTGAGTTTTTTTTATAGGTCAGTAGTTGAGCCCAAAAAGAAAAGAAAGAAGTTCCAACATAAAACTTTTTGCCCTCTTGGCTAAAGTTTAAATTTGCAGATCTTCCCCTTCATTTGCATACTTAATCACTGAGCAACTGCAAGCTACATGAAGAGTGGTCGTTTATCAAGGACACAATCCTCAAAGCACAAAAGAAGTCCATTCCTATATGGAGGAAAGGTAGCAGAAGGGCTAGTAAGCCCTCTTGGCTTAACAGGGATATCATGGTCCTCTTGAAAAAGAAAAAAGAGGCTTACAAACGATGGAAGTTGGGACAGTCCGCAAGGAGGGCTATACAACAATGGCCTGCACCTGTAGAGAGAAGATTAGAGAGGCTAAGGCAACAACTGAATTTAAACTACTAATGGAAATCAAGGACAATAAGAAGTCCTTCTTTAGGTATGTATGGAACAGGAGAAAAACAAGTGGAAGTGTGGGGCCATTGCTTAACAAGTCAGGACACCTGGTTACCAACACTCAGAAGAAAGCTGTACACAAGGGGATTGAGGTGTTAGAACAAGGGTGTCCAACCTTTTTGAATGTGAGGCTGGATCATTAACTTTTTATCACCCGGTGGGCCAGCAGGAGCGGGCATTCGCGCGGCCTGTCCAGTCCAGCTGCAGCCTGGGGGCGCAAAAGTCGAGGCATGCCACCTGACCCTGCCATGTCCTCCCTGCCACCTGGGCGGCCTTGAGGATGCTCCCACACCTGCGCGCCTAGGCTCAGCAGCCAGGGGGACATGTGAGGACTCTACAGGGGGATGGGCAGGGACACCCCACTGCTCCCTCTCCCCTGGGGCAGCCCAAGCCTGAGCCCAAGCGGCAGGGGTCCCTCCCTCCCTGGGGCCTGCGACTCACCACCCCCAGTGCGATGTCTGCAGGCGCAGGGGGATGCGGCAAGGCGGGAGTGGCACCAGCTTCCCGCCCTGACATCCACAGCAGCAGCAGCATCCCTCCGAGTCAGCATCCACGCCAACTGCACCCGCCTGCTGCACCGTGACCTGCTCCAGCCCACGTGGCTGGTGGGTACTGGTGCAGGGTAGGGCCAGCATGCAAATGAGAAAGGGAGGGATGGGGCTAGGAACAGAAACCCTGCAATGTGGGAAAGAGGAGGAGCTGGCATGCAAATGAGGAAGGGAGAGGTGGGGCGAGGATGGGACACTGTGAAATGAGGGGGGAGGGGAGGATCTGCACCATGTCGGCAACGTCAAGCTGATGCGGTACATGTGGGAACCTTGTCCCTTCCCCAGCCCTTCAGCAGCCACTAGGAATCTGCTGAGGGGCTGGGGGAGGGACAAGGGGCGGGAACAAAAGTAAACGGTGTTTACTTCCGTTTCCCCTTGCAGCACTGTGGGCCTCAGAAAATGGCTTGGCGGGCCACATGTTAGACAAGCCTGTGTTAAATCATCAGAAGTAGTTACTGACTGATTAGCAGGAGCCTGATTTTTCTGTTTAAAAATCCAAAATTCTCATTAAAACACTCAAAATCTGCATTTTTCTGCAGTTAAAATGAAATGCCGTATATGTGTGTGTGTGTGTGTATATGTATATGTATATATATAGTATGGGTGTATATGCATATGTGTGTGTGTGTGTGCGCGTGCGTGTGTGTGTGCATGTGTATTATATAATATGTATGTATGGGGCTGTGCAAAACATCACCTCTTCATTTCAACTTCTATTTCACTGTTTTGATGGGATAATATTTTGTTTTGAGTTTCATTTAATTTCAAACCACTGTTCCATTTCATTTTGTCGAAACTGTTTCAATGATTCCCCCGTAGGCTATAATGGGGAAGCACAAAACTACCTATAACTTTGCCTTTTCTTCCCTGATTCAGGTGAAGCTTGCAGGGATTGTAGTCCCTTCTGAGGCCATGAATCATGCCAAGCTTCAAGAAGATTGATGCAGGGGTTTCTGGGAAACTGCACCTTAATGTCTTGAAAGCAAAACTCACGTTGTGTGTGTAAGGCACAGTGGGGTGAAAACTGCAAGCATGGTAGCCCCTGCTGATGCCATGGAGCCTGCCAGGTTTTAAGGAGATAGGTGCAAGGGTTTCTGGTAAACTGCACTTCAGGCTGCTGACAAGCAAAACTCGTGACATGGGTGACACTGTGTGTGTATTAAGATGTACCTTCACTGGCTCTGGGTCCCCTACATGACATGGTAGTGTGTCCCAATAAGGTCTCCTCCTCCCTTACAGCCTTATCCTGATTTACCACTTTAAATGACAACAGGTAAAATAATAACTTAGTGAGCAGTAGCACCAGTAGCATCTTAGGCAGCCAAACTGTCACAGAGCCTTTCTTTCCTCTCCTGCAGGAGCTTCTTCTCCAGCAGCTGCCAGAGGACTCACTGCCAGCCCCAGCCCAGGGGCTTAGATGTGCTCAGGACCCTGCGTCCTTCTGGTCAGGTGCTAGGAGTGTTGGTCTAAGGACATGGCACTTGCACACAAGGTCCTTTGGGTCAATGTAATCTGGTATCTTTTAGCAGACCCACTGAATAGTTTCAGAAATATATCTTAGCAAGCTTTTGGGTTGAAAAACCCTTCATCAAGCTCAGGAGTCACCTGCAGTTGGCATGTCTGTGTGCTTTCCTGGATGGAAGGAGTAATAAAGAAGTCAGAGGCTGGCATGCAATGCATGCAAACAAGCCAATCAATGAAAATGGAAATGGAGGTGTCGGGGGTGAGGGACAGGTTGGGGTGGGGGAGAAAGGGGGAAGTAGTAGGTAAAAGTGGAGAGGTACCTGGGGAGTCAGATGTCCAGCAGGTTGTAGTGTGTCATAATCCCAATGTCCTATATTGAGTTGGGTTGTCTGTGAAAAGTGGTTTGTAAATTCAAACAAGCACTGAACTTCGCTAACCTCATAACCGCAAGCCAACTTCCTACAGCCCAAAACATACTGAATGGATCTAGGCCATGCCATGACAAGATGTGCGAAACCTGCCAACAATATCTCCAGTATGGAGCTATCTTGACAATACAATACGTATCTTCATCAGGGCACCAAGTGCCCTTATGAAAAGTATGTGAAGACACCAAGAAACAACTGCACGCCGAAATGAGTGCACACCGAAAATCTATCAAAGAAAAGAACAGGACACTACCTGTCTCCAATTTCTCAGGCCTGGTCCTCAAAACGAATTTACAAACCATTTTTCACAGATGAGTGTGTATA
>NW_017728886.1:111516929-111543937 GCF_001723895.1 Crocodylus porosus
GTTGTCCTTGACCCCTTCAGTGGAGTTGTGCCCTCCTGGTGGCCTGCTCGGCAACGTGGGGTCGGTCCTCTCATTTCTGACCCTTCCCCGTCTTCCTCCTTCCCTCTAGCCCCTTCTCCCAGGGAAACAGAAAAGAAAACCTCCGAGGCTCTCCCCTCGGCCCCGATACTCGGCGTAGCTCACACGGCCATCCCCTCCTCAACCCCTTCACACAGGGAAACAGAAAAAGAAACCGATCACCCAGGGAGCTCTAAAGTCAAGCATACCCCTTGACGTAACTGCACCCTTCTCCTATCCTTATCGTTCCTACTAACTCAGAATGACCTCTTTACCTTCTGTCGGCTCTGGGAGTTCTTCACGCTCCGCCACTGATCCGGCTGGAAATGGTTGCAATACCCGCCTTGATTGCGACCATCCCGGGACTTCTGTCAGGGTCCTTCCCTCTGGTGTGGGTCCCTGCTTGCCCTGAGTCCTTCGACTCTCCCACCTGGGATCCTGAGGGGTCTCCGATCTATTCCTGCATCTGTGTTCGGGTCCGGGGTCCCTGTCGCCCGGCGTCTCCCAGCCTCCAGCTTCTGATGGTCTGCTGGGTTCAGTGGGACCCGTGGTGAAGGTCTCCTCCCTTCCTGGGTCCGGCTGGGGCTCTCTTTCTCCCTCTTTCTCTTTCCTCTTCTCCCCTTCTGCGGCATCGCTCTTCCTTCTGTCCCTGCTACTCCGTGCCTCCTGCCGTGGGTAACTTTTTTTTTTTTTCCTCTTGTACGTCCCTCCCGGGGACACGCACATACACACAAATGTGTGTGTGTGTGTGTGTGTGTGTATGTGTACACATACACACTAGGGCTGTGTGAAATTTCACCACCAGTTTTGATTCAATGCTGTTTCGACCCGTTTCAAGGTTGAAACAGCAAACTCAAAATGGAACAGATATAGTCAAAACAGCTTGAAACAAAATGAGGCAAGTCAAAACGTTTCGCCATTTCAACACTGTTTTGACATTTTGCCCATAGGCTATAATGGGGAAGGTTGAAACACTTTATAACTTTGGCATTTCTGGCCTGATTTGAATGAAGCTTGCAAGAATTATAGCTACTTCTGAGGGCATGAAGCCTGCCAAGTTTCAAGATCAGTGCAGGGGTTTGGGAGAAACTGTACCTCAAACTGTGGGCAAGAAAAACTCATGACATGGGTGACACTGTGGTGTTAAGGTGCAACAGGGTGAAAGGTATAGCAGACCTGCTAGCCCCTGCTGTGGCCACAAAGCCTGCCAGCTGTCAAGGAGATAGGTGCAGGGGCTTCTGGGTTCTGGGGCCCTGCACCGCTAGCTGCTGACGGGCAAAACTTGTATCATGGGTGCTTGTACAACTGTGTCTGTCTTGGGGTACAGGGGAGGGGGGGAAACTACTGGAGGCCTGGCCTGCCAGCTGTTAAGGAGATGGGTTCAAGGGGGGGTTCTGTGGCCCTGTTAAGGAGATGGGTTCAGGGGGTTCTGTGGCCCTGCACCCCTAGATGCTGACGGGCAAAACTCATGACATGGGTGCTTGTGCAACTGACTGTGTCTGTCTTGGGGCAGAAGTAGTTCCTGGCTCTGTATTGATTCTTTCCTCTCCTTAGTCTATGGTTTCGTAAGTGTTTAATCCTTGCTCATTAACTCATTATCCTAGCTAGCTACTGTGTATTGAGCTGGTCCCTGAGTGAATCATGTTTGATTGCATAACTCAGTAGCTAGCTAGGATAACGAGTTAATGAGCAAGGATTGTATGTGTATATGTATATCTGTGTGTATATGTGTGTGAATATATTGATATGTGTGTGTATATCTATATGTGTGAATGTGTATGTGTATATATGTTTGTATGTGTGTGTGTATATATGTGAGTGTATGTGTATATGTGTGTGTGTGTATACACATGCACACACATATATACACACAGATATACATACATGTATATCTGTGTATACATGTGTACACATACATATACACACACCAACACATGCAGATGCACACACATATACATAAACACATACACACACACACACACACACACACACACACACACACACACACACACACGTGTTTGTATATGGATGTACATAGGTGTGTGTGTGTGTGTGTGTTTTTGTATGTGTGTGTGTGTGTGTGTAAATGTGTGGTGGAACACCACTGGGGCGCTTGCCACTTAGGGAGGTTACAAGCTCTGTGGGAGCTTGTTGGCTGAGCAGCAGGGAAAACCCTCCCCAAGAATCATTTTAAGGGGGAAGGCGTGTGTCAGAGCACTCATGGTGCTCTGCCACTTCAAGAACTGGGCCAGGCAGCAGGCAGGTGCAACCCAGTCCTAGTCATCTTAAGATTCAGGCCAGTAGGGCTGGAGTGGATGGTTGCTGCCTGACATTGAGGAAGGAACATCTCCTGGCAGAGTTGCTGCACCAGAGACAACATGGACGTAAGGGTGGGAGCTATGGGGTGGCTTGGTGGCTCTTGGTTCTGGGTATGACTTGAAACTGTGCCCTGCTGGGGATGGGTGGTCTGGTGGGGCTTGTAGTGGTGTAGGAGTCCTCAAGAAATCCCAGACCAGTTACTGCCCTGGTGAAAGGTGAGGAGAGGTGACTTAATAAACCCAGCCTCCACTTTAGGGTGGGTAATGCAACATCAGAGAGATTTAGGTTCAGGCACGCCCATGTAGGGCACCTGAGCCCAGTGCAGGCAAGGCCCCACAGAGTGGGTAGTCAGGCCAGGCATGGCTGCGGCCACCTGAGCCCAGTGGGGTGTAAGACCCTGGGGAGAGAAGGAGAGTTGTGGGCCAGGCATGCTGACGAGGGGCACTGGAGCCTGCAGGGATGTTCGGCCCCTGGCCTCAGAGGAGGGGCAGAGTATTGAGTTGAGGCCCTGCAAGTAGGGGCATGAGTTGAGGCCCTGTGAGAAAGGGGACTCGAGTTGAGGTCCTGTTAACTTGGGGAACCAAATTAGGTCCAGGTAAGCCTTCAGGTGAGGCTACAGGTGGACCTGAGGCTGATTGGAGGGTGGCAGAGAAGCTGAGGAGAAATAATGGGGCGAGTCAGCAGCCCTGTATGGTGAGCTACTGGGGAGTTACCTGGCTATGAGACAGGGGCAGAGTTTGTGTAGTATTTTGCAAACCACCCTGTGCTCACTCGGATCAGGATAGCAGGAGATGCCCAAAGGGCGGTGTGCTTGCCGGCTGAGGAGTGAAGGGAATCAAACCTGAGGACCCTTTAGGATAGCGCAGGGTGAGTGTGGCTCTGCAGAAAGGAGGGGTGGTATAAGTGAGGCTCAGCAAGGGCTGTATGAGAGAGACTGTGTGAGAGATGGTGGAGTGCAAGAGACCTCAGTGAGAGGGAGGCAGTGTGAGTGTGGCCTGTAACGGAGCAGGTCGTGAGAGGCCTAATATTGTAGTGAGTTGGGCCTGGCCTCAGGCCAGAGGTTTACACAGTTGTTAGAAAGATCTGTGGGGCATGGGACACATAAGGGAAGGTCGGAGCTTGTACATAAGGACCTAGCCACCAGGGCCCAGAAAGGGCATCTTCCTGCTTGATTGAGATCATAATTACTTAACAGCAAGGTGTGGCAGGAAAGATGGGCGGGTGGCACGCCCAGGGGCAGTGAGAGACTAGCACTGTGGCTGGTTGGGGAGCTCCCACGTTTGCCACTATGTGTATCTGTGTGGGGGGCGGGTGTTTGGGTGTGTGCGTATACATTAGGGCTGTGCAAAAAAGCACCATTTTGTTTTGACTTCTGTTTCGCCATTTCAAAGGGACAGTGTTTTGTTTCAGTGTTCCGTTTTGCTGTTTTGATGCATGTCAACGTTTTGCCCATAGGCTATAATGGGGAATCATGAAAATGCCTATAACTTTGTCATTTCTTGCCTGATTCAAATACAAACAGCAGGGAGGGTAGCCCCTGCTGAAGCCATAAAGCCGTCAAGGTTCAAGGAGAGAAGTTCAGGGTTTTTGGGAAACTGCACCTCAAACTGTTCAAAGCAAAACTCATGTTGCTTGTAAGTATGAAGGCACAAGGGGGTGAAAACATCAGACGTGGTAGCCCCTGCTGAGGCCATGAAGCCTGCCAAGTTTCAAGAAGGTAGGTGCTGGGGTTTCTGGGAAATTGCACCTCATGCTGCTGACAAACAAAATTCATGGCATGTGTGACTTTGTCTGTGTGTTAAGGTGCACCCTCACTGGTGCTGGGGCCTCTACATGACACAATAGTGTACTGCAATTCAGTCCTGTCTACCACTTTACATAACAACAGGAAATAACTTCACTAAGCAGCACAGTAGCACAAGCAGCATCTCAGGCAGCCAAACTGTCACAGATTAGAGCCTTTCTTTCCTTCCCTGCAGGAGCTTCTTCTCCAGCAGCTGCCAGAGAATGCTCCCTGCCAGCCCCAGCCCTGGTGAAATTTTGCACAGCCCTAATGTATGTGTGTGTGTGTATGCATGTGCATATATGTATGTATTTGTGTATGTATGTTTGTATGTATATCTGTAATGTGTGTGAATATCTATATCTATCTATCTATCTATCTATCTATCTAGATAGATATATCTATATGTGTGTATGTATGTATCTGTAGAAAACAATGTTTTATTGATATGTTTACAAATTTTAAAGCCATTTCGAAGCCTACTAGTGCCTCAGTCATTATAATGAAATAAATTCTAAATTCCTATATATTTTGGTGTTTGATTTATGGGGTTTTTTTATTATAGAAAATCAGAGGTCCCTCTGCTCCCTTTGCAGCCCCATGCCTGCTTTGGGCACACAAATCTAGGGAGGTATGCCTCCACCGCCTGTGCTGCCCCCCAACACTTTATCTGTGCAGCTCTTTCCAGGATTTCTTCTTTAAAGGAGGAAATCTGCATTTTTCCATGGCAAATGGAAAACATGAATCCTTTCTGATGAGTGACCTAGATGGTCAGCTTTTTAGATCAGATTTCGGCAATTTCACCCTTGTAAGAGTCAGGCTAAGAAGTGGTTCTGAGGACTGTTGGTTTGGCTCTGCTCTGTGTAGTTAAAGTGCATTGCATAGTTTCTGGTGAAATTTAGGGGTTTTGATTTTTGGACCGGGGGAGGTTACAGTTGGCAAATGGCATGTTAACCCATCTAATTATTCAGAGAATACTGGAATGAATGATTTTGACTGAGCAAGTTCTAAGATTTCTCTTTTTGTTTTTCAGTATTTATGGCATGTTATGCCAAGGAAAAATCTGGCTAGGTAGGAGTAATAAAGGCAGTCCTTGACTTACTACTGTTCCAGTTATGGCAATCAGCACTTATGACCTTTGTAAATTATGACACTGTTTCGAGGTTCCAATGGGGTTTGGACACAGCTGCCTCCAGCTGGAAAGTCTGTTGTGGTGGGGCATGGGGTGGTGGTGCAGATCAGTGGTGGTGCAGATCAATGCCCCCGCAGTGAGGGAGGGATTGAGGCTGGGGCTGGCACTGGGACAGGGACTGCCCAGTGGAAGGGGGGAGTGAGGAAGGGGTGGGTGGCTCCCGCCACTGTGTACTGCCCATGTGGGAAGGCATGGGGGGGCATGTGCCTCCTGGATCTGCACAGGGTGGACGGGGCCAGGGCTGCACTGAGCTGCACTCCAGGCCAGTGGCAGAAGGCTCTGGGAGTGGGGGCTATGCCCTCCTGTTGGTTGCCCAGGTGGAGCAGGGAGGAGCCACTTCACTGCCTCTGGACAAGTGGTGTGCAGTAGTCAGAGCAGCCCCGGCCTCCCCACACCTCCCAGCCCGGCCCGTCCTGGCTGGACGAGCAGCAGCAGGGCATGGGAGGGAATATTCTCTTGGATCTGTGTCGGGCAGGTGGGGCTGGGGCTCTACTGGGCTGTACTCCGGGCAGGCAGCGGGGGTTATGGGGAGGCTATGGTGAATTTTTGGGTGGCTGCAGCCCCACATAGCCCCTGCTTCACTGCCCACCCCACCCGATCTGGGGGAACACTTCCCACCCCATGCCCTGCCATTGCCACTCACTCAGCTGGGGCAGGGAGGGGCAAAGCTGCAACTCATCCAGGAGGCATGGGGAGGCCAGGGTGGCTCCAGCCACTGTGTGCCGCTTGTCCGTAGGCAATGCAGTGGCTCTGCCCTGCCCCGGCTGAGCAAGCAGTGGCAGGGCATAGTCCCAGTGCCTGCCAGTGCCCACCCAGAGCTCAGCCTAGCACAGCCCTGGCTCCACCCACCCCATGCAGGTCTAGGAGCACATTCCCCCCATGCCTTCCTGGACGGGTGGCGGGAACAGTGGCGAGAGCCGCTGGACAAGCCGCTAGACAAGCAGCTCTCAGGCCAGTGGCCCGCAGCAGTGAGAGCTGCCCACCCACTTCCTGTGCCCCCCTGCCCCGGCTGGGCAGCCTTTGCCCTTGCCCCAAACCCTCCCTTTCCGTGAAGGCGTTGATCTGCCCCCCCACCCCACGACAACAGACTTAGCAGCTGGAGGCAGCTGTGTTGAGCTTGGTAAAGGACCAATCCCCTATTCATAACATTGTTCCTATGGGAAAATTGGTTCTAAGTTTCAATGTTTCAACTTAAGACACGGCTTTCAGGAACCAATTGCGTTGCAAGTCTGAGGACTGCCTGTACTCCATTAATTTCACCCACAAAAAAAAAAAAATGATGCTTGGCCAATGTGGGCATTGCTAAATTTTACAGACTATCTGTCCTGAAGGTATTGATATATACCTATATATAGATATAGATATATAAGGTCCTTTGTTGTATCATGTTGGGCAGCAAGAAACATAGGGAATTCTTCAAGCATTTTAGCCAAAGACAGTGAAATTCAAGGACAAAATTGCACTTCCAGATACAAGTAGCCTGAAGACTTGAGAGAGGGAGAGAATGAATTGGTGGAACTTACATGTTTTTGCAGGGTTTAGAATCCAGGCATTCTTTTTAAATGTAGTGAAGCTGTGCACTTTACACAATAAAACCTGCATTTTTTGGACATTGAATTAGTGTAAAAAAACCCCCCAACCTTGTATCAGACCTAACATCTGCTGGTGCCCCAGGGTACTCGGGCAGCAGTTAATGTTAGAAAGCCAGACTTACGACAAAGTACTGGCAAATTGTTTTATCTGATTGGCTTGTTTTGCTGAAAATGTGTGTTTAAATGTACTGATAAATAGTGAATATATTATAGCAGACGGAATCAAAAATTACTGTGTCAGTGGATGAGATCTCCTTCATGCCTTTCACTTGGCCTGCCCTGCAGCAAGGTGGTATGCCTGACTGAAATGTAGCATTTCGGATCAGTATGGTTGTCTGTCTTGGCATAAGTGAGACATCTGTTCCTCCCTAAACAGTGAATGCACAAAAAATCCACCCCAGGCAGTAAATGTATAACTATTATACCTTATGTAGCATTTGGTTTCTTTCTCAAGAGCTCAAGTGAAACAAACTTGAGAACAAAGCCCTCCTAAATGGAAGACTAGAACAAGCTAAAAAATGAAACCTGGTATTTATTACAAGATCTTGTATAAAAAGCCTCATTTTCCACAGTGCCCTGCCAAGTCCACAGCAGCATGTTCCCCCTCAGCTATATGGTGCCATAAATAGATGGCATGTAGAGGCTATTAGTAGGGAAAGACATTTAGGCTGTAGTATCCGCCACAGTAGCTGCATTTCTTCTTTTCACATGAGTAAAATATTCAGTTCCGTGTGGTAGGGAGCACAGGAACACAGGGTTAGAAGGGGCTTTTCAGGCCATTGAGTCCAGTCCCCTGCATTTATAGGTAGCCATTTAGTGAAGAATCTTAAAAAAAATAACCACTCCAAATGCTCATGTCCCATAACAACCAGTGTGATCAAGGGGACAGAGGAGTCTGGAGAAAAGGCACTTGGGGTCTCTCTTTTTTTCAACGCTTCAAGCAGTGTGGGAAACAACTGCATGCACTACAAAATAAGAGCAAAGCTCAGGTCACAATTACCATCAGGGATGAAAGGGATGAAGGAAGAGGCTGAGTCATAGCTGTGTAGCCTGAGTGAGGTTGCAATAATGGCCCTTGGAGTAGAATGCATTGCTTGGTAAAGGAACCATCAGATTATGAACTTTTTAGGGGCAGGGGCTCATTTTTGCTACAAAAGTTTTGTAGAACAACTAACTCACTGGAACCTGATGCTACTGATGTTCTAGTCACTACTACAAATAATGGTGAGATGTAGAGGGGATGTTTTAGTATGCACTGCCACTTCTGTTCCATATCTTATAGCCCTATCCACTTCAGCTGTCCTTCAGCAACATGGGAGACTCCTGGATGACACCCAGGTGGTGGAAATGCAGCAGTCTCTTGCACTGAAGGGCACCCGTCCACACTGCACCACAGTAGAGGATAATCTATCTATGAAGGGGCTCTGTCTTGGCATCCTGTCCTATCCTGTTTAGTGGAAATGGAAGATTTTTTAAAGCAAATGGTAAAATTGCTGAAAAATCTCATTTCAGGTTGCCTCCAAGCTAGTGAATTCGGTTTAATTAATTGTTTGGGAAATAAAATTCAGGGTTGCATTCTTTTTTGAAGAGTTGGTGCTGGGGATCAATTTTCAGTACTCATGAGATTTAGAGCACTTCCACTCCTGCCAAAAGTATGCCCTAATTGCACAGATAAACTCTTTCTAAAAGTGTAAATGCTCACTAGTAGAGACTGGACTCCGGGTATCTTGCCTCTCAGGTGACCATCCTAAGCACCTGATGAAAGACTGAGTAGTTCTCTTTCTGGCATGGTAATGAAGTAATTTAAAGTGAAGGTATGCTGTGAGGAAAGGGATCTTTGTAGTATGGTGCATAGGATATTCAGTGTTGGAGAATTTTGTTTAAATTCCTGCTTAGAATCAGCAGACCGCAGGTTTAAGTGGGCACAGGAGCAAGCAATTTCAGTGTTTTCCCCCACAATTGTAAGACTTGAGATTTCAAATCTTTAAGGCAGGATGAGCTGAATTGCTATGTGATGAAATAAGTATTATAGGGCGTTTTCCTTGAATGACTGGCTGACTGAGTGGATAAAACGCCATCTGAAGGAGAAGATAATTGGACCATTTACAAAGACCAGGGCCCAGGCACACACAGGGAAGGTAGAACTTTTAAAAGAAAGGGCTTTTCCTTGAAATAGTGACTGTCTGGGATGGGTGCACACTCAGGAACAGGGATGGCCAACCTGTGGCCCAGGTGCCACAAGTGGTGTGGGCAGTTTCTGTGTGGCACATGGAGGATGAGGGAGTGGGGAGGCAGCACAGTAACAGGTAGGGAAAGAAGCAGAAGTCAGAGCAGCAGACAGAGCAGGGAGAACAGGGCTGCAAGCAGAAACCAGGGCAGGAGAAGGGGATTTGCACTTGGGCAGGGTGTGGGGCTAATTTGGCACACCTGACAAAAAGGTTGGCCCCCACTGCTGCAGAAGAAAAATGAGACAAGGTTGGCTCCCAAAGAATGGTTAGCTTCTTGAAAGAATACATTGGGCCTGTTCTTTACCTGTAGCTTGAAAAGCTGACCTAACAACCTGCAGTGGCACATACGGTTAGATAAAACCATAAACAAGGAATTTAGTTTAGAAATCATTTTCTCTAATACTCCATTGTTTGTCAAAAACTTGGCATAAAAAGGCTATTGATCATAGGGTTCTGAAGGGTAGGATAGAGACAAAAGTGGCATAGATGAGGAGTTGTACCCAAATCCCAGTCCAAGAGTAGAAAAATTGGAAAATTCTACCCCAACACAAGGGAAGAAGGAGCAAATCATATCAGAAAGGGGGAGTGACCAGTTTTATAGCAGTGACTTTGAATATAATAGTGTGGGGGGTGGATTTACTAATTATTAAGGATTATTAAGCCTTTGAAAGCTAAAAGAAATGTATATATATTTAAAAAGTCACTGAAATACAAGAAGGGAAAAATCCATAATTTCTGCTATTATCATTAATCTTTTTGACTCCTAGTGGTTCTTTCCATCCCTAATATGCATTGATTCTTTCCAGGCTAGAAAGAAATTATATGATGGTAGGCAAACATGGCTACAACAGTTTATAATGTTTTTCTTACTCTCGCTCTGGAAACAAAATATTTCAGCTAACTTATTAAATATAGAATTATACACAAGATACATTAATATTAAATATATTTAAACATAATAGAAAATAATTACAGTATTGCTTTTATTATTTTATTAACTCTGCACAAACTCTTTTGCACAAACCCTCTTCAAATCTAAATGAACCCTTTTTAGACCAGTAAAACATTCACAAGGCAGAGGTTGATATTTTCCAGAAATTATAATCTTTAGCCTGTCTTGTAACTCTTTGAATCATCCACTCATTGTATGCGCTCCTACATATAAATTAACTATTTTTAAAACCAGAAATCTTCTATTAAATTTCCTCTCAAAAGGTTAGTACAAAGTGACACACACACACACACACTCAAGAAAATAGTGAAATGACTACTTTTTATCATACTTTTGTAAAAAGCTATTTTATAAAAGCACTAACACTATTAAGAATTCATAAGTACTTTCTACATTGTCATTAATGATTCAGTTGAATTATTTTCCCTATACAATCTTATTTCTTTCCTTCTGCTAAGATGCACTTTGTGGCAGGTGAAGAATTGGGCACCTTGCCTCCAAGCACCCTCTATGATTAGCATTCTTACTGAAATGCTGAACAGTTTCTAAGATGTGATTAGGCCTGCCCTCCATAAAATTGAAATTGGCTTCCTTCCTCCTCACTAGCCTATTAAATATATCATTAATGTCGCCTGCCATTTGTTCACTGGCCATAGATATGTTTTCAGATGCTTCTGCCATTAACTAAAGAATATATTCCATAGTTGTTCTTCGAGTTGTTTTATAATTCTGTTGATGCTGATCATTATCAACTGCTCTTGATGATCTAGGAACCACAGCTGCAGTGGTAGGGGTAGCTGTGGCAAAGAGAAAATGAAAGCTCTCATGAGGTGTTCTGCTACTTTAAAACATTTTAAGAAGACTCTATTTTAAAATATTTTAACAGCACACACTCTCTGCAAAAATTACAAATGAAACCCCACTACCACCCAACCATATTATGAACACTGCCCCCAAAATATTCTGACCAGTCTCAATGCATCCTCAGTGCGCTGTATCTGTGTCAGGAAAAACACCAGCAGGGAGTAGCTTGGATTTGGTGAAGGGGACTAATCTCCTCAACCCCAGTAGACTAAGGATGTGAGAGGCAGTAATATTTTAGCCCAATGTCTAATACCAATGCTATAACTTACGAGTCACTGTTTGTGAGTCTTGTGGGGTTTCCAGCACAGAACTCTCTTGGGAACCTGAAGACTTCTGTGACAGAATATTGGTAGCGTCAGAGTCATATTTGTCATCATGAAATAGTCATTTCTGGTCCCCTGCTGCTGATCATCCCAAGTGCCTGCTGACATACTGTGGTGCTGGGGAGATGTGGATATATTTTCAGGCTCCTCAGCCATGAAATCTGTTGTCCCAAACTCAAGCAGGCAAACCTCTGAAACATCTCGTTTAAGGATGGTAGACAGCTTCTCATAGAATGGAATCATTTGCTGTGAGGTGCCCAGATGAGAGTTATTGTCCTTAACATGATGGTAGGCACAATTTAAGGACTTGATCTTACTGCAGTACTGTTCCCAGTCTTGACCCATGTTCCATTAATTGTTCCACAATAGCCACGTACACTGGCTTATTTCTTCGGTTTTTGAGTTGTGTGCACCTTCCTTTCACCCCAAATATCAATCAGTGCCTCAACTTTTTCATAAGCCCAGTTTGTTCCCCAGCCTTGTGAAGAACCCAGCATGTCTTGAAAATTTTGCTTTTTCTTGGTTCCCCTCCATTGCCAACAGTAAGTGTGCTAGCAGAGCAGATGAGACAGTGATGTTTGCAGTACAGCCTGCTAGGACCTGTTCTGGTGCATGTCCAAAGACCTAAGACCTGTGAACCTGTTATGAAGACATGCATAATAACAATGTGTGATTTGTGCAATGTCTAGACATTTGTGGCAGTTTTTCGCTTTGAGAGTCTAGCCGCTGACATTCAGAAACATACTTACAAAACTATTGCACTGGGGATAGGTGAAAATGGTGGCTAATCACTGCAGGTGAGACCATACCACTGCGTTAGACTTGACCTTGATGGAAAAACATTTGCATTAGATATGCAAGCAGTACAAGTCCTGTACAAGTAGTTTCCACAGGGTGATCAGTTTTTTTACAATGTGGGAGAGGGTGCAATGTGGGAGGGGGTGGATAATGCCATTTTGGGTGCAGAGAATACAAGAAATTGAATATGCCATGTGCTTGGGGGTAAATTGTGGAATGGAACCCCTGCCTGTGCCCGGGGGGTGGGTGGCTGCCAGGGTACAGGCAGGCAGTGAGTGACAGCTTTTGAATGGTTTACTGGCATTGTTTTCCTGGCAAGCCTTGGCAGGCTGCACTCCTTTTGTTGCTTAAAACAGCCATCCATGACTTAGGGAAATGAGAGGCTGTCCTGGGGAGACCATAAATTTAACACCACTAAAAACTATTTGCTGCTGGGCAAATCGACCTTTCATGCTTGCAGTGATGAACCTGTATGGAGAAAGATGGGGTGGATGATAGTGGGATGCCAGGGATCAGTGGAAAGCAAGCATGATGCTGTGTTGGGGAAAACTGAAAGGCTGGCTTGGCCAGCCCTAACCTTTAGCTTGCAAGGGACATCAGGGAAGGCTGAATTTGCAAACCATTTCAGAGTGTCCAGCACTGCATTCAGTCCAATGCCAGGCATGCAGAGTGGGAGGTGGTAGGAAGGGGGCTTCCTGTCCAGACACTGTGCAAACTTGCTCTGGCACTCCGGGAGGGAGAGGGGCCAGGGAGCCTGGTCTGGTATGTGTTTAGGCCTGACCTTCAGGTGGCAGGGGACACCAGGGAAGCATGAATTCATAGACTGTTTCAGAGTTTCCAATGCTATGTTCAGTACAATGTCAAGCATTCAGGGTGCAGGCAGGAGGGGAGGTAGTAGTGAAGAAACTGCTGTTAATTGAAATGGGGAAGCTGCTGTTCCATTGCAACAAACAAAAAGCTTAGTTTTAAAATACTATAGTGGCTTCCTGGCCATACATTAATGGCAAGACTCGTCAAATATGGGCACACTTAAGTAGCTCGGGCTGGTGGGAAAGAATCATGTCAAGCTGGAATGATGATCAGTGGCTGGAAACATTATCGTTTCATAGTAGGGTAGGAAAGGACCTGAGCAGATCATCAAGTCCGACCCCATGCCATGGCAGGAAAGAGTACTGAGGTCAAACGACCCCAGCAAGATGTACATCTAGCCTCCTCTTAAAGATCCCCAGGGTAGGAGCCTGCACCACTTTGCTTCGAAATTGGTTCCAGATCCTAGCCGCCCTGACCGTGAAGTAGCGCCTCCTGATATCTAGCCTGAATGTACCCTCTGCCAGCTTGTGACCATTATTCCTGGTCACTCCTGGTAGTGCTTGGGGGAACAGGGACTTCCCCAGTGTCTACTGGTCCCCCCTGACTAGTTTGTAACAGGCCACTAGATCCCCCCCTCAGCCCTCTCTTGCAGAGGCTGAACAGGTTCAGATCCCATAGCCTGTCCTCGTAGGGCCTGCCCTGCTGCCCCCGATCATGTGAGTGGCCCTCCTCTGGACCCTCTCCATGTTGTCCACATTCATCTTGAAGTGCGGTGTCCAGAACTGGAGGCAGTACTCCAGCTGTGGCCTGACCAGTGCCGCATAGAGGGGGAGGATCACTTCCTTTGATCTGCTTGAGATGCATCTGTGGATGCATGACAAGGTGTGGTCGGCTTTCCTGACTGCATCCCCACACTGTCAGCCCATGTTCATCTTGGCATCACTGATGACTCCAAGATCCTTTTCTGCTTCTGTGCTGACGAGAAGGGAGTTCTCCAGCCTGTAGGTATGGTGCTGGTTCTTCCTCCCCAGGTGCAGCACCTTGCACTTATCAGTATTGAATCCCATCCTAGTCTCATCTGCCCACCCCTGTAACCTGTCTAGGTCTGACTGTATCCTATTCCTTCCTTCTAGCATGCCCACATCCCCCCACATCTTAGTGTCATCAGCAAATTTGAACAGGGTGCTTTTTACCCCCTCGTCCAAGTCACTGATGAAGATGTTGAACAGTGCGGGCCCAAGGACGGAACCCTGTGGAACCCCACTGCCCACATCCCTCCAGGTCGAAAATGACCCATCCAACACCACTCTCTGGGTGCGGCCAGTGAGTTGGCCACCCCGTTTGACTGTGTAGGTGTTGACACCACAGTCCCCCAGTTTCTTAATGAGAACAGGGTGAGAGACGGTGTCGAAGGCGTTCTGAAAGGCCAGGAAGACTATGTCCACTGCTACCCCTGCATCTAAGGATTTGGTGATCTGGTCATAGAAGGCCACCAGGTTAGTCTGACAGGACCTGCCTCTAATGAACCCATGTTGGTTGCCCCTCGTGGACATATGCCAGAATCATTGTCTCAAAAAGCTTACCCAGGATTGAAGTAAGACTAACTGGCCTATAGTTTCCTGGATCCTCCTTCCTTCCCTTTTTGAAGATGGGAACCACGCTGGCCCTCTTCCAGTCCTCTGGCACCACACCAGAGCAGCACGAGTGCTTGTAAAGCTGTGCCAGGAGTCCCAAAATGACCTCAGCAAATTCCCTCAGTACTCTAGGGTGGAGATTGTCTGGACCAGCTGATTTAAATACATTCAGTCCCTCCAGAAGTCCACTAACTAGTTCCTCACTAACCTGAGGCCTAGGTGTGCCTCCCCTGGGGTCTAAGGGGAGCCCGGAGGGGGGAAGGTGGGGGCTGGCTGTTCTGGTCCCTGCTCAGGAAAATGGAAGCAAAGAAATCATTAAATAGATTAGCTTTGTCGTCTGGAGCAACGACCAAATTTCCTAGCATGTCTTGCAGGGGCCCCACGTTACCCAGAACCTTCTTTTTGCCCCCTGAGTATTTAAAAAAGGACTTCTTGTTGTCCTTGATTTGGGAAGCTAGTCCCAGTTCCATCTCCACCTTGGCCTTCCTGACTGCCCCCCTGCATCCCCAAGCAACCACAGTATAATCCTCCCTGGTGATGGCCCCTCCCTTCCATTGGGTGTGTGCCTCCCTTTTAGCTAGGAGACATTACTGGATGCTTTTGGTGAGCCATGGGGGCTTTTGTACCCTCCTGCCCCCTTTGATCCGTGTTGGGATTACTTCCCTGTGGACTTGGAGGATCATCTCCTTAAGGAGCAACCACTCTTCTTGGACACCTGACTCCTCTCTCCTCTGGGACCTCAGTGCTTCCCCGACTATTCTCCTTAGCTCATTGAAGTTCACCCTCCTGAAATCTAGGGCTGCTTCCTTGCTGTAGGCCTTTGCCACCGTGTGCTGGATGGTGAATTCCAGCAGGCGATGATCACTGTCACCCAGGTGGTTGAACACCCTCAACCCCCTCACCAGGTCATCACCCATGGCCAGCACCAGGTCCAACAAGGCATCTCCCCTGGTGGGGCTGTGCACCTCCTGTGTTAGATGGCGGTCCTGTATCTCAGCTAGGAACCTACATGAGCAGTGAGACCTGGCTGACTGCTCTTCCTAGCATATGTCTGGAAAGTTCAGGTTACCCATGATGACCACGTCCTTTGACCTAACTACCTCTGTGAGCTGACTTAAGAATTCCTGGTCTAGCTCTTCCCCCTTGGTTGGGTGGTCTGTAGTAGACCCCCACCATTAAATTTCTTTCCACTTGACTGCCCTGTATTCTAACCCAGAGCACTTCAGAGTGCCCCTCCTCTGACTCTTTGCTAATTGATGAGGATGTGTATTCCTCGTTCATGTAGATTGCCACGCCCCCACCTTTCCTCCTTGTCTTATCCCTCCTGTACAGCCTATATCCCTTGATATCCACCACCCAGTCATGTATTGGGTTCCACCACATTTCAGTGAGCCCCACTATGTCTGGGTTGGTGTCAGCTAGCAGGAGAGTAAGTTCCTCTTGCTTGTTTCCCATACTACTGTTGGGGAACAGGGCCCCAAGGTCACGGTGAGCCGGGGTGGCCATTGGGACGAACAGGTGGGATTTCTGGCGTGGAGTTTAGAGATGCAGACACATAGTGGGTACAAACAAGGTGGGTTTATTTGACTTACACTTTGATGCGCAGATACGAGTTTCTTCAGTTACAGTGATGGAACACAATATGTAACGACGATGAACAACAGAAGGGGGTCTGTCGGCCCACGAGGTTCGCAACGAGCCCTTGCTTTCTACAACTGGAACTAGTCCAATGATAGGTGCGGCTGCCCATCGCTAGTCCCAGGGCTGGTCAACAGCTCATAAATGGGAAGACTAACAAACAAAAATAACAGAACTGTAACACGGTGTGTCGATGCGTGACGCCAGTTCAAGTGGACAACGATGGATGGTCAAGATGATAAGCTGAGGTCAAAACCAGAGGACGGTGTAATGGGGATGCCAAGCCAAGCCGTAGTCGATCAGGAAACAGAGGTCGGTCCAGAGTCAGGTGAGTATAAGCCGAGTTGTAGGGATGCAATCAAGAATCAGAGTCGAAGATAAAACCGAAATAATCCGTAACCAGGTTATCAGATATGAATAATATGCAGGTAGGTCGCAATGTCAGGTTGACAGAGGAGCTGGGGAGTAGAATCCCAACCTTTCTCCTACTGGCAGTCCCTGCCTAAGCAGCCTCTGAGTTCAGATCAAGCAGCTTTCTCTATCTCCTAATACACCTATGACACACCAAAACCAACCGCACACCACACCAACCACAACCTAATGCCCACACCACTGGCGAGGGCCAGGACTCTTTTAAAGCAACCCCTCAGGCAATCAGGGTGCTTGACTGCTGGAATTTTCTGGTACCGTTACCTCATGCTTCTTTAAACTGAGCATGTGTGATTCTGGTTTCTGTGTGGTGATTACGTATGCATGAGGCTGAAAAGTAGGTCACCTGTGATTGACAGCTTTACAGGTCACCTAGGGGGCACATGCTGGGCACGCTGTGGAATTTTCCATAACTGTGAGATGTCTGGGGACTTAACTGCAGTGTTGCCAGCACTACTCAAGATTTTGCTCGGACAACTATGAGCATTTGTCTAGAGGCATTTGAGGCCTCCAGAGGATGTGTGCACTGGCCCCCTACTTTCAGCATTGCCCTGGCCTCTGTTGCTTACCTGGGTATATGTTCTGCTCATTGGTCTAGGCTGGGCTGTACTTGTGGGTGTTGCTTAGTTTGGCAGTCCAAGGCTTCCTCTTCCCTCATCTTCCCTTTCCCCCAATAAGCCTAGCTTAAAGCCCGCTGGAGGAGATCTGCCAGCCTAGATGAGAACACATACTTCCCTTCAGGGGAAAGGTGGAGCCCATCCCACCGGAGCATATCTCTCGTCATTGTTGAGGAAGCCAAAGCCCGCCTTGAGACACCATTCCCAAAGCTGCCAGTTGGTCTCTGCGATGCATGCCGCATGCTGTCTTCCACATCCGCTCACTGGTAGGACAGAAGAGAAAACCACCTGTGCACCTACCTCCTTCAGCACACCCCCCCAGAGTGTGGTAGTCCGCCTTCAGGTGATCAGGGCTTCTCCTGGCTGCATCATTAGTACCCACATGGATTAGGACCATGGGGTAGTAATCGGTGAGCTGGATCACGTCCTGGATCATCCCCGTCATGTCCTGAATCTTTGCTCTGGGTAGGCAGTAGACCTTGCGTGTCAAGGGGTCCTGGCGACAGATGGGGCCCTCTGTACCTCTCAGGATGGAGTCGCCTATGACGATCACTCGACGCTTTTTCCTCTGGGACGGCTTCGCTCCTTTGGCCTGCTCGGATCATGGAGAGTGTGGAGTTGCCTCCTCTCTGGTTGCCTCCTCTCCTTCCTTCTCCTCCAGGGTTGTCAGGGCCTCATACCTGTTCTCCAGCTGGCCTGGAGGAAGTGGTACTGTTGTGTTGCGAGTGTGGCGGAATGCCACTTAGGGGAGCCGTGGGCTTTGCGGAGCTGTGCGAGCGCGTGGCTTATGGGGCGGGATTGGAGGTAGCTTTATAGCTGCCCTCAAGGTTCACCGAGTTGGCACAAGTAGATGATTTAGAGTAAGTTGTTAGTTTTCTTATTCTATAGGGTGCCCGTTGGTTCACGAGGTTCCAGAGCCAGCCCTTGCATTCCAACAGTGGAGCTAGTCCAAAGCTAGGTGCGGCTGCCGGCTCTTTAAGTCCCAGAACTGGTCAACAGCTCATGAATGGGATATACAGTACAAAACTGTAACATGGTGAATCGTTGTCAGTTGTCGGATTTTCGAGGCCTTTGTCTTCGCTGGGGTATGCCCAGATGGAGAGACTGAGAACCGGTCTATAGGGTGATCGGGCCTATAGAGTTTTCTGGTCGTTGTCTCTGCTGTTTTCTGTTTCTTTGCCTCTTTATAGATGTTGGTTGGACTGCCTCTGTGACACTAACTATGATATAAGCTGAGCATACAGGGATAGGATAGTTTCTTTTACATAGTAATTGCTAGGCAGACTTTCTACATAAGTTTCATTTCTGCAAAACTTCTAGATAACACTTCTAGGTAAGAAATGAAATTTACAAAATGCGCATGTGTAGCTTAATGCCAACAGAGAAAAATACAAAGCGCTCATTTAGCTTACTAGTTAAGACTTCAAGGTTACATAAATGTGAGAGTGCCGCGCGGCAGTTATACAGAAGAAAAAAAATAAAACAGTTACAGTGAGCAGCCCTGGTTCTGGAGGTGACCGTCTGCCACTCTGCACTGGAGGGCACTTCCCAAGGTGCTTCTTCCTTGGGTGTGTGACCCTGCAGGGAAAGGAAATAGCCATCAGTTTCATGCTCTGCCTCCCTGATTCCCCTCAGCCTGCTAACCTCCTTCTGGAGCTCCCTTACCTGCACCTCCAGGGCCCTAAGATGGGCACCTGCAGGACAAGTGTGGGGGTCCCCAATCCCTGCCCCCCCTCAGGCCTTGCTGGGCAACTCCTGCAGGCCAGGGGGTGGTGGGAATGCCAGCTCCCCCATGGGCTCTGTCTGGGTGGAGGCCTCAGACAAGCCCTGGGTAGACTGCACCCCATGGGCAGGGACCCTGGCAGCACTCCATGTCAACACCATCGTAGGAGTTGCTGCTTGTTTATAGCTTAGTGTAGTGCCTTCACCCTGCTGTAGCAGGAGTCTCCCTCCTGGCCCTTCCTTCTCGCCCGCTGGCATGAACGCCGACGCAAACACCGCAGTGCTCTTACAGAGCATGCCTGTTTGCATGCTCTGTCCACATGGCGTGGCTCGGGAGTGCGGCTCCCTACCAGTTCAGCTAAGAGGGATCCGGGGGACTTCCCCTCTGGATCCAGCTCAGTTGCGTCTGGTCCCTCTGCCCACTTACCTTAGGGGGATCAGCTGCTGCAGCCCCCGCTGCTGGCTCCACTGCTGGTGCATCCGCCTCCACCTCGGGTCAAGTAAGGGGCATGTGCGGGACATGTGTGCCTGGATCCCTCCTCTCCTCCCTGCTCCTGGCTCCCGAGTAAGGAAAAAAAGTTCTTCCACATAGTATTCTAGAATCACACATTGAACACTAGACAACTGTCATGTGAAAGTCCGTCAGCCCAGAGAAGCATGTTGCCATGGGTGCAATGAAACCAGCCACTCCAATAAGCCTGCACCACATTGTGAATCAGTTTGGTGTTGCTCCCTGCACTGCTGGGTGGCCAATTGGAGAGGTATTCCAGCTGCTGCAGGAGCTGGCAGCAAACAAATTCATCTGCCTGAGTAACCTCAGGGAGGTGGTGGAAGGATTCCGGGCGATGAGCTTCCCAAACTGTGTGGGAGCACTTGACAGCACACACATTCCCATCCTAAAACTGTCCCAGGACAACCGGTCATTCAGAAAATGCAAATGATTTCCTTCAGTCATTCTCCAAACTGTAGTGGACAACCAAGGAAGATTTATTAACATTTACACAGGATGGGCAAGAAGTGCCTATGATGCACGTGTGTTTCAAAACTCACCAATGCCTGGGATGATGGAGAAGGGCCAATATGCCCCAGGACTGGAGGAGGTTGCCATCTGGGGTATTTCAGTGCCACCCCTCATAATTGCTGATGTGGTTTACCTGCTCCTGCTCTGGCTCATGAAGCCCTATGGGGGGCAAGTGACTGACCTAGAAAAATTATTATTTAACCAGCACCTAAGCAAGTGCTGCATGAGCACAGAGTGCCCTTGGGTGCTTGAAAGCTGGTTAGAGCTCACTGAGGTTAGAGGTTGATGAGGAGAACATCACCTCTTTTATAGTGGCAGCATGCGTGATGAATAATATCTGAGAGACAGGCTGGGTGGTTTTCAGTCAGTCTTGGAAGGAATGCTTAAGGGAAGCAACAGAAGCTGCAAGACGCACATGGAGAGCAACAGGGCAAGGGAGGGTTAGAGATTCAAGCAAACAGTGGAAGGGGAGCTGTGATCAGATATTGCCTGGTGGCATACATCGTGGCTGCTGAGGTGGAGAAATGTGCTCTGTAATTGTGTGACTGGATTGTTATTATATTTCATTTTTGTATTTCCTATTAGTTTGTAATTGAATAAAGTATTTCTGAGAGAACATTTTGAATACCTGGTTCATAACAGGCTCTGGGGGAGGTCTAGGTATGGGATGGGAAGAGGACATCTTCCATGCAGGAGGGAGGGGGTGCTGTGGGTGCGGGGCATAGGGGTTAGTTCTGGGGTGCTTTAGGGTGTTGAGTGAGGCAAGCAACTTGGGAAGAGAGGAGTCTTTACAGAAAACCAGGGAGTGGGTGGGTACATGATTGCAGGCGATGATCAGTGATTCAAGAAGGAGACCTGACATGCAAATAGGGTCACTGATAAGACAGTGCCTCTGACTGAGCTGATGCTTCAAAAAACCTCCCAAAAATTGTGCTTATATGAGGTGTTTGCCAAACAGAGAACCCTACCTTGCTGCCCTAAAGACATCCAAGCATGCACCCTGGATTTTTCTGTGGCCAGGGTAATAGATGCAAGCCTCCAAAGAGGCGTTGCACAGCAGACAACCATTCCTTTCAGTGTGAGAATTTGGGGCTGTACCAGTCAAGAACAGATAAGCTATTTTCATGGTTTACAAATGTATTGCCTGAGACAGAATTTAAGTTTGTTTTTTTAAAGCATACAAGGAGGGTTCCCACATTTGAGTGCTGGAATCAGGGGTGCAGGGGGAGTGCTTGCCAAAAAAGAGCAACCCCTCCCCCACAAATGTCAGTGCCTGGATCAAAGCAGGTTTGCCTAGCAGGGAACAATATCTTCCGGGCTGCGAATTAGGGGCTCCCCTGGAAAGCCCAAGAGCAGCACACGTGATGCAATTGGGAAAATGGGATACCATGTACATTGTCAGGGAGAGGACCAGGAGAGAGCAGTCAACAGTGAAGAGGTGGCTGAAAGGGAGACTGTTTATTGAACTCCAAAGCCCTGAGAAACCATGCATCTCTCAAGGCAAGCTGTTGACAACCCTCCCAACAAAAGCAACCTGACCTGACCCCCAAAAATAAACCAACCAATTACAATCCTATCCTAAGCTGCCCCCTGCTGTAACTTAGGACTGGGAGGTCGAGAGGGTAAAATTGTTATGAGTCGCCCCCTAGTATCTTTTACTAGTAATAGCATATTAACCCATAATGAGACTTAAACCTGCTACATAATGTACACATTACTTAATTCTTCATGGTACATTACAACAGTGAAAAAAACCCAGTCACATCTTTAGCTAGAAAAAAGCCAATACCATGGACAAGCGCCCCAAGAGTATAACTCATTATGTTGGCACAATAGAATAAAATATGTCCAAAAAGATCATTAGTTGTTCTACTTTCATGAATGGCTGGGAAATATATGGCATTAAAACTTCAAATTAAATTCATGAGTGTAATAAAATACAAAAAAGTTCTTTTATATTTTTTAGCTAAGGTTTTGTTAAAAATATTTGCATTCCCCCTTCAGCATTCCCTCTAACATTTCAGTGCCTTCCTTTAGTTGTCTAAAATGAATAGAACGTTCCTAAATTCATTAAATGATATGGTGAGACAGACAATAGCAATACATTTCAATTCTCTAGAAAAAGCTCTGAAAAAACTGATCTGTGTCCAGAGAAGTATAAGGCCTAGAGGCAGGGAACCAAAGCTGAGCCCAGCTTGTACCTGCAGCCCACCCTTGCCCTGTACAAGGATCTGGGGGGCTATGTGCCCCACCCCCTGGCTTGTCAGAGCCTCACTGGCTCTGGATGAGCTGCCAGGCTCTGATTGTTCCATGACCCAGCCTGGCTGGGGCACCATTCACCATGAATAGGGCCCAGCCTTGTCCGAGTCATGGGACAATCAGAGCCACAGGGGTTTGGCACAGGGGAGTCAAGGAGAGGAGAGAATTCCTCCCCCTTGGCTCACTGCAGTGCATGCAATGGCAGGAGCCACCCACCCATGCCAATGGGACAATTGGAGGGGTGCAATCAGAGCACAGTGCCTCATCCAGGGGTATGGCACTGGTGAGCCAAGCAGCAGCAGTTGGGGCCCCAGGGGCTCTGGCCCAGGGGTGCAGCTGAGGCTGGTCCCACTCCAGCCCCCAGCTCCAGCCTCCCCTGGGTGGGGTGGGACCAGGGACAGTGTGAGGCTGGGAGGTGGCAATTTGTGGCACTGGGCAATGACCCTGGGGGAAGGGGTGGCTGCATGGGTGCAGCAGGCCCTGGCCCCGATGGCTCTGCTCTGCTCTGCTCCCTTGCATTCCCTGCCTAGTCCCAGGACCAGACCCACTTTCTTCCACCCCAGGCCCTTTCCCCTCCCCCCACCCCTTCCCCTGAAGACTTTCCCATGGGAGGGGGGTGCATGCATGCAGGTATGCATGTGCTCAGCCCCCCCAACATTTTTTTTTCTCCCCCTGCCTATGATTCCTGCATAATTCTGTTTTCATGGTGTTTGAAAGTCATCCCTCAGGGGTCAGTTCCTCCTAAGTTGCTAAGTTGAAGATAAAACTCAGTACAGGACCATTCCTTCTACTTCTCAAAACTCTTATTGTTCCCTTTTAATTTCTTTTTGTCTATGAACTCCCTTGGGCTGCTTCCTCAATAAGAACTATCTTCCTGACTGTAATGATAAACATTTTTTTTTTTAAATTTAAGATGCCTAATTTAGAGTTGGGAATTGGAAGATGGTCCCTCAGTGAAGTAGAAGTGATTAGTTATTGAGAGAGAGACCAAGGGTGCAGACAGAAATCCAGCTCCCTGCTGTAACTGAGAACACTTTGCAGGAAGTGTTCTGTTTGGTCCAGGGGATCGTTGTAATTCAAAAGTTCACTGTTGGATCCATGGGGAAGGGGAAGCTAGTTGCTGGCTGTGAGCATGCAGCTGGTTTCCCCTAACAAAGGCCCCTCTCTCATCCCTATTTTCAGAATGGAGTGGGGGGAAGGGAGAAGAGGGAGCTCAGTCTAGGGGTTTCCCAGCTGGTGCTGGAGGATGGAGTGGGTGAATTGGAGCCCTCCCACCATGGTAACCTCTGCCGACCCTTGGGTTCCATTTCAAAACAGAGGGAGAGGAGGGAAGGGCTCCAATTTGCCCACCTTCCAGTGCAGGCTGAAAAAACCCCAGACTGAAATCCTTCCTTTTCCTTTTCCCCCTTCCATTGTGATTCATAGATTATAGAATTGGAAGGGACCACAGTGGATCATCATGTCTGACCCCCTGCCCCTGGAAGGAAAGAGGACCGAGGTCAGATGACCCCAGACAGATGACTGTCAAGCTTTCTCTTGAAGACCTCCAAGTTAGTTGATAGTACCTCCTTTCTTAGATCCACATCTCTCAACCTTGCCTCATAGGGTCTTTCACGGAGGCCACTAATCATGCGAGTGGCCCTCCTCTGAACCCTCTCCAGATTCTCTGTGTCCGTCTTGAAGTGTGATGCCCAAAACTGGACACAATACGCCAACTGCGGCCTGACCAATGCTGTATAGAGGGGGAGCATCACCTCCCTTGATTTGTTGGTCATGCATCTGCTAATACACAACAAGGTGCGATTGGCTTTGTTGATGGGCTTGTTACATTGCCGGCTCATTTTCATCTTGGCATCAACTAGGACTCCAAGATCTCTCTCAGCCTCTGAGCTGCTGTAGATGTGCTGGGGATTCCTCCTTCCTAGGTAAAGTACCTTACATTTATCTTTGTTGAATTGCATCCTATTTCGTTCCATCCATTGATCCAACCTGTCCAGGTCTGCCTGTATCTGCTCCCTGCCCTCTAGGGTGTTAACTTTGCCCCATAACTTGGTGTCATCTGTGAACTTGGAGAGGATGCTCTCCATACCCTCGTCCAAATCGCTGATGAAGATATTAAATAACACTGGTCCAAGGACCGAACCCTGTGGGACCCCACTGCCCACCTCCTTCTGGGCTGAGAACAACCTCTCCACCACCACCCACCTGACTGTGTAGACATCCACTCCACAGCCCGTTAGCTTCCCTATGAGAGTAGGAGGTGAAACTGTGTTGAAGGCCTTCCTAAAATCCAGGTAGATGGCATCAGCATCAGCTCCTGTGTGAAGACAGTGTGTGACCTGGTCATAAAAGGTTATAAGGTTTGTCAGGCAGGATCTACCTGTGATAAACCCATGCTGGTTTCCTTTCAGCATCGTTTCCCCTGCTGGGCCTTCACAAATGTACTCTTTGATGATTTTTTCCAGTATTTTCCCAGAGATAGCGATAAGTTTGACTGGCTTAAAGTTACCCAGCTCATCCCTTCTCCCCTTCTTAAAAATGGGCACCACGTTGGCTCTTTTCCAGTCCTCAAGGACCTGGCTGGAGTACCATGAGTGCTCAAACAGTTATGTCAGTGGCTCAGCTATGACACTGGCCAATTCCTTCAGCACCTGTGGATGGAGGTCATCCGGGCTGGCTGACTTGTACCCATCCAGCCCTTCCAAGTGCTCCTTAACTAAGTCAGCATTAACCATTGGCGGTCTGGTGGCTTTTGGACATCTGTCTATGCTCAAGGTGGGGGAATTGTCTTGGTCAGTATTAAGGAATACTGAAGCAAAGAACTCATTGAAGAGCTCCACCTTTTTCTCTGTGTCAATCACCAACTGACCTAATTTGTCTTGCAGGGGCCCTATGTTAATCTGTGCTTTCCTTTTGCTTGCCAGGTGTCTGCAGAAGGACTTTTTATTGTTCTTAATTGTTGAAGTCAGCCTCAGCTCCAGTCACGCCTTGGCCTGCCTAACTGACTCCCTGCAATAGCACACCAGGGTGGTGTATGCCTCCTTGGTGGCTGCCCCCTGCTTTCACTGCCTATAAATCTCTTTCTTTGCCCCCGGTCTTTCCTGGAGCTCCCTGTTCAGCCAAGGGGGCTTTTTTATCCCCTTAGCCCCTTTCCCACATAAGGGGATAGACTCCTTTTGTGTCCCAAGGATCACTCCCTTGAGAAACCTCCAATCCTCCTGGACCCCCATTTGTTCGATGCTCTTGAGTTCCACCACCGCACTAGGTTTCTAAGTTTACTAAAATTGGTCCTTCTGAAGTCTAACACTTTAGCACCACTAGATATTTTTCTCACCCTTCTCTGGATAGTGAACTCTATCAAGTGATGGTCACTATCTCTTAGGTTACTGTATACTCGCAGGTTCCCCACAAGATCATCTCCTGTTGGTAAGACCAGGTCTAGCAAGGTGCTACCCCTGGTGGGACTGGACACCACCTGGATTAGGTGGAGGTCCCACACACATTGTAAGAAACTCCATGGGTGGCTTGTTTTGGCTACCTGTTTCTCCCAGCAGATGTCCGGGTAATTTAGGTCCCTCATGACCACTGCCTCCCTCACCTGTATGGCATCTGAGAGCTGCCTGGAGAATACCTCATCTAGCTCATCATCCTGGTGAGGAGGTCTGTAGTGGACCTGCACTACCAAGTCCTTTTCCCCTGCCTCCCCCGGATCCTGACCCACAAAGCCTTGGTATTCCCCTCCTCCACTCCTGCCTTGATGATGGAAGATGTATACTGCTTCTTAACATAGAGAGCTGCACCCCCACCTTTTTTCACACTCTGTCATGTCTATATAACCTGTACCCCTCAATGCCTAGTGCCCAGTCGTGCATAGAATCCCACTATGAAAACAGCAACAGGCTGGGAAGCAGTGCAGACAGAAGTTACAGAAGATGCTATGTTTTAAAATGTCTTCATATGACCTCTCATGAAATGAGGATTTAGATATTTTACCGTATCAGCCATTTTTGAAGTAGTCTGAAGCTGCGCCCTTCTTTTTGTTCATGGCTTTAAACTGCTTTCTATGGTCAGATTGGCTGAAAATTGTCACTTCTGTCTGCACTAAGGGTCTGCAGAGGATACCTACTGAAAGTTCATTGTTATTTCTTCTCATTTATCATATGCCTGTATTTATTGAACTCTGTGATCCTGCCTATTGCTCTGCTGCTGAGTGCCTGGCTGGAGGCCTGAGGGACTCCTGGAATGATCTTCAACAAACAAAGCCACTCCACCACTCCAGCCATCTTTTACATCTGCCTCAGCAGTCTTCCCTGTGTTTTTGCCCTTGTGTGGTAAGTCCTGTGGTCCACTCCCCCTGCCCTGGTGTTTGTTGTATGGCTGAATAAGCCAATTCAAGTCCCCTCAGCCCTTGTGCATGTGTTCCCCCTCCCCCACATTCCCCAAGCATAGCCCTCCTGATTTTTTTTTTCCTGTGGGGCTGTAACTCAGTGAACTTCATCCCCCTTCCCCCTCCCATTTCCCTTAAAACCCTAGCCTGCCCTTAATAGATTCATCAGGCCCACTGTATGTTTTAATTTATAGTTTCATAGTTGGTAGGGTTGGAAGGGACCTGAGCATATCATCAAGTCCAACCCCCTGCCATGGCAGGAAAGAGTACTGGGGTCAAACAACCCCAACAAGGTGTATATCTAGCCTCCTCTTAAAGACCCGCAGGGTAGGAGCCAGCACCACTTCTCTTGGAAGTTGGTTCCAGATCCTAGCTGCCCTGAC
>NW_017728886.1:111543948-111573932 GCF_001723895.1 Crocodylus porosus
ACTATTCTCCTTAGCTCATTGAATTCTGCCCTCCTGAAGTCCAGGGCTGCTTCCTTGCTGTAGGCCTTTGCCAGTGTGTGCTGGATGGTGAATTCCAGCAGGCGATGATTGCTGTAACCCAGGTGATGAAGCACCTGTAGACCCCTCACGAGGCCATCGCTGGTGGCCAGCACCAGGTCCAACAAGGCATCTCCCCTGGTGGGGCTATGCACCCCCTGGGTTAGATGGAGGTCCTGTATCTTGGCTAGGAACCTACGTGAGCAGTCAGACCTGGCTGACTTCTCTTCCCAGCAGATGTCTGGAAAGTTCAGGTTACCCATGATGACCACGTCCTTTGACCTAACTACCTGTGATGTGACTTAAGAATTCCTAGTCTAGCTCTTCCCCTTGCTTGGGTGGTCTGTAGTAGACCCCTACCATTAAGTCCCTTTCCTCTCAACTTTCTCATATTCTGACCCAGCACACTTCAGTGTGCCTCTCTTTTGACCTTGTGCTACTTGTTGAGTATGTGTATTCCTCCTTGACATAGAGTGCCACACCCCAACCTTTCCTCCCTGTCCTATCCCTCCTGTACAGGGATATCCACTGCTCAGTCATGTGTTGGGTCCCACCACGTTTCTGTGAGCCTCACTATGTCTTTGGTTGGTGTCACCTGGCAGGAGAGTAAGTTCCTCCTGCTTGTTCCCCATACTACAAGCATTTGTGTAGAGGTATTTGAGGCCTCCTGAAGATGTGTGCACTGGCCCCCTAATCTCAGTACTGCCTGGGCCCCTGTTGCTTCCCTGGGTATTTGTTCTGCTCATCATTGGATTTAGGTTGGGCTGTTCTTGTGGGTGATGGTTGGTTTGGTGGTCCAAGGCTTCCTCTACCCTTGTCTTCCCCTTCCCCTGAAGATCCTAGTTTAAAGCCCACTTGAGGAGATCCACCAACCTAGAAGAGAACACATGCTTACCTTTAGGGGAAAGGTGAAACCCATCCCACCCAAGCATGTCTTCAGTTTTCTTTATTGTTTTCCCCTCCCTCATGTGAAGCAATGGCAGGGAAGAAACCTTCTGGGGGGAGGGGCAGATGCCCCCACAGAGCTTCCTGCAGCCCCCACTAGGGGGACAGATCTCAGCCGAGCTCCCAAGTGGATGCATGCCCCTGTAGCCCCCACCCCGGTGGCAGAGTCTGACCAACCTCCTCTGGGGGTAGAGAAGCCTGAAACTTCTACTGCAGGGGCAGGTGGGACCCTGGCAGGGAGACAACAGGGCCAGAGGGGCTCCCCAAGCCAGGCCTCCCACGGAGGGGTCCCAAGGCCCCTCCCCCACCATCAGAGACCAAGGGCAAAGGCAGTGGGAAAGGCTCCTCTTCCACAGATGGGGGTGGGAAGGGCAAGGGCCCTGCCCCCAAGCCTAGACCACCGGTGCCTGAGGAGATGAGGTGCACTACACCAGCCAGCTCACCCACTCAGCCTGTCAGGAGAACCTGCACTTTGAGACCTGGGTGCAGGCCCTGGCTCAGGTGATTGGAGGCCCCCAAGATCATGGTGGCCTCCCACTTTCAGGTCAAGGGGGTCTTTTTTACTTGCCTTGGAGGCTGCCACACAAATGGCGGTGGAGAGGTGGCTTGTGGTGGAGGGCAAGTACATCTCCCTCGATACCCTAGAAGAGCTGGGGACTAGGGTGTGTCCTCAGGTCTGTCCCTCCCTATATCCTTAATTGGGCCCTGATCCCCCAGCTCCAAACCCTGGGAAGAGTTATCTCCCTGGTGGTGGCCCTCTTGCTTGGGTACTGAGACCCTGGTCTCCACCACATATGCTTTTTCCGTCGCCAGGTTATGATCCAGCTGGTGGCAGGAATGCAGCTGGAGGATGAGGGATGCCTCATGATTCCTTTTTCAGTGGGCCCTTGTGAGGGTTTTCTATATGCTGGGGGACCTGTGACGCTTATGATGCTGCACCCGAGGACACTTGTGTCATGAGTGCCCCATGAGCCAGGAGGAGTGAGCATCTACAGGTCCCTCTGGCAAGAGGGGTGCCCCTGCCATCTGTACCCCTCCCCCTCAGGCCCCCCTGGAACCCCAGCCACTTCATTCAGCCCCCTGTGAGCTCATGGGACCCACTCCCAAACCAAGTTTGGTGGGGTCCTGGGGTGGGAAGCAGCAGCCAAGGGGAGAGAGACAGTGCACCCACCTGCCTCTAGTCATGCCTCCACTGTAGCAGCCCCACCTTCTCCTACTGGAGCCTATCCACCTTTTGATCACCCCATGGCTAAGTGGGTACAGTTCCTCTCCAGGTGCAAAGCCAAGAGGAAGGCTCGGGTGCAGCTGAACCCCCCTGACAATGGGGACTCCTCCCCCACTTCCAAGACCACTACACTGGGGGGAAGGAGCCTCCCTGGCTGCGCCTGAAACCCTTCCCATGGGAAAGATCAAATAAGTGATCCCTGTGGAAGAGGTTTCAGGGCTGCTGGACAGTCCTGAACAGAAGCCTATAGAGCAAGCCCTCGCTGCTGTCCAAGGCCTACCTCCTGAGACCATAGGCACTGAAGCTGATGCCTCGGCTGACCCAAAGGAAGGTCAGCCAGTGGAGCACCCCACCTTTGACAATCTGGGGGAGACAGAGGTCCTGGGGATCACTGTGGTGAGTCCTGAGGAGGGAGATCCCCTTCCCCAAGACCCTGAGGCAGACACTGAAATCACCCTGGTGCCTGATGGATCTCTTCCCTCCCCCTCCCAGAAAAACTTTGCTTCTGACCTGTTCCATGGCCCTGCCCCAGAGGGGGTTGGGGTGGGGGTCTAATAATCAACAGATCTATCTTGCCTGGGACCCTACACAGACTGCTCAGGGCTCCAGATCTACTCTACCATCTTGTGGAGAGTCCCACACCCATCCCTACTCCCACCCCTGTCCCAAGGGACTGCAGAGTGCTCCCAATCCCAACCAGAGTCCAGGGTCTTAGCGGACTGGGGGTTTCAGATGGTGCCTGAAGAGCCTGCTCAGCTCCAGGACAAGGAGGAGGATGCCCAAGAACTGGCAGTCTCCATGGAGACCTCTCAGTCCTGGCGGTCCCCAGGTGTGAGCTACTTGCATTTCTTGGTTGCAACTACACATGGTAATCCACCAGCAAGGTACAGTTCACCTTGGACAGCTGGGGAGATTTGGACTGTCCTCGCCACTGTGAGGGCCCTGGCCGGGGAAGGCAAGGAGCCCAAAAGCTGCAATGCCTGGATCTATAGGTGGCCCTGCAGTTTCGTAAACGCCCTCTATACTTATGGGAGGGTGCTGTGTGAGCTGGCAGACCCACACCAGGTGTTGAGATGTGCGAGGCACCTGCTGAACTGTCTACTCCACCCCCCAGCCATGAGGTCATTTACGATCATAACTTTCAATGTCCACGACTTCAGGAAAGGTCTCTGCAGATGCTGGGTGTTCTCCTTCCTTCGGGGGGGGTGAGTAACCTGTGGTATTCTTGCAGGAGACCTGATGACTCCAGCTGACAAGCCTAATTGGTGACTGGAGTGGGGAGGCAGGGTCTTTTTTAATCACCTCTTGGCCACCTCTTGCAGGGTAGCCACCCTGTTCTCCCTAGGCCTGCAGCCGGAGGTTCTTCAGGACATGAGGTGGTGCTGGGCCACCTGCTGCACCTCCAGGTCCAAGTGCAGGGGCTGGTCCTGAACCTTCTGAATGTGTATGCCCCTGTGAAGGACCCAGGGTTGGAAGATTTTTTCTGCCAGGCAGTCACTTACATCAGCATCTTCAACCTTTGTGAATGCCTGGTCCTTGGTGGAAACTTTAACATCACACTGAACACGCGAAACCAGTCGTGTAGGGAGAAGAACCATGCCACTGTGGGTGTCGTCAGGGAGATACTGATGGACTACTCCCTCGTGGACATCTGGCATGCCTGTCACCCTACCAGCCCCCTGCCTTCACCTATGTGAGGGTTGGGCAGGAGCAGATATACCACTCCCAGTTGGACCGGGTATATATCTCTTTGCTGCACTTTGTCTGTGCCCACTTCTCTGGCTCCTTTTAGCGATCACCACCTTGTCTAGGCCCAGGCCATGTTAGGGCCTGGACATCCAGGGTCAGCCTACTGGCATTTCAGTTCCAGTTTGCTGGAGGATGTGGGCTTCAGGGAGCCTGTCCGGGAGTTCTGGCTGGCCTGGCAGGAGTAACGGACAGCTTTTCCCTCAGCTCAGAGATGTTGGGACATGTGTGGGATGTTGTGGGATGTGGGGAAGGTGCACAACTGGCTTTTTTGCCACAGCTACACTCTGGGGCACACCTGGCAGGAGGAGGTGGTCCAGGAGCAGCTCGAGTGGGAAGTGCTGGAGCTGGAGAGGTTGAGCCGCTAACCCAACCAACCCATCCTTCTGCAGGGAGTGTCAAGAGAGATGGAAAGAGCTTCATGCTCTGGACAACCTCCCGCACCCAAGGTGCACTTGTCCACATGGCTCCCACTTCTACACCTTGGAGAAGAGCCAGGGGGCCAAGAAGTACATCGCCTGCCTCCTAGTGGATAATGGCACCCCACTCAGGGATCCAGGTGAGATGCACCAGCATGTGCAAGCCTTATTTGAAGAGCTCTTCTCCCTGGATCTGACCAATGCCGAAGACTATTGGACCCTGTGGGAGGGACTCCTGTAGGTCAGCATTGGTGACTGAGACTGGCTGGAGGCTCCTCTCACTTTGGCTAATTTTTCTGCCACCCTTCACATGTTGCCTGGCAACAAGGCACTGGGCATCGACAGGCTGACCTCAGAGTTCTACTGGGCCCTCTGGGACGTCCTCGGCCCAGATTTTGCAGTGGTCTGGGCTGAATCGGAAGGAAGTGGGGAGCTCCCCTTGTCATGCCAGAGGGCCATTTTGACCCTCTTGGCAAAGAAAGGGGGCCCCTGCAAGTTGAGGAACTGGCGTCCTGTTTTCCTCCTGTGCACGAACTACAAGGTGGCAATGAAGGCCATCTTGCTCTGCCTGTGTTCCATGCTGGCAGACATGATCCATCCCGACCAGCTGTACATGGTGCCTAGATGTTTCATATTTGACAACTTATACCTGGTCTGGAACCTCCTGGAGCTGGTGCGCCAGGAGGACTTGTTTTTTGCCCTCCTGTCCCTCGACCAGAAGAAGGCGTTTGACAGGATGGATCAAGAGTACCTTGCAGGCAAGCTATGGGGATTTGGCTTCAGGCTGCATTTTGTGTGGGCTCTCCAGGTGCAGTACACCTCTGCAGAGTGTTTGGTCAAGCTCAATTGGACCTTGACAAAACCCACCACATTCAAGCAAGGGGTACATCAAGGCTGGCTGCTATCTGGCCAGGTGTATGCCTTAGCCCTGAAGCCCTTCCTCATCCTGTGTAGGCATGTGGTGGGGTTGATGCTCTGGGAGCTGGCTGTGTGGCTTGTCCTGTCACCATATGCCAATGATGTACTCCTCATAGTCTAGGACTTGGGTGACCTGGCATGGGTGGAGGCCTGCCAGGCATTGTACTCGACAGCCTCCTCTGCACAGGAGGCACACATTCTGGAGCTGTGTCTCCTGGTACTATACAAAAGTGCACTAGCAGGCCGTGCTGGGCCAGGCCAAGCAAGGTGAGGTCCTGCTGTACACTTTGTGGGTTTGAGCTTTGGCCTGACAGTTGGTGATGGATGGCAGGTGGGCTCACTGCCCCCCACCCTACATGGGATCCAATGGAGCTTGGGCTCACTGCTGTACCTGGGGGCCTACCTGTCCCCCAAGATCCCCTCTTCACCAGAGAACTGGCACTAGGTAGAACCAAGTGTGGTAGAACAGCTTGAGGCATGGGTAGGACTGCTGCAGTGTCTCCCTGCACAAGAAAGTGTTGGTGTTGACCCAGCTGGTCTGCTGGCACTGTTTCCACATGCTGTCAGTGTCCCTCAAGGTCCTGCCAGGGCTCCAGAGATGGACGCTGGAGTTCTGACCAGGATGGCACTGAGTCGCTTCTGAGGTCCAGGGCCTCCCCTTGCAGGAGGGCAGCCAAAACCTGGTTTGCCTGTGCAGCCAAGTCCTGATGGTCCACCTTCAGGCCCTGCAGCAACTGTTATACCTTGTTGGTAGCTGCACGGCATGGGGCCACCTAGGGCACGCCTTCCTCCGCCACTTCCCCGGGCTCCAGTATGACTGGCAGCTCCTCAGCCTGTGGGGCTTCTCCCTGCAGAACCTGCAAGAGCTGCCAAAGTTTTACTAGGACCTTGTCCGGACCTGCAAGAGCTGCCCTCATGCGGGCTGCTGCCTGGCTATGACCTGCTGCCACCTGCGACAGCATGTGGCTCCAAGATCATGCACATGCCAGACCTGGATGGCAACTGTACAGCTGCAGAAGAGGCATCTGCACTGCTGGGCCAGCTTCCGGTGGCCTGTGGCTGCACAGTTGGCCCTTGTGTGGCACTACTGCCATGTGTGCCCCTTCCCTGCTATCTGGGCAGCTATTGCTTGGAAGATGTTCTCAGTGTGGTGACCTGCTTTGAACTGTTAAAGCATGTCTTCTTGGTCCCAAGTGGCCAGGAGATCAGTCACATCCAGCTGGGTCCCAGGTGCCAGCCCTGAGCAGGCTCCTCTACCTAGGTCCTGCCACTTGCCTCACTAGCAGGAATTCTAGTGTTCTCTATTGAAACATTTCATAATTTCTTTCTAAAAAATCCCAAATTCATTCTTTAAAATACCCCAAAATCCATGTTCTTTCACAATTAAAACAAAAGACCACTATATATGTATATATGTATATGTGTATGCATGTATGTGTGTGTAGAGAGAGATCAGTTGGGCAATGTTTTATTGATATATTTACAATTCTAAACATTTTGGAAGCCTGCCAGTGTCTCTATCATCATAATAAAATAAATTCCAAATATCTATATGTTTTGGTGTTTGCTTTTGGTTTTCTTATCATAGAACAATTAGACCTCCCCCTGGTCACTTTGCTAACAAGGATGTGGGGACAGCTTCCCCTGCAGTCACAGCTCCTGCCAGCCAGTCTCATCCTGTCTAGCAGCTGGGCATCATGAGTGCATGATGGGAGGATATGGGGTTTGCAGGAGGGGTGTGGGGTAATGTGGGTGGCTGTGGGAGGATGTGGGGTACATGGATAGGTGTGGGGGCTTCTCAGAAGGGGTGGGTCCCTTGCCCCTCCCACAGGGCCCCTCCCTGCAGTGCCTACAGCTCATCCCCACAGCAGCAGCCATTAGGCACTCAGGGTCCACTGAGACCAGAACCTCCAGTGGAGTGGCACAGCCCTGGCCACCTCAGGCCCTGCGCAGCCTCTGCTGCTCATCATGGTGAGGTGTGGCATGGGGCCATGTGCCTTCAGGCAGCCATGGGCCACTCAGGCTGTTACCCAGGGCCCCGCACCACTTGCAGGGCTGGGTGTCACACCAAGCTGGGTCTGCCAGACCCGTGGCATGTGCAGGGAGAAAGCGCATGCTGGGACCCAGCCTGGCATAGCCCACAGTGCACCTTTGCACAGGACAAGGATGCGCAGTTCTGGGATGCGAGGCTCCTATGCAAAGGCGCGCTAACTGAGCAGCCTGGGCCAGGTTGGGTTGGTCTGGCCAGCTGCATTTTCCATGAGGCTCAGGCAGCGATGCGCTATGGCCTGTTGTAGGCACAGTGCAATGACTGTGCATTGCCACCTGAGCCTCATGGAAAATGCACCTGGCCCACCTGACCCAACCTGGCTCAGGCCGCACAGCTAGTGTACCTTTGCACAGGAGTCACACATTCTGGACCTGTGTCTCCTGGTACTATACAAAGGCGCACTAGCAGGCCGTGCTGGGGCAGGCCAGGCCAGGCCAGGTGAGGTCCTGTTGTGCACTTTGTGGATGGGTTTGAGCAGGCACTGCCATACGCCTGCCCCCACGGTACCGGTGGCAGCAGCCAGCATGGCTGTGGCCCAACTGCAGGCACAGGCAGTGGTGACATGGCACTGCATGACCCGGGCTCTGTACATGCTGAATGGACCCAGCCCAGCCCACTAGTGCATGGCTTTCCTGGTCCTGTCCAAAGCTGTACACTATCGGGCCAGGCCGGGCTGGGTCCATTCAGCATGTACAGAGCCTGGGTCACACAGCAGTGCCTGCACGCAGGAAACTTCCACGCTGGCTGCTGCCACTGGCACTGTGGGGGAGAGGTAGTGGGGCAGGCATATGGCAGCCCCCACTCAAGCCCATCCACAAAGTACACAGCAGGACCTGACTTGGCCCAGCCTGGACCAGTTCATCTGGGCCTGCTGATTTGAACACATTCAACCCCTCCAAGTGCCCCTTCACTAAGTCTGCACTAACAGTTGGTGGGCTGGTGTTCTTCCTGTGTCTATCGATGATCCAATTGGGAGATTTGTCTTGGTCTGTGTCTAGGAATACAGATGTAAAGAACTCATTGAAGAGCTCAGCTTTGTCCCCTCTCTCTGTCACCAATTGCCCTAGTTTGTCCTGTAGAGGTCCTATGCTACCCTGTGCCTTCTTTTTTTTCCCTGTATGCCTGAAGACCTTTTTGTTGTCCTTATTTTTTGTCAACAGCCTAAGTTCTAATCCTGCTTTGGCCTTCCTAACTGATTCCCTGCAAGTGCGAGCCAGGGAGGTATACTCCTCCTGGGTAGCTACCCTGGTTCCACAGCCTGTATACCTCTTTCTTTGCCTTCAGGCTTTCCTGGACTTCCCTGTTCATCCAAGATGGCTTCTTGGCCCCTTTTCCCCCTTTTATGCACAATGGGATTGTCTCCTTCTGCGCCCATAGGATCGCTACCTTGAGGAACAATCACCTTTCCTGGACCCCCATTTCATGAATGCTCTTGAGCTTTAACACCTCACTAACTAATCTCCTGAGCACACTGGAGTTAGTCTTTCTTAAGCCTAGCACTTCAACCCTGCTATTTAGTTTACCCACCCTTCACTGGATAGTGAATTCAATCAATTGCTGGTCACTATTCCCTAGGTTACCATGTACCTGCAGATTCCCCACCAGGTCATCCCCTGTAGCTAACACCAAGTCCACCATGGCACTTCTCCTAGTGGAATCATATGCCTCCTGCATTAGGCAGAGGTCCTATATGCAGGTTAAGAAGCTACTTGAGTGGTTAGATTTGTTTAACTGCTCCTCCCAGCAGAAGTCAGGGTAGTTTAGGTCACCCATTACAACCATATCTCTCAACTGTATGGCCTCTGAGGGCTGTCTGAAGAATTCCAGGGCTAACTCATCCTCCTGGTGTGGCAGTTTATAGTAGTTCCCCACTACCAAGTCCCTTTCCCCGCCGACTCCCTTGTTTCCTGACCTACAGTACTTTGGTTTAGCCCTCCTCTGATCCTATCTCGATTATAGAGAATGTATATTGTTCCATAACATAGAGCGCAATACCCCCACCCTTTTTTCCCCCACTCTATCCCGTAGGGTTCCACCAGGTTTCAATTGGTCCAACCAGGTCAAAGTTGTTGCTTGGAAGCAGGAGTGCAAGTTCCTCCTGCTTGTTCCCCATGCTCCTAGCGTTAGTGTAGAAATATTTTAGCCCCCTGATGAGTGCCCTTGGTACCCCACCCCCATCCTGATTCCACAGCTGTGGTCATGTAAACTGCCCTCAAACTTCTAAAAACTACTGAAATGGAACAGAGAAATGCTGAAAAGCAAAATAAGTACATGAATCTTTGTCTCCTTAAGGAATTATCCACTCACAGCATGGAAGACGTACTACAGAGCATAAGGTAGATTCAGATGTTCCCAAAGACTGATGCATAGTAGCTACTCTTCCTTTATTTAAGGGTTCCAGACAGTGGTTCAGGGTAGGACAGCTCTGTTGAAATAACACCTCTGGGTTATTGCAGGGTACAGATTGGTAAAGAACATTGATTTTTTTTACTTTACATCTACTGTCCTATTTATTGTTTTTCCCTACTGCACATGTGCCTTTTTGACATTGTCTCTGAATACGGCTCAAGACTTTGATTAGTTTCCTTGGCCTTTTAAAGAAGAACTCAGCAGAAATAAGATAGTACAAATGATTATATTTTCAGAAATTTGTCTCTTTCTTTTTCTTTTCCAGTTTTTGCTGAACCTTTGTACTGTAATGGAACTTTTTTGGATGAACAGAATAATCTGGGATTGATTGATTCTTTAAATATAAAATGAAGTCACAATTTTTTATTTTCAAGGAAAAAACCAAAATTGCCTGACATATATCATTTAAGCTAAGAGAGCAAACAATTACATTAACGGAAAGGAGTAAATCCTAGATTCTGATTGGCATCTTCTTGAGTTAATGACTTGGCTGTTATTTTGATTCAACTTTTTAAAGTAACAGTTTCTCCCTTTGCAAATCTTTTCCAGTGGGATATACACTGTACTGGTATTATTCTTGTAATTTGCAGACCTGAATTTAGATTATATCACTCATTTAAACTTAAAGTCATTTTACTTATATATTTAAAAAAATGTTTCTAAGGTCAAAGCCAGTGGAGATGGGAGCAGAAGTAAGGCTTTGCCTGATGCCGAAAAGTGGATAGGAATTGACAGAAAGTAAATTACTTTGACAGTCAGCGGTACAAGATTTGCCTTCCACACAGCCAGAATAACTAACTTGAGCCAAAGTCATATTTCCATTTCTTACTTATCAATTCTGAATAAATCAACACAAACTTATGGAAATTCAGTTTAGAAGCTTACTGGACTTACCGGTTAAGTCTAGAAATCTAGCTAGAAAAACAAGACATTTGTAGTTATATATCAGGAACCTTGATTTCATCAGTGCTCAATATTCCAGAGAGCAGCACCAGAACATTTTTAGCATTCCTGAATCTGGTTTTGGCAAAACCTGCAGTGTGTATATATCTGCACATATTCTATCATGACATTTATTTGGTGGTTTCTAAACTGAAGGTTTAAGCTAGGTTGGAGAGGTGGGTTGAGAGATTCTTATTAGACTGGACCTGAAATAAACACCTGTTACAAAATCCAACTGCTGTTCTGGAACAAACCCTTAACCAGTTGTCCTGGAGTTGTGGACTAGTCCACCCAGTAAAACTGGCCACCTTTGCCGTGTGACAGGAGTAGGCCTTATCTTTACAATGAAAGCATCACTGATAAAAGCTTATCCCATAGTATTAAAGATAAAAAATGCTATTACAAAATGGGCAGTTGTTGTTCTTTGACTCTGGAGAGGGCCTTAATGTGTTTGCTTCTCACCGCATGATTACTAAACGTCTTCTGTAGCTTCTGTTCTGGGACTTCCTGAATAGTCTTTGGAAAGTCCTAATAAATTATGATGACTCATTGACTTTCATAGAATCATAGAAAATTAGGGTTGGAAGGGACCTCAAGTCTAGTCTAACACTGCCCAAACCAGGACCACCCCCAACTAAATCATCCCAGCCAAGGTTTTATCTAGCCTGGTCTTAAAAACCTCCAGGGATGAATATTCTACAACCTCTCTGGGTAGCCTGTTGCAGTGCTTTACAACCCTCCTTGTAAGAAATATATTTTTTCTAATATCTAACCTCAACTTCCTTTGCTGCAACCTTGAAACCATTTCTCCCTGTTCTGTCATCTGTCACCACTGAGAACAGTGTAGCTCCATTGCCTTTGAATTCACTCTTCTAGTAGTTGAAAGCTGCTATTAAATCCCCACTCAATCTTTTCTTTTCCAGAATCAATGAACCCAATTCCCTCAGCCTCTCCACATAAGCCAGGTGCCCCATATCCCTAACCATTTTTTTTTTGTTCTCTGCTGGACTCTCTCCAATTTGTGTAGTGGGGGGCCAAAACTGGACACAGTATTCCAGATGTGGCCTCTCCAGTGCTGAATATGGGAGAAGAATCACTTCCCTTGATCTGCTGGCAATACTCCTACTAATGCAGCCCAGTACGCTGTTAGCCACTTTCACAGTAAGGGCACACTGTTGACTCATATTCAGCTTACTGTCCACTGTAACCCCCAGATCTGTGCAGAGTTGCTGCTTAACTGGTTGGTCCCCAGCCTGTATTGGTGCATGGGATTGTGCTGTCCTAAGTGCAGGACTTTGCACTTGTTCTTGCTGAACCTCATGAGATTTCTTTGGTCCAATCCTCCAATTTCTTGAGGTCGCTCTGTATCCTAGCTCTACTCTTCAGCATATCTACTACTCCCCTCAGCTGGTGTCATCTGCAAACTTGCTGAGGGTTCATTCCATCCCATTTTCCAGGTCATTGATGAAGATATTGAACAAAACTGGCCCCGGGATCAACCCCTGGGGCACTCCACTTGGTACCAGCTACCAACTAGACCTTGAGCCATTGATTACTACCCTTTGAGCCTAATGAACCAGCCAGCTTTCTGTCCACCTTGCAGTCCTTAACAGATGACAGAACAGGGAGAAATGGTTTCAAGGTTGCAGCAAAGGAAGTTGAGGTTAGATATTAGAAAAAATATATTTCTTACAAGGAGGGTTGTAAAGCACTGCAACAGGCTACCCAGAGAGGTTGTAGAATATTCATCCTCGGAGGTTTTTAAGACCAGGCTATCCAACCCATACTTCCTTAACTTGTTTGCAAGAGTGTTGTGGATGACTGTATCAAAAGCCTTGCTAAACTCAAGGTACATCATGTCCACTGCTTTTCCCCCATCCATAGAGCCAGTTATAGAAGGTTCTCAGTTTGGTCAGGCCATGCTGACTGTTCCTAATCACCTTCTCCTCCAGGGACTGAGGTGAAGCTGACCAGTCTGTAGTTTCTTGGATCCTCCTCCTTCCCTTTCTTAAAGATGGGCATCATATTTGTTCTTTTCCAATCACACAGGACCTTCCCCAATCACTACAAATTTTCAAACATAATGGCCAGCAGCTCTGCAATTGCTTTATCTACTCTTCAGTTGGCATGATCACAGGATTCTGAGAATGTTGTTGTCTTGTGTGTGGGAAAATGTCCTGTGAAAATGGACTCTATAGCAATGGTGTAACTACCCAGATCTATGCTGTCAGTGACAGTGGCAACCTGTAGGGCCATCTGTAGAAGTGGTAGCAGCTGGGTTGGCAGTGGCAGTGGTTGCTACTCTTGCACCCCCTCTACTTGGGGCCTAGTGCTGGTGCCCCAATCATCCAACCCTTGTTACATTACTGCTCAATAGCATCTAAAACTAGTAAGCAGAATTAATGTGGAGAAGTAATTGTTAACTGTCCTTATCAACAGCGGCTTCTATGACCTCTATTTGTATGTTTGTACATTGCCCAGTTGAGGCTGGAGAGAATAATATAGCTATTAGAGTATGGCAGGAGTTTTGCCTGTATGTAACTACTGGAATTTTGGAAAAAAACATGGTTTGGACTGAGGTTTTGAGAAATATAATTCTAAGAATATGATAGTTCCAGGCCCATTAAGAAATAGTGAGAAAACTGAAGAAAAGACTGAGAGAAAACAGCTTGTTTTTAAGAGATTTATGTCTTCACATTCAATAAAGAGTTGATATTGGTGCCTATGTTATTTGGGCTAGTTAAATGTATTCATTTATTTATTTGCCACTTTTGCTAAAGCAATGCAATTAAATGGGTAATAACGTTATATATAACAATAAAAATTTACAAATTATAGTTTTTGCTAAAACATACAATAAGATTATATATTCTATCAGGTGTATGATAATGAAAACAGAATGTAGTGTTTACTGGTATAAGAAAAAAGACCATGTACAACTGTAACTACAAGATCTTTTCTGTTCGATTTTGGTCCTTATTCTTTTTGCAAGTATACAAACTAAAAAAGGATCTGACTGAGGGGACATTTGTGACAGGTTCACAGAATAAGATAATTGGCTGACTGTAGGCTGGCTGTCATGACTACTAACAACTTATAATTGCGCACTAGAAAAATAACTGAACTGACCCATTGGAATGTATATTCAGAATGTTTCTGGGTGATTCATTTGTAAGAAATAATTATGGTCTGTGCACTTCTAAAGCTGGAGGAGGATGAAAGGCAAAGGTGACTTCAAGTGAAACATCAGGCTGTAGGAATATTTTTCTGGTAGGAGGGTCCCATCTGGGCCATTCCTATGCTGATAGATCCAGAGGAGGCTGGTGATATCTGAAAATGGGTAGGTAAACTTGACAAGTGAAGTTGTTGCTGTGGGCTTACTGCAGTGGATAAATATTGGAATGTAGATGAATCCAAAAAAAGGCTGGCCCTGGCTACTATGCAGAGTTGTTGTTGAGCAGAACAGCACTTGCTGCTTTTGTTCACTAATAATGAGCTTGTCTACACTTGCACTTTCTTGTGCAATAGCCTATATTACTGTGAATTAAAGTGTTACATAAAAAACGTCCAATTACACTAATGCACAGTAAATTGGATACTGCTCATTAAATGTCACTTAAACTGTGCACATTTGTTACTGCGCATTAAGGCAGCCTAATGCAAATTTGTACCTCAGGGCATTTATACATATACTTTTTTGTCTCGTGATGCACCAGAGATTCGCTGCTTCAGAGCAGACTTAAGTGAGTCCGCTCTGCATGTCAGCTGATGCAAACTGCACGGTGCCGCGTGCAGTTGTATAAGCGGTGTGGAAAATGGCGGTGGTGCACTTCTGAACTAAAGTACCTGTGATGTGTTTTAATGCAAAAGTGTGCCACTGCCATTTTCTCAATGCTGACATGCATTTCACCTTTTATACAACTCCAAGTGTCGCAGCACCAGGTGCTTGCGTATGTAAAACGCCCTCACATTGGAAGTACTACATTAAATGCACATCAGAAGCACCTTAATGCACATGTAGACGTGCCCAATGATTGCCTGTCTCTGTCACTACTGTAAAATTGTCTGAATGTGTCTCTGAAAAATAGAAATAAAGTTTTGATATTTTTAAAGATAATGTATAGACATTCTGATTATGTTGTGTGTAGTAGAAAAATAATTTTAGAGGATCTGATTTCCGCAAGTGCTCTATGCTCTCAGTTTTTATTTCATTTAACATTCCCTGGCTTAAGATTCTAGGGACTATGATAATGCAAATTTTGAATTTTAAGTCTCTGATCCTCATAAGTTGTGAAACAAAACCATTCTGAATGCACATAGAGACAAGGCCTTGTCCTTGAAACTGCAGTTAGCTGCTAAAAAAAAGTTTTGAAGGGGTGAAATGATTTTATTGATCTGTTAATTGTGCCCCTTGAGTGAGTGATGAATAATTTTTGTTGGGGATTAGAAATATCATTTACCCAGCTCTGTTTAATTTCCACCCTGTATAAAAGCAGGGAGGTGGGTCCTGATTGGCTGCTAACTACTCCCAGCCTTTCTAGCCACTGGAAGACCAAGATTTATTGATTCCACTGGTATTAGAGCCTGAGTGGATTCTCTAGGAAGTATTCAGGAATCCAGTGGAGCCCCCTCTTTTTCCAATAATGTATTTCTTTTAGGTAGCTGTATCAGGGAAGTATACCTCCTTTGGGGAAATGAGAGAGCCTGATTTTCCTCATTTTCTCACAAATGTCTTGTCCTATTCTTTAACAGATAGTGGTTTTAATCAAGAGTTTGTGAAGGATTTCTTCTCATCTGCTAGTTGTACTCTTCTAGAACTGATATTTATATACTTCAAAATGGGGGGAAACTGCATTAAAAATGTGCCAGAAATATAATTATTCACCAGTCATGTAGCTGTCTTTGCCAAAAATCAGTGGGGTATACTTTTATTAATTACATGACATTTAAGATAAGGAGGAACTCAATATTAGCCTAATAAATCACTATAGTTCTGTCATCATGTGGAAATCAACCGCTTCCAACACCTACCTTTAGAGAATTGCCAAACGTTTTTGGCATCTTCTGGACAAATGGAAAAAATACAATAATTTTTTTCTCAGCTGTGCTGGAATTTTTTTTTTAATCCCTTTTCCTCAGTACTTGAGAATAGCTCCTTGAATTATTTCAGAGAAGATAATGCACATGCAACTTTCAAAGACTTCACAGCTGGTGTCTGGATATGAGGGCAAAACTTAGCACTCATGAGACTATATGTGAAATAATGAAATGCTGTATTATTCTCATGAAAAAGGGAAAATAAGAATCAGTATAGTATCAAGAATATCACCTCTAGTAGCAATTATATGTAGCTCTCCTTTCTGCATTGGAATTCAGTATTTCACGAAGTTGGGTAGCCATAAACTCTATTTAAGTCAAGGGGAAATCTAGCCAAAGACTAGGACATGGAGGGAGTTATGACTTGCCCCAAGTTTCATACCTGTGGCAGAGCTCGGAGCAGAACCCAACTCTCCTAATTCTTTATTCAAAGAGCTTTCCATTGATATGGCTGTTTATTAAGGCTGTGCAGAGCTTCAGGTGCTGATTCGATTTGGAGGCAATTCGGCCCAATTCAGCAGCCGAATCTCCAAATCTGAATCAAACTGGGAGACCAATAAAAATTCATTTGAAGCTCTCTGGATCAATTCGGAAAAGATTTGGAGAGCTTGGAGAGTTGGGCAGTCCCCACTCACTGCCACAGGAAGCTGGATCTGGACTCCATGCTGGTAAGTAAGAGGCGAGGGGGGAGGATGAAGAAGGAGAGGCCATGGGGGGACTCCTGCCAGGCCCCAGCCTCTGTCTGCTCCCCCAGCCCCCCGAGTGCCCACTGACCCCCGCCCACTCTCTCATAGTAGAGCCCCTCCATGCAGCACAGAGCAGTGAGGATTCCCCACCCCCGTGCACCTGGCAGCAGCCAGTGAGTGTGGGACCTTTTATTAAAGAGTCAGGATGCTGGGGCCAGGTGGACCAGTCATTGCGGGGGCCGGGAGAGTGGGCAAGGGATGGGGGCTCATGGCAAAGCCCCCCATGCAGCGCATGGCAGTGGGGGGCAGTAGGGATCACCCCCTCACCTGGCAGGAGCTGATGAGTGCGGGGTTTTGGGTTTTTTTTAAAGTGCCAGGACGCTGGGGCCAGGCAGGGAAGCCACTAATGTGGATAGGAGAGCAGGCAGGGGATGAGACCTGTTTGATTTGGAGATTCAGCCAATTCAGCAGTGGCCAGATCTCTAAATCAGATTTGGCTGAATTGATTAAGGGCAGTGATTCGAATCACCTAATTGAATCACTGTCCTCCAAACTGGCTGACTCTGAATCCTAGCCACTTCACAAAGGCCTACTGTTTACTATGTGAATGTTTGTTTGAGGTGTATCTATGCACTGAGACTTTGTAGTGGTGGAGAAGCTTTTGTTTTCCAATGATCCTCAGACCTGTGTCACCTGGAGTCCTACACTGCTGGCAGGGTTACCCATGGTGAACAAGCCTAAGCAGAGTTTCCAGGCAACTGTGGTCCAACCCAATGTCCTCAATGGCAGATGAGGTGGAAGATGTCAGAATGTCAGCAGCTGTAAAGACAAAAGAAGGCTGCAGCAAGATGGAGATCTCCTGATGTGTAGGGTTCTCTCATGCCTCAGGCTTAGATCTCCACCTTGTCAAGACTGTGTGGTAGAAGTGTACCAGTACACCAGTCCATATCGTATTGGCACTGATAAAAGGAAAATTGACATTATCAGCAATTGGCTTTTTTTGGCTGATGTGGCTGATAACATTGCCGATAAATGCTGTGTGCATGCTGCAGCCACAGTGTAGCAAAACCCCCAGTTTTGGGGGTTTTTTTTATTGCATTCCCTCCCCTTCCCCAACCATTTCTGACTTTTTCTCTCCCTCTCTATTCCCTATAAGTGACTCAAACTTAAGATAAGTTTTAAACATTTTTATTTTGGTAGCAAGTTTTTGGTTTTATATCCACTGTTTTGCATTATTATTAGGTTTGTATTGATTTTTATTGTTTCATATGGATACTGTATAGTTTAGGCCTGTGTTTGTAAGTGAACCAAAGTCATGTCAAGTCTCCATCTGGCTAGTCTGTCTGTTGTGGAGGAAGGGGTGGGGGAGAGATAGGGCATGGCAGGGGGGCTGACTCAGGCCCCTGCAGTGAGGGAGGGAGTGGGACTGGCACTGGGGCTGGGTCTTGGGCAGGCACTGCACAGACAGGGCAGGGAGGGTGTGGGATGAAACTGCAGCTTGTCCAGGGAGCATGGGGCAGGGGTGGCTTCTGCCACTGCACACACCCTGGGAAGGCATGAGGGGGCATGTGCCCCCTGGATCTGTGCACAGGGTGAAGGTGGGCTGCCACTGTAAGCTGGGGCCAGGGGCAGTGCCAGGCTCTTCCAGGCAGGGGGGCTGGGCTGGGCAGTGGCACTGGGGTGAGGGGCTACAGGCTGGGCTACAGCTACCCCAAAATTTGCTGTAGCCCCCACCCCATAGCCCCCTGTCACAATGCCACCACCACCACCTGCCACAGGTTCAGCCCTGGCCCAGCCCACCCCCCCCCACTGGGAAGAGCCCAGTGCTGCCCCCAGCCCACAATAGCAGCCCACCCTTACCCTACACACAGATCTGGGGGGCACACCCCCTATGCTTTCCCAGGGTGTGTGAAGGAGCTGGTATGTCCACTGGTATCCAGCAACTGGATGAAGGCCAGATGAGGGAAGACAACGAAAGCTGCACTTTCTGGAAAGGGAAAAGCAGCATAGGACAGATGCATTCATAGCATTGGTTTCACCATCAAGAATTGGCTTGTTAGTCAGTGTACGGAGCTCCCTGTGGGCATCGAACATCTTACAGCTTTCTGTCTTTAGATCAGCAACAACCTGCATGCTGCTTATCATTGCTCAGTGCATACAACCCAATATTTACTCCAACCTTGATCATGTTCTGACTAATACTCTTAAGGAGGGCAAGATCATTCTCCTCAGTGATTTTGGACATTTTAGCCATCTAATATGTTTTCACAATATTTATTGAAAAAAGAGAGGAGACATTTTATCTTATTAATAGGATATATCAGCTACATCCACAGACATCCCTACCTCCTCTCTCATTAGTCCCACATCCTTTCCCCACTCTCCGGGGTGTCTACCTCCCCCATTTTTCCACCTCCTGAATTACAAAATCAAATCAGGGAATAAAGGGCTAATATAATTTAGGTTCAACTGCATTAAAATAATCTTCCATGGTTATTAATTTAATCATAGGTGCAAACAATGTTAAATTAAGTGAAGAGGAGAAGAAGTAGCTGAAAGTTATTTATACTGTTGAAATGGGAATTAATGAGCAAGGCCATTAATCAACATGCAGAAAGCAAGAAGTCTTCATGGGGTCAAATTGTTTCTTCATTTATATCTATCATCCTGATTTTTTTCATAGTCTGATATAATTGCAAAATTGAGATAGTAATTCACTCTGGTCTAAAAAAAAGCAGCATTTTCCATTCCATTAAACATTTCAAATTCAGTTTATGAAAAAATTTTTTTTTTTTAATTTCTGATTTACACATCAGCAAATATAATTCATGGCTGATGCAAATATGCTCTGCTTGGGTTGGTCTTCATAGCTGATTAAGACATCATTAATAAGTATTTTTATCAACGATTTATAGTTCAGTTCCTCTAGGTGCTGAATAGGTTAAACATTTTTGAGTGAAAAGCATTTTTCCAAAAAACGTAGCTTCAGCTTAATTTAAACAACTAGTAAATTAGGATCAAATGTGGCTAAAGTTTCAGCCGGAAAAAAAAAAGAAAAAATTAGCACAGCATGTTTCAAGTTTTCATTTCAGTATGGTACTGTATTTTAAAATATAGGCAAATTGAATTTTAAACCACAATATATTTTATTTCCAAACGTGTGTGTGTGTGTGATGGGGGAAGGGTGAAAAACCTTTGTTTTTGATCAACCTGAAGTATTTTTATTTCTATTCAGTGATAAAGAAAAAACGAGGAACTTCTCACCAAAAAAAACAAACAAAAAAACCTAAACTAAACTAAAACATTAAGTACATTAAGTTTGATATTTAAAAACTTGTGTCACTGAACCCTTGAAACTCACTCTCATGGAATCCCATGGGAGTTTTGTGAAAAATAACCTGAGTTTGTTAATATTCTCATTGACTAAAATCTTTCCCTTGTCAGAAAGAAAAAAACATCAGCCAGTTTTGTTTTAGAGTAGGAACAATGGCACCATCAGTTTATGTAGATATTGCACTAAACTTGATTGATTATACATATTATATTTACGATTTGCTGCATGCACTTGAGACCAATAAATTATTCTTTTCTGGATATTCTGTGTGTCAGTAATGCAGGTGGCAAAGAATGCTAAGAAGGCAGTGCCATGCTTATCAGTGTGACTTTATGAACTTACTGATGTGCTTGCTAGAATGTGGTAATCCTGCTACATTTTGGAGACTAGAACATGATGTTTGGAAGATAGGAACTTTAACTGTTGTTTTGTATTGTTAGTTTTAATTACTAAAACACTTGCCTAGATAAGGAATAAAACAGTGCAGCTTTCTAATTTTTAAACCTGTTTTTTAAAAAAAGCCACTTTTTTTGCATTTTATTTTTGTTATTCTTATTGATTTCAAAGAGATCATGGGCCTTAACAAGAGAAACAAAGATACTGGGAAGTAGTGTGTTAGTAAATTTATTTTATTTCATTTTATTTTTAATTTCTGTTTTCAAAAGTAGCTTTTTCATTCAAGAATCCAGGTGGTAAAATTGCACCAAAAAGGCATGTCTAGATGAATGCACACGTGCCTCTTGCAGTGTCTAAGATCACTGTGAGATACTGCCAGAGGCATGTGCGGGAACAAAAAAACGTTCTCTGTGCTACAAATTTGCAGTGTGGTGGCAAAATTAGACCCCTGGATATCTAGGGGTCAAAAAAAACAAATGCTGCAAAACAGTGTGGCAAGGCATGGTCCCAAACCAGGCCTGGAGGCAACCAGGAGGAGTCCTCCAGAGAGACACTCTGGTATCAGGCCTGAGCATCTCTATGGCTCCCCCTTACCCTGCCAACTGAGCATGCCCCTTAAGCATGCTCAAGTATAAAAGTGGGACAAAGCTCATAGCTGTTGTGTGGGTAGTAGGAGGTAACAAGGACCATCTAGAGGAGTTCCAGAGTCTGAAGGACTTGGAGGCTAAAGCCATGGGAGATCAAGGTATAAAGGGGCCAGGAGGAATGGGAACTTTCCCCCTAAAGGGAAACCCAGGTTTCCCTGTTTGGAAAGGGCTCTCTGTAGCCTGCAAGAGCCACTTGCAAACTGGGGAGAAGTAAGGGGAAGAAGCTATGGAGCCCACTCAGCCCAATGGCTCATGTGGGTCATGGGGTGGGGGACTGTATGGGGTGAGCCACTGGGTGGTGCCACATGCCCCATCTTGAGCAGAACCGCACTAGTTTTTGCTGCCACCCAGGGCTGCATGGTGTGGCATGATCCAGCCCGGTCCTGTCAGAGGTGAAGGGACATGGCATTGGGCCGAGTTGGCACCCTGCGCCATGTGTAGCAGGGAGAGAAGCGGCAGCAGGAACCACTGGGAGACTCTGCTGGGAGCAGAGGGAGAAAGCAGAGGGGGTTGCAGGGTTGTGCATGGCGGGGGTGGGGGCAGGAGTGTGGGGGGCCCTGCCTACACCCACCCAAGAACACCCCCAGACTCCACACAAGGTGGAGCTGGGCCCTGCCAGCATGAGCCACTTCCAAATCTGAAAGGCAAACTGTGGCAGAAGCCACAGGTGACTTTGCCTGCAGCAGGCAGCAAGCATGCTGATGGTCCCGTGGCTGCCTTGTGCAGGCAGCTGTCAGGCTTTGTGCAGTGGGGGCAGGAGTGTGCTCCCCCCCAACATGCATCCAAGAATCCCTTGGTCCCCACACATAGCGCAGCAGGGTCCCGCTGGCATGCACCACTTGCAAATGTGAAAGACAAGGCAGTGGCAGGAGCCACCAGGCGACTCCGCCTGCAGGAAGCAGCAAGCATGCCGATGGTTCCATGGCTGCCTTTTGCAGGCCTTGTGTGGTGGGGATGGGGTGGGAGTGTGGGGTCCCCCCTAACTCACACCCAAGAACACCCTGGTCCCCACATATAGCACAGCCAGACCCCACCAGCATGTGCCACATGTGGTGGGGGAACACAAGCGGCAGCTGGAGCTGCTGAGGACACTGGCAGCAGCAGGCAGCTAGCGCCATAAGAGTTGAAGGGAGGGAGCAGAGCCGTGTGGCTGTGAGAGTTGAGGGGAGGGCATGTGTGGCCGTGTCCCCCCACCCATATAAAAACATCCAGATGTCATTAAAACACAGCCTAGCTTGCCTGCTTGCTGTCTTTTTTTATCTCTCGGGAGATGGAGTGCCCGCCTCTCCGGCATCAGGTGGAGGAGATGGCAGAGAGGCCTGCCACCCCCCACCCGCTCCCCTGACCACCGAGGTCGATGCTGAGCAGATGGAGTTCCTGCCCTCTGAGCACCACAAGTGGCCCCGGGACTGGGACAACATTTGCACCCCCCACAAAGCAGATGGGGATCAATCTCCCAGAGATGGTCCTTGACCTGGATGCTGATTCGGGCCTGCTAGGGAACCTGGCCATCAAGGGCAAATTCACCAGCCTCACTGATAGGTCCCCTCCCAGGGTGTGGCCCCACCAGTTCTTGGTCAGGAACATCCTGCTTCTGCTGGAGAACCCCGCCCCCCCGGGTGGTGCCCAGCTATAGAGGCCTCCTCGACCTCTTGGAGCAGACCAAGGGCCAAAGGAACATAGCAGAGAATATCTATCAGTGGTGCCCAGACCTCACACAGTTTGTCTGCTCCGCCAGTGATGTGGTGAGGCTTATGCGCCAGGATCCATGCATGCGTCAACATGCCTTCTGTCTTGAGAAGCTGGTGACCTGGGTGGGGGAGGTTTGGGGCCGGAACAGGGTTAGGGTTAGGGTAGAATAGGGCACAATAGGCCTTTTTCTGTCTCTCTGGCCTTGCTCTGCTCTATCACCTGCTCTCCCACCTATACCCTGCCTATCCTTCCTCTCTATTCTCTTGCTCATGGCTACTACCACAATTGCTTTGCTGAATACCAATGGCTGAAGGGACCCGAAGAAGTGGATGACTATCCTGGAGGGTCTGCAACAGAAGTGGCTGGTGTTCTCCTATCTCCAGGAGACGCACAGTGACATGTACAATCAAGCCAATTGGCACACTGCCTGGAGAGGCCACTTGCCTTCTACCAGGACTTATTTGTGGCTGACCCCACCTGCCTAGAGGCCACTCGGTGGCTGCATTAGAACCTGCCACACCTCTGCACTTTGCAGGCCGAGGCCCTGGAGTGCAAGCTCTCTCTGGCAGAGCTCAAGGCTGCTATGGGGAGGCTTGCCTCAGGCCTTGATGGACTGCCCGTGGAGTTTTACAAAGCCTTCCGGCCCCTCCTTGGGTCCAACCTCCTCTGTGTCTTCTGTGAGAGCTTCACTGATGGGACCTTGATGACCAGCTACCGCCAGGCGGTGCTCACCTTGCTGCCCAAGAAGCAAGCCCTCGGCTGCCTTAAGAACTGGTGTCCAGTCTCCCTTTTGTGTGCCGACTATGAGATCTTAGTGAAGGTGCCGGTGAACCAGCTCTGCATTGTCATGGCCTCTTTCATTGGGCCTAATCAGAGCTACTGTGTGCCGGGAAGGCCATCCAGGACAACCTGTTCCTGCTGCAAGACCTGCTCATGGCTGCAGAGCAATTTGGCCTGGACATCAGCCTGGTCTCTCTGGACCAGGAGAAGGCCTTTGACTGAGTCGAACACCAGTACCTGCTTGGCACCCTTGATGCTTTTGGCTTTGGGCCCCTTTTCCTCTCAGTGCTCCAGGTCCTGTATCATGATGCCTCCAGCCTGCTGAAAGTGAATGGTGTGTTGTGTGCCCCATTCCCGGTGCATCGAGGCATTCACCAGGGCTGCCCCGTCAAGCATGCTGTGTGCCTTGGCCATCAAACCACAACTGGGAGGACCTAGCAGAGGGGGTGGAGGCCCACCTGCAGCACTGTTGCTGGCACCTATGCACCCTTTCCTACCTTGGCTGGGTCCTCATCACCAACAACCTGGTGGCCGCAACCCTGTGGCACCAGTGTACTGTGCTGGACACCCCATTGGAACTGCTGGAGAGGCTGCAGTGGCTTCTGGTGGACTTCTTTTGGGATGGACGCCACTGGCTTCTGCAAGCTGCCCTCTTCCTGCCCACCACCAAGGGGGGCCAAAGCCTAATCAACCTGGCTGGCAAGGTGGCTTCCTACTGCCTGCAAGCCCTCCACTTGTTCCTGTATGCCAAGGGCCACTTCCTGTGGTGGCAGCTGGAGTGTCGGTTCCTGCACCAAGTGGGGGGCCTTGGCTTTGACCAGGAGCTGTTCAAGAGTCCCACAGCTGCTTCAGGAGCCCCTGATCTACAACTCAGCCCTGCAGCATTCAGTGCCAAGTCTCTCCACCCTCATCAAGGTGCACACCACCCACTTGGGGCACCTCCTGGACACTGCTCAGTGGGGCTGGCTGTTGGCCAAAGCCCTGGCTGCCTGGCTGGCCCTGTGCTCTGTTCTGCACTGCATGCCAGCTTTTTCAGGCTTTTTAAGGCCACCATCCCAATGGAGGCGGTGACAGTGGCCACCCTGGAAAGCTACCTTCAAGTGCACCAAGCCCTCCCCGCTGCAGATGCTGCGGGCGATGCCTTCCCACTTCTGCCAGTCATCCCAACGGTGGCCAGTGAGCTGGCCAACCAGCCTGACATGCTGATGAGGCTCTTCATGCCCCATGGCAGCAGCATGGGCTGCCCCTTCCACACACTGCCCCAGAGGGACCTCTACATGTGGGTGGTGCGCACTCGGTATGCCCAGGTGCTGGCCGGCCAACCTGACACCATATGGTGGTGGCAACTAGCATTGCTGGGGACCCCAGCATGCTGCACATTGTACAAGGCACTCACCACCAAGAAGACTGGCGACCTCCAGTGGAGATTGGTGCATGAGATCTTAGCCACCGGCACCCTCATGCGCCACCTGGAAGCGGTGTCCTCAGCAGCCTGCCCCTTCTGCCCAGGGGTGGTGGAAGAGAAGGAGGTCTCCTGGCCACATCCAGAAGGTCTGTGTCCAGCATGCATCATCCCAGGTGGGGAGGACTATACACCTCCACCAGTGCTTACTGGTAGCCCAGGCCCAGGTGCCACAGTAGATGCAGGGAGTGATGACAGGGTCCTCATTGTCAGCCATCCCTCTGTTGGGTCTGGCCTGGCAGTAATGGTGCAGAGGGCAGCAGCTGGGGCCAGCAGCATAGGTATGCTCCTCCCTTGCAGGGCCAGCTGACATTCTCAGCCCCAAGCTAGGTGAGTGACTCTGGTCCCAGACCAGGCTGTCTGGATTTAGTGATGCTGCTGTGCAGCCACAGCCCACTGGCAGCTGGCCCATAGGTCCAGGTGGCTCTGCTGCAGTGCCCATACTAGAGCCCAGATGGCCATGTGGTCTCTGTTTGCACCTGGCAGGTGTACAGCCATGGAACCAAGGAGGCAGATACTGTCACAGGTGGCAGCAGGTCACAGCCAGGCAGCAGTCCTCACTGCCTGACTACTGCAGTGGGTAGAGGGTTCAGGGGCCATTTTAAGTCAGGGCAGCTTCGGCAGTCCAGCTGGCATAGGAGGCTGGTGTCTCCAGATGCCAAGTGGCCAGGCCTCAAGTTTCTGAGGGCAAGTAGCCCTGAGCTGCTGGCCCAGGCAGGTCTTTATACTGCTGGGGCCAGCACAGGTGCTGCCCTTGGCTCTAGCCCCACCCAACTGCAGCTCTGGGAGGAGCTGGGCAGGGTTATTTTGCCCCAAGTGGCACAATTTGCCCCACACCAAAGTGCATATCCGGGCACGTGCACTGAGGCAAAAAGCCCCAGCTCAAATTTGCACCACTTCTTTTTCAGCTGCTGCAAGCACACATGCTTGCATGTGTGGACACACCCAAGTGTTGTAATCTAGTATGACAGAATTGGGGCATTGCATTTATGAACATTTTTAGAAATATGATACTGGAACAAAATAGAACTCATTTGAGTTGGCAAATTCAAACATGGCTTTTTAGTAGAGTTGAACTGAACATTGCTGGTTCGGCAGCTTACTGTAATGAATTTAGCTAAGAGCAGAAAGCCAGTGCATCTTGAAATCTGTTTTTAGCTTTATTCCTTATAAAGCACGGAGCTTTAGAGCTAAATGTTCACTTACGTAGTCACCTGGGGGGAGAGGAGGCAGGGGTTTAAGTTGGGCCAAAAAATGGCAAGCCTGATCTAAATTCACCTAAGTAGGTGAATTAACTTATATCAGGAACAAATTAACATGATTTAGCAAGCATCTGAAGACATTGAGAGTGCACCCCTGGGGCTGGGAAAGGCCAGCTGCTTGTTCCAGTGCTAGAGCTGCACTCTTCCTACCCCTTCCAATCCTGACACAGCTTTTTTTAGCCCCCGGATTTCACCTAGCTTTTCCCCCACCCCAAGTTACTTGCACTGGGTTCCCTGCATAGCTCCTAGCACTAGTGAGTGCTTGTACATGCCACTCTACAATCATGCCACTTAAAGTAAACTGCATGAACATAAATTGGATGTGGAGAACATTTGTATGCACCCTAAGTCTCTGAGGGTCTTGATTTTACGTTGTACAGTGCCTTGAATGAACAGTTTTGTTTTATGTGGCTACATCAGACCCTGATGACCACATTTTGATGTAGAAAGGTTTATGCCTCCAGAGATTCTTCATGAGTTTTGTGTGTATTTTGAATATGGACATTCCCAGGGTTCAAATCCTAGGGATTGAAATATGAAACTGAAGAGCACTGTGATATCTGTACCCAAGTCTGCACCCTAAGATCACCCCTTAAAATTCCACTTCAGATCAGGCACATTCTTTTGAATGTATGTAGGCAACTGACTTGGCCTGCTTTATCCTGAGTGTTTTTGTTGTTTTATTAAGAAGAAATAAATATGATTTCTGTCTACAAGTCTATTAAAGCTTTAGGTGGGAGGCAAAGTGTACTAGTTCGCATCCTATGCTGGAGAACATCAAGGCTGGAATCAGTTCCCCTTCAACCATTTCTGTCACTAAATTTAGTCTGGATCCTGGGCAGAGAAAGAGGTGGCATTCTGCCATAGCCTGCATGACTTTTGGTTTATTGTAGTGCAGCTTTTTCCCCTCGCACAGACTAATGCTCACTCCAAAAAGATGAACACCGAAGTAGACTGCTTCATAATCCTGTTCCTTTTATTATGCCTAGCAGAAGATGAAGGTATCATAAGCTAAGAGAGGCACTTGACATATTTTACATTGATTATTGTTGTTTTTCAGCACAAACATGGCACTACAGAAGGAAAAAATAGCCATGAAAATTGACTTAAAATGATTCTGTAACTTATAGCATGGTATTAATGTCCATAGGTAAAAAACCATTTCCAGAAGTCTGAATATTAAACAATGAAGGTTAAAGAACTGAAGTTTTACAACCAACAGAGAGAGACTATAGATGAGTCAAGGAGGAGGAAACTGAAAGAAAGAGACAGTCAAAAGAAAAACATGGGCAGGGGAAGGAAGGCTTGGGTTATCTAGTGTCCTACTGAGTATCCTAGTCAAGTGTTTCTAAAAATTAACTAAAAATTTCCTTGAAACTCATATTTTTACCACTGACATGGAAGGCAAACCTTTCTTTGGTCACTAGGTTAGAATAATGTTGTCCTACTCCATGTATTGATTTCATTTTTCAAGTATCTAAAATTATTGATTTGATGATTCTGGCTGCTTACAATAATTGTGAACACTGTGCTGTTGAGTGGCCCTTATTCCTGAGGAAGCATGATCAGTGTATGATGGCCAAAGCCCCAGAACATTCTGATTATAGTGCAGACTGCTTTCTACAGATGTTTAAATTGGAGGACATTTCCATCACATGATCCGGAGTATGCCTTTATTTTTCCATCAGCATCACCAAACATTACGTGGTGTCTCTTACAATATCCAATACTGTATATGTAAAAACTCTTGTCTTGAATTATGCATAATTATAGACTTATTCATTCCATAACACAGTTGACATGTGGGGCCTTTAAACTGCTCCAACTGTTTATCCCAGCTTTCATAATATCTTCAAGGCTACAAAGAGTCCTTTCTCCTGAAGGTGGAATATCTGGGTCAAGAGGAGCTTGTGGAGTATTTCTACTACACCCTGTGCTTCAAGACTTAAAATATTGATATTGGCAGGCTCAGTTAGCCTCCCTTTTCCCACTGAAATTAGGTTTCACATTTATTATAACCCTTTGCCAAGTACTTCTCTAATTTTTGGCTTCAGTGTTTGTTGGCATGCCGTGGTGCAAACTATGATCAAGATTATCAGACAAACACTTCATAAACACCTACATACATTCCTTCTAAATTGTTTTTATATGTTCTCATTTTAATTCTTGATGATTATTCAATTAATGTAGCATAGCTTATATAAGATTTTATAGACAATGAATTCACTCTAGTTGGAAGCTGTGTGGATTTCTGTTCTTAACTAGTTATGCTTTGTACTGGATCCTATATCAAGAGTGAGAAACATGTAATTTCTTTTCTTCCTACAATATGGAGGAATCCAATAGTCTCCAGTGACCTAAAACTATGGAGAAAAGAGCAAAATGTTCCCCATGGGCAAGATCCTGGGGTCCAAGCTCTATCCCTGAAACACTTGGCACAAATCGGAGGGGTGCAAAGATAACTGTAAACTATCTTCTGTTGCCCCGAACTAAAATTTATCTGATCCTTTCCAAGCTAGGAGTTATGATCCCCAGAGGGATTGCACAACTCTTACAGTTACGTCAGCTTTCTATGTACTGCACATAATTGAAAGGACTGATTGGGTGATATTATTTTCCTGGTGGAAGAAGGTTGTAATCTGAAAATCTTGAGGATCCACTGGACTTCTACTGGGAGAGGTTTTTGCGAATGCTCTATCTAGTGCTCAGTCTCCCTTCTCAAGATATTTCATCTTCTAACTGAAGGCTAGACACATTTCCTGATATCTGCATACTTTTTTCCTCGTCCCTGGTTTCAGATCATCTCTTGTGTTGTTCCTCTATATCACATAGATTTATCTCCCAGGATTTTCTTGTATGTTTTTGTGTCCTGAATTCTAACAAGAATGTGAGGTAGCTTTAAGCTTATGTAGTTTTCCTTATCTAATGACTGCCCTTCTATACCTTCTCTTCAAACCCCTTCATGTTTTACACTTTGGTTCCCAGCTGAACCAGGACAAAAACATTTTTCTTCTCAAAAAAAAATCATCCAAAATCGTAAAAATAAAGTAAAAAAATTCAAAACTGTTTTAGGGAAAGGCGAATTCATGATCAGTTCTGTATTGAAAGAAGCCAAATGGTATTTTTCAGCTTGGTCCCCAGGTAGCTTACTTCTAAGAGAGCCAGACAACTCAAGGAGGCAGGAACCAGGGGAATGTGGTTCCTGACCTGCCAGCAGAAGACTGGTCCTGCCAGCCATCAGGAAATTCTAAACCATTTATACACTTGCTGAAAGCAGAATAACATTTTACCCTATTAAAAATGGTCAGGTTGGTATTCAGCCTTTAAGGTGTCATTGGAAATGGTTTAGAAATGATGCCATGGAAAGGGCTCTCTCTCTTGTCCCATGTCCCTAACTTTGTAATAATGATGGCTTAGCTCAGCATTGTCCTATTGCCGTTCCTTTGCAGAACAGACCTGGCTGGAGTTCGATTTGTCTTAACTGTCTCCTAAAACAGAAGACCTTATTTTGTAACATTGCTGATTCTACCAAGAAAATGATGAAGCCTAGAACAGTAATTCCTAGTAAAGAAACCTGACAGAAGAATGGTGCACTGACCACCATAACTAATGATGTTCTGTTTATGAAAGGAGAGCATTTCAGGTTGGTGCTAAGGGGTGCCTCCATCTTTTTCCAGACTTGTGGCTGCAGTCTGGAAGGGAACCTGTTTAGTAGTTTGCTGTTTGTATTCATGGCTGTAATCTATTGTTTCTCACTTGGCTGACCTGGAAAGAGTAACTGCTCAGCTGGATGTGGGCATCACTGCTTTTGAAGAGCCACACTTGGGAGACCTTTTGATTTGATTTAAAGTATGTTGAATTGATTTGCAGAGTATGTGCTTTTTCCATTGATTTTAAGTGGGGAAGCAGTGGCTTAG
>NW_017728886.1:111574692-111585455 GCF_001723895.1 Crocodylus porosus
ATAATTGAAAGGACTGATTGGGTGATATTATTTTCCTGGTGGAAGAAGGTTGTAATCTGAAAATCTTGAGGATCCACTGGACTTCTACTGGGAGAGGTTTTTGCGAATGCTCTATCTAGTGCTCAGTCTCCCTTCTCAAGATATTTCATCTTCTAACTGAAGGCTAGACACATTTCCTGATATCTGCATACTTTTTTCCTCGTCCCTGGTTTCAGATCATCTCTTGTGTTGTTCCTCTATATCACATAGATTTATCTCCCAGGATTTTCTTGTATGTTTTTGTGTCCTGAATTCTAACAAGAATGTGAGGTAGCTTTAAGCTTATGTAGTTTTCCTTATCTAATGACTGCCCTTCTATACCTTCTCTTCAAACCCCTTCATGTTTTACACTTTGGTTCCCAGCTGAACCAGGACAAAAACATTTTTCTTCTCAAAAAAAAATCATCCAAAATCGTAAAAATAAAGTAAAAAAATTCAAAACTGTTTTAGGGAAAGGCGAATTCATGATCAGTTCTGTATTGAAAGAAGCCAAATGGTATTTTTCAGCTTGGTCCCCAGGTAGCTTACTTCTAAGAGAGCCAGACAACTCAAGGAGGCAGGAACCAGGGGAATGTGGTTCCTGACCTGCCAGCAGAAGACTGGTCCTGCCAGCCATCAGGAAATTCTAAACCATTTATACACTTGCTGAAAGCAGAATAACATTTTACCCTATTAAAAATGGTCAGGTTGGTATTCAGCCTTTAAGGTGTCATTGGAAATGGTTTAGAAATGATGCCATGGAAAGGGCTCTCTCTCTTGTCCCATGTCCCTAACTTTGTAATAATGATGGCTTAGCTCAGCATTGTCCTATTGCCGTTCCTTTGCAGAACAGACCTGGCTGGAGTTCGATTTGTCTTAACTGTCTCCTAAAACAGAAGACCTTATTTTGTAACATTGCTGATTCTACCAAGAAAATGATGAAGCCTAGAACAGTAATTCCTAGTAAAGAAACCTGACAGAAGAATGGTGCACTGACCACCATAACTAATGATGTTCTGTTTATGAAAGGAGAGCATTTCAGGTTGGTGCTAAGGGGTGCCTCCATCTTTTTCCAGACTTGTGGCTGCAGTCTGGAAGGGAACCTGTTTAGTAGTTTGCTGTTTGTATTCATGGCTGTAATCTATTGTTTCTCACTTGGCTGACCTGGAAAGAGTAACTGCTCAGCTGGATGTGGGCATCACTGCTTTTGAAGAGCCACACTTGGGAGACCTTTTGATTTGATTTAAAGTATGTTGAATTGATTTGCAGAGTATGTGCTTTTTCCATTGATTTTAAGTGGGGAAGCAGTGGCTTAGGACATAAAAAACAAAACAAAACAAAACAGGCCTAAAGCCTGATCCTAGCTCTGAGTTGTTCACCAGGCAGGTTTTTATACCCCCTGGCTGCAGATCTGGGAAGTGTTATTTTGCCCCACGTGGCGCAATTTGCCCCACACCAAAGTGCATGTCTGGGGCACGTGCAATGAAACAAAAATCCTGTGTTCAACCAATGTATAATGCTCCAACCATACTGTGGTTACTGCTGTAGTCAGACGTAATCTAGCCTTAAGCTAGGTGCTTCAGTACCAGTAGCAGTCTAGTCACATGAGCATGAAGAAATGGTAATTCAGCTGCACCTACTCAGCAGCTACCATCGTGAGATAAACAGTAATTAAGGTCTCTCTTTGTGCATATTAAACTCTCAGGGGATTCACAGGAATGCTCAGCATGCTTAAAGACTACAGCAGAGGACCCTGAGCAGAAGGATACTCTATATATTATGTGTGAATAGACAGCACTAACAAGCATTTTATGGGAACCTACTAAATATGGAGATTCATTTTTAAATGAATTTTTCCAGTCTCTTAACCTCAGGAATTTACTCATGTTGTCTTTACTATCCTTCTGTCTGCGTATGTAGTTTTGATTCTTTTCTTTCTTTCCCTCTAACCAGCACCCAGTACACAAATGCACCCTGCCAACATCCTTCAAGGGGGCCATGAACCCAAGGGGACTGCTTAGACCAGATATCAAATCTTAAACTCTGGGGAACTGCTAGGATCGAACACACATGAATAAGCCTATTAAATTTTGTAGGAGCTAGCTTCTCTGCCAGTATGAGTGCACTGACCCTCTGCAGCAGGAGTTGTACTATAGTTTTATTCCAAGCTAATTGAAATGCTGAAAGCCACAGCACTAGGTTACTTGGAGAGTGCCCACTTTCTGCTTCTCCCTGAATTTTGCACCACTGTGAAAATACTTCTGGAAATATTTGCTTCTTTAACCAAATGTGACCTGCACAATCTCACATAAAACTTTTCTCTGGAGTAGCTTGAAAAATGAATTTGAAAATATTCATTTTACTATAAGAATAACTACAAAGTAATTATATAGCTGACAAGATTTAAGTCTCCAAGCTGAAAGACAGTTTTGGTGTCATTCATGTTTTATTAAGTGTCTGGATGACTTGGTTATTTTAAAATGTTATTTCCAGGCTGTGAATGGAATTCTTTACAAGCTAACTCTGTTTCAAATGCCAGGGAATTGACTTTGTTGACATCATTTAATGATGCATTTTCAGGCTTACAACAAATTTTAAAACAAAATTAAAATATAAGTGAGAATGCCTATTGTTTTCTAAATATTGTCCAGCCTCTTAGGAAATATTATGCTTTGAGAACTGTTTCCCAAAAGTAAAATAAAATGTGTCCTACTAATTATTAACTGACAATATTCCCTTGTAGAAGTATAAATTAATGGATCCCTCATAGTTTAACACCATCTAAGAGAAATATCTATCCAGATTACATACATAAAAAGCCTTTTAAATTGTCTTTTTTTAGCTTAATTCATAATACAAACTCTTAATAGTAATCATAGTTTATTGAGGTTTACCTCAGAGGCTGAAATAAATAAGCTTTTATTGGAACGTGAACCTCTGAGACTCACATCTGAGAGAGTGATACCGTTATTGTCATGTCCAAGGAAAACAGCACAAGGCCCTAGCAAAGGCGAGAAAAGCAACTCCAAAATAGCAAGCATTCATATTATTTACACAGTCTTTTAGGGGAAGTCTGTTACTATAATAATGTTTCTTTCTCTTCTGCCTCCTCCCCTCCAATGACACTGTTTCAGAAAGCATCATTTATAGAGTGTTACTCAAGGACCACTTCATCTTTTATATATTTATAATTGGAATATTCCCCTTTCTGTATTTAGCCTTCAAAGTTTTCATATATTAATTCTCCATTTACTTCACCATTGTGAACATTTACATCAATTAGTTGCTATGATATTATTGTGCTTAATGCTTGAGGCTCTTAGGTACACATATGGCTTAAAAATTGCTTGATTCACATCTGTGGTTTCTTGCTCCATACTAATTGACTGGATGATTACATTTATGCTCAATCTTGTGACAAAAGACCACTTAAGGATTTCTAGTCATGGTAAATTTTCCAGAAATAAGCCCTATTTTTGCAAGCTTAGCCTAAAAGGGTGCGTCCAGACAAGCATGCATGTGCCTCTTGCAGAAACCCAAACCTGTCTGAGATGCTGCAAGAGGCAAGCTGGGAACAAAAAAAACCCATTCCCCATGCTAAATATTTGCAGTGCTGGCTCAGAATTTTATACCTGGAAATCCAGATATCAAAAAATACCTCAGGGGAAAAAAGCAGGAAAGGGCAAGGTCCCAGATCATGCCCTGAGGCAACTGGAGGCTTGGGTTCCCCACACAGATGCTCTGGTAGCCAGCCAGAGCATCTCTATGGCTGCCCCCTGCCCCAGAGCTGCACAGCAGTGCAGGCTGCTGTGACCTGGACCTGGACTATGTTCCGGGTAAATGCAGGGGTGGGGGACCGGGCTGGAGGAAAGGGGGGAGACTAGTGAGGGTGCAGGAACCATGGGGGGGGGGGCAGCTTAGGATGGGTGTGTCCCCTGTCTGCCCCCTGCATGGCCCCAGCCCCCAGCATGCCCCCTCCTCATGGTCCCAGCCCCCGCAACCACCTCCCCACCTGGCCCCAGCCCCCCTGCTGCTCACCAGCAGCAGCAATTGAGGCACTTGGCGCCTCATAGCACAGCCCCTCCCAATGTGGCGTGGGGCAGCAGGGGGCAGCACAGCTCAGTGCTGACTGCCTGACACCCGCACTACCTCTGCCACATCATGCAGGTCCAGCCCAGCTCAGTGTAGCACTGCACAGGGCCATATATTTTGGGGCAGATTGAGGCCACTCAGGCTGTCACCCACAGCCCCATGTGGCTCGTGGAGACCACCTGCCACACTGAGCCAGGTCCTGTGTGCATGGAAGCATACTATCCCAATGGCGTGTGGGGTCCATGCATGCAGGACCTGGCCTGGCACACCATGCATTCCCCATGAGCAGCACAGGGTGACAGCCCAAACAGCCCTGAGATGCCTGAAAACACACAGCTTCACATGGTGCCGCACCAAGCCAGACTGCACCCGTGTGATGCGGCAGAGGTAGTGTGGGTAAGAGGCAGCTGGCACCAAGCCATGCTGCCCCCCACCATAAGGCCCTGAGTGCCCTAATTATCACTGCTGCTGCCGGTAAGCTACAGGCTGTGCAGGGGCCCAGGTCTGAGTGGGGAGCTCTGGGCCCTGTGGGGGGGGATGGGCTGTAGCCCCTGAGGTGGGGTTTTGCCCCTGTGGAGGAGCATGTGGTCCCTGTTAAAAGGCTGTGGCCCCTGTGAGAGTACCTGTGGCCCCTGTGGGGGGGGCTGAGGCCCCTGTAAGAGGAGTTGTGGTCCCTGTTGGGGAATTGTTGGCCCCTATTGGGGAGGGGAGCTGTGGCTTCTTGGGGGGGGGCAGTCCATTACTTGTGGGGGGGAGGCTGTGCCATGCAGGAGGCAGAGGACCCACCCCTCTTGAGCATCCCCCATTCAGCCCCCCCACCCTCACAGTCCCCCCACAAACTACTCACCTACCCCTCAACCCCACAAACCCCTCATCCATGTACCTGGCCCTGTGGGTCAGGAGTGAGGGGACATGGGTGGGGGACAGGCTGTGGGTTGAGAGTGAGGGGCAAGTGCAGGGGTAGGGCACTCACATGTCAGTGCTGTTCAGTGCCACACGTCCTGATGGGCCAAGTGGGTAGGGGCAGCTCTGATTTTTTTATGACAAGAAAGCCAAAAGTAAATGCCAAGGTGTATAGATATTTACAATTTATTTTATTATAATGATAGAGACGCTACTAGGCTTCCAAACTGCTTTTAATTTATAAATGTATCAGTAAAACATTGCCCACTATATAGAGCTCTCTCTATATAGTGGCATTTCATTTTAATAGCAGAAGAACACTAACACTGGGAATCCAGCTGGGGGGCAGACAAGGTGGCTGACCTGTTGGCCATTTGGGCCAAGAGAACACACTTGGACAATTTAGAGTGGGCCACCACAAGGAGCATATCTTCTGGGTGATAGCTGCCCAGATGGCAGTGGTGGAACCCCATCTGGGTCTGGCAGGGGCAGGTCCAAGGGGGTGGATGCTGTTGCAGGTGACATCAGGTCACAGCTAGGCAGACTGCTGCAGTAAGTAGAGGGGGCAGGGGTCATTCCAGGTTAGGGCTGCTTCAGCAGTCCAGCTGGCACATGGGGTAGTGTCCACAGATACCAAGTGGCTGGGCTTCAGAAGCTCCTGAGGACAAGTAGCTCTGAGTTGTTCACAAGGCAGGTTTTTATACCCCCTGGCTGCAGATCTGGGAGGATCTGGGAAGTGTTATTTTGCCCCATGTGGCGCAATTTGCCCCACACCAAAGTGCATGTCTGGGGCACGTGCAATGAAACAAAAATTCTGTGTTCAGATTTGTGCTACTTCTATTTGAGCTGCTGCAAGCGCACATGCCTGCATGTGTGGATGTGCCCACACAGTCCTGCTGCTTGTTCTACTTGCACTATAGCAAAGCAAAAACCAGTTTAATCTTTGATTTTTACCCATGAAGTACAGTTTTCTTGAGGCATATAATTCTTCATTGTCAAGGGGGATAAAAAGGCTTCCTTTTCCTTGAAAGAAAATGTGTAATACATGCATGAGCCAAGATTATTAGGCTTGAGATTCTTGATTGGAAGCAAGTCAACTACTGCATCTCCAGGAATCTTATTTCAACAATTAGGGATCTGAATTATGGAAGTCCTTAGTATCTGCAACTCCAATGAAGCCCTTGGTTAAAATCACAGGCCACTTAAAAAAAAAGATTGGACTATATGTTTTGATTTGTGTGTCAGGGCACCAACCTCTAAAGAACAATATTCAACAAGTTAGCAATAATGATCAGGGAGTGTGTTGCTGGAAAAGCACAGGATTATGTTCTGAGAGAACAATTGGTGTTATCCAAGCATGCTAACATGAGGGGCTAATCAAGGCAACAGGAGGCACTTTTGTCCTTAGGAAACATTTACTAATGTCATGTATTTCTGCCTGTGGGTTTTCAATTTTTGTTTTTCTGGAAACGTAGTATCCTTCTTTCTTGACTTCAGAGTGTACACAGCTTTTTATAATTCACTTTCTGTCTGACTTAAATGTGCAAGGTGCCTCCCTTTACCCAGTTTGCCTGTAGAAGAAAGAAACTTTTAAAGAGGGCATCAACAGAAGGGGAACACAAAGGTAAATGCTTTTCAACTTCTCCCCAGATTCAATCCAAGAGCTATTGTGCAACAGAAGCAAGTAGGTTAGTTTAAAATGAGTAATACTGAGAAATAATGCTGTCTGCTAGAGTTCATGATGATCACAGTAGTTGCACTCTAAATTTCACAACAGATGCATCTGTCTTGATCTCAGAGCAATGACATGAAGATACAAGCGTGGGCACTATATTATTAATCTGCCAAGAGCTGAATGCACTATTGTGCAAGGGATAATGTCAACATGTAAACATCTATACAAAACCCACTGAAGTGAATGAAAGCCTTCACATTGATGTCAGTGAGTGTTACATCAGGCTGTTGAAGGAAGTTGCTTTTACTCACCAGTGATGTGGCACCTGGAGAAAGAAAAAATAAATGACCTTTTGAGGATTCACATGAAAAGGGCATCTTCCATGAGCAGGCATTTCCTATGGAGGAAGGGAGAATGATTGCCTCTAGTGCAGTCTTTTCCTTCTTGCATCCCTTGCATTCAAGATTTTTGGATGGAAAAATGCAGGTCAGGACAGAACTAGGTGGTGCTATCCCTTGCAGAGACCTGGGGAGAATTCAGGAAACTTACAACATCCAGAAGTGTTAATAGGTTTTGTGAAGCCTGTTTTTATGCAAAAGAGATCTTGTTGGGTTACAAGGTCAACCACAGCCTGGATTCTGTTTTAAAATGGTTGCCTCAGATGCCTCTGGAATGTACCAGCATGCTCTTCCCTTCCCAGTTGTCTAAGTGCCTAGATATGTTCATTTGTGTGGCATTGTTGGCACATGCCCAGAGGAATTGTTCCTGGCCATGTAACCCCGCATGCGTGGGCAACTGTGTACGTGTGGAGACTTAGCACACACAGTAGTAGTTGAGGTGGGTACATGTGCTTCTGTGGATATGTAGCAGCCTTAGAGACTCAAAAATGTAGTTGACCAACACCCATGACAAGCAGGACTTAGACTACAACATGGATAAGAACTGAGAGAGAACCCCCACCACCCCCGTCCTTTTTTCCAATAGTTGAGTGGCCAGTGCAGTCAGCTGAGAGACTGGAAAACCTGGGGTGTGTACACACATACTAATTTTCTGACAGTTAAGCCAACTTAACTTTTTAAAGTTGATTTAACCATCAGAGCATACACATGTATGTGGAACAGAGTTGAATTAAATGCAGTGCAACATAATACACCTCCAAGGTATGTTATTTTGAGTCACATTAGTTAAGTTGACTTAGCTTACAGGATGGCTGTCACCATGTCAAGGAGCTGTACGTGAGTACACTTGGATGTGACTTAAGTCAACTTAGTTAAGTCAACTTATTTTAAGTTGCCTTAGTACATGTGTAGACACCCCCTCCCACCTCCAGAGTGGGGTTTGAACCTAGGTCTCTGTCTTCCAAGAACAGTACCCTAACCAACCACATCATAGATCAGCTATTATCCAGTCCTTTTGTTGGTCTTTTTGAAGCTGGACCCCTTGGGGCCTGCTAGTGGGGGTGAAAGACAGTCAGTCAGTCACTTACCAGTGCTCATGCCCAGTTTGCATGCATACATTGTTGCCTGTGCCCGCAGGTTTACATGTTGAGGAATAGAATTTTCCTCTGGGCACACAACCAAAAAAATGACGACTTAAGACAACCAAGGAGGAACAGAATGACACCCAATATGCGTGAGCTGGACCCAGCCTTCAAGCTACTTTTCCATTGTAGAAGGCCTGTTCTTCCCCAGTGACAGAATTTTGGTGAAATCCTTCAGTCCTTCAATAATATTGTTCTCTCTAACCACCAGATTATCTCTTGAGCGTGTTCCTCAGTGTTCCAAAATTTTCTGTTGTGTAATCCACAAAGCTGATTTGCTGTTGTGGTGATATAGCAGTGAAGTCTAAGACCCCTGCCAATACGTTAGTTTCTGACTCCCTACTCTGTCTCATCAAACTGTGACTTTTTTTTTTTAATATATGAACAGTCCTTTTTCTTTACTCTCTCATTTTAAGAACCTCAGGGTCTGTTCATTAGGTCGGTGAACCCTTGTCTTCTGACAAATTTGGCCCAGCTCTCACATTTTTCACAAAACGTGAAGCCAGGTGAGATTTGTGACGTTTCAAGTTTCACTGGGAAACTTTAACACAGCTCCTAATGCAGTGCCAGAGGTAAGAATTAATTCACACACAAGTCAGGTTCCCACAGCAACATTTTTTTCTGCATACTTACAGTAAAACAGTCCTTTCATTTCAAAGTACAAGCATCCTGATAGTGGTATACTATATAGGAAATAATGCAATATTAATATACAAAAGAGATTCATTCTTTCCTGTAAATGTAGATATATATGCAATGTTTATTCATTTACATTATACCCACATATGTCATAATGAGACTATGAAAATCTGTATTGTAGTATGCTTGATCCTGTTATGCATTACAGAGGACCCTAAGCTCCAACCTGCAAATATCTATATGGTGATAGTTAATTCCATGCAAAAAAATGCAGTTCTGCATGTAAAGCAGGAATTATCTTTAGTCTTGCTTCCATTGTCCATCCCAAGATACTTAAATTACTGGAACAAAGAGGAATGTGCACCCCCAGCAACTTTCCAAGGCTGGGTAAACACTTTACAGAAGCTAATCCCACCAGCTGGTTAAATTATTTTGCCTACACAGAATGCCATGGGGTGGAGTGTTGGGAGATTCCCTACTCTCCCTTCTTCCTCAGCCCGCTTAATGTGACACACGCACACATGCACATGCACATGTGTGCACCATTCGGGAAGCCATCACATGCCACTCATGATGCCTGGACCCTGTGATGGCTCCCTATGGTCTCCAGTTCTGTTGCTATGATTAGTCACAGTGCCCAGGCAGGTTTTCTTTGTGGCTGTACAACTGTAGGCAGATGTTTTATACACGTAGTCTCCAGTCTTTGTGAATCCATGCATATGAATTTGGCTTCATGTGCCAAAAATTTAAATTTTAACATTATTTTAACAGAGAATCCATTTATTCAATTCTTTGCTCTTCTGGAAGTCAGTAACATTCCTCTAATGAGTACAGATTTTTTTGCATGAGTGAAACTGTATCTCAATAACAACATCATCAAACATTTAGATCGCCTAGGAGTTGTATGTGTATGGTACATATAAATGGGAAGATGTTAGTGTTGCTACCTTTTCCATGGAGGCATAATTAGAGGACAACATGGAATTTATGTAAGTGGCATATACAGTCTGACTATAGGTAGCAGGTATAGCAGAGTATAATATAGTAAAACTGGAATAGATGCATCATGTTGTCAGTGTTGAATGATGGTACAAAGCACATTTTAGTTTTATTTTAGGAACCTGCAAAGGGACTGGGTGGAGATGCAGGGAAATAGTCACAGTATATATGGAAACTTAATGTTGTATTTCCATTGTTTTCACCCCTAACTTAAAGGGTTTTTATCTTTGCAATAGCTGATAAACAGGCATAGATTTCTATAGATATAATATGTAGTGTATATTTTTTCTAAATCTATATTTTTCTCTATATACATGTATATTTGCATATCTATCTACCTGTCTTTTCCATAAAGTAAGTGTGTGTGTGTGTGTGTGTGTGTGTGTGTGTTTGAAAGTTTAGTACTATAAAGGTTATTTTTCTGTAAGTAAGGCATCTTTATTTACAACATTACATCTCACTTAGTAGCTTATTTTCATCTAGACATTTATTAACAGATCTATAAAAACCTTTACCAGTTCTTTGTAACATTCTGAATATTCACACTGCTGATAATAAGATAAGCAGTCTTCTAATTATTACTGAAAGAAAATCAATGAGCAACCACAGCATATATATCCTTTAGGAAGTGAAGATCAATGAAATATGCAAAGAAATATTTCACTACCCAGTGCTAAAACCATGCACAGCAGGTATACCTAGATGACACATTGAGAAACTAAAGTAAAAGCTATTTGGACCATGTATATTGATAGCCGTCATAACTAACTTGTCTGTCTGTACATGACAGAGACAAAACCATTGACATACTGTCCACATCAAATAATGTGATGCGCAGAAAAATCTCACCAGGAAACGACCAACTTTTCATTAGTAGCAGGAGGGCAAGCTGCATTT
>NW_017728886.1:111586232-111595175 GCF_001723895.1 Crocodylus porosus
TACTGTAAAGAAATAGAACACAAAAGAAGAAAAAGAAAAAGTAGTCAGACATGCATTCATATTCAAACCAGATCAAAGAAGAACACAACACACCATATATTTATAGTTCTTAATAATCAATAATCAATCAAACTGCAGTCCACTACACAGCACAGAGGAAACAAATCACACAAGACATAAGAAGTCAGACACACACACTTTTTGCAGCACAAGAAAGGCAGGTGCCAGGTCTTCTAGCAGGGTAGGGAGAAGGGCTACAGGGGGTAGAGGGAAAGCTAGATCTGCAAGTCCTCCCACCAAACATAGATGCATCCTCTTCCCTAGCAGCCATGAAGCTTTTGCTGCCAGTGGAAGCAAGGAGGTGGGAGTAGTATCTGTCCCTGCACCTGCACCACCTCCCCTAACTCCACAAATAGGCACCAGAAGCAGAATGACTATGTCCTCCACCCCAGTTTCCTCTCCCAGCATAAGCCTCCCACTGCCAGAGGAGAAGCTGGAGCTGGAACCAGGGGACCTGAGCATTGTGGCTAAAGCAATTCTGGGGACTGAGGAGGAATCTGACTTTGTGCTCCACACCCGTCAAAGTTCCCCTAGATCCAGGTCTCCTTCAGAAAGCACCTCAGAGGAGGTTGAGGTTGAGGTTGTGGAGGCTGAGGCAAGTGGTTCAGCTGAGTCAACTCCTTCTGCTCTTGTGTTTCAGCTTGCTGAGGAGGGGGCTAAGGCAGGATCCGCACCCTCAACCGAGAAGTGGGAGAGTAGTGTAGCGTGGGATCATTTTGAGGTAGCAGATGATCTCAGGTTTGCTATCTGCCAGCACTGCCAAAGGCAGATCAGCTGGGGAAAGGAGGTGAAACACTTCACCACCATGGTGATGCTATTGCATCTCAGGATGCAACACCCACTTGCCCTTTTTCCTGATCAGCCTGGCACCAGTGGGAGCATGCTCAAAGGGAAGTCCCCCACTTGCTCCAAAGCCCCCATCCTCCCAAAGCAGAGGGAGGCCACTATGGAGTGGTGGGGGAAAGCTGCAGACAGAGGAGGCACGTTCCCAAGGTGAGCAAGATCACCCAGAGCATTGGGAAAATGCTTGCTCTGGATAGCCAGCCCTTCTCCCTAGTTGAGCGGCCAGGGTTCAGGCAGCTCATGGTGATCATGGCCTCATCTTACTAAGTGCCTGCATGCACCAAATTTAGCAGGACAGTGGTACCCTCTCTGTATGAGGTATGCAGGGAATACTTGAGGAAGAAACTGTGCAAGGCAGGGCTGCAGGTAGCCTTGTACTTCACCTCTGATATCAGGTGGCGATCACACCTACCTCTCCCTCACAAGGCACTGGTGCTATCAGTCAGGCCATCAGTGGTCTCTCCTCCAAGCCAAGATGCTAGATGAGTCCCACACAGCAAGGGAAATCATGGTGGCCATGAATCACATGGTACAGGACTGTCTCATTGGGCAGGACAGGGCACGTTCACCTGCGGGTTCATGGTCACCGACAATGGGGCCAATATGGTCAAGGCTGTCCATGATGCCAACTTTGCTGGCATCCAATGTGTGGCACACAGGCTGCACCTCATAGTCAGAGATACCTTGGACAGGGCTGCCAGTGATGGCACTGCCACTATCACTACGAACCAGCTCATTTCAAAATGCAGGAAGGTGGTGGGCTACTTCCACCACAGCATCAAGCGGGGCAAGATGCTGCAGGAGAAACAGGCAGAGCTGAGCATCCCACAGCACAAAATCATTCAGGTTGTGGAGACTCAGTGAAACTCCACATACCTGATGCTCGAGAGACTGGTGGAGCAACAGAAGGTCATCCATGAGATGGCCTTGCTCAGGGAAATTGGGATCAGTGGTCCCCTTAACAGTGCTGAGTGGGGTATCATCTCTCAGATCTTGGTGGTTCTCAAGCCCTTCCTTGAGGCCACTGAGACCCTCAGCACTGCTGATACCCTCCCTAGCCAGGTAATCCCCATAGTGAGGGAACTGGAGAACCAAATGGAGAAGTTCCAGGGAATCAATGTTCCTGGCTGGGACAAGTCACTGTCACCAGAGGTGCAGGCACTGGTGAGGCATGAAGGAGAGCATCAGGAGACACCTGGATCCCTTGTGGTCTAGTATAGTCCACAAGCTGGCAGGCATGTGTGACCCAAGAGTGAAGGGGAGCATGTGCACTGACAGCACCAAAATTCTTGATCACTGGATGCAGGTGCTGGTCAACAGAGTCAGGGAGGCAGAAGCGAGGGGATGTGGAAGAGCGGGATCCACTTTCCCATGACACCACTTCCAGCAGCAGCACTGGCACTAGCACCAGCACCAGCCAGTCTTTTCCATGCCAGCCATTGCCAATGTGAGCCAAGGGCATGGCTTCAATGCTGGGGTCCAAGTGCACCGGACCCCAGCCTCAGGCAGGTAGTGCTGAGGCTTCAGTGGCTACCTATCTCGCCAAGGATGTGAAGCCGCTGGACTGTGACCCCTTGGCCTACTGGGCAAGCCACTGCCAGATGTGGCAGGATCTGGTCATGGTTGCCCAGAAACACCTGTCCTGTCCACCAACCAGTGTTCTAACCCCACCGCACCTGCTTGGATCCTGCTTTGGTGGATCAGCTGGTGTTCTTGAAAGTAAACCACGCGCTGCTGGGGTTTCCAAAGCTCCACCTGCAGACAGACTGAGTGCCACCCTTCTCACTCCATCTGCACCTATTTCCTTTTTTCATTTTTTTAAGAAACAGTTAATGCCCCACTCTCAGCTGGAGGCGGCACTCATTGCATCACCAACCAGCAGGGGAAGAACATGTCCCTGCTGAACTCCCATGCCAGGACAAATTTGGAGGTATGGACTGGAACTATGGGGAAGGAGGAGGCCCCAGGTCCTGGGTATGACCACTAAAACTGCACCCTGCCAGGGTAGGGAGGCCTGGTAGGACTGCTAGCAGTGCAGTAGCCCTGTAAATTCCAGGACCAAAGATCCCTTGGTGAAAGGCGGGTAGGAGGTGCCATAACCTCCAGCTAACGCACACATGGACACAGTCCTGGCTGAGGAAAGCACAGACCTGTCACATCTTTGACAGGCCTGAGGCTTGCTGTTTGCAGTGGTGTTGTGAGGCTCCAGGTGAGTTCAGCTTAGCTGCCTGGCATGCCAGTTTTTAAGTTGAAAAACCCTTTGTCAGGCTGAGGAAGCACCTGCAATTGGTGTGTCTGCTGGTCCTGGATGGAAGGAATAGTAAAGAAGCCAGAGGCTGGCCTGGTATGCAATGCAGGCAAGAAATCCAGTCACTGAAAATGGAAATAGAGGCATCGGGATGAGGGACAGGCTGGGGTGGGGGTGGGGAGGATGTAGCAGCACAGGTAAAAGTGCAGAGGTACCTAGGAAGTCAAAATGTCTGGCAGGTCACGGTGTGTCAGAATTCAGCTGTCTATACTGAGTCCATAAGTTTCTGTACCTACTACCTAGGAGGCTGCTGAAGTGCAGTACATAGGCCTGGCTCTGAAAAGTGGTTTGAAAATTCAAACAAGCATCTAAACCCATTATCAGAACTGAAGTCAACTTTCTACAGCTCAGAACACAAAATTTGCCAACTATCTCCAGTACCCCCACAAAATACACACCAGAATCTATCAAAGACAACAATACCCAACTACTTGCATGGGCACATTCCTCACAAAAAACCCCACTCTGCCTCCAGTCACTCAGGCCTGATCCTGAGAGGGGACAATTTACAAACCACTTTTCACAGCCATAGAAGATGTACATCCTCTAATGCTGCTGGTGGCAGAGCTGTGCTGCTGCCCACCATGTCCACAGGTGGTAAATAGTGGAATTTCTTTCAGGGAAGGTTAGCTGTGAAATAAGCAGGGGTAACTCTGATAAATAAAGCAGCTGCAGATCAAGACATGGCAGCACCACCAGGATGTGGTGGGGACAGCAGATGACAATGCTCTCCCTCCTGTAAATTCACATGTATCCTCTGGTTCTGTGACAGGGTGAGTACAGGTTGCCAATATAATAAGCCTGTCCAGACCCTAGTCATGGGTTTACAAGTCCTCAGTGGTAGAGCAGGTGGAAGAAGAGGTTAGAATCTCAATGACTGCTAAAGCTGATGAAGGCTGCAGCAGAACAAGATCTCTAATTGTCTTGGCTTCTTTGCCATTAGATTAGGGTTCCATTCTGTCAAGAACTGCGTAGAAGTTAATGTGCAGCAGCTTCTCCATGATAAAAGAAATCATGTGCAGGCATCTTCCATGGAAACAGCATTAGCACACTTTTCAAGCCCTGTTGTGATCAGCTAGTAACAACAAGAGCAGGATTGTGAGACCTGAAAAATCCTCGTCATGAACTGGCACAAAGGTGGCAGTTACAAGAAAGTTGTCTAGCACTTGGATGAGGCAGGAATGCAATTTGGCAACTGAGCAGCCCTCTTAAGGACTCTAGATAATCTAGTCCCTTCCTGCATGGGGAAGGGACTAGAAAAAGTGCCCTAAACATAGCCTGCCTACCTTTTACCTAACTGACAAACTGCATCCAGTGGGATCAGCTTTACTTACATTCAAAGTCAATGAAGACACACAATCAGTTTTGGAACTTGGACCATCAGGGTCTTCACAGACAGTCCTAATAATGAACACCCAGAAGGCTGCACTGCAATCATGGCTCAAGAACTCAGGTGACAACACTGGCATCACTGCACTGAGGAAGACCCAGTGAGCAGGAGATGGGCGTCTCAAAAAACAAAGAGGAGCCTATACCCTCTTCTGGAAGGGAAAACAGGAATAAGAACACTGATTTCATGGAGTTGACTTTGCCATCAAGATTGAACTCATAAACCAACTTAATGAGTTCCCAGTCAGAATTAATGACCCATGACTCCCCATCTCAAATTGGCAGGGAGTCAATATGTCACTGTCATTGGCATGTTTGCTCCAACCTTTGATGCTGCTGATGAAACCAAGGAGGAATTCTGTGCCATCCTTGACCCAGTCCTTTCTGATGTTCTGGAGGGAGACAGGCTTATTCTGCTTGGTGATTTCAACACCAGTGTCAGAAGGAACTCAAACCCCTTGAACAGAACCATCATCAAGGAAAGAGTGGGAAAGGTTAACTCCAGTGGCATCCTCCTCTTGAACAAATGCACAGAACAAGGGCTTACCATCACCAACACCATGTTCCTCCAGAAGAACAGGTAGAAGTCATCATGCCAGCACAACCTAAGCTTTGGCACTTGATTGATTACATCATCATTCATGCCCAGGAGCATAAAGATGTCCACTTCACTCAAGCTATGCTAGAAGCTGGCAATTGCTGACTCATCTGCTTGGTAATGTCATTCAAACTGGTTCCTGAACAATGGCTGCAGCAGAAGCAATACCAATGGAAGGTCACCATTCAAGGACCCAAGGACCCAAGTGAGGCCAATGGGAGAATGTCAGTAGCAATTGGGGTGCCTATAAGTCCACTGTCATCAGCACCTACAAAGAGACTTTGGATTCTGTATCAGGAAACACCAAGACTGGTTTGATGAAAATGACTGGGATATCCAAGAGTTGATCAACCACAAGCACAAGGTGTTTTGCACTTGACAATATGATACCAACTCCAAGCAAAATAAATTGAATCACCAACAAGCAAAGGCACCAAAGGAAGTCCAAAGGGGGACCCATGATATAAACAATAGATGGTGAGAAGACAAAGCAATGGAGTTTCAACATCTCACTAACATTCATGATATGCATGGTTTCATTAGTGCCACTAAAGCCATCCTACACTTTGAGCACTCAAGAGCCAACCCCCTTGAGACCTAAAGATGAAAAAGACCTGATCAAGGAAAGGGGAGGCATCAACACCCATTAGAATGAGCATTTTGAAGACCTTTTTCAATAGAGACTCTGTTGTTGATGAGTGTTCTCAATTCCATCTCACAACACCCGGTTAGAAACTCAGAATCCCTCAAGCCCTTGACAAGGTGATGAAATCTGTAAAGCAGATGAAGAATAACAAGGAATCTGGAGCTGATGGAAGCCACACCAAAATCTTCAAGCAGTGGGGGAGAGGAACTTGTATCATAGCTCCATGCCTTCATCTTAAGGATCTGGAATGATAAGAAAGTCCCAGATGACTTCAGGGATGTCATGATCATGACAGTCTTCAAGAATGGATGCGAGTCTGACTTGTGGAAATTACATATGGATTGTCTTGCTATCCACCACAGGAAAGATCATTGCAAGAACCTTCCTGAATGCAAGAAGCCTCCTGAACCTGTTGTTCCGCTTGCTGAAGAACTCCTCGGGGAATTTCAGTGTGGATTTAGGGCATCAAGAGGCATAGCTGACATGATCTTTGCTGCTTGCCAACTGTAGGAAAAATGCCAGGAACTACATAAACCACTCTATAAGGCCTTATTTGACCTAATGAAAACCTTTGATTCTGTCAACTGAGAAGTGCTGTGCAAGATCCTTGTAAGATACCCACCAAAATTCGTCACCATTCTTTGCCTGCTCCATGAGGATATGTCAGCAGTGGTTCTCAGTAATGGATCTATCACATATCCCTTTGAGGTTAAGATGGGAGTTAAGCAAGGCTGCATCAAGGCTCCAACACTCTTCTCAATATTCCTTACCGTGACGTTACATCTGACTACCAACAAGCTTCCAGTCAGAATGGAGCAAAACTACCAAATGGATAGTAATCTGTTAAATTTCAGCTGATTCCAAGTCAAAACCAAGACTATCCCAACCTTAATCATTGAGCGCCAGTACGCTGATGATGCTGTAATGTATGCTCACTTGAAAGAAGGTTTTCAGGCAATTGTCGACAGCTTTATAAAGGTATGCAAGAAAATTGGACTGATGCTTAATATTCAGAAGATTAACATCCTCCGTCAAAAAGCTCTTAATGATCCCAAGCTCCAGTAATTCAGATCTACAGTGAGACTCTGGAGAAAGTTGAGTATTTCCCATACCTCAGAAGCCATCTTTGCAGAAGGTTGACATTGAAGAAATCCAGCATCACCTCAAATGTGCAAGTGCAGTCTTTGGAAGCTTGAGGAAATGGGTATTTGAAGATCATGACATCATATTTGAAACCAAGTTCTAGGTTTATCAAGCAGTCGTGATCCCACTTTACTATATGGAGCTGAGGCATGGACAACTTACAGAAGACACCTCAAGTCACTGGAGAAGCACCATCAATGCTACCTGCAGAAGTTCCTTTGAATCCAATGGGAAAACAGATACACCAATGTTAGTGTCCTCTTGCAAGCAAACACCATGAGCACCAAGGCGATGATCATTCAACATCAACTTTGCTGGGCTGGCCATATCTTCTGAATGTCTGACTGCAGACTCCTGAAGCAAGTTTTATTCTCCCAGCTCAGTCAAGGTGTACACTCAAGATGAGGGCAGGGAAATCACTTCAAGGACATCCTCAAGACCAACTTGAAAAACTGCAACATTGACATCAACTCATGGGAGACTATTGCCCAGGACCACCCCACACGGAGGAAGAGTCTGCTGAAGGGATCTCAGTACACTGAAACCTCATGACAATAGGAGGTGGAAAAGAGGAGGAGCAGAAACAGCATAGAGTGGACCAAACCAAGAATCCGGTACCACCCACACCACACGGAAACATGTTTCTGAGTTGCAATAGAATCTGCTGATCCCAGGTTGGCCTTGTCAGCCATCTTTAGACCCACAGATAAGGCAGTCATGAAAGACAATCATCCTCAACTGAAAGGGATTGCCAGTCACTTTCTCAAGGAAATTGCTGTGAATTCCATTCCTTTGCCCAGCTTTCATATATAAGAAACATATATAAAAAAAAATCTAGTAGTTATAGTGAAAAAAATTCTAGTACTTGTTGGTGTCATGTCACTGCAACCCTTCTCTCAGACTAATATTTTGAAATACACTAGATTATGAATATATACTCATCAAAATTGCACCTAGGTTTTCTGAATTAAAGGGTCAGGTTTCATTCCTTCTTACCTTCTGACTCTATGCCCAAGTTAACAATGCCAAAATACATACAATACATCAGTACAAACCTATATGACTCACATTTGTTTTTTTCCTCTCTGAGTTTTTTTTTCTCTAAGGCTCTTTATTAGGAGTTTCTGAGATACTACTTGTGTTTCTCAGAAACTCTTGTCACTCAGTGACAAACTACCCATATTATCAGACTGTTTTGCTAGAAGTATGTTTCTACTGATCTGAAAGCTATAAATTTAAATGTGGCCACTCTCTGTGAGGAACAGTTTCTTTGTTTAATCATAGAGGAGCTCACCAAAGTATTTGAATAAGCACTTAACCAAAACCTCAGTTTTCAGTTATTTCTTCAGTATATTTTTTCTGCAAGTCACTTTCCCATTTCTTGGGTGAAATGTATCATCTCATTGACTCGTATATCCCCAGGCACAAAGTACATCAAATTTTGTTCCCAGTTAACAATCATTTAGATTACATGGGGATACCATGCTTAAATGCCATGGCTTGCCATGTTTATGAACACATAACTGAAATCAAAGTTCTGTTCTGTCTCCCCAAAAAAGAGATTTACTCAGTCCAGCAGTATTATGCCCACTGTAAATGTAGGTTCAGTGATCAGGCATCATTGGGGATGTACTAAAGACATGAAGAAGGGCACTTGTTCCTGAAGTTTGTTTTAACACTTCTCTCACCTTTACAGTTGGTCTAATATAAGGTATCATCCAAAAAACCCAAACAAATCCCCATGCTTCTCTAATACACTGGCATCCTTAACAAACCTGTTTGCTTTCATTTTTTTACTTATGCCTGTGTTGGACTAGTGATTGCAAAGGACACAGGAGTTTTCTGTCTAATGCACAAGAAGTGTCTCCTGGCGCTCTGGTGTAGTGCCCGAAGACTGGAAGAAGGCCAATGTGGTGCCGATCTTCAAGAAAGGGAGGAGACTGGATCCGGCTAACT
>NW_017728886.1:111596330-111616976 GCF_001723895.1 Crocodylus porosus
AGACAAACTTTCAGGCACAATATGCTTTTCTTCTTCAGATCACTTGAAGGGCGTTTTGTGCCTGAAAGCTTGTCTAACATCTCTCCTAACCATAGAGTGCAAAAGTTATTGCCCTCCCAAAACCTTGCTTCTCACGTTTCCTGGACCATCGCGGCTACAACAACAATCCAGCCCTACTCCAGTATATTACAGACAATTAATGTTTAATGACTTAAGAGTACTTGTCAGCTGTGAAGGGCATACTGCTTTCAAATTTGTCTAGACTGTTACTCCTGTTTAAAATGATTTAAGATCATAGGAAAACAGGTCTGGAAGGTACCTCACAAGGTTATCTCATCCAGTCGCCTCCTCAAAGCAAGATTGTCCCTGACTAAATTATCCCAACCAAATGTCCATCCAATTTGCTCTTGAAAATTTCCAAGACTGGAGATTCCACAATTTCTTTGGTAGCCTGTTCCAATTCTTGATCAGCCTCATAATCAGAAAGTTCCTTCTAATCTTCAACCTAAATTTCCTCTGGTGTATTTTGAGGTCATTGCTCCTAATCCTATCCCCTATAGCCACAGAGAAAAGGCTATCTCGATCCTTGCTGTAATTGCCCTTCAGGTATGTGGAGACTGTTAATCAACACCTACCTCAGCCTTCCCTTCTCCAGACTAAATAACTGTATTTCTTTCATTTTTACCTCATAAGTCTTGCTTCCCAGGCCCCTAATCAATTTTGTTGTTGTGATGGATTCTTTCCAATCTGCTTACATCCTCTTGAAGTGTGGGATTCAAAACTGGACACAGTATTCCAGATGAGGCCTCATCAGTGCTGAATAGAGTAAAATAACTGCTTCCCTTGATTTGCAAATGACACCCCAGTTTATACAACCCAGGATGCTGTTGGCTTTTCTGGCAACAAGAGCACGCTGTCGGCTCATTCAGTTTGTGGTCTTTGCAGCACTACAGCCTCACCAGCTATCCCACAGTCTGTGTTTGTGCATACAATTATTTTGTGCCAAGTACAGGATTTTGCATTTGTCATTGTTGAATCTCATCTGATTGATTGTGGATCATTTTTCCAGTCAGTTCAAGATACCTTGGATCCTAGCCCTGCCTTCTAGAGTGTCTACAACTCCACTCAAAATGGTGTCATCTGTAAATTGCTAAATGTGCACTCAATCCCATCCTTTAAATCATTAATTAAGATGTTGAACAATACTGACCCAGGACTGATCTCCTGGGAAACCCCACTGGATATCTCCTCCCATCTAAATATTAAACCATTTAGGACTATTCATTGAGTATGAATATCCAGCCAGTTATGTATCCACGTTACAGTACTTCCATCTAGTCTGTATTTCCTTAGCTTGATAATATGCATGTCATGGGAGATGGTGACAAAAGTCAAGGTATATCACATCAACTGTTCTCCATCCCTATCCACAGAGCCTTTCACTTTATCATAGAAGTAAACCAAGTTGCTCAGGCATGACTTTGTTTTTAGTGAGCCCATGCTGGCTGTTCTTGATCACCTTCATTACAAGGTGTTTTACAGAAGAGTCCTTACGGACCTGCTCCATGATCCTTCCAAATATCAAAGTCAGAGTGATTGGTCTGTAGTTCCCCAGATCCTCCTCTTCCTTTTTCTTAAAGATGGGCACTATATTTGTCCTTTTCCAATCATCCAGGACCTTATCCAACCTCCACAAGGTTTCTAAGATGATAGCTACTGGCTGCCAGGAGCTTGGGGAACAAGCAGGAGGAACTTGTCCTCCTGCGTAACACAAATAATTATGATGTCATAGGGATAACAGAGACCTGGTGGGACTCCACCCATGACTGGACCATGGGTATAGATGGCTATACCCTGTACAGGAGAGATTGAATGGACAAAAGGGGGGGGGGGGGGATGTAGCTCTCTATGGCAAGGAGAGCTACATGTCCCTGCAAGCTGATATTGGTGACCAGGGTGGACAACTAGAGACCCTCTGGGTTAAAATTCGTGGGGAACACAGCACAGGGGACACAATGGTGGGAGTCTATTACAGACCTCCCACCCAAAGTCAAGAGCTTGACCAGGAGTTTGCCAGGGAATTGGCTGAGGCCGCAGGCTCTCAGTCCATGGTTGTCATGGGAGACTTCAACTACCTAGACATCTCGTGGGAAGAGCACTCAGCTAAATCCAAGCAGTCATAAAGCTTCCTCTCATGTGTGGATGACCTCTATCTGACACAAGAAGTCTACGGGCCAATGAGAGGTAAAGCACTGCTCAACCTGGTACTGGCAACCAGGGACAACCTAATCAGCGACCTAGCGATTGATGGGAAGCTGGGTGACAGCGAACACAAGCTGATCACCTTCACCATCCGCCGTAAAGCTGGCAAGTCAGTCAGCAATACTGAAGTCCTCGACTTCAGGAAAGCTGACTTTGACAAGCTCAGGAGGCTTGTCAGTGAGGCCCTAAGGGACTATGACCCCAAGGAGAGAGGAGTTTCGGAAGAGTGGTTGCTTCTCAAGGAAGCGATCTTCAATGCACAAGCTAATGCTATTCCGCCTCAGGTGAAAGGCAGCAAAAGGGCAAAGCAGCCCCCTTGGGTCTCCAGGGAACTAGTGGACCTCCTGTGGCTAAAAAGAAAGACCTACAAAGGATGGAGGATGAGATCCACCTCCAAGGAGAAATACTCTGCACTGGTCTGGACCTGCAGGGAGTGAACCAGGAAAGCCAAGGCTGCGACGGAACTCCAACTAGCTACAAGTATAAAAAATAATAAAAAGTCATTTTTTAGATATGTGGGGAGCCAGAGAAAAAGCCTCTGGCACAGATCTTCAAGAACATCTGGTGCTCTGGTAAAGTGTCCGAAGATTGGAAGAAGGCCAATGTGATGCCTATCTTCAAGAAAGGGAGGAAAGTGGATCCAGCAAACTACAGGCCCATCAGCCAGACCTCTATCCCGGGAAAGGTCTTAGTAAAGATTATCAAAGAGGCCATTCTTAACAGGCTGGCCGATGGCAACATCCTGAGGGATAGCCAGCATGGGTTTATTGTGGGTAGGTCTTGCTTGACCAATCTCATTTCCTTCTATGACCAGGTGACCTATCACCTGGACAAGGCAGAGGAGGTTGATGTTGTATATCTTGACTTCAAAAAAGCCTTCAATCTGGTATCCCATGATCACCTCTTGGTGAAACTGGACAACTGTGGTCTTGGGTCCACCATGATCTGCTGGCTGGGGAATTGTCCATGGTCAGACCCAAAGGGTGGTGTTTGATGGAAGTAACACATCATGGTGCCCTGTGACCAGTGGGGTCCCTCAAGGTTCTGTCCTTGGACCCATATTGTTCAACATCTTCATTAATGATGAGGACATTGGAATCAGAAGCAGAATGGCTAAGTTTGCTGACAACACCAAACTTTGGGGTAAAGCATCCACACCTGAGGACAGGAGGGAGATCCAGGCTGACCTTGACAGGCTCAGGAAATGAGCAGATGAGAATCTGATGGTGTTTAACACTGAAAAATGCAAGGTTCTCCACCTTGGGAGGAAAAACCTGCAGCATCTTTAAAACTTTGGCAGTGCTACACTGGCTAGCACTATAGATGAAAGGGACTTGGGGGTCATAATTGACCACAAGATGAACATGAGCTTTCAATGTGATGCTGCAGCTAGTAAAGTGAGTAAAACACTGGCTTGCATCCATAGATGCTTCTCAAGCAAATCCCAGGATGTCATTCTTCTGTTGTACTCAGCCTGGTGGGGCCACAGCTGGAGTAGTGCGTTAAGTTTTGGGCTCCACTATTCAAAAAGGATGTGGAGAAGCTTGAGAGAGTCTAGAGGAGAGCCACGCGCATGATCAGAGGTCAGGAAAACAGGCCTTACGATGACAGGTGGAGAGCTATGGGACTCTTTAGCCTGGAAATGCACAGGCTCAGGGGCAATCTGATGGCCATCCATAAGTTTATCAGGGTGTTCACCAGGATCTGGGGAAATGTTTGTTCACCAGAGCACCCCAAGGGATGACAAGGTCAAATGGTCATAAACTCCTGTAAGACCGTTTCAGGCTGGACATAAGGAAGAATTTTTCTACTATCCAAGCCCCCAAGTTCTGGAATAGCCTGCCATTGAAGGTGGTTCAAGCACCTACTTTGAATGCCTGCAAGAGAAATTTGGATGTTTATCTTGCGGGGATCCTATGGCCCCAGCTGACTTCTTGCCTCTGAGGCGGGGGGTCGGACTTGATGATCTGCTCAGGTCCTTTCCAACCCTACCAACTATGAAACTATGAAATCTATAAAATTACCTCAGCCAGTTTATTCAGTACCCTAGGGTGCATCTCATCTGGCCCTGCTGACTTGAAAGCATTCAGCTTCTCTATGTAATCCTTAAGCTGTTTGTCTTCTTCCCTATCTTTGTTGCTAACTGCACTCATCACCTGGTAGCTGCCCCTATTTGTGAAGACTGAAGCAAGTCATTAAATACTTCAGTCTTCTCTGCATCATCTGTAACTAAATTGCGTTTCTCATTCTATAAAGGACCTGTAGTTTCTCTTCCCTTTACTTCTGACATACTTGTAGAATCCCTTTTTATTGCATGTTTTGCCCCTTGCCAGTTTCATCTTAAATTGTACCTTCATCTTCCTAATTTTCTCCTTTCATGCCCATGTAATACCATTCCCTGGTACTTTGACCAGTTTCCACTTTTGATAGGATTCCTTTTTCAGTTTCAACTCATTGAAGAGATTAGTGTCTAGCCAGGCTAGCCTTCTATTGTATATCCCATTCTTCCATTGCATCAGGATAGCTTGATAATATGCCCACCTTAAAGTACAGTGAGATCTCCTGTACTCCTTTTCCCCTCATGCTTGCCTTCCAGGGGATCCTGCACACCAGTTCCCAGCATTTACTAAGATCTTCTCTTCTAAAGCCCAGTGTCCTTATTCTATTGCCTGCCTGCCTGCTTGCCTCCCTCCCTCTCTAAAGTCTTGAACTCTATCATTTTGTGATTTCTGGGTGTGTCTACACGTGCATTAGATCCAGGAGCAGTTTACTCACGAGTAAATGCTCCTGGGCTGGTGTATATACATGAAGGGAAGCAGGAGTAGATTTGCTGCTAAGGGCCCCTGCCACCACCAGGAGAGCTCTAGGCTTCCCCTGGAGCTAGATCAGGAGCTGGCAGGGAGCACCAGGCCAGGAGACAGCTGAGACATTGCTTCCTGCTCCTGGAAGCTGCCAGCTCCTTGATCAGGGCAGGGGACTTGGAAAAAGCTGCCAGGGAGGGGCGTGTCCCAATCCCCTGCCCTGATCCACCAGTGGGTCAGCTAGTGATGATCCCATGGCTGAGTGGGGATTCCCTGCCTGGCTGGAGGCTTGCTACTAGCTGTCCCAACATCAGATCAGAGCAAAGGTCTGGGAACTGCCCTTCCCCTGCAGCTCTTTTCAAGCCCTGTGCCTCAATCACCTGCTCGGGACATGGGGCTGGGACCTGCCCCTGACCAGGACAGTTCCTAGCCTCCACTCTGCGATCATGGGGCACGGGCTGGAGAGCTTGTTCCCTGCTCAGCTCTGTGATTACTGAGCTGGGTGGGTAAGAATTGGAAACCTTGTTCCTTGCTCAGCTCCATGATTGTGGAACTGGGTTGGGAACAGGCTCCCCAGCCACCAGCAAGGAGCTCCCAGTGCTGACTTTGTGGTTGCAGGGCTGGCACTGGAAGATCCTTATCTATCAGCACTGGGCCCATGACCACAGAGCCAGTGCTGGACCCATGGAGCTGGAATTTGGGATAAGGATCTCCCAGCATGGGCTCTGTGACTTCGGAGCTGGCATTGGGAGACAAGGATCTCTCAGTCCCCACTCTTCATTCATGATCTCAGGGAAGGGGGCTTGGAACTCCCTGCTGCCAGGGCAGGGGGACATGGTCCTTGCCCGGGTTCCACTGGTGGAGCCTGCCCCAGCAGCAGGCAGCTCCTGGGGGCAGGGAGCAATCTCTCACCCCCTGGTGGCCAGCTGATGGGGAGCATATTTGGTCAGGTGTCTACATAAACACTACTGCACAGTTAGTAATCATGAGAAAATTTGCCACTTCCATTTGCAGGTAGCAAATTTACTTGTGATTAGCAAAGTTTCCTGTGCAGCAATCATGTGCATCTGTGCATGCACATACTTACTGCCCAGTAAACTATGCTACATCGCAATTAAGTGTCTCATGAAGACGCACCCATAATCACCTAAGTTACCTATCTTCTTTTTGTGAGCAGCAAGTTAAGAATAACCTCCCCCTGGTTGGTTTGTTTACCATCTATGTCAAAAAGTGCTCTCTGCCACAGTCCAAGAATTTGCTGAACTACTTGTACACTGCTGTGTTCCCTGCAAGAAGATGTGCTAATAATTCAGTGCTGAACTACTTGTACACTGCTGTGTTCCCTGCAAGAAGATGTGCTAATAATTTAAGTCCTTCATGGAAACCAAGTCTGGCAGTTTGGAAGCTTCTGTTACTTGTTTAAAGAAAATTTGGTCCATCTCCACCACCTCCTCCTCCTGAGTTGGTGGTCTGTACTAGATGCCCACCATGACATCTCCCCTGCTGCTCTTCCCTCTAATTTTTACCCAGTGGCTTTCAACAAACCTACCTTCGACTTCATACTGCACCTCAGAGTATGTGCACATCACCTTTATGTATAGGGCAAACGTCCTCCTTTTTTCTGCTGCCTATCCTTCCTGAACAAGATATACCAGTGGTCACCCAGCAGGTAAGTCAGAAGAGAGGCCATGGTGGGCGGGGCAAGGCACAGCAGATCAAGGCCCCAGCCCTAGCCCCTGCTCCCTCCCTCACCGTTGGGGCCTCAATCTGCCCCGTCTCCATGAGCAACTCATCTGGGGGGTGCAAGAAGAGGGAGTACACAGCACAGGACAGCATGGGAGGTGCATGCCCTTAGATCTGCCCACGGGGCAGGATGGGCTACAGGCTGCTTGGCACCAGGCTGTTCCCGGCTGCATTGTGCTCGGGTCAGATGGTGGTCGTGGTGCTGCAGGTGAGTCCATGGAGGGGGGTTGTAGCCTCCCCAACCTCCACTCCCAGCACTGCAGCCACCCATTCCAAGTGCAGTTCAGCCCAGGCTTGGGGGGAACAGCCTGGCACAGCCTTCCAGCCCACAGTTGCAGCCCACCCATGCCCGCCAACCCCCAGGTCCCCAGGGGGGAAGGGGTGGGGGGAGGGGAAGTTTGCACTGGGGTATTCCTGCCGAACCTGGCCCATGCTGCACTGCCCCCCATGTGGGAGGAGCCACATGCCCCTCCCTGATTTGTGTGCAACAAAGGCAGCTCCCACTGCAGGTTGGGCTCTGCGCCCCCATCCCTGCTGCACATGCCCCCTGGGCCTCTGCCCCTTCCCTCCCCCTCCAACTGACCTGCTGGGCTGGGGCGGGGAGAACCTGCGCACATATGCCTGCATGCACTCCGCCCCCTCAGCCTAGGATCAACTTCAAGAAGCCCCAGGATCCACCAGTTGATTGTGATCGACTGGTTGATGACTGCTGATCTATACTCACCCAGGACTGTAGAACAGTCATGAGAACTATCCTATCACATCTCCATAATATTAGGTGCAATCACAGAATTATAACGTACAAGGAGCTCCAGTTCTTCCTGTTTGTTCCCTATGAATCTTAGATGGGTATATAAATATTTCAGATATTTAATTAATTGTCCTATCTTATCCCTGAGAACATTGCTAAGGCTTCTGCTATTGCTTCTCTGTACTAAGCTTTTATTCATGTCCCCCAGCTGTTTATTTACCTCTGGGCTTTTGTTTCTATCTCCCAGTGAACCTAATTTAAACCTTCCTCCACATGATGTACTTGCTGGCTGGTGTGTGTTGGTATACCACCACTTTCCCCTGGATAGAATGTTATATCTCCTGACTTCCTATACTAAACCAAATCCCCAGTACCCCTTCCTCCACTGGGTCTAAAGTGTTTTTTGGGGATTATAGTGCCTGTGCCCCAGGATCATCTGCATGGTTTCCCAGAAATAGGCTTCTGCTCATCAGACATTCATCATTGCAAAGAAGCCAGGTTCTGTATACAAGACTTAGTTATGGACAACTTCTATACTTTTGTACACTTTTTGTACTAAACAAAAGTCTCCTTCCTGCCTGCCTCCTTCATCCTTGGCAATGGCAGAGCTTGGAGCTCCAGCCCAAAGAAAATGCAACCAAATCTCTTTTCCTGAGAGAGGGTGATATCCCTCTGAGGTAATGTTTTAGACATTTTTGGTTCCTACACTGGGTCAATCTGAACTTATGAAGGATGCCTCTGAGGCACTGATTCTCAGACAGGGTGCTGGACCACCCCAAGTTGCTACCAGATCTTTTGAAGGGTGCCTTGAGGTGTGAGGAAATAACTGAAGCGTTAAGAGATGAGCAGATAAACTAAGCAGATAAGTGCAGGCTCAGCATTGTTCCTGCCTGGATGATCCTCCATCCCTACTGCCAGGCCCTACTGCAAGGAAGTAAGCATTGGAATCAATAAGTCGGTTTTTATAAATTGAGTGGCGCCCAATTTCAGAACTCATGGGCGGGGGTACCTTGAGTCCAGTGAGGATGCCCAAAATCCAGAAAGGTTGAGAACCACTGCTCTGAGGTCTTCTATGTCATACTTCAAGATTATCATCTGCACCCATAAAAGGTTTACATTGCTATGTCCCTCATTCATTTTATCCTCAGTTACTCTCATGATAATTTAAGAAGTCCAGAGATTTGTTAAATAGAAAGTATAGTGATGGAGAAGTTTCAGAAGAGTGTAAGTACTTTCACTGTATCATGTTTTTCCTTGAGCATTGGTGTCAAAGTCTCTTCCAATTTAAGATTTTATTTACTATTGCTTCAGGAGAGGAGTTGTCACAAGCAATGGTTAGTCATGAAAACTTGCTTTGGGGATGAGAAGCAGCAATGTTTCTTAGACAAATCTGGGAGAACTCACCAAGCAGCTTTTATTTTGTACCGTATGAATGAAAAATAAAAATTTTTTCTCAGATGGATGTAAGCAAGAGTGAGGAAGAGAGAGAAATTGTCCCTCTCTAAATTTTTTAGTCAGGAAAAAAATACAACTGAAATAAGTGCTAGAACAGGTTCAGCGTACACCATTTTCTTGCTTGGTGCTAAGATGGAATGTACAGAAGGAAGCTATTATACTTTCATATTCAAATCTACATTCCCTTTTTTATACAACGAGTCTCCCTCTCCAGTAACCTTTTCTGATCATGTTAAAAAACTATATGCAACTACAGATACTTCTGATATAGTCTCAGCCACAGTTCCTCTGTTGGGAACTGACTCATTAACATGCTGATCAACCCCTCGTTGGAGATATTTAGATTAATTAAAAATGTAAAGGAATAACTTGTAGTGAACATGTATGTAAGAAAAAGGAGCAGATCAGCGCTTATTTGAGAAAAGAAATCTGGGCCTCAGAAATGTCTGTTAGCACATATGATCAGTTCTTTTTATTTCCCAGTACCAGAAGTAAGGAATTGGGGTAGAGAATGTGAGAAATGACTACGTGCAGATGATATAATCCATTCAAACAGCTAGGCAAATTAGGCAGAGACATTGCTCAGTCCTGAATACATTTTTTGACTCAGTGCTAATTGAGTAGACATAGAACACAGCAAGCAGGATTCATGCATGGTGGTAAATATCACCGCTGGAAGAAAGGAAAGCTTGTAAAAGAAAGCATGGAGATTCCACATGGAGGAGGAATGCTTAAAAACTGCATCCAGGAGGAAAGTTTACACGCTGTAATGGCTAGAACTTATTCTGGAACAGAGGTATAAAGTGGACACAAGCAGAGAACAGAGAGAAAAATGAGCATGTTGTATCATCAGAAGTTTGCACATTAAGAGGGTGTCAACACGCGCACACACATGCATCTTGCCCCACCTCAAAGACAGGGCAAAATGCATGTGCAGGAACAAAAAAAATGTTCACTGCACTGTAAATTTGCAGCACAAGGAGAAAATTAGACCCCTGGATATGCAGGGATCTAAACAAAGCAAAATATAAAAAAGCAGTGCAGGGCACAGGCCCTGAGGCAACCGGAGGCTGGGTCCTCCATAGAGACACTCTGGCTACCCCTCGCCAGGCCGCATGTTTCAGCACCAAGGCTCCGGTGCCGGTGAGTAAGGGGTTGTGGGGGCTGGAGGAGGGGGGAAGGAACTGTGGAGGGGACACCTCATGGCCCCGCCCACTCTCCCAGCTCCCCCCCGAGGTCCCCGACCCCTGCTGGGGCTGGCCTCTCCCCCCACCAGCCCCTCTGAGCCTCTTCCCCTGAGGCCCCTGACTCCTGCTGTGGCTGGCTCCTCCCCCCGCCAGCCCCTCCTCAAGCCTCCTGACCCCTGCTACAAAGTGCAGCTGGTGGGGGATGGGGCCAGGTGGGGCTGGGGCTGGGGTGGAGCATGTGGGCTTTGCAGGGGGGGGTGGTAGCCCCTGTGGAGGCCATTTGACCTCCACTGGGGGGGCCTTACCCCTTGTGTGGGGGATGAAACCCCTGTTGGGGGGCGTAACCCCTGTGAGAGTGCCAACCCCCCTGTTGGGGGTCTGAACCCCTTTTGGGGGGGTAGCCCTTGTGTGGGGGGCTGAACGCTCTGTTGGGGTCTGAACCCCTTGTGTAAGGGGCTGATCCCCCTGTTGGGGGACCATAACTCTTGTGTGGGGGACCAACCCCTTGTGTGGGGGCCATTGCCCTTTGGGAGGGCAGCAAAATATGTATTCATGAATCCATGAAACTTGTATTTAGAATTCACTTTATTATTATGATAAGAGACTTACTTTAACACTGTAGATATATCAATAAAACATTGCCCAACTGATCGCTGTCTCTGTCTCACTGTCTCTCTCTGAAGTGGTCTTTTGTTTTACTTGTGGAGGAACATGGATTTGCAGGTATTTTAGAGAGTGATTTTGGGACTTTTTTATCAGGGATTTTTCAGTTTTCCAATAGGGAACACCAGAATTCCTGCTAGGGATGCGAGTGGCAGGACCCTGCCTGCTCTGAACTGGTACTTTGGACCCCTCTTGCTATGGCCGACCTCCTGGCCAAATGCAGCTATCACCCGGAACATCTTCCGGGTGATAGCTGCCCAGATGGCTGGACAGGGGGCACAAATGGCAGTAGTGCTGCACAAAGACCCACGACTGCAGTCCACTGGCAGCTGGCCCAGAGGGGCAGATACCTTTACTGGCTCTGCAGTCCCCATCCAAGTCTGGCAGGTACGCAGCAGGTCACTGCCAGGCAGCAGCCCCCACTGCCAGACTGCTGCAGTGGGTAGAGAGTGCAGGGAAATCTCAGGGATGCTTCAGCAGTCCAGCTGGCACAAGGAGTAGTGCCCCCAGGTACCAACTGGCTAGGCCCCAGAAGCTCCTGAGAGCTAGTAGCCCTGTGCTATTTGCCAGGGCAGCTTTTATACTGCTGGGGACAGTGCAGGTGCTGGCCCTGGGCTCTAGCTCCCCCTGGCAGAAGCAATTGTGGTAGAATGGCATCCAACATATTCAAATGGTGTCTGCAAAGTCAGAGATGTAAAGTTAAGCTATACTGATGTAACTTCTTCAGGGTAGACCAGTCAGATAACTGGTCTTGAGCCTAGGTAAGCTTCTCAACGTCCCACAGAAGGTCAGTGGTAGAACAGGAACTTGAAATCAGGCCTCCTGAGTCATAAGCATGCCATTCTCCTTCCAGGACTGGCAACTGTCTATGTTGTAGTTGTGTACAGAAACTGAGAACAGCAACTGAAACTAATACCTACCAAAGCTACCATGGGGCAGATGTTCAAAGGCAAAATCACCAGTTATGTGTGTAGCTCCCTTGAAAACCCAAGGAATTAGGGCTTGCGTGTACTTGAAAGTTAATTTGGGTTAAGGCAGAGTGGGAATTAAAAGTGCAGTTGCCATTTCTGCATACTTCCATATTATCCGGGAAAGCCCTAAAATGCCTGCCTGGGTCTTTCCACGTAAAGTATCCTCTTAAAATCACAAGTTAAAATAAACAACAGGAAATTAGGTGGAATTTATGTCAGTAACATAAATACTGTTAAATTCTCCATAATCATAGCTTGATGATTCACCAGATAAGTTACAGTTATAAAAAAGTGCAATAACACAAGATTCAGGTAGGATTAAGGTTAAATTAGGCCCAGGTTGAAAAATGTCTCCAGTGACAAGGGGGACTATTCTGTAACCTCTTAACAGCCTCTGACTGTAAGAAACTCTGCTTTCTACTAGTATTGGGAAAACATCTGTTTACTATTAAAGTAAAATATATAAAATTTAAACAGGAAAGATCTTTAATGATTGAGTGATCATAAAACCAGAACTGAAATTTTTGTATATGGTCCCTGATGTTGGAGACTTGTACTGCTAGTGTCAAATGATGTCATATTACAGGAAAGCGGTTGCCAATAAAGCCTGGTATTTGTCTGGGAATGTATAAATGTATTCCTCTACCACGGTCGCTGATTTTCATTGACTCTTCTTCTACAAGTGGAGGACTGGACACAGATGGCTGTTACAACCCAGGAATGTTGCACCTGAAAGGTGTTGTTCTGTCAGATCATTGGCCCAGAAATGATAAGAGCCATCAGATTTATATCAAATGAAGGGTTTATAGATGAGGATGTGAACAGTTCTTAACATGTGAACTTCTCATCAATATTTTGCTTAGCAAACTGTGATTCTTATCTTGTCAACAGCTCTAAACCGTGTGTCTTAGTTTTCCTGTATCATTTGTTCTTCCAGCTACACATGGGGCAGGAAAAGTTCTGCCTTTTTGACCAGGCTGAAACAGGATTGTTTTGTCAGCACCATCTGAACTCTTGTTTTAAAACTACATACTCATTAATGCTTGGTTTGCTTTTTCTTTAATCAGGGTGCAAATATTGTTTTAATAGATACCCAGTCCATGAAGACAGAATGAATTAATATACTAACATTTCATATCTAACAATTAAAATAAATCTAAAATGGGGGAAGTGATTTGACCATATCAATTATAGGGTTTTCTTAAAAATTCTTCAGGTGGGGTCAGAACTGAATTCAATAGTAGTTTGGAAACTTGGCATTATCTCCAAATGAAATATGAAATGGAGGCTCTTGCTGAATCAGTTATGAACTTCAAATAGCAAAGTATACCTTATTAGATGATACCTTTTTAGATTTGATACCTTATTAGTATATGATAGAAAATAAATTGTTTTACCCTGCTCCAAATCTATAGTAGTTTGGTACACTGGTTGACTGTACAGAATTGTGTTGTACTGAAGAATTTGGAGGAGAAGGTGTTTGCACGTTTAGCAGCAGGGAAGGCATGGTATGATTTTGGCCCAAATAATGCTTAGAGTTTAGCACCTACTATGGGGTGCTGGCAGGTTTTGGCACTTGGGAGTAGTTATACCTTCTTTTTTCCCTCCCTGGTGTGGACAGGACTAGAGGTGCTTTTTGAGTAGAGTTTTTATGTAGGAGCTCCTTGAAGTAACCATCTGAGCCACCGCAAACTTCAGAATTTGATTTTGTTTCCAGTAATGATTGATACCCATGATGAAGTATGAGCTGTTAAAATGATCCTGGTGAAACAGAAAGTAAGTCCATCATCATTATTATAGCTAAACAACAGCTTTATAGATACCAGTAGCTCCGCCATTGAAATAAATGGGACTCATTCATTATGCCTCACAGATAACATTTTGGGCTGGCTGCAGCTTCAGGCAGATGCTATTACATCAGTTCCATGTAATTTCTAGTTCATTTTTTTCACAATAAGGCTGGACAGGTTGATATATGTATGTATTTTAAGTAAAATTGATTCTGTTGCTGACTTCTGTAGGGTAATGGTGATTTTTATATTAAACTCCAGGATGTATAATCATGTGTTACAATTCCTAGAGAACTCCCACAGAGTAGGAGGATTTGAAGATCAGGAGGAAAGCTCTGACTTGTCTTACAGTGCAGTGCAGTGCAGTGACTCAGCTGTTGTTACACTTAGAGTTTGTACTCCAGGTTTGAATTCTACCCAAGAGACCAGCCTAGTCTTGGAATTTCCCGGAGTCTGTTGGTGTTCCCTTTGATTTAAAGTTACTTAAGCATAGGATGTTTTGATTTTTTGTAGGGTTCTATGTTTAAATCTCTTCATTTCATTTTAATGCCTAGTTATAAAACAACAATAATTTGCAAAGTATCTATAATCCTTCTTTTTCTCCTATGGCTTAGGAAAGAAATGCTCATCAGACAACTGGGTTTGAGGGACTGGGCTGATCCTGTGATGCTCCTGTACTGTGATGGTACTGCAGGATTTGTTTTATATCCTTTCCTGTTACTCTTTCTTGATAGGTATAGACTGATTACTGTGCCTTAATCTTTCTCATCAGCATATTGGTATAGGGTGATGGCTTAGCACTAGGCTTAATGGGTATGTTTGTTTGTTTTGTGTGGGGTTTTTATTTGTTTTCTTTCTCCTGAGTTTTTCAATGATCAATCCTTACTACTTAGTCATTTCTCCTTGTAAGCTGTTGAGCCCTTGGCCTTTCTGTATTATCTGACTGTTGTATTTCCATTTGGCTAGTATGTGCTGACATGGTACCATTAATCATTTTCACTCCTTCCATTAATTTGACATTCAACAGATGTGTTAAGTACATTTTTATGTTGATCTTTTTTACTTTCTTCCTATATTTTCTGCTCACTCAAGGATTCCTGTGCAAATATTAACAGGCAGAGATCACTCACTAACTTTATTCCTTGATGGAAGGAAACAGAAACATATATTTTCCATTAGGCCTATTTTAAGTGTGCCTTGATATTTTTACTAAGAGAAGTTTTACATACTCAAATGCAATGCATGGAAGGTTGACATGACAGTCACTGTCTATGTAGCTAGATTACAAAAGCACAATACATGGTCTTCATAAAGTCCTTGTGCACTTTTAAACTTTAATAACTTAGGTTGTGCACAAGGACTTTATGAAGACCCTGTATTGTACTGGGGTGCTATACTTGGAATAGCATGATGAAACATGGAATCAAACAAAGCAGTTGCTTTGTTTGACTCTCCTGGCCATCAGTACTCTAAAGAGATGTTAGGTTTACACTGGTGAGATAGCAGGGAATTTAAGATATTGGTAGGAGACTGCTTGGCACATGTGAGTGTTCAGCAGACTAGATGAAGCTTTTGTCTTCATATCACCCCCGAGACGTTTCCCAGTTCAATTTGCTAAAAGATATTATGGGATGGCTTTACAGTGCTTTTTTTTTTACATGAATTGTTGGTTTCTTTTACATGATTATAGACTGGCTGGAAAGTGGCTTTTCTTTAGTATCTCTTTAGTTAACCAAGGAGGCACATCTTTCCCATGAAGGTACTTTGGGGAGCCACTGGTCTGTAGTATTGTGTATGGGCTGTTCCTGGACTCACGGGAAGGCATGAGGAACAGAGGTTGGGAATTTAGCAGTGCTCTGCAGGGCTAGAGTTGGAGTGGCAGTGCAGTTAACGTTTGCTGCCTGGGAGCACCTGGGTCAAGAGAAAGCAGGCCTTATCCATTAAGGATGGGCACAGCTAAATATATATTATTACCAAGGAGCTGCCGCTGGAGGTGATGCTACACAAAGCAAGTAATGGCTGGTTATAAAACCATAATTTATTACTTGAGCTACTGAGCTGGTGAGCAGAAGAGGGGGGAAAAACCTGAAAATTTGAAAACTGTAGAGAAACCCACATGAAGACAGTGGAGACACCTCAGCACTTACTACCTGGCCACAACACTTCCTGTTTGTGTTGGTGTTAGAGGAGCCCTCAAGGCGCAAGAAGTACATATAGAGGGAGGCTGGCTGGCAAAGCTAAAGATCTGTGCAGCATACCTTATCTCCCACTGGAAAGCCAGGCTGATTTCCAAACACACTTCTTTTGTTCTCCTTTCACATTTCTCCCCTGCTTCCCTTCCCCCTCCACACCAAAACCCCCAACCCATTTAAACCAGCTTTTCTATAAAAATGTTTGATCTCATCTGATTACTGGAGACTACTGGTCTGCATTACAGAACTGCTAGACTGCCAGAACAAGTGCTGATTAAAAAAAACCCTGTGGCTAAGAATGCACTCTCTCTCTCGGGTTTGTTTTTCTAAGTAAGCTTTTGCCACAGAAATGCTCATGTGTTATTTCTGGTGAGGAACAAAAGCAAATCATTAAAGGTCTCTATTTTGGGAGGAAAAAAAACAGGTGGAAATGGCTGAGGGAAGTTTGATAGACTGATTCAAAGCTGCAAGCCTCCTTGCAGAACCCCTTCACTTCTGTTTCTGGGGACATCTGTGATTGTTAACTACTGCTGGAGAGGTCTGGTCATTGCCCTGTCACTTCCCAGAGGATGGCACCAAATCACAGTACTTCATCCAAGATTATATTTCAGATGTAGTTGATAATGATGATCTGTGCTACAGTCAACATTCAGGCCCCAAACAGAAACCCTTTGATGACACATCTCTAATTTTAAAAAATTCCTGGTTTTTGTTAAGTGGTGTCTTGTAGCGCTCAATTTACAGGTCTGTCCAGAGTCTGTCTTCTACAATCCACACACAGCATCAGTCTGATATTGTCATCCATGGCCTTACTATGGCTTTGAGAGACCTACACTAACTCCTGGCTATATATACCACGTTTGTCCTACTCCAGATAGGAATGGTGCTTTCATTTTTAGCTCAGTGGGTTGAAATATGGAATTAGAAACCAGTTCTTTCGTCTGATTCTCCTGGCCATCAGAACTCTAAATGGCCCTGGCAGGGTCATGCTGGTAAAATAGGGCAGAATTTAAGATATCAGCAGGAGACTGCCTAGCATATGTTCAGCTACTGTTCATTTCAGTGAGGGTTCAGTTAGCACCCCAGTAAGCAACTGCAAAAGTTATAATCACTTTAGCAGGGAGAGATGATAGAGGCTTCCAAACAGATTATGCCTTATGGTCTGGATCTGGACCTGCCCAAATTCTAAATTTTAGATAACAACTAGTTTGGATGGGATGCAACAGCCATTCAGAGCTGTAAGATGAGGACCAAAATTAGATGATTGTGAAGACGCCCCGAGGGGTGGGAGCCTTAACCTAATTCTGACTTCTGTTTTATTACTTGATGTCTTACCCACATTTATTTTGTCTCACATACCCTGCTCCTTTAACCCTTTCCCACCTATGAACTTTTTTGTTCTAATAACTTGGGCTCAGTGTTTGCTTAAAAGGGGAGGTAATTTAGCTTTTCCTACTTTTTAGGTGGTGATATTTAAGTTTTCATCAGGAGCCCTTATATGATTGAACGTGGTGCTATTTGCTGCTGACAACGCTTGGCAGAATGGCTACATTTTTACTGTTAATCATCCTCAATTTACATGGAAATTCTGAGACTGGTATAAAATAAAGTATTGCAATGACGAGAAGAAAATATTGGTCCCACATTGCTTTTTCTCCTAGCGGAAGAATGATTTTTCACCTTAGCAGCATCCATAGGATAAACAAACCAATCCTCAGCCTCTGTGCCAAGGAGTTGAAGAATAGTGTGCATCTTTTCCTCCTCATTTCCTAAACTGCCTTGGCTGGAGCGAGAGCTTTTGTTCTCAACTTTGTGTGTGCCCTACCTTTCTTGGGTTTCTGCCTTTTTTCATTTGGAACTTACAGTGGAAAGGTTCATAAGGGCAACACAACTCAAAGAACACCAGTCCCTGGTCAGTAACTTCTCTACATCTCCATGCTTGAATGCCCACAGAGACAAAAAACCCAAACTTCTATGCCCTGCTTAACTCTGAGTTCAGAACTATATTCATCTGTTGTGTTCACATGAAAAGGTTGCATAACATCATTGAAATAAAATCCAGAGCTAGTAAAAGATTAAGAAGTTGTATCTTCTGCTATAGAAAATACAAGTCCATATAATTTTTGCTTTAAGTAGTCAACTAGAGAGCCAAAAGATCATTTCTAAATTGTGATAAAAACTTGTAGTGATTATGAGATTTGGGATGCACCTAGATACAAGACCAACTCTTCTTCTGTCTTTCATCTCTTCTGCCCTTGTTCTGATCTCATGTCAGATTTACCCATGTCTTTCTCCTTGCAAGAGTTAATTGGTTAGAATTTAAAAATACATGTGAGGTCAGATCCATTCTCAATCCTGCTTTTTGTGAACCTTAAGTGTCTGGGGTGAAAATTGCCAGTGACTCTTCCCCGCCTCCTTGGCATTAAGTTTTTGAGGGCTGGAAATGGTCTGAAGGGTGTGGTTTATTCCCCATTACTGGCATGCATGTACAAGCAGCCCCTCCACTGATGAATTTGTTTGGGATATAAGAGACCTCAAAAGAACATGTCCCTAGACTCTTCCGTGATTTGCTCATTGCTAAAGGTTTTTCTACTGGAGCCGAGACAGTTTTTGGTAGCACAGCACAAAGGACCTTCTTTTGCAACTATGTTCAATTCTGACAAAATTTAATCTAATTTAAAATCAATCAAAACTCTTCAGGATGTAACTATGGGCATACCCCATCTTGTCCCAAATGTGCCCACTTCATTGAGTCTGCAGACACACAGACAGAAACTATTGCTCTGAGAGGTTGCTTGGCCACCATTTAAATTTCAGTTCCCAATCAAGGGCTCAATCCTGCATGTGCTGAGAACCCTCATGCCCATCCAGTGAAGGACTTGCACTCAGATCCACCAAAGGGCTTATCCATAGTGTCACAGAGCATTGAGGTACTTAATTTTAAGTGCCCATTTCCAGGAAAGTAATTCACAGATTCAGACTAGGCTACATCACACTTTACATATTTTATCCTTATGACTCCTAAGGCCAAATGCATAAGGAGTTCTTGGAGGAGCATTAGGTGCCAAAGGTCTGATCCAGAGGAAAATTACCACAGAGTTTTCTTCACTGTTTATAGATGAAGGGGTGACTGATATCTGGAGCCAGTCTGGTGCTGCACCCAGATTTCTTGTATTTCAAACCTAAGGTAAAGGCCTAAGCTCGTCTCTAACCAACACACAATATAAAAATGAAAGCCACATTCATTTTGTCCCTTGCTGCAAATGCAACTACTTTTCCAGGAACTGAATTAATTAGGGTGAGCTTTCATTCTGATTCCATTTTTTTCTGTGACTTAACTCTGGTATATATATAGTAATCCACAGCCTACCAGAAATAGCTATTGTGTCATCATCACAAAATGGAGGTGTGCACTGTCACAGTCCTGGAAAAACTTCCCCAATTTCACAGGTTGTAGCATGTTGCTCCCACCAAAAGGGATTATTGTTTTGCTTGCTGAGTACGGCTTCAGCATGTTCACTCCTTCACTTTCCTGGCACATTTTGGGCCCAGGATCTGTCTACTGTTCCACCACAGAAGTGCACTTCATGATCTACCTGCAGGAGGACAGTATTGATATTCCAGTAGTTTAAGCACACCCTTTCCTAGAATACCAGTTTGTGGGCACTGCAAGGACACCTGAAAGAAGCAGCAAATAGACATACAGGCTGTTGAAAGGATTCCAAAGCTACTCTTCACTTTAGCTAGCATGAGAGAGAGACAGATCTACAGAACAGCAACATAATACCTTTTTGCATTTCTCTCACTCATTTTCCTTGCTGCTTTTAACATCCTTTTGGCTCAAGTTAGAATCCTCTGAAGCACCCAGGATCCCCACTCTTGTATTTTGGCTTCTTTTCCAAATCTTCTCTGTCTCTTTCTCTCCCCTTTTTCAGCTAGCTGCTGCTTTTCTCAGACAGTACTGTAATGCTCCTTTATGCTGCCTGTCTTTCCTTTATCTCTGGGTGTGTACAGAAGTTCAAACAGCCTGTCTGGGAGGTGCTCTAACTCATGGCGCTTTACATGTGAGTTAGAGCACCACTGAACCCAACAGGTATGCTTGCATAAACCCAGATCAGTAGGTGGGGGCACTCAAGCAGCCTCCTAGGAAGCTCCCAGGCGGCTGCCAGATCACCTCTCTCCCTAGTCCTGTCCCACCCCCCTGATTGACAACTAGGGGAGGAATGGAGTCCCATACCTCACAGGCCCAGCTCAGATACCCCTGCTGAGGACTTGGGGGGAGCTGGGCCAGGACCATAATGCGGGTGGGCTCTGTTCTCCACCACCCCAGCTACATGCACGGCAGCCTCTGCCACTGTCAAGGTGCTCATGTGGGGAGGGATGGGAGCCACCCTGCCATATGGGTCTGACCCAGCTCCGTCCAAGACCCCAGCAGGAGTAGCTGGGAAGGGGCACACATGGCAAGGGGTTTTCCTCCACTCATCCCCTGCATGAGTGTCTTGACAGGGCTAGAGGCTGCCACTGTACCTGGAGCTGGGGCAGGCAGGGACACCAAGTGCCCCTACTGTGAGGCTTTCCCAACTACTGTGATCTTGTGGGGAGCTGGGCCAGGCCTGTGTGAACGGTGCTTCCTTCCCCCTTCCTGGCCCCACACAAGCATCTTGACATCAACAGAGGCTGTCATGCTTGGAGCTGGGGCAGGAGGGGGGTAAATGGAGCCCCTGTGCCTCACAGGCCTAGTCTGGCTCCCTCCAAGACCCCAGCAGTGGTAGCCAGGCTTTGCTGACAAGGTGGTGGGTCTCTTCCCCCTCCCCTCCCCTTTGCCCTAACT
>NW_017728886.1:111617571-111636672 GCF_001723895.1 Crocodylus porosus
TGAACATAGACAGGCTCCAAATAATTGCACATACATTAATTATGGATGAAAATTGAGAACATTTATACACATACTGTTTCACTGTCTCTCAATAAGTAACAAGGTGCCATCATAATGAGTATTTAATTAAAGTCAATTATATTTCCAGGTATTATTATTCTGATAAAGTTAGTAGTCCAAAAAGGGGAAGAAATGATCATGTACAGTTGACTGATCTTCAGCCTGATTTAAAAGAATCCTTTTAATAATCTTATATAATTGTTGCTCCATGGAAATAGAACAAAAACTGTTAGGAGCTGAGGAAACACTAACACCATAAAACAATGCAACTATGTTAGAAGTCTGCTCAATCCTAATCTGAACAGAAGTTGCCCAAAAAGAATTAAGTAGGAAAAATTGGAGCAATATTATCATAAGTGAAAAAACTGTGTTCATGACTTCTGAGAAGGGGAGCCTCTGGATAGGAATTTAAAACTGCGATGAAAATGTCATTTCCCTCAACACCCCAATTATGAGGGTTTGGAGACATCCCAAAGCTCTCTCTTAGGTATTTCTAAGGTGCTTATGCTTATGAAATATAAAATACTTACAGTCAGTGGAAGTTCAGCTGAACAGCTAAGGAAATAAAGGTTCTTACTGTATTTCTTGTCTAAAATTACAAAGTTGAATTCTTGTGGTCCCTTCTGAGCAGGAAGAGCAGGATTGGGTGGGGGGGATAGGAAAGGGGGGCTCCCCTACCAGACCTGGTTGGGACTCAGTTTATGGTTTTCTAAATAGTCCATAAAATCAAATGACCAAGGAAGGAGCCTTGCAAGAGAATACTAAGTTACCTCAGGACCAGAAATGCTACAAGCATGTCTTCACAATATTTTATGTCACTCTGTCTATACTATTTGCATGCAATGCCTATGGTTGTATGCAGAAAAGTGTAAGGCATTTCATCCATATAGGAGATGGTAGAAGTCCCATTAAACAGGCTTTAAGTTAGCCCAAACAAACATCCAAAATAGTCTTGCACAGGCAGAGTGAAAGAACAGATGCCCAGAAAGATCTTCCCTCTCTAGATTCTATAACATTGCAACATTTTTCAAGTAAATACAGCCACTTTGGAGGCAAAAATAGAATAGCAATAGGACACAAGACACTAAATGTGCAGTGGATTTATTCTACTGCATATTAGCATGGCAGGCAAAAAAACATGCTAATGCTTAGTCTACTGTGCATTGTGGCAGGGCACCTTTGGTGCTTGCTACTTTAAGAGGCTTGAGTAGACTGTGGAACAGCCAGCAGGTGTTGTGCAGCCTACTGAGGTGGTTACATGACTGCAAGAGAGCTCCTGGATTGGAGGATGGGTCTGGGCAGCCTCACTATAAACCCATGCCCTCAGAACTTAGCTGGCAGTTGCTGTAGGGAGGTTGCTGGAGTCATGCAGCTGGGCAGCTGCTGCTTCCAGACCATTTGGTGGGTAAGGACAGGAACAATGGGGATGGAGGAGGTTTCTGGTCCTGGGGCATGACCTAAAATTACACCCTGCTAGGGTTGGATGGTGTGGTGGGGCTACCTGTGACAGGGTAGTTTCCAGGAAATGCCACACCAGGGCCTCCCTAGTGAAAGGCAGTTATGGGGTGTCATATAGCCTCAGCCTCTTGACCTGGTAGGCTAGCCCACTGAGGGGACAGGTGAGGGGTGCAGGCCAGAGGCCCAAGGGGTGTAAGGTCTAGTAGCCCCAGATAGGGGGAAGTGTAGTAGCCACAGTGAGGGGGCATGTAAGAGTGAGTGGGTTGCATAGACAAGTGTCTGTATGGGGCACCCAAAGGATTGTGCATAGGCTGGCCTAAGTAGAAAGGGAGCTGTGTTTGAAGGGGCCCAAAAATGCAAACTTATATGGGAGTGTGAGGCCAAGCAGCTCAGTACCTACCCAAAGTAACCTTGGCTGGCCCACGTGGGGGCCAGGACCAGACTGGTCAAAGGACCAGAGTGCCCCCTGCAAGGGAAGGCCAGAGGCTAGAGGCCCAGAGTCCCAACTAGCCTAGAGACAAGGCCAGGCCCTTTTAGGACTAAAGACCCAGAAGGGGCCACAGCCATGAGGGGAAAAGATTTAGTGAGTTATGCTGCCCACAATGAGGATGAAGTAGACCATCTGAGAAGGAGGGATCCAGGTGGGGTCCAAATGCCAGGCAAGCATAGAATGAGGTGTATTGTGGGGCTGGAGCTACATAATGATACCATCTGCAAGGCATGGGAGATGATATAGGGACAATACAGAACCGTGGAATACATTCTTGGCATCAGGCAGTAAATGGGCAGCCTTCTGCCTATAAACAACTTCCAAAGTTACATCAAAGGTGTGGCAGGAGAGGCAGATGGGCAGACTGCCCTAGACAGGTGGGCAGGCCAATGATTAGACAGACTGCAAGATGGCATCCTGTCACACACATTAGCGTCATCTAAAAAATGTGCACTAGTGCTACTAAATGGTAGTACTGATTACAGCACATCAGGGGGGCTAGGGTGAATTTTGGGGTAGCAATAGCCCACCCTGTAGCAACCCGCTCCAGTGCCACCACTCCCCAGGCCAAGCACAAGTACAGCCCCAGCCCAGCTCCTTGCTGGGAATAAGCCAGTGCAGCCCCCAGCCTCAAGCTTGCAGCGGGCAGCCTACCCTTGCCCTATGCACAGAACCACGGGGCATGTGCCCTCCTCACATTTCCCATGGGGTGCACACAGTGGTGGGAGCCACCCTCCTCCCCACCCCCCAGACAAGCCACCTGTGGCTCCATCCCATGCCCCTCCCCAGCTGGACAGCACCTGCCCCATTCCCACCCTCACCATGGGGGCCTCGATCTGCCCCTCCCCATGGCCCTCCCCTCCCTTCCCCCCGACAGACTTACCAGCTGGATGCTGATCTCTAAGCTGTGGGGCTGCATATTAGCAGTCGGACTGGTATCAGCCAATATGGCTGGTAAATAATTGGCCAATGATATCAGCCAAAAAAAACTTTATCGGTGCACCCCTAATAATTATGCATTAATGAACATACAGATGCACCCACAGGGAACAAAAGGCAATGGGAAATCAATTCCTGAAGTATGAGGAAAGCAGCAGGAGTTACAGGTCTGTGGTAAACTACAGATTCTAATGTCAGGATTCTGCAGCTTTCCAACATTTCGCTCTGTGGATAATCTGTTTGTTTTGTTAGATCTAAAGTCTACTGAGCAAGTCTGAAACCAGTGAACCAAATCTCATACATCATATTCAGTTTGTTTCTGTGGCTACACCTTTCTTGGTCAGGGAGAATTGTTTCCATCACAACAACATTTTCTGCATAGCCATATTCATGCAAGGCTTCTATTTGTGGGCAACCAAGAAACATGGTAATATCCCATGGGGCAGATAAAAGGATTCAGTATTAAGGCACTCTCTTCATCCTCAGGCCAGGAGTTCTGTAAATAAGATTTAAACAAGAATTTGGATTTTTGGGGAACATTAGTTACCCCTCTCATGCATTTGAACATGGAAGTATTTGCTATTGCCTGTAATGGAATAAAGTGTAGCATCTAAAAAAATTAAAATAGAAATGGGGAGAAATTAATGCATTACGGTAAACCAAACATTAAAATTCTTATGATTATTCTGTGAAAATTAAAGTGACTGCATGAAATTAAATTAGTTTCAGTAATCAGCATTTTCTTTTCTAATTCATCACTTAACAGAATGCTGTTTCTGCAGCACAGAAAAGATCTGAAAACAGAGGATTAGAATGGAAGTGCCTTCTCAGCCTTCACTACAAGTACCAATGCAGTGCTAGAATATCAGCCTGTGGATTCATTTTCTATAACGTGTAAATGAAGAGTAGTTAATCACATTGATCACAGGGTGATTGTTCAATGGAGAGAGGGTGTAAATAATTACTAGTCACACTGGGTAACTCCAGGCCTTGTGTTTCCTGAAACATTATGCTGCAGGAAATGGTGAATTTGTACAAAATGTCTTTTTCCCAGCAAGTTGGTTATTAAGGGCTCAGCTTAGAGCACTGCATCTATAGTCAGGTTTTGAAAAAGATAAGAAATGAATGCACTCCCTTGCAAAAAATAATGCACTCATCCAAATGTATGTTCTTTTGTATACATGAGGACTCGCACACAGCACACTAGATATTTACATGAGCAATGGTATATTTTACAGAAATGTGATGAACCATGTTTTGCAAAATCATATATATATGCATTTACAGCATATATGTGTGTGTATGTGAGTTGTATATGTGGGTCTCTGCTTTCAATTTTTAAAACTTTTGGATGGTGGGGTTTTATACCAATATGATGGAATGCTTTACTGCAAACTTGGCTTCATTTTTCTGCTGTAGTCATTGTATTTCCTTTTGAAACATGTGAGACATCACAAAGGTGCAATGATTTACCCTCTTCACATATTATATGGTGCTTTGTGGACTTTTGGCAGTGGCATATAGCTATTATTTTTTTTATGTATCTTGGCATTGGCTGTTTCTCCTTAATAAGTTCATGTTGTTCCTTCCACATCTTATTCACACCACCTTCTAGAGGCCATTATGACCTACTGGTATGTGAGAGATGTGCCCTCGCTGCCTTAACAAATCCAAGTTCTGCCACCACTTCCACACCTGAGTCCTCAGGATTGAATCTGAAGTGAAAGATTGGTGCAATCTTGCCAAAGAGGCCTAACCGTCATCCTGCTTTGTGTGCCTGGGAGGACAATTTACTGCATCGGTCCTGCTTGCTCTTTGGTGCCCTCTGGGCTTTATATTAATTTGTAGCTGAAAAATATTCTCAAAAGCTAATGATTGTACCTTGCCATCTTGATGGCTTAGGGAGCTTGCAATTACCTGCTGATTTCCACTATGAAACTGAGAATGTCAGAGCCAAAAATAGAAGGGTAAAAGAGAGACTCAACATCATTCAACAACCATTGGATCTCTCCCTTTTTCCCACTTTTGACAGAAGCCAAAGCTAGCCAGCATACTTTACACACACTTTCTCATTCATTCACACTCGTACCCAGGCCCACTCAAACTGGCCTCTAATCTTGAACCCCCAATTTTGACAGTCAGCATAATACAATTTAACTTTAATGAATTTGCAGAAATGTTGCTGAATCAGACCAGATAACTGGGTGCTTAACCCCTCTCATTCCTGGCTGAATAATGGGACATACCAGTGTAGAGCTGTTTTTTTGAAGTTTGGTTCTCAAACACCTTTTAGGGCAAGTTTTCCTTGTACATAAAGCTACTCTAGCATTAAATTAAATTAAAGTCCATTATACAATCTCCCTGTTGTGTCGCAAAATCCCTGGATTGCTTCTATCGGCTTTATATGTTCATAGAAGACTGAGGATATCATTGCTTTTGGCATCCGCTGTGCTTTTGAATGGATGTTTGACATCTTCTGAGGTTGTTTGTGGATGGATTACCTGTAACCTTTTGTGCCGATCATTTTGACTTTTTATTATACCTTTTGGGGAAAAGAGAAGTTGATCTGATTACAAGGGATGTTTTAATGGAATCTGCCTGTCAAATAATGAAATTGAGAGTGATTTTATTGAGTAGGTACACCATAAAAAGGTGAACATTATATACAAGGCAGATAATATATTTTGTCAGGGCACCAGACAGACATCCGCTGGTTTGAATGCAATGCTTTGGCTGTTTCTTTAAAATGTGAAATTAGTCATGAGAGTTATAAGACATTGTAAAACAGAGCAAACCAGCATCTTAGAGCTATTAAACACACACACGAGAGGAAACAAAATGGATGGAAAAAAATAAAAGGAACACTTGGGAAATTAACTAGCCCTTGGATGTTGTGTTTTCTTTGGTAACATTCCTGTTAGTTATTTGCAAGGTGAGGAATAGGCCTCTCAGAAAGGTGGTAAAAGACTACATTAATTTGTGGAATGGTATTTTGAAAATAAGGAACTTGTATAAATATTTATTCTTGTTTAATCTTAAGCATCAGCTAGTTCAGCTCATAGTTGACCTTTCCCCTTTCAGTTGTTTAATGAGGTGCTTGGAAAACCCACAACCTGTTACAGTGAGTAATAATGGAGCTCCCCTTAAAGCATGGGTTTAATGTGCGAAATTGGCCTCCCGGGTCTCATGTTTTCTTTAGTCCTGCTTTCCAGTGCTGATGTGCTCAGTTAAATGGCAAAAAGATCAGTTCAAATGCCAGCTACACCTGTGGGGAGTTGTTAGCAAATATATGGAGGCTTCTACAAGAAAAGAGAGGAAGGGAAGAGAAATTCAGGGACATGCCCTCAGAAAATGCTGAAACCAGGTACAACCTTCTGCCTTTCATGAAGTGTTAGTTTCAAAACCAGGGGATAGACTTTGGCATAAATGATGTTGTTTTCCCTCCTCCTTATCCTGTTCTACCATATCTCCTTATTTAGGTCCACATCCATTTTCTTGAATGCCTTTGGATTCTGTCTCCTTCTGCTTGTCTTCACATCTTGTTTCTCCATTTACTTCAAGTGGTCTCAGTGGTCCATCCAGTCTATCACTCTGTCCTTTGCTCTTAGTTTTGGGTGTCCACTCTTGGTTTTGTAACCTGACTAGATTTAAGATGGAGCTAGGTCTGATTATGAACAGGATTGGATGACACGATGGCTGCCTGAGATACTAGGGACCTGAAAACTCTGTGACACAACCCAAGCTGGGTAAAAATCTTTTGATAATCTGTTTTGTGTCACAAAATGCCTTTTTGCCAAAATCAAGTTGTTCCCATGGGAAGCTTAAACTTGCAGACACACAAATTAGTAATTTGGGGAAGTGGTTCTGCCACCCTACACCTATGGATCCATAGATAGTCAGTCCCACAGATGTGGTTTGCCAATCCTGCAGCCCCAACTGTGACTCTGGACAGTATTCTGGGTTCTTTATGTATCCTACTTCATCAGCTTCAGGAAGGGTTTTCGGAGGCTGTGTTGCCCCTAGTGATACTTGTGCAATCTGTGGTTTCAGTGAGGGTGACACTCAGGGAACTAGCGTTTTAGTTAGCACTTCTGCCTATGATGCACAAGAGGGACAAAAATCCAGATCTTTCACTCTTAATTGTGTTAGATAGAAGGACTTCCAGCAGTTCAACGTGCTGTAAGACAGAAAAGGACTTACAGCAGTTAAGGATTCATGTATGTATCCCTGTACTAATTTTCAGCAGATGGGACTCTGCAAGCAATCATCAGCTAGGAAAGCATGTGAGAGTATCACACTGACATGTGGGGAAAAAATTAGGAAAGCCAAGGCACAATTTGAAATGCAGCTGGCAAGGGACATAAAAGCCAATAAAAAAAGGATTCTACAAGTATGTTAAAAGTAAGAGAAAGACCAGAGAAACCATAGATCCCTTACTGAATGTGGAAGGCAATCTAGTTATAGATGATGCAGAGAATTTAATGTCTTTTTTACTTTAGTCTTCAAAAACAGGGGCAGCTACCAGATGACAAGTCCAATCAGCAGCAAAGACAAGGAAGGAGTCCAACAGTATAGGGTAAGAGAAAAACAGGTTAGGGATTACTTGGAGAAGCTGGATGTTTTCAAGTCAGCAGGACTGCATGGGATATATGCTAGGGTACTGAAGGAATTGGCTGAGGTAATTTTGGAGTTATTGACTATCCTGTTTGAGAATCCATGGGGGTCAGATGAGGTCCCAGATGACTGGGAAAAGGGCATGTATAGGGCCCACCTTAAAAAAAGAGGAGGAGGAAGATCTGGGGATCTACTGACCAGTCAACCTGACCACTATACTTGGAAAGATCATGAAGCAGGTTCTCAAGGAATCTGTTGTGAAGCACCTAGAGGAGAACAAGGTGATCAGGAGCAGCCACCAATGGTAAGTTATGCCTGAGCAACCTTATATCCTCCTCTGATAACATGACAGGCTCTGTGGATGGGGAGAGAGCAGTGCGTGTGACATACCCTGACTTTAGCAAGGCTTTAGACACAGTCTCTCATCACATTCTCATTATCAAGCTAAAGTAACACAGATTAGATTAAAGTACTGTAAGGTAGATGCTTAACTGGTTGGATCATCATACTTGGTAAGTAATCCCCAATGGCAGTGTCTAGCTGGGAGGAGGTATCAAGTGCGTTTCCCCAGGGGTTCTGTCCAGGCTGCCCCTTCCATGGCAAAAACTCTTGGAAAGACGATTCTGGTACCCCCTCGTAGTCGGCACCCAGGGCTGGTGCCCAGCTTGACCCACCCTAGTTAAGCTACTGACACTAGCAGTTAGTCAATATGCTCTTGCCTTTTTTTTTTTAAATCATGGATGCATCAGTCATAAGCAATCAAAACAGTCCCAAATAAATACATCCAATTCATAACAAACAAATGGAAGGCCAAGATATTGGATGTTTGTCAGTAATCGCTAGCAAACTGGATTACAAAGCAACATCCTGTTCTCAGTGGTTCCTTCTGCAGTGGCCTATTCAGTTGCTGCTGTTTGTAAGGATGCCTTGAATCTTTAAATTAAGCTTTATTCTTGTTCAGCATGAAATCTGAAAAAGGATTGGTGGGGCACTGTAACATTAATGGAGGCCCTGAGGCTGCTCTCTCAGCTACACGCAGCTTGACTTGACAGGCATTTTGACTTAGGCTGTTCAGAGATGGGCCTTTCAGAGTGTGGTAGACTTAAAGAGCTCCAAAAAAAAAGTGTGATTTGTTTTTTTACTCAGACTTGTGAAGTAGGTCCATGCTACTTATGAAAAGTCAAAATAACACAGTTAAATTGCACTTAAAATGGTTGCATGAAGTTTCAATATCTTACTAACATTTACTGTCTTTAGGCAACAGCATGATGTGGTGATGCAAGAAGAGCCTTTTGATGTGTTGACCACAAGCTGAGGACCAAAGCACTTCAAAATGTCTATTGGTGTTGGCACGTCCATGCAAAGAGGCAATGTCAGGACAGGGGGAGGAGGCTGCGGGGGGTAAGGGAGGGAGAGGAGAAGCCTTTAAATATGACAAAGTGGTCATTTAGGATTCATTCCTCAGAGAACTGAATCCTAAATGTCAGACAGCATTTGATAGTGCTCTGCACAATCATCAGGTGAAGAATTAGCCTCATTTGCCATTTTTAAGCACTTAGCCCTATCTGAGGGAAGTCAAATGAGACGATTTCCATTTCATGTTTTGTAAGTTTATCTCTGCCTGTAAAAATGTTAAATGAAGCATTATACCCTCCTTGACTTTCTTTACACCCAGAAGGCAGACTGACTGCTCTTGTTATGCACCAACACACACATTCATCCTGTCTTTGTTCTGAATTTCTGAGGAAACCACCAACCAATATGTTATCTGGGTACAGATCTGTAGTTGGTCATAACAATGGGAATATGAATATCAGTAAGATACTGGTGTCTTAACTGTGCTGTTGTTATACCAGGTTCTGTTTCATCTGTGCTAGCTCTCCCATAACTGCTACTGCTGTCACATGGTTATCACAGGCAAAGTGAATTAGGGATTTCCATAGTTAGAAAGTGTGTGCTGCTGTAGCTTGGGTTATGAAAGCCAGTTCTCTTTTTCTGGGGGCTGCAAGAACTCGCATCCTCTGTGGATGGTGTACAAAAGGTGGCTTTATAACACATGCTTACCAGCAGGTTAAGCTCACCTCCAGGTTAAGCTACGGCTGCTTCCCAAAACAACTAACATAGACAAAGCCATTGAATCCAGTAGGACTGCTCATGTGGCTGAGGTGAGCAGGAGTTGGCCCTTAGGAACTTTCTTTTACTTTCCCCTTTTTCTATTGCTCATTTATGAAGCAGATTTAATGTAAAATTATTGAAAAGTCCCATGCTCTGCCATTTTCACTTCAGAGAGTTAAAACCTCGATCCAATTCCTTTTCTTTGGGGTATGCTTGGGTACATGCTGAGATAGAATGATTGGTTAATGATCTTACTGTTTGGTGTATTACAAATGATTTCACTCTGTGCTGGGGGTGGTAAATGAACAGGCTTTTTTCTCTGTTGCTAGCAGCAGCGAAGGTGGCGTTTCCTTAGTAGTGAAAAATATTCAAGAGATCCAGTTCTTAGCTCCCCCCTACATCCCTCTAATCAGTTCACCAGGTTTGGCAACCTGTCATTGTCCTTTTCTCTGACAGTGATTTTGTTCCTTGCAGGATAAGCCTTGCAAATAATATCAGCTGTAAATTGAGCAGACAAAGTCCCTTGGTTCCAGTTTAGTATGATTCTATAAACCTTCCATGCAAGATGCATGTGGTGCTCTGACTGACAGGGCAATTTCACAGAGTAATGAGTAAAGATGGATGTCCCTGAGCAATTAATCAGACTTCTTTTGGCAGCTCTCTCTGTCAATATTCAATGCTGGCGTCTTAGTTATTTCAGAAACCAGGTAAAGAGGATAATACCCATGGATTCCCCGTGTGCTAAATTATGTAAAATGTGATAGTAGCAGTTGGTGACAAAGTGAAAAGAGGTGGAATTTCACTGTACAGACAGGGGGGGTTATCACGTTTTTTTCTCCCTCCCATATTTCTGTTGTCTGATACACTGTGAAAGTGTCTAGTTTTGAGTCGGGACACTGCATTTTTCAGGTGTACTGAGAATAAATGCCTAATTGCTTAATGACTCTCCAGAAGTATAACAGGGCAGCTCTGCACCCTGAGGAGCAGCAGCATACAGGGTAGCTGGTGGCACAGCCAGGTGGCCATGGCAGTGGCTGTTATTTTTGTGCCCTCCCAACTTTCAAGCCAGAGCTTGCGACTGCTACCTGAATGTCCCCACTCTGAGCTATGCCCCTATGACTGTCTGGGAAGAGAGAAAATAAGAAGCCCCTGAGGCACTACTAGACCTGAAACAATTCAGGGATGAGGTTATATTCATTCTTATTTTCACCTTTCTGAAGTGGGTACCCATGCTTCTGGTAAGGACCTAGTCCTACTCAGTGAAAGCAGTGGGAATGTGCTAATAATTTCTGTGTAGGATGGGCCATATCCAAGGAGAAACAGGAATGATTTGCCAACCTTGTTCTGTAGCAACAGTCTTCAGTTTTGCATGTTGTCCTTACATGTAAAGAATTTAATGTTCCCACCACAAGAATAGTATTCCAGTAACTGGCCCAGTCCACCTGCATGACCGCTTGTTCAATTAGCCAGTCTACTCTGGAGCAGATGAAAGAAATTTAAACCTGACTCAGCCAGCTGAGGTTGGCAACTTTCTTTGTTAGAAAACCTGGTAAGTCTCTCCATAGGGAGTCATTACTATGCTGCGTGTGTGCCACTATAGAGATAGTAGAAATGCGGGGGGGGGGAGGGGGAGTTGGTTGGTTCACATGCATCCTTTTGCCCTCCATCAAAGTAGTAGTGCAAACAAGCAGGACAGTTTGTGTTACTCTTTTTTCCTACGTGCAATGAATTCTTCAATGAATTAACCCACCACTTTTTTTCTGAGAAAGAGAGAATAAAAACATTACACTGCTTGTGCATTCTCTGAAGGGCATAGTGTGATGAGAACGCTAAACATTAACTGAAGCCCACTACGTTTCCTCTAAAGGCCCTTTATATTATAGTTATAATTTTTAAACGCTTTATTTGGCTAAATAACTCAGGTTCTATCACTGGCTGAAAATGGCAAAGTAAGCTCAAATGTATGAAAGGGGAGGGAAAAAAACACCAGCAGACAGCTAAGTTTTCATAACTCATTTTAGCAGACCCAAAGACTGAAACATGAGAATCAGGGATGCAGGTCTATAAAATTAGTTCTAAGGTCCATCCAACTGGATATTACCTAGAATGCTGAAGTCTTTGGAAATAAAATAGAGTTTGACTATCTAGTTAAAATGCTGGGAAATCCAAGGTCACAAATTCTGCTTTCAATTGCACTTGCTCTGTCCTATTAACCTGCAGTCAGTTGCATGGGTGTAATCATCACTAGAAGTTGGCCCTACAAAGTAAGAATCTGGGCAAAATGAAAGAGTATCAGTAAGCAGAATTGGCCAGATCATGCCATGGAAAAAAATATTAGGTTACCTTCTGTCTTTTTTTTCTGTTCACAAACAGCTTGCAAACACTTTTATTCATGTATTGGCTACTTATTTATAATTGCTCAGATTGTTTAGTCCACTGAGTGATATTTACAAAATAAACTGTTCCTTTTAATTGCTAGTGTGTGCTTGGTTACTTGTAGCATGTGATATTATATCTTCAACCTGATTGGATCATGTGTTTTAAAGATAAATAACTAGTCAAGAATACTACATTCTTTCATTTGTGCTATCATCAGGTGAACAAGCAAGCCTACAAAGCAAAGTTCTCTCCTTCCCAGATTTAATTTCATCCAAGAAGTTTTCTTGTTTTCAGTATTTCAATAAAAGGACAAAACACAGCAAAATATGCCTGAAAATACCTTTTCCAATTCATAGGCGGTGGCATCCAGTCTGTTCACAGAGCAAGACGGGTATTTCCTCCCATCAGTCACACATCTATAGCTGTTTCAATCTATATCTGGAAGGGAAGCCCTGCACTTCAAGGTCACAAACCTATCAAGGATTTATGCATTGGGTAGCCAATAGAACAAACCACAGAGTGTGGGGCTACACATGTTTAGAGCTCTTAGCAGCAAAGAGTAAATGCAAGGTATGTCTGTATATGTGTATGTATGTCCATGTGTTAAGGTATTTAACCCTTATAACTCTGGCTTCTTTGCCTGTCTGTCTGGGAACAAACCTAGGTTTTGATGGTTTAGATTTTCCTGAGTAAGTCTCCAAGACTTGGATAAATGGTATGTCAACAGAGAATGGTTTCTTTGTTCACATGTGACTGCGGATATTTGCATAAAAAGAACCATTTTTGCAAATGAGATGAAATGCAACAGTCATTTGGAACTCAAACAATGCTGGTGAATATTGTCTCTGCAGATTTTAACCAGCTCCATAATAATTACAGTGGATTCTCTGTATAATCAGTCCTATCAAAAGGCATATAGTAGGCAAAGGGAAAGTCTTATATCTAAAACTTAAATCAAAGACCTCTTAACCAGTAGGTTCAATATCAATGTAACTGGCACAGCAGAAGGAAAATTGACAGACTTCTTGAAACAAAAAAGGTAGCTAAGAATTAATTAAAATAACCCTAATAGGCTACCATAGATTTTTAATAGATTTTTAGGGTTGTAAGGGACCTAAGTGGATCATTGAGTCTGCCCCCTGATCTGGGCAGGAAAGAGCACTAGGCTCAGATAGCCTCAGCCAGGTACCTGTCCAGTCTCCTCTTAAAGACCACCAGGTAGGGAAGAGCACCACCACCCTTGGAAGCCCATTCCAGATTCTGGTAATCCTTACCATGAAGAAGTTCTTCCTGATATCCAATCTAAATCTGCTTTCTGTCAGTTTGTGGCTGTTGTTTTTAGGCATCCCAAGGGGTGCCCAGGTAAACAGAGTATCTCCTATTCTTGATGTCTCCCACCCCACCCCACCCCAATGAATTTGTAGACAGCCACAAGATCACCTCTCAACTTTCTCTTGCGGAAGCTGAAGAGATCCAGGTCCCTCAATCTCTCCTCGTAGGGCCTTACCTGCAGGCCCCTAACCATATGAATAGCCCTCCTCTGGACACTCAAGATTATTCACATCCTTCTTGAAGTGCAGTGCCCAAAACTGGGCACAATACTCCAGCTATGGCCTTACCAATGCTGCATAAAGGTGAAATATCACCTCCTTAGACCTGTTTGTGATGCACCTACTAATGCATGATAGAGTGCAGTTAGCTTTACTTATCACTTTGTCATATTGATGACTCATGTTCATCTTGGAGTCTACTATGACTCTGAGATCCCTTTTTGTTGCTACTGTGCTACTTAGAAGGTCATCCCCCAATCTGTATGTGTGTTGATGATTATTTCACCCTAGGTGCAGCACTTTCCACTTACCTTTGTTAAACTGCATCCTATTCTGTTCTGCCCACTTTTCCAACCTGTCCAAATCTGCCTGAATCTGTTCCTGGTCTACTCATGCGTTTACTTTGCCCCATAATTTGGTGTAATCTTCAAATTTGGACAAAGTGCTCTCCACACCATCATCCAAGTCACTGATGAAGATATTGAAAAACACTGGTCCAAGGACTGAACATTGGGGGACCCCACTATCCACATCTTTCCAGGTCGATACCAACCCTTCCACTACCACTCTCTGGGTACGTCCCATAAGCCCATTCACCATCCACCTGACCATGTAATCATCTGTCACAGCCGCTTAGTTTATTTATAAAAATGGGATGAGACACTGAATCAAAGCCCTTTTTAAAATCCAAGTAGATGACATCTGACTTGACTCCTACATCTAAGCATTTTGTGACCTGGTTGTAAGAAGAAACCTGCTATGTATCCATACTGGTTGCCCTTCAGCATGTTGTAAAGAAGAGAATAGAAGGCTCAGTTCTGCAGGTTTTGTTCTAGCAGAACTTTACTCCAGACAAAAGCAGTCACCATAGTTTGCAAAGAGCCAAGAGATAAAAATATTTCTCACAATTTGGAACGTATTTGAAAAGGAACAAACCTTTATCATTTAAGGATAAGGAACAAGTTAAGAAACAGCTTCAATCCTTGTCTGCCTCAGAAGACCCTGACTGACTTTGAGGCAGTAACAAAAGCTTAATCTTGTTTGCAGTATATTGAGAGATGGCTGGTGGAGATTGACTGTGAAAGGGTAGCCTCTGCACTGAGCTCCCAGTGACATGAAAAAAGAAGATTGTTTTAAAAGTTCCAAATATCATTATGTTTTTTCTCCTTGTAACTTTGCTTGAATCTTTGAATCATGGTCTGCTCCATGATGACATGAAGTAATTACAGTATTTTGCTGAGGTGCATGTTAAACAAAATCTCAGTAGTCTCAATAGATGGGATGAGGGGCATGAATTGGGATGGGAGGGTCAGGAACCTAGCTGGTGAAACCAAACTTTACATTGTAGATGCAGCAGTGACACTAGTAATAAAAAAGTATGGTTGTTAAAGCAGTGATATTTAGTATACCTAATGCTGGAGGAAGGAGTCTTAATCAAGTTTAAAAAATAGATGTTTAAACAGAAGTTAGAAAGGTATCCTCTAAGCACAGGGGTTGGCAACCCCCAGCATGCATGCCAAGCATGGCATGCGAGGCCATTTTGCTCAGCACGCCATGGCCAGCCTCGGTTCTGGGTACCTGCTGCCAGCAATGGAGCCCGGGCTGCTCCCAGCAGGTGGCTGGGAGGCTGCAAGCCCTGCTGCAAGCAGCTGAGGCTCCATGATTGGCAGCAGCTAGAGAGAGCCGGGCCGGCTGCAGCCAAGAGGCTCCAAAGAGCTCTGCCAGGCTCCAGGTACTAGGCATCAGATCTGTACCAGCACCTTGGAGCAGGTGGTGTGGGAGGGGTCTGAGGCAGCACAACCCTGGTCTCTTCCCCACTCCTGGCACAGAGCTGATGACTGGGCTCTGGAGCTCAGCGCAGCTGTTTGTACTCAGCCTGGGCTCTGGGCAGCTGCAGCAAGCAGTGGGCAGGCTACAAACAGCTGTACTGGGCTCCACAACTCCAGCATCAGCTCCATCCTAGCAGCAACTGCACGCATACCATGGGGCAGGCTGTCCTGCTGTCTACCCGGAGGTGCACACACAGTTGCCACCAGGATGGAGCTCTGTGGCAGGAGCAGGAGAGACTGAGGTTGCACTGCCTCTGGCCCCTCTCCCACCGCCCACTCCAAGGCATGCATGCGCATGCCAGTACAGAGCTGATTCCTGGGCTACAGAGCCTGGCCCAGCTGTTTGCAGCCTCCTGGCTGCAGCCAGCCCTAGCTCTGGGTAGCTGCTACCAGCCAAGAGCCTGGGCTGCTCCCAGCAGCCAGCTGGGATGCTGCAAGCCCTGCTGAGAGCAGCCCAGGCTCCAGCAGCTACCCAGAGCCATGGCTGCCTGCAGCCAGGAGGCTATAAACAGCTACTGCCTCCCCAACCCCAGCCCCAACAGGTGCAGTGCTGGCAACCGCTGCCTTCCTGGAGCCCAGGGCCAGGAAACAGCTGTGGCCGGGGCTGTGGGCAGGAGGGCAACAGCTCTTTGTAGCCTCCCGGCTGTAGCCAGCCCTGGCTCTGAGAAGCTGCTAATAGCCATGGACCCTGGGCTGGGGGGCAGGGACACAAGCAGGGAATCCTGCCATGCACCCCCTGCCCTCATTTTGTTTTTCTGGCATGCCAGCACTCCAGCACCTTCCAAAGTAGGTATTGTGGGGTTTTTCAGCACTCGGACCCAAAAACATTGCCTATCCCTGCTCTGGCATCTCCAAATCAAAGATGGCACAGTGCCAGGGAGGGTAATGAACAGGGGAGAAGCCATCCAGTTTAGTGCTCTCCCTTTAAAGCAGGGATGGGCAATTTGTTGGGACTGAGGGCCACACAGAAAATTTTCATGAGATGTTGCAAGCTGGGTCAGCATTCTCCTCCCCTCACCCCAAAAACAACTTGCCACAAGCCCTATGGGGCTTTAGGCAGGTGGGGAGTAGTGTTTGGGAGTGGGATGGGCAGGCAAGATTGGGATCTTGGAGTTGGGTCATAAGGCACTGGCAGCCTGAGCTCAGCTGCAATCCACAATCCATTCCCTAAATGCCCTGCCCTGTGCGGGGGATGGGACACATGTGTTTTTGTGGGGTGGGGCTACTGGGGTGCTAGATCCTGGGGATGAGGGTTGGAGGAGAAGGTGGAGGTGGGACTGGGGGGTGTATGCAGCAGAGACTGTGTGGGTGGTGTGGTCTGTGGCCCCCATGGTGCTCCATATGGAACTGAGCCCCACTGGGGGCAGACTATACCATGCTTTCACTTGCACCAGCTGTCCTGGTCCTGGCCCTGGTCCCAGCCCCGGACAGCGTGCAGCTTTTGGTAAGGCTATTCCTGGTGTTGTGGCTGTTGCCAGTCAGGTGCTGCTCTGGTCTCCTTGCCTCCAGCAGCAGGCTCTCCTGCTGCCCTTGCCATGCATCTACTCCTGCCACTGTTGGAGACAGGATGCTGGACAAGATGGACCATTGGTTTGCCCCAATATATTAATTCTTATAAGGTACGTCTACACATGATGCTACATCACCAGAACACACTATGGTGACGTAGTTCATTGCTAGTGACATAGTGGTGGTAGGCAAAAACTGACACCAATGCCATGTTGCTGTAGCAATGAGCTATCTCACTATATAGTATCTAAAAATAAACTGCGAACCACCAGAACTGAACAGTAATGGCTGTTACTGTGCTGTCACTTAGTACTTCCTAAAGCAAGTACTAAATGATGGCTTGGTAACAACTGCACCATGGAGGACATACGTAGACATGCCCATGTAGACACAAAGTAGATGGACATCTAAATGGAATTCCTACAAAGACACAACTAGAAATTTGTGTATCAAATCTAACCGTATATGAGATGGGCTTGTCTGCTTCCTCAAGAGACAGAAAGAGACTTGGCTGTTGTGAATTCACAGGTTGGTTCCTTCCCCATTAATGCCTCTCAGCATCATTGGGCTAATAGTGCTGTCTTAGGGTGACTTTTTAAGCACAGTAAAATTAGAAACACCACTACCTTAGCCCAAGTACAAGTTGATTGTGCAAGGCAAATACTACTGCAATGTTTGTCTTCCTGTGTTGGCATGGAAACAGAATGGCCTATTGGCCTAGGCAAAGAAAAGAGAAGTAGTTGTACTCTTGTGTCTATTTCAGTAGAGCAAATAGACTGAGAGAATCAAAGGTGTTAATATGACACTATCCCAGCCCAACATTTAACAAGGCTTGGGGTACAGCCTTGACCTCTGCTTAGTCACAAGGAAAACAATTGTTATTAAAATGCTTGTAAGCTTCATTAGCTATATAGAAAAGAAGGAATAGGAGTGAAACTCATCAAAATACTTGACCATCACACCTCGCTAATCTCAAAAGAGCTTTTACCTAACTAGGACACTTCTCCAGAAAGATAGATCATATTTTTGAAAAAGCCACCTGGATACCATGTGAAGAACTGCTGCAGTACAAAAAGAAAATCCTCACGAATTGCACACCATTAGTTATGACATACCATCCTTCCCTGGAACCTATATGGAAAATCCTCAAACAAGCACTGAACCTTGCTAACCTCATCCCTAGTAGCAAACTTCCTATGGCCTAAAGCACACCAAATGGATCCAGATCATGCTGAAAAGGAGGTGAAGGAAAGTTTAGCTTATTCTCAGTTTTCCAGTTACCAATTAGGCATAATTAATTATGCAAGTTTCCATTCACTGATTTACAGTTTCATATTTTCTTTGCCCATTTTCCTGTTTTGTTGACCAGACATGATTTCAGTGGGTATTTTTGTTTCTGTCTCTCTGTGTTACTGAATTGTAGAAACACTTGTATGTTACCTGGGGTAACTTTATTCCATCATGTACCAATTCACAGGAGAAGAAAAAAGGCATGTATGTATTGCATGCTGCACTAGTGCTTCTATACTCTAGCAGAGGCCTAACCAGCTTCAGAAAGAATGCGACTTGCACCTCTGGTTTTACTTACAGTAGTGCTGTTTAAAGCTGACTCATGTCAAACCTATGATCTTCCAAGACCTCCAGATTCCTCTTAGGAATGATACTGCCCAGTCAATCACCACCCATTCTATAGCTGTGTGTTTGCTTTGGGGAAGGGTTATTCCTCCAGGTGTAGCACCTTACATTTGGCTTTGTCTAACTTCATTCTAATCTAGCGCCTCCAGATCCTTCCAATTCTAATTCTGTTTCCCAAAGGGTTTGCAGCCCTTCCTAGCTTTGTGCTATTTGTTGTTTTCTATTCCTGCATCCAAGTCATTAATTTTATAAAACAAATTTTATAAACAGCTTTGGGCCCAGAACACAGCCCTGTAGAACCATTCTTGAGACCTCCTCCTAATATAGCATTGATCCATTTAGAGTTACTCTTCATTACTTTTGCCTTCAGAAATTCTGCCCCTTGTCTTAAAAAGCCTCCTGCACACTGCTGCTTATTCAGGTCTTCAGGTCTAATCTATTAAGGGTGTGTACAGAAATGCTCTGTGCATGTTTTAGAGTGCTGTAATTTAGAGCACTTTTTACAAACACTATAAAGTTATAG
>NW_017728886.1:111636772-111638117 GCF_001723895.1 Crocodylus porosus
TTCTCCAGACCTTGTTGGTCTGGGATGAAATTCTGGTCTTTAAAGGCAGAAACAACTTAGCAAAGGAGCCTAGCAGGCTCCACAGCTGCTGATTGCCTGAGTAACAAGTTAGCAAGGTAATTAGCCAGCACCTGCAGTCAGTCTGCTGCCTAGAAGGAGTCAGAGCCCAGAGCACATATAAGCTCAGGGCTAGCACTGGTCAGGGTTTCTCTCTCCTTAGTTACTGCCAGGAGAAGGACCTCTTGCATAAGAGAGCAGCTCAGTGCATCCAGTGGCCTACTTTGCTACCTCCAAACCCAGTAAGACTCTAGGGACTCACAAGGTGCTCAGATCTAAGGGGTCTGGTATGCTAAGGGTAAGAGTTTCGTTCTCTTAAAGGAGCAGAGTGCTGCCTTTATTATTAATGTTATGTTGTAGCCCAGGGGCTTAGGTTTGTTAGTGTTTGAACTGGTGGATTGGGCTAATAGGCTAATAGGGGAGGAGGAGGCAGCCTCACTGTGGGGCATATGATTGTGTAGCACCCCAGCAGCAGAGGGATGTAGTCTCAGGTATTGTAGAGAGCCCAGCATCAGGGAGGGTGCAGCTAGAGGGCTGCAGAGGTCCCAGCACCAGGGGGCTGCAAGCTGCAAGGATCTGGCAGGTCCAGTGCCAGAGCTGCAAGGTGCTGGAGGCCCATTAATAGGAGTTTGTGGGCTAGTGCCTCAAAGCTGGATCGAATCCAGTGGGTCTAGGCTAGAAACCCTGTGCCCTCAATATAGGTAGGCCAAGACTAGGCTGAGGCCCCAACAGCATAACAGCAATGCAACACTCATGAGGCCTGGGGCATAGTAAAGAGGCTGTTGGAGCCTTGCAATTGGCCAATAAGGCCTGAGGTGCCTCATACAGCACCATACTGCAGAGAATGCAAAGAGGTCTGGCAAAGGGCCTACAGATCAGAGAGCTTGAGTAAGGTTCAGTAATTCAGGACTAAGCAGAAGTTAGTGGGCAGCCTCCTGAGTTTTTTTCCATCAAAGACATGGCAGATGAGATAAAAGGGTGCCCTTGGGGCAGCGCTTGCATAGTTGCAGACCTGCCAAGGGCATCACAGCCACCCCTGGAGATCTGGCTCCATGACGACAACCACCATACGTTCTTTTTCTACTATTGTGTATACTTGCTCATGAGGATGTGATTTACATAGGCTATAGGGTGTTCCTTCCCTCTGTCTTATTGTGACAACATGGCCCCTATCTCCATGTTGGAGGCATCAGTTTGCACCCAAAAAGGCTTTGTAAAGTCAGGGGCATGTATCACTGGGTGTGCACACAAGACCCCTTTCACTTTCTGGAATGCTTCCCCTCTGTCC
>NW_017728886.1:111638879-111654680 GCF_001723895.1 Crocodylus porosus
TGGGGAACTACGTTCTTGTCAGTGCAGAGGCAGAAAACAATCTTGGAGTCGTCATTGATGCCAAGATGAACATGGGCCGGCAGTGTGGGGATGCAGTCAGGAAGGCCAACCACACTTTGTCATGCATCCAGCATCTCAAGCAGGTCCAGGGAGGTGATACTCCCTCTCTATGTGGGAGTATAAGAACACCCACTTGTTAATTTGACAAATGCCCATGTTGGCCACCATCTTGGGACTGCCCTGTCACATGGTTCCTGGGTTATTGACATCACAAACCCTGCCCCCTTTTTCCCTTATATGCTGTGTGACATCACACCCCCTGCCCTGGTCACATGTTGGGTGACATCACAAACCCCACCCCTGCCTCCCAGGTCATGACATATGACTTCACAAACCCTGTCCCTGGTCATATGAGGTGTGACATCACAAACTCTGCCCTAAACCCAGTCACCTGATGCACATATCAGAAACTCCGCCCCACTCGTCACTCACATGCTGCATAACATCACAAACTCTGCCCCAACCTCCAGTCACATGACATGTGACATCACAAACCCTGACCCTCCCCAGTCATGTGATGAGTGACATCACAAGCCCCACCCACCCCAGTCACATGATGTGTGATATCAGAAACCAACCCCTGCCCCTTGTCACATGTGTGACACCAAGAAACCCACCCCAACCTGCTTACATAGTGCATGACACCACCATCACATGGTCCATGACATCAGAAGGACAGACCATTCAGGCCCCAAAGCTCACCCCTCATGCTTCAAGACCTGCCCTAGACCACATAAAACAGTTATGACCTATCAGGACCCAGACCACAACACTGGCTTCAGAATTCCCCACCCCATCACATGATGTGTGATATAAGAAGGGTTGCCCAACAGGCCCAACCCCCCACCCCATTCCATATGCTGCACAGCACCACCCTAGCCCACCAGGCACAGGTACAGCCTATTGGGTAGTTGGAGGGTTGTGGTCCCTCTAACAACCCACCCCACCACCCTCAACTAATCAGTGGGAGGTTTCAGATGCGTCAGATCTCCCCAAGAAAGGTGCTGAACCACCCAGAGTGAGTAGAGGGGTGCCGCTTAGGCTGTAAGCCCACTCAGTCTATCTGCTTTCCCAAGCAGGCCCTCTGTTTGTCTGAGACCATGCTAAGGCAAGCAGGGGCAGATGTGGATTCTTACACTATGCCTGCAAGACCCCAAGACTTGTTAGATGTCCGCACAGAAAGTGTTAACATAGAAATAGTTTTGAAGAGGATAGCCCCCTATGCCAAAGATTCTCTGAGATGCCTAAACCTGGTCTGGAAGCCCATGTGAATATGCAAGAGGAAACCTGTGAGCCAGAGACCCAGGCCACCAAAGGAGACTTTGAAAATTTGGAAGAAGAGGGTGGCCTTGTGCCAGAGCCTCTTTGGAAGGGAAGAGGAATACTTGTCTGCTTTTAGACTGTAATTAACTCTGAATTTCCTGCCTTTTTAACTATTTGTTTCACATTCCTCTAGGGTGTTTTTCCCCTAAGTTTTAATACATATTTGCAACCTAAACTTAAGCTTAACCTGTTTTTATTTCATTGGTGTATTAGAATTGTGTATTGAATTTCCATAGTTCTGTACTTCATTACTGCAATAGAATATAATTTGGAGGAGTCTCCTGGGCTCACAACAAACAAATCCTTTTGCAATGACATATTTAAATGCAAACTACCAAACAGGAAAACAAATAGCAAGGTCATCACACTGCTAAAATCTTTGTATTTTTTGACCAAAAAGCTTTGGTTTTATGTGTTTGCTAATGTAAAACCAGCTATCAAGGGAGCAGCATGCCAGTTATAAACTTATTAGGTGTAAAACTGCCTGCTAGGTCTTTTCTGTTTTCAGCTCAACTAAGTCTGAATTTCTCAGAAAGTTTTTTAAAAAGCCCTTCAAGGAAGGTATGTAAATAAAAGAGAGGAAATTATTCAGACTTAGGAGATGGTGGGGCTGTGAGCAATAAAGGAAAGCATTAATTTCTCTCAGTATTCTTAATGCTTTTATTGCCTGCCTTAATACATGCAAATATTAGAGATATATTACCCAAAATAAGTAATATAATGCATCATTAAACACATTACCTTGTAAATAATTAAGAAGTGCAATGTTAAAACTTCTGATAGAATGTAATTACTGTACTCCACAGAAAAATCAATGACTGCTCAAGCAGGGTAAGTAAACATAAAAAGAAATGCTTCCTGAATATACAAAGTTAATTGTTTTATTTATTTATTTATTTGGGGGAGAGGGTTTTTTGACATTGTGGGCCTGCCTTAAAGAAATTCTGGCCTGTTGACAGGAATATATTTCCCCAAATTATCCCCTGTAAAGAGGTTTCACATTTAAGTAATGAAAAATACCGTCTACTACACATAGCAGTGACTGCAGTGTATTTACTGATATCCATAGCATTTTTAAACTAGCCTCTGGGATACCAGAAGAAGTCTAACCACAGCAGCATAGAGCTCAACATGGGACAATGACCTCATTTCTCTGGTGGGTTCTGCTGTCCATGCTGACCTCCTGTGTTGCCATGACTAGATTAGCCCTTTCTGCTCAAGAAGGTTCACTAGGGAATCTCTGTATCATGGGCAACTGGTGCCTCCTGAGTCTGGGGGGGGCACCAGATCACCAACTGGGGGGGGGGGCACATGCACCTGTGTGCACCCCCTACACATCACCAATGCTCTGTATTTTGCTGCTGTCACGACTGTGATTTCCATGTAGACACTGGAGGTCTGCTAAGGTCTGAATAAAAATGTGAGAAGCAGAAGATTCTATTTGATCTGATCTTGAAAAGTGAGAATTCCCATGGTGGAAATGAAATCTGAAGAAACCATTGAGGGTTACTCAGCTGATCTAAACAAAATTATTTAATTAGTTTACTATTGCTTTAATATCAATTTGCCCTAGGCACTCCAAGCAGCATTGAGGGTGTATTGCACTGACCAATTTACAAAAAAACAAGTATATTCTTCTCCCCAGATGTCAATCAACACATAGATGCAAAGTGAACATTGACTTTTCCGCTGACTTCAAGGAGGCAAGCATTTCACCTGCTGTTTCCTGAGAGGCAGATTATCACCCTTCTTTCTCATCTCACAGGCCTGGAGGGCCTATAACTGCCTGAAATACAGCCTTCCATCTCCTGTCTTGAGCAGTCTCCTTCCATCTTGTTGCACCTTTGCCTATCCCTTCCAGATCAGTTAGACTCAGCCAACAATGGGAAGATATCTCAGAGTCTGATGCCCTCCACCTCACCTTCCAAAATCTGCCTCACATGCTTTTTCTCTTAGATTTGTAGATTGTAAGACTGGAAAGGGACCTTGGAAGATCATCAGGTACAGCCCCCTACACCAAGCAGGAAAGACAACTGAGGTGAAGTGACCCCAGCAAGGTGACTGTCCAGTCTCCTCTTGAAGATTTCCAGAGTAAGTGATTGCACCACCTCTGGAGGGAGCTTATTCCACAGTTTGGACACCCTAACTGTGAAACCTAATGTTGAATCTGAAATGGTCTTCCAGGAGTTTGTGGCCATTACTCCTGGTTATCCGCAATTGTGCCCTGGTGAACAGCTGTTCACTGAGCCCTTGATGTACTCTCCTAATGTAGCGGTAAAGTGCTGCCAAGTCCCCTCTCAGTTTTCCCTTTTCAGGCTGAAGAGTCCCCAGTCCCTCAACCTTTCTTCATATGGCTTGCCATTCAAGCCTCTGATCATACAGGTGGCTCTTCTGTGGACTGTCTTCAAGTTTGTTCATGTCCTTGTGTGGTGCCCAGAACTGGACGCAGTACGCCAACTGCGGTATCATGAGTGCTGAGTAGAATGGAAGAATCACTTCCTTGGTTTTGCTGGAGATGCATTGATTGATGCATGCCAATATATTATCTGCCCTACAGTGTCACACTGCTGGCTCATATTCATTCTGTGGTCTATTATAACCCCCAATCCTTTTCATTCATGGTGCTGGTCAGTTTGGCACCACCAAACCTTTCAGTGTACAGGGAGTTGTTTGTCCCCAAATGGAGCATGTTACATTTCTCAGTGTTGAACTTCACCTGGTTCTGATCCTCCCAGCTTGCTTGCCTGTCCAGATCCACCTGCATCTGTAGCTTATCTTCAAGTGTGACCATGCTTCCCCATAACTTGGTGTTGTCTGTGAACTTGGCCAGTGAGCTCTTCACCTCCACACCCAAACCATTGATAAAGATGTTGAAGAATACTGGACCAAGCACCAACCGCTATGGGACAACACTGGCCACTTCTTGCTAGGGCAACTCAGATCCATTCATTAGGACTATCTGGGTCCTATCTTGCAGCCAGTTCACTGTCTTGGAGTCAAGCCAACAATCGTCCAATGTTCTCACAAGGACATAGTGGGATTCCAGATAAACGGTTTTTTGGAAGTCAAGATATACAATGTCAAGCTCCTCTCTCTTGTCCAGGTGGTGAGTTACCTCATCATAAAAGGAGATGATGAGGTTAGTAAGTCAATACCTGCCCACAATGAAGCCATGCTGGCTGTCATTCAGAATCCTACCTTCTGCAAGCTTATCACAGATAGACTCCTTAATAAATTTTTCTAGGATTTTCCCCGGAACAGAAGTTAGGCTAATTGGCTCATAGTTACCCAGGTCCTCCCTCCTGCCCTTCTTGTGAATAGGTACAACCTTGGCCCTTTTCCAGTCCTCAAGGGCCTACCCAGAGCTTCACGAGTTTTGGAAGAATTTTGCCAGGGGTTCTGCGATGACTTCAGCCAGCTCCATCAGCACTCTTCGATGAAGTTTGTCCAGTCTTGCTGACTTATATATGTCTAATTTTTTTAATTGATCACACACCAATTCTACAGCAATAGTAGGAAGGCAGTCATTCCTACCCTGCTCATTCTGCACCCTATGTGGCGTGACTTTCCCCTTGGCCTGGTGAAATACTGAGGCAAAATAGTTATTTAGGAGTTCAGTTTTCTCCTGAGTGCTGGTAACCAGCTATCCTGAGTTGTTAAACAATGGCACCCACTCCCATTTGTTTTTCTCCTGTCCTAAAGAAGGACTTCTTGTTGTCCTTGATTCCCATTGCTAATCTGAGTTCAGTTGCCGCTTTAGACTTTCTTATCTGTTTCCTACAAGTGCAGGCCATTGTTGTATAGTCCTTCTTGGGACCTGCACCAAGCTTCCATAGTTTACATGTCTCTTTCTTCTTTCTTAAGAGGACCATGATTTCCCTATTTAGCTAAGAGGGCTTCCCAGTCCTTCTGTTTCTTTTTGTCCACATGCAAATGGACTTCCTTTTTTGCTTCAAGAACTGTGTCTTTAAGGACTTATGCTATGCCCTGCCCATTTAATTCTCTGGGCTCTTATTTTGCTTTATCCAGTATTATTTTAAAAGGAAGGTCAATATGAGCAACTCCTGCCTGTCCTTCTATTTAGCCTTCACTAGAAGCATGGATAGATCCAGGCCCTGAAGAGGGGGTCAGAGGAGGAGAGCTTAGCAAAAGCAGCTCAGCTGAGAAGTGTTGATCCCAACACATGGACAGAAGACGCTGAGGAAATAGTATAAGAAATTGACAGATGCTTAGTTGAGACAAATCTTAAGCACACACAGCTCATAGCCTCTGATGACTACCATGGGGAAAACTGCCTTTTTGTGTGAATAAGGCTTCAGTGGAGAGGTAGCCATGTTAGACTGAAGTTAGACAAAAGTCAAGGCAGTGTGACACCTTAGAGTCTAACTGGTTCAGAGCGGCACAAGCTTTCATAGGCAACAGCCTATTTTGCTAGGTGAAGTAGGTTACTGTTTCAGTAGAGTTAGTCTTGAGTTTGTGTTCCCATATTTGTGTTCATACTTGGGGAATTATCCCCCTTTGGAAGCCTGTTGATTATAGAGACTTTCAGGATATGCTGTGAGACTAAGTCAATCAGTTTGCCATTGGATTCTTTCTTTGTTTTGTTTCTAATTGTATATTTTGTTGTTGTTACTTCAGTGTGTTTTTGATAAATTATGTTAATCTCCCTAATAGAGTGCTGTGGCAACAGGTGATATAGAAATTAATCAGATAAATCAGGGGTGAGCAAAATATGGCCCGTGAGACAGACCCAGCCCACCAGGGCATTCTATCTTGCCTGCAGGGCCCTAAAAAAATTAGTAAATTAATATTTATTTGCTCCTGGCTGCCTGTCAAAGATGACAGGAGCCAGGGCAGTAGGGCCCAGAGGGAGCCCGCAGGACTGAGCAGTTCAGCCCTGTTCCACCCCCAGCCATTTCCCTGATTTCCTGCCCCCACACTGCTCCAGCACCATGTGGCCCCAGGTTGCATTGCTGGACTGGGGAGCACGGGCCATACTGGTATCCTGGGGCCAGGAGTGGGAGGGATGTGTATGTAGGCAGGGGCAGGGGGTATGCACACGCACGTGTGTGTTTGGGTGGTGAGTCCCACATGCACACCCCCCCTTGCACTACCATACACACAGACCCCCACACCCCTTCACACACCCCAGCCACCCGCCTCCCACACAAAAATCCCATACCCACCCACACCCCACATATCCACACACTCACATGCTCCCTCACCCCACATCTATCCACCCCCACAGACACACCCACACCCTCCCCCACATACTCACACACCCACAGCCCCCTACAAACCTATACCCATCCCCCACAACATACCAGAGTAAGACTTCATTATAAGCTATTGTGCAATCACCTTTATGTACACTACACAAACGCATGTAAATCAGGACAAATATATTTTTTAAAATCAAATAAATGACTGTTGTAGATGTTTTCTTTTAGAATATAATTTGATATTTTTCTGGTTTCCAGATAGCAAAACCCCTTGCTGAAAGGAGTACTTCCAGGGACAAGGGAAGGAACTCCTGGCAGCAAAGGTTAGGGATTAGGGAGTGGGACTTCCAGTCACAAGATGGCAACCAGGGGGAGGGGCACCTGTCAAGGGGTGGGGCTACCTATGAGGTCTTCTACAGCTTGCCCAAACTTGGTAAGCGGCCCTCCGCCCAAAATAATTTCCCACCCCTATGATAAATTAACAATATGGTTAAGTATTCATTGTTATTTGCACTCGTTAAAATTAATAATTTTAAAATTAAAGTTAAAATTAATCAGTTTAATGAGGGCCTGGCAAGTATGTGTCAATATCTGGGTAACTGCCAAAACTACATAATTCTAGTAAGGACAGCTTACTTCACATCCAGCTATTTTTTTTTTCTTTTAAACTTCATAAGAATTAAATATTTCCACAACCTTTTGTCTTTTGGAAACACCTAAAAAGCAGCATCTTAGTTTTAGTCTACAGGCTTTATCATTGTGGTATCTAAGCACCTCACAGTCATGCATTAAGCAACATGATTCACATCTGCCATTTGAGATTCAGTCTTTTTTCCATCTTTTCCTCAAGAGAAAATTGTACATGTACACTGCAGTGTGGGGTTTTGGCTGTGGCTTAATGTGTATTTTTTTTAAATTAAAATGTTTGTGCTTCATATTTATACTATCATAGGTGATGAAGCCCAGCTTGCACTTCAAACCGTAAGGCAGTGAGAGGTCAGGCTCTGTGGTTGCAACCTCACTGCAACGTGGCCAGTGACAAACAAAAACTCATGGCCTGAGATGCTGCAGTGCATAAAAGGCTTGATGGTTTTTATTGTTAAAGAATTAAGTATTAGGCTCACTTCATTTTATCTACAATTCATGACTAGATCATTAACATGGAGATTGTCTCTGGCTGATAAATTTTTTATTGAAGAAGGAATATATATCATCATTTTCAAATATTCCTTCAATAATGAAATATTCTCACATACTGGATAATTTTCTTGAAGCCTGCACTGCTGTGAAAGATTTTTCCCCATAATACCTTCTTTTTATTTCTCGTGGCAAAAGAAATGAAGATTGACATTGATGGGTCTTCATTTAATTATTCTGTGATTACTGAAACTGTAAAGGAGGGCTGGCAGCTCATGTCAATGTATTTTATGGCTTTATTTCATAGCATATAGTACCACATCCTTGATATTAATATTCATCTAAACCTTTCCAGCACCTTAATCTTCCTTTTAATGTTGATCACAATATAATTGCTTTGATTTTGTGTTAACCAAGTCATTAAATACAAACATTTCTTTTATCAGCCTATAATAGGTACATGTTTTAGGACACTTTTAAAATCATTGAACCTTTACTATGTGCATGTAATTTCAGCCTTCATGTTTTTAATTGTTATTGAAGAGAAGTTTGAGTTCATAAAGAGAAGTTTGTGTATACCTACTTCATGTTTACAATAGAGCCATATATAGATGAGGAGAGTGATTTCACGACATTTGGCATTCTGTTTCAGGTGATTTAGGGATGAAGGCTTGTTATTTTGTGCAACAGAGAGTGTAAAGAGCTACTTCTACTTGAACTTCTGAGTTTACAAAACAAGCAAAAGCAGTGCTTAAAATTAGAATAATACGTTTGAGAAGAAGAGTAGAATATGAGATTACACAGACGCATACAACCATATGCACTTGATTCTTTGCATTGTAATGTGAAACTTATGAGTCCCAGGGGAAGAGAGAAGGAAGCTGTGGTCAACTAACAGTGATAGCAAACATCTTCTAAAAAGAAAAGCAGGAAGCGTGATATTCCCTTTCCTCTGCAGGGTTGTGTCCTCACAAAACTATGTCAATTTTTCATAGCACTCTTTTTAACTTAATGTGGTTCATTTTAATGTATTATAACTTTGTATGTCTCAATAACTTTATCACTATACTATACTATTGTGAATAGTAAAATGTGCCTAGCCCACAGTCTAAGCAGCTGTCACTGATGGACCACATCCCATCCCTTCAATGTCAGGAGAAAAGGAAGCAGGAGTGAGGGAAAAAGAACAGTATGATCTAACTGGAAGAAGGGTTAATTCAAAGCATATCCCTGTTTCTTATCCAGTCCTTTGCTCGCCTCCTATATTTATATTGTAAGTTCTTGTACCTTGATTGTACCTAGCATGTTGGGGCAATTCTTTAAGTGGGAGCTTCTTGTTTCTGAGAGATTACCAATAAAATAATAAACCTGAATGTATTATTTTGACCAAGATAAGATGATGTCAGCATAGTCCAGTTCTGCTTATGCATAGACACCAAATGCCGTATCTGTACTGTCTCACTTTCTTTCATTTAAAAAAAGTCAATTTCAGACACTTGCATTAATCTATAAACTAAACAGGAAAGTGTTTAATGCCTGTGGAGGGTAATGAGCCCTTGGAACAATTTACTTAGGAAACAGGTGGATTCTCTACCCTGTTAAATTTTTAAACCAAGACTAAACAGTTGTCCTAAAAGTTGTGCTCAAGGTCCAACAGAAAAAAAGGGCACAATGCAAAGATTTTTGGATGAAATTCTATGCCATAGGGTATTATGTAGAAGACCAGACTCGCAGATTCATAGATTGTTAGGCTGGAAGGGACCTCAGAAGCTCATCAAGTCTAGCCCTGTGCACCAAGCAGGAAAGATGACTGAGGTCAAGTGAGCCCAGCAAGGTGACTGTCCAGTCTTCTCCTGAAGATTTCCAGGGTAGGCGATTGCACCACCTCTGGAGGGAGCTTATTTCACAGTCTGGACACCCTAACTGAGAAGAGGTTTTTCCTAATGTTGAGCTTGAAGCAGTCTTCCAGGAATTTGTGGCCATTACATCTGGTTCTCCCCAAGGGAGAACAGTTGTTCACCGAGCCGCTGATGTACTCCCCTGATGTAGCGGTAAACTGCTCCCAAGTCCCCTCTCAGTCTTCTCTTCTTCCGGCTAAAGAGTCCTAGGTCCCTCAGCCTTTTCTCGTATGGGTTGCCATGCAAGCTTTTAATTATACAAGAGGCCCTTCTCTGGACTCTCTCTAGTTGTACCATTGTTACACAAATTGCCAATTGCCCAAATCATGAGCAAGACTTTATAAGGGAGGATAAGGCAAAATACTGTGTTTATTGATTAAGTGTTTAATACACACACACACCACATTCATACCCCAATTTCTGTTCTGTGTTGGTATACATCACCAGTCTTATCAATACTCAGACCAACTTGGTGGCCAGCCAGCTTGATCATGAGTAGGGAGCCGGGCTCCTGCCAGTCCATCTCATTAGACAAACCAATGCTCCAGGATGACATGCAGAACAAGACGCAAAATCAATATGTCTCACCCCATCTTTTATAGCCTTGTCAGTTCACCCAGTCCTCTGGGATTTTGCTGTGTTATCACTGTGTTCTTCCTTGAAGGTGGATTGCTGTTGCTCTCTCACTGTTCTGGGGTGGATTTTTCTTGTTTTGGTCTTTTATCTGTCTGCATTCTTCAGCCAGTCACCAGCTGATGTTTTTCTTTTTCATGGACACACTCTTACCCATTCTCTCACACATACTGCATACAAAGGTTGAACACTTAGGTCAAGCTACAGAGCAATACAAAATGAAGTTTAAGGCAAGGCAAAACTCAAGAAAATACATAAGATTAAAAGCAATAGGCAAAAAGTCTGTGTATAACACCATGTCCCTGTTAAAGTGTGGCACCCAGAACTGGACGCAGTACTCCAGCTGGGGTCTCACCCGTGCTGAGTAGAGTGATAGAATCGCCTCCTTGGTCTTGCTGGAGATGCATTGATTGATGCATGACAGAGTATTATTTGCCCTGCTGGCAACAGAGTCACTTTGCCAGTTCATATTCATGCTGTGTCTATTATTACCACCAGGTCTCTTTCACTCTTTGTGCTGGTCAGGTTGCCGTTGCCAAGCCTGTATGTGTGCAGGGGATTCTTTGTCCCCAGGTGGAGTACTTTACATTTCGTGATGTTGAACTTCAACTGGTTCCCACTCGCCCAACTTGCTAGCCTGTCTATATCCACCTGTATCTGTAGCCTATCTTCAAGAGTGACCACACTTCCTAATAACTTGGTGTCATCTGCAAACTTGGTCAGTGAGCTCTTCACCCCCTCATTCAAATCATTGATGATGATGTTGAAAAGTACAGGACCAAGCACTGACCCTTGTGGGATCACTGCCCACTTCTTGCCAAAATGACACAGATCCATTCATTAGGACTCTCTAGGTCCCAACCCGTAGCCAGGTTCATACCCATCCAACCACTTCATAGTTAAGCCCGCTATTTTCCTATTTTCTCGTGAGAACATCATGGGATGCCAGATCAAAGGCCTTTTGGAAGTCAAAGTATACAATATCCACCACTTCTCTCTTATCCAGGTGGCAAGTCACCCGATTGTAAAAGGAGATGAGGTTGGTTAGACAAGACCTGCCCACAGTGAAGCTATGCTTGCTGTCATTCAGAATCCTACCTTCTGCAGGCCTATCGCCCATAGACTTCTTAATGAATTTTTCCAGGATTTTCCCTGGGATAGAAGTTCAGTTAATTGGCTTATAGTTACCTGGGTCCTTCCTTCTCCTCCTCTTCTTGAAAATGGGCACAACATTGGCCCTCTTCTGATCCTCAGGGTCCTCTCTGGAGCGCCATGAGTTTTGGAAGAGTTTTGCCAAGAGTTCTGCAATGATGTCTGCCAGCTCCTGTAGCACACTCGGATGGATTTCATCTGGTCCTGCTGACTTATGTATGTCTAATTTCTTTAACTGATCACACACCAGTTCTACAGCAGCAGTAGGGATTGCAGTCATTTCTGTCCTGCTCATTCTGTACCTTATTTGGCATGATTTTTCCCATGACCCAGTGAAACATCAAGGCAAGGTAGTCATTCAGGAGTTCAGTTTTCTCCTGAGTGCTGGTAACCAGCTGTCCTGAGTTGTTGAGCAATGGCCCCACACTCCCATTTGTTTTTCTCCTGTTCCCTATATACCTAAAGAAGGACTTCCTGTTGTCCTTGATTCCCACAGCTAATCTAAGTTCAGTTGCCATCTTAGCCTTTCTAATTTGTTCCCTACAAGTGCGGGCCATTGTTGTATTGTCCTTCTTAGGGCCTTTCTTGAAAGACTGAAAGACTTTAATTTCTTATTTAGTTTGCAGCAGTATCTGTATAACATCACCAAGTTTAAAGGTCCAAAATCTCCATAGAAATTCTCATAAACCAGCTCCTCGTCTGTAGAGAAATAGTGTGTGTTGACAGTGCTTTTGGGTTTATTGTGTAAAGTAGCAAAATATAAGCTGCTTTACATAGAGGGCTGCACCTCCTTCTTTCTTCCCTACCCAGTCCCTTCTATGTAGGGCATAGCCCTCCATGGCTATGCTCCAATCATGTAAGGAGTGCCACCAGGTCTCTCTAATCCCTATTAGGTCATACTGCCCATTGGAGAGAAGGAGGGCTAGCTTCTCCTGCTTGTTCCCCATGCTCCTGGCATTGGTGTACAGGCACCTGAGATGTGCATGAAGAGTGGTTGCTTCTTAAGGACAGGATCCTTGAAGCACAAAGGAAGTCCATTCCCGTGCAGAGAAAGGACAGCAGAAGGGCTGGGAAGCCCTCCTGGCTAAACAGGGAAATCACAGTCCTCCTTAGAAAGTAATTGTATGCACTTCTGGCTCTTTCATATGTGGCTCCTTCTGGCCTTAACCTTGGTGAAATTTTAAACCAAACCGAGAGTCTTTCCATCACCTTCTGTGTATGTTGGATCAGGTCTTATGATAGTAGGTCAGAAACAATATGTATAAAATTGTATTTAACATGCAGATCCCAATGAAATGCTAATTCTCAATAACACTTCATGATTTCAGGTAAGCCCTGGAGAAATCTTGTTTCATTTAGAGTCATTACAGTTGGCTTGAAAGAAGGCTCTGCCTGGAGTTCTGTGTAGCCAATTATTATGTAATAAAAATTACAGCTTGTTAACTGTAAACAGGTTTGGAGAAGCTAAGCTGTCAGAGATCACTCAGTGTAATGCTTTGGGTTGCAGCAAGGTAAAATAACTTGACCCTTAGTCTAGAGGAAAGAAAACCCTCTTACAAGGTAAAATATCTGAGAAAGGAAATACATATCCCTTATCAGTTTTTTAGTTTCTCTTGCTCATGAAGCTTGGTGTGACTTTCAATTTGACTGAACCATGTAACTTGAAATACCTGCACATAAGAATGTTGAAGTGATTGACTAAAGAGGTGGAAATAAATTCTAACCAAATGTCCATGTGTGGATTTATTTTCTGCTGCTACCTAAAAAAGGAGTCTCTACCATGCATTGAATGGATTAATGGAGAGTAAAGCATTATAGAGGCAAAGGCTATCAAATTGATAATATAAATTGGCAGAGGACATGTCAGACCATGATAAGGTCATTATGAGATATAAGGCTTGACTTAATACACCAAACAGTCGGTGCGATTCCATATTACAGGTTCAGCAGCCTGCCTAAGAATAGGATTAAAGGCTACAGTATCTTAGAACTACCGAGATATTAGATCTTCTTGTGTCATGTTTGATAAATCAGATCTCTTGGGAACAGGTTTGAACATGGTGCAATACTCTACTTAATAGTGACAATTTTAGCATGACCTGCTGCAGAAAGTATCTCATGTCTACGTGACTCTTTCTTGTTACGAGCGTCTCATATTATAAAGCATAATATAATGTATAAATGGAAGTTTGCATCTGAATTAAATATTACTTGGCATGATTAAATGACTGCTTGGGGGACGTTTGAGAGGGTGTCATACCATTTGCAAAGTATAAGGTATGAATGTGTTTGAGGCCTGAGTTCTGCAGTATGCTTGTTAAACACAATGCTGCCTCCTTAACCAAATATAATCTGTTTGGTTCAATTTTTTAAAATATTTAACTGCATGAATTAATGTATCTTCTGTTCAGCTGTTCATCTCCCTTCTCTACTTCTAGCAAAATTTAACAAAAACAAATAGCCTGGCAAAGTAGTCTGCTCCTACGTAATTCATAGTATTTAAAAGAGAAACATAATTTCCCTCAGACCATCCTGGTTAACAATCAGAATATAATGGTGATATTTTGAAAGTGCTAATACCTTCCATCCAAGTACTTGTCAATCTTGATTCATGTATTCCCACAGGTGAGTAAAAATAAGGAACCTGTAACTCTGGTTCACTGTCTTGCACCTAATCTTAGAGACACTGCTGGAAGTGAACCCTTGGAATGGAACCCCTTAGGACCCAACTTTCTGTCATTTGTATTAATCATAAGACCTTTCTACTTACTATTCCAAATTCAATATGCATAAATTATACAAACATTTTTAGCATCTCTTGAAACTCTAGACTTTGGACATGCCCAGTGTCCTGTCCAGTGATCACCATGTTGTCTGGGCCCAGGCCATGCTAGAACCCAGGCATCCCGGGTGAAGTGCCAAATACCTAAGCAGGAGAACCTGCACTTTGAGACCTGGGTGCAGGCCCTGGCTCGAGTGGTGGGCCCCCCGCAAGATCATGGTGGCCTCCTGCTTTCATGACTAGGGATTTTTTCTCCTTGCCTTGGAGGCCACCACACAAAAGGTAATGGAGAAGGGGCTTATGGTGGAGGATGAGTACATTCCCCTTGAGTCCCTAAAAGAGTTGGGGACCTGGGTGGTTCTCAGCCCTGCATCCCTAATTGTGCCCTGCTCCTGGGGTGCCAAAATCCCAGCCTCCGCCACGTGCACTCATTCCATCATCAGGTCATGATCCAGCTGGTGGTGGGAGTGCAGTTGAAGGCTAAGGGATACCCTGTGATTCCTTTTCAGGGGGCCCTGGTGAGGGTGTTCTATACGCTGGGGGACCTGCGGTGCTTCTCGTGCTGCACCCTGGGGCACTTGCATCATGAGTGCCCCATGGTCCAGGCACAGTAGGTCCCAATGGTGAGAGGGGTGCCCTTGCCCCTTCCCCCTGCTGGCCCCCCAGCACCCTACAACACCCAGCCCCCCCATGAGCTCAGGGGACCCCACCCCTCAACCAAGTTTGGTGCAGTCCCAGGGGGGTAGCAGCCAAGGGGAGAGAGGGAGTGGGCCCCCTCCCACCCCTAGCATTGTAACTACCCCACCTCCTACCCCCCACCTTCTCCTATAGGAGCTTGTCCGCCGAAAGACCACTCCATGACTGAGTGTGTTCCCTCTGGGTGCAAAGCCAAGTGGAAGGCCCAGATGCAACTAGAGCCCTCTGAAGTAGAGGAACCCCCTACCCCCACCTCCCAGGACCACCATGTGTATGGGAGGGAGCAGCCCAGTTTCCTGGGGCTTCATCTGCTGTGCCTGATGCTCCACCCCCAAGAAAGATAAAATGAGTAATCCCAGCGGAGAAGGCTTTGGGGCTGCTCGACAGTCCTGAGTAGGAGCCCATGAATGAAACCCCTCAGTCTACTGGCCAGGGCCTAGCCCCTGAGACCACAGGCACTGAGACTGAGGCCTGAGCTGACCGAATGGTAGGTCCAACAGTGAAGCCTTCCCCCTCTGATAATCTGTGGGAGATGGGGACCCTGGGGCTCACTCTGGTGAGTCCTGAAGGGAGAAGTGCTCCCTTCCAGGACCCTGAGGCAGGCACCGACACCACTCCAATGTCTGACAGGTCTCCTCCCCCACCCCAGGAAAAACCTTGCTACTAGTCCGCCTTATGATCCCACACCATAGGAGGTTGAGGTGGGGTCCCCTGACCAACAGGCTGATCTTGTTGGGGAACCCAAGCAAACCCCCTGGGATTCCAGCACTGCCCTGCTATCTGGTGAGGGAGTCCCACCCACCCCCTTACTCCCACCCCTGTCCCAAGGGGCTGTAGAGCTCTCCCAATTCCAACCAGATTCTGGGGGGTTCAGACAGTGCATAAAGAGCCCACTAAG
>NW_017728886.1:111655035-111657035 GCF_001723895.1 Crocodylus porosus
CTAAAATCCCCCTCCACTCCTGACACCCCCCAACATCCCCCTGCCACTCCTTTCACCCCTTGACATCTCCCACCACTCCTCACACCCATCCACATCCATAACCTCCCCCTATGTCCCTAACTTACCCATGATAGCACCCAGGGCAGTAGGAGCACCATAGAGATGCTCTGGTCAGAAACCAGAGTGTCTTTCTTGGACTGACTTCCGGGTTGCCTAAGGGCACAGTCAGAAACCATGCCCTGCCATGATTTTTTCCCCCAAGTTTTATTTTGGTACCTGGATTTCCTGAAAAGGAAACTTCTCAGTGCTGTCAAGTAAACTTTTATCTATTGCAGGTCACAGGATTCAAACAAAAAAGCAGGCATGAGAAGCAGGAGGCCCTCTTGCTGGGGAACCCCAGCCTCTGCCACGTACACTTATTCTGTCACTAGGTCATGATCCAACTGGTGGCAGGAGTGCACCTGGAGAAAGGGGGGTGCCTTGTGATTCCTTTTCAGGGGGCCCTGGAAAAGGTATTTTATATGCTGGGGGACCTGCGGTGCTTCCAGTGCCGCACCCGGGGGCACTTGCATCACTACCCACCTGAGCCTTACGGAAAACATGCCCTGCCAGCCCAACATACAGCTAGTTTGCCTCTGCACAAGAGCCATGTGTCCAGGAGCCATGCCTAAGGCCAAGCCAGCTCCGTTCAGCATGTCCAGTGCCTGGGTCACACAGCACCACATTGCCGTTGGCTGTGCCTCTGGCACCATGGGCAGGGGGGCTGGGGGTGGAGAAGACGTGACAGCCCCTGCTTGAGCCCCTCCACAAACCCACCCACAGATCACACATGCCCCACCACCACTCCCCACGCTGCTGACATTCCCCTGCCATCACCTGTACGCCCCCGACACTACCCACCACTTCCTATACTCCCTGACTTCCCCTGCCACTCCTCACACTCCCTCATCCCCCTGCCACTCCTCACACCCACCCACACCCATAAATACCCCTCCACCCCCATGTCCCTAACTTACCCATGACAGTGCCTGGGGCAGCAAGAGCACCATAGAGACACTCTGGCCATAAACCAGAGCATCTCTATGGAGGACTGACTCCTGGATTACCTCGTGCCCTGCCCCGCTCTTTTCATCCGGGTTTTAGTTTGGTACCTGGATTTCTACGTAACAAATTTTGAGCCCGTGCTGCAAATATACAACGCGGGGAACATTTTTTGTTCTTGGCATAAATCTTACGGCATCTCAAACTCCTTTGAGATGCCACAAGAGGCACATGCGGGCTCATCAGGACATGCCCTATGAGCTTAGTTTCAGTAAACTGTGGAAACAAGATCTGGTGTGTATCACTAAGCAGAACTATTTTAATTAATGTTTGCATTTACAATTAAAATATTCATTAAGGTTCTGGTTTTACACATATCACTATTTTGAGTGCATGTTGCTTTTCAAGAATTCTAAAACAAATGGGCAAAATCCCAACTATTAGAAACCCAGAAATTAGTCTAAGAGGCATGCCTTCCCTTCTTTTTTGTCACTCAATTGCTTAAGCTCTTTTTGGTCTTTCCAAATCAAAAATTTTAAAAACAATTTTAGTAACCTGAAAAACATACCACTGTAACTCATCTACTGATTATCAATACCTGGATCATAACCATTTTATTTTCCTTTTTTGTAGCGTCCTGTTACACAGCTGTAGGTGTATTTACATTAGATATTTAAAAACCCAAGCTTTACGCTAAATTTTTAGTGACAGTTCATCACATATTTGAGTCCTCCAGTGAAGCAGCCTAGTTTTGCCTATTACTATAATTAAACCTGAATTCACAGTTTCATAGTTTCTAGTGTTGGAAGGGACCTAAGTAGATCATCTAGTTTGACCCCCTGCCATGGCAGGAAAGAGTACTGGGGTCAAACGACCCCAGCAAGGTGTTCACCCAACCTCCTTTTAAAAACCCCCAGGGTAGGAGCCTGCACCACTTCTCTTGGCAGTTGGTTCCAGAT
>NW_017728886.1:111657382-111701621 GCF_001723895.1 Crocodylus porosus
GGACCTGCCTCTAATGAACCCGTGTTGGTTGCCCCTAAGCATAATTTCCCCTGCTGGCCCCTTGTGGACATATGCCAGAATAATTCTCTCAAAAAGCTTACTCAGGATCGAGGTAAGACTAACTGGCCTATAGTTATTCATTTTCTGTCTTTTAACTGCTTGCGGTACTCCATTAGTCAGGGGCATGCCTTGTTTTGGATCTTCTCTTGGGGTAACATTGTCAGTCCCAGGCTACCTAGAGAAATACAAATCCATAGAATGGTAATTCCACCATGCTTTTTCATAGAACCAACCAAAAAAAAAGGAAAAATATAACATGTTTTGTTGAGATTCTATTATTTTAAGTATTGTTGTGCAGTAACATACTTACACATGCTGCTTTGCCAGACACACATAAAGGCATGGTTCCTTTTCCAGTCTGGCACAATATGGACAATCTTTCAACTAAAGGCAGGAGCAGTATTATTAGTAGTCAAAAAAAAAACCCTTCAGGAAGGATACATAAGAGATATGGCTATAAGAATGGAAGTGGCATTTGGCTAAGCAAGAGTTGTAGGACTGTTTTAACACTAAGAGGCAGCTGCAATTAGGTAGCTGCTAACCATCACTGTACTCATACAACTAGGGGCATGTCTTTTTGAGTCATTGCAGATATACCCAGACTAGTTCTGTACAAGTTAACTCAGGTACCAGAAGTAGAACCTGCATGTTAACATGGCTCTCCACCCACGCCAATATACATTTCTTGAGATTAAGAGAAGAGTGAGGATAACTGGGAAAAGAAGGCAAGGCTCAAGTGTACAGATACAAGGTTTCAAGCAGATATCACAGTAATCAGAAACCACAGAAATTATGAAAGGTGGGAAGAGTAGAAATAGATTTGGGAGAAGAGGATGAAGTTGACCAATGACAGAGGAAAGTACCTGCTGAAGAGTTATTCATCAGGTTTTTTGTGAGGCCCAAAAGGAACTGACTTTTAAATATCAGATCTTAGAATAGTTGCTGTCAACCCATAATTTCTCAGATCCCCCTCTTTGTAGAGAAAACATACTGTACAAGTGTGTGACTGATCTGCGGCTTTTGTGTTTTTATTTGAGAAATGTAACTTTCAGAATTTACTAAGTTCTTGCCAAGAAACCTTTCTTTCCCAAATTGAAGGCATCATATTCACCATTAGTCACTCATCGAAGAAATAAATACAACTTTTATAAATTGCTATCAGAGTGTGAAGAGAAGATCATTTGGTCTGTTATAAAAAAAAGTTGAGCTTGGGATTTTTTCTATACTTATTGACCCATAATAAATGAATGTACTGAACTTCAAGCTTCTAGCTTAACAGAATCCTGAAAATTAAATGTCATTCAGTGAGTGAGATATTGCAAACATCTGTAATATATTATATAGGGATCCTTGAAATTTTTAAAACGAAGCTCTGCAAAATCGTACTCAATTTTTTCTCCTAAATAATAGGTGATCAGTCACTGAAAAAATATTCAGTATATATAGTATGAAGGAGCATAGTTTGATATTATGTTCATTTTAATTCCAGCGACACTGAAGTTGCCCCCCCATAAGCTAAACACCCTTTCAAGAATTTTTTTCTAGTTCCTACCTTCATACAATCTTTCAGATTACTAGTGGTATTTATCCAAATGTTTAGTCTCTGTTTGTGGCCCTATTTAAAATCTCAGCACCGTAACTATGCTTTATTACAACCCAGCAACCAGGTGTCTGACTTGTTTGTATCCAAGATTTTGCCTTCGTGCTTCTCCATTGAGTGCCCATCGTGTTGCTGATAGTATCTATGTAATGCAAATAGTGGTAATATTAATATGGAACCTTATGTTCCTGCTCCCTGATATTATTTGCTGTACTGTCTATGTACAGTACCATCTGTGTACATTAGTTCCTTTTTCATGACACTAGTTGATTAGTCTCATAATTTTGGCACAGAAATGTTTTTTTATAGTACTGTCAAACAGTAGGGGACCTAAGGGCATCCGTAGCAGAAGCCTTTACGAACCAAAAATGTTACGTTAGGAGACCTTTAGTAATAATCAAAGTCTTAACATTGTAGTCATCTGGTGAATCTGTTTCTAAATCCCAATTTACTGACTACATGGAAGAAATCCTAATGTAAACTGCCTTACAGTTGACAGGTATTTGATCATTTTAAAATGTATATGTTTTTAAGCAGAATTTATTAAGCTGATAAGGAGTCTGGAATTGTTATATGAAGTGTCTCATTTTGAAATTTTGACAGGAAAATTATTAGGTAAAATGCATTTAAGCCTCAATGCCAATACTTTTGATAATTTCCATTTGTCTTGAGTCAATGAAATAAGCTTGTAATTGTTGAAGTTTCCCATCTCTCTCTCTCTGCCTTCAGAACAAAAAGATATAATAGCATTCCTAAAAGCTACTGGCACTTTTTCATTCACAATTCTTTTGCTAAGTAGCATAATATATACAAGATTTAACTCTGATTCTCTTTACTTAAAGATAAGATAAAAATTTGCAAGGAATGTAGCAGATCTCAATATTTTAACAATGTAAGGATTAGTTACTTTTCATGCTCATTCTATATCCTTTTTAATTTTTCATCTACAAAAGTGTCTTGGGGTACTTGTTTAAAAGTATTATCTCTTAGGATACAATTAGGAAAATTAAATATCAAAAAGCACACCTATTCCTGAGAATGTGAAACTTTTTTTGTAATTGAGACTCAATTGCAATATTTTTTAATTTTTAATATTTTTTAAACCTGTGTTTATGTATGTATCTGCATATAACCACAATTGTTCCTTTGGCTTGAGTGGTTAACTACATGTAATGTATTAAAAAAATGTACACACAATCTTTTCCTGAACACAGCGGAAAAAAGCAACAGCAACAATTCTGAAGTATTTTCCTATAACAAGCCTTGTGCCTAAGAAGCTTTGTCTTTCTGCTTTATCTCTAAGGGTATGGGCAAGCATTCATTTCTAGAGCTGCAGATTTCTTGGAAACATGAAGTGCTGGAAATCCTAGTGAAAGGGGGAGCATACAGGCAGTCCAGCTGTGGGTAAACTGGGGCTGAACTCCAGCTGAGCTCTGGTCACTCCAGGCATGGACAAATGCTCCTTGCACTTTCCCAGACTTGGGTCACACCCCAGGAGAAATCAAGCAAAATGTATAGGCATTTGTTATGTTGTTAGGAACTCTCACACAGGTGATATCTTCCTTCTCAAAAGTGGAAAATCTTGCAGATTGACCAGGTTTCCTCCATGAGAAACTGCAAGTGTACAGGTGTTTTTGTGCAGATGAGCATTTTTCCCACTGGGAAATGTAATTCCTGTCCACATGCTAAGATAGGCTCACTTCTGCTTCTCCATGCTTTTTTCCTCTAAGGCTAGGAACAGATAATGCATTTGTTCCTGGATAAGTTATGCCAGTGTATGCCATGGAACAGAAATATCCTGAGGTTGATATGTACACACATCACCTTCTAATCAGGGTTTAGTTAGTGACTGAATGCACTACTGCTTGTCTGCCATTGATTCAATTATGCATTTCTGGAATAACTATTCAGATGTACTTTGCAACTGTCAGGGACCCTAGCAGGCAGCCCAGCCTGGGCTAATTGCCTACACTTAGGTCTCTAGCTGACAAACTCTACCCCAGCTAGTTAACTGGCTGGTTTCATGATTGGCTACTGATAGCTCACTCTCCCTACTATTCCCATCTGTGGGCTCTACCATTAGGCTAGACAGCCTGTGTGCTGATCTCTTAAAGTGATGACCTGGGATAAACTGTTAGTACTTCTTATACTGTGAACATTTTTTAAGATTTATTCTGGGATGACAGACTTGGATGTCTGAACAATTGCACTTTGTCCTGAGATAAATTAATTTACCCCAGGAGAAATGTGATGTTTATTTTTAGCCTACTGCATACAGCTGCAGTCAGTATCATAGTCTCTGCTTTTGTAACAAGACAGCTTAGATACCAGATTTTGCTGTGTATCACAGACACTGGGCAGTAGTTTTCATTGTTTGTAGGTGTCTTGCTTTATATAATAGGCTTAATTTGATCTTTTATTGAGATGCAAAGACTGCCTAGTACGTCTTTGTCTTTAACAGAACCTGTGATTATTTTTAAAAAACATGCACTTGGTAGAAAGCATCACTACCTTTCAACATCAAAATGCATGACATTTTTAGTTTATTTTTCTCCCTGTTGCTTTGACAGCAATGTCCTAAATTTAGGACTGGCAAGGTGTTATGTGGCACCCTGCAGGGAGTAATATTCAGACCTTCATCTCTTCATCTTTCCTGTGACTAGGCTTCCGCTACCTCTCTGTGCGTACGTTACCCTCTTGCCAGTGATCATCCCCTGCCAGCTGCAGGAATCTTGTTCCTGTCGAGTAAGTGATCTGACAGAAGCCTGGAGGTGTAATTCAAGTTTTGCCATTCCCATTGAGTTTCTGTCCCACTGAATTATGGGAGATATTTTACACTCCACATGCTGAGTCACTTCCGCTTAAATGATGCAAGGTCTCTATAAGATTTGAGCCACAGACTAACGCATGCCACTAACTACAATGTTCTTATTCATGTGCAGGCTGGTTTGCATGGGCAGGTGTCAGAATCTCTCTTCTTCCTAACAGCAGCTTTTAATCTGAGGGTAATGGACACGCCACCTTAAATCACTAGACATCATCACTGCTCTTGTATTGCTTCATTTTTTAATGTTGCCCATTTTGTACAACAGCATATCTGCTGTGTTGCAGTTAAATGTCAATTGGCACCCATTTCTATGAGTATAAGCCAAATAGTTTTCTATGTGAGGTTATGAGTTTCAGATCAAATAACACCCATGTTGAGATCCAGCATTAGGCTCATTAGTAACATACCCAGACTGGATGCAGGCCAGCTAGTCTTAATTGAGTCCCAGATAGCTATGTCCATGACCTTAATCTCTCTTTCTCCCTGATTTTTTCTGTGTCCCATCTGTTCATTTTCTGTTTTGCTCTAGCTTTTTCCCCCGCCATTCCAGACCCTAGCAAATCAATCACCAGCCTAGTGTTACTGTAGGAATTAATCGTAGTGCCTTAGCATCAACTTGCTTCTGTCGTTCGATGGAGTTGGCTACTGCAAACATAATTTACTGCATATCACTCTTCCCTTTGACTCAGAATGGAATCGCTGTCAAGAACTGAAGCTGTTGGGGGTTGTGGTTTTCAGATGAGAGAGAAAGCTGAGGCCTCACCTGCTTGTTGAAACAACAGTACGACAAGTAGATTCATTTTGTACAGAAGCCCACAAGTTTGAGAGGCATTTGTGTTTCTTTTGAACAGTGCTGCTCAAAGAGATGAAGAAATTGGATTCCTACACTTTCCTATCTGATCTGTTCCTGTTGATGTTGCCTTTCATGTGAGGATAGCATGTATTTCATGTTGTCTAATGCTGTGACTGGATGGCCTGTATTTAAAAATCAGTGTATATGAGGGGCCTCTGATTTGAATTCACTTGGAAAGGAGCAACATGCATCTAGCTAGATAGTCCATTGTAATGTGGCCATTGTGACAGCAGTGATGAAGCACATATACATGAGTCATGAGAACCTATTTCTCTGACCAACTGCCTGTTGTGCATCAGAGTTCAGTTTTCTCTTTTGCACTATTAGCAGTTTGGTGGTGACATGAAAATGCTATTTCTCACGGTAATATTAAGAAGAAAAAAAGCCAGACTGCCAAATATGGCAGCTGTATTGTCTGTTGGGACACCATCATAGTACTGATAACAAAGGTCATGAAGGTAGCCCTTCAGTCCCTTTCCAACCTGATGCACATCCTCCCTGCCAAGCTGGGACCATCACCAAGAAAATAAGCCATGTCCATATACTCCTCTCCATGTGCACCTAGATGCAGCAACTTGGCAGCATTTACAATGTAGAGCAGTTGTGAGTGCTCCAATGCGGCTCTCAGGTTCTTCTGAGAATCAGAGAGCAGTGTCAAGACAGTTGCTCAAGATGACTCTCTAAGCTACCTATACCGCCTAATGGTTGGACTTGGGCGTATGTAGAACATGAGTGTGTTAGCACAGCCCGTTTCCCTGGCAGGCAGTTCCAAACTCACCAAGGAAGTAGGAGAGATCTGACCCTAATGGCCCAAACCAATAACCACTGAAGTCAAAAGAAGTTTGTTTGCTTGTGTGTTATTAAGCTTATTAATTATTGGACAATTCCAAAGATCCACAGTGTCTTACCTAAATTCTGTCCTAGATAATGCATTATAACTGTCTATCTCTTCACTGCAATTCCAAATGGTTAATATAATTTGTCTAACCTGTCTCTCTAAACTGTCACCCAGCCTAATGATATAGCAAAAAGTTATATGAATTTTAGTTTCTTTATGGGGTGCAACTGAAGCTTTCACATTGTTATTGGAGGAAGGCAAGTGCAAAGTGGTTGGTCTTCATTTTTGGAGGGAAATCATTTTTGTTCTCGGAGCACTGATATCTGGGGTTGATCAGAGTTGTGGTGGAATCCTATTCCGTAGGTCATGTTGTTTGTAGTATAGTAAGGACTAAATGCCCCTTCGTTCTGGGTGCTGTACAAACACATAGTAAGAGGCAGTCCTTATCCCAAGGGTGAAGGGTAGGAGAGAAGATATGTGCACAGAGAAATAAATAGGCATGTTCAAAATCTCCCAGCAGGTCTGTGCCCAAGTTGGGTCCAAAACCCAACTCACCTAGCTCCCCCTGCCCATCAGGCTTCTTCCTAAATTGTGTGCTCTGTTAGAAAAAAAAATGCCTTTTGTCCATGAAATTCTCAGCGCCCCCACTCCTGACAAACACATCTGTTCCAGGGAGCCACATCAAGGCGTCACATCTGTTGAGGGCTTTCCAGATACTGTCCTTAATGTGCTGACCTAACATGTTAGTGCTTGTAGTGCTGGCATGGTATTAGAAGTGATCTTTCTCTTTGTTTTGTATATTAACTTATGAAGATGTCTGGAACCTGCTTAGGAGGGAGTACTACAGAAATTCTGTATCATGTGTTATCTGGGGGTTTAAATTATTCTACTGGATCGCAATAATACTTGATGAAAAGAAAGGTGTTAAAAATAGATGCAAGCTGATGAGGTTTTCCCTCATCTCTGAAGTAATATCCACTTTATCACGTCCCTAATTACTCCTTCTGACAGAAGATGGCAGCCTCAGTGTATTCTGGTTTAAGGAGATTTTCTGTCCTCAACATGGGAATCGGTTTCATTTCTTTCCAATCCACAGAGGCTTCCCAAAAGAAAATGAGGCCGAGCAGAACTTCTGTCAGAAACTTCATTATTGGTAAAGACTAGAAAAGGTATATTCCATCACAGTATGATTGGATAAATATTGGAAAGATGAGCAGGGGGTTGCTAGTATAAATACAAAAAGTACTGTGCCGCCTGGCATGGTTATGAGTTTTGTTTTCCATGCTGAGTCTGCAAAGTTCAGTCATTTCATTGCCAAGAGTAATCTAATTAGTGAAACAAGGAGGCATTGGGTGGTCTGGGCCTATTTTTAAGCAAATCATTTTACAATTGAATTTGATCCACTGTTTAGGAAGCACTATTATTAAATAGTTAGCACAGTTTTCTGTAAATAAAATTCCTGCCAGAGCAGGAACTCTTTGGGGCCCACAGCTACTGTGTATGAGAAAAGAAGTGATCGTATTGGGAGAATGCGAGAACCATGCCAACTCCATATCTGAATATTTCCATACTGCTAATAGGGTTGCAAGAATTCTAACATTAGGCAATGTGACTTTCCCATTAGCTAAAGTTGCTCAGGGCCTTGGATGATTGGATGTAATGTTGACAGTTCTCAATCCAAATCTCCTTAAGTGTCTCTGTATATTGTACCTAATCCAATGTGTAAAATATTAGTGAAAGTCATATTTTATGTTAATTTTTTTCCTTCCTGAGACTTGGCAATTTGTTTGACTGAGTTGAATACTTAATAGAGGATGATCAACTTCGAATTTCAAAACTCCCAAAGACTAGAAAATAGTGACTAGCTGCCAATGAGTGATGGATCTAAAATGGGGTCTAACTAGTAGTGGATAACAAAATGCAAGTCAAGCCAGACTGTGACAGAGAAGTACTGGGGAGTATCATGGATAATAGAACTTATCAGGAACGGGAGATGGACACTCCTTGAAATAGTATTAACTGTAGGCTACAACTTTATAATTGTATAAAAAATATATGGGCGAAGTGGAATTACATTCAGAGGAAAGGGGCCTTCAAGATCATACTGGGAAAGATTCCCTACACCAGGAAAAGCTTCACTTCAGCATGCAAATAACTGTACCACAGAGCCAGGTTCAGTCCCTAGGTCTAGGGCATATGGAGAAAACTTAACTGAGGGAGATGCACTTACACCAGTTCATCTCAAGGCTAAATTGGGTAGAAAGCAGGAGTCCAGAGCTGAATGAGCTTTGCAGTTTCAGTGAGACAAGGAGGGACACCCAGCAGTTGGGAACACATAATGCTCATAGTTAGCTGAGCATACCTTTATCTTTTCCCTATGCTTTCAGTTGTAACTTAATAAAAGTCCAAAATAAATTTTTAAATTGCTTTTTAATTGTTACAAAAATATGCAAGATATTTTGCAATACAGGAAATATCCTCTTGGTGAATATGAAATTACATGCCCCTTTGGTAAATACCCTTTTTCAAAAATGGTTGAGACTTTAGAGGCACTAGGGTTACATCAGTTGCACTAAAAAAAAGAAAAGTACCACTGAGAATATAGGCAAACAGAAAATAAATGGGGCTATATTTTGATTCTTGTTAGCACATGCCAAATTAAAAATGTATCTGTGTCCATTTGCTTAAAAACTGATTTGGCATAAAAGGGTTCTCCCTTGTCATTAGTTATACTAATATATTTAAATAATATTTAAATAATCATAGCACGGTATTATATTTATATCCATGGAAACACACTAAAGCAGTCCTTACTAGAATAATGTCCTTGGTCTCTAGTCCTCAAAGAAGAATGAGAAGTATGTCTTAAACAATAATAGTTGAGAGAGGTAGTTAGCTGTGTTAGTCTGAAGTCAAGCAGAAGACAAGGTAGGGTGCTCCCTTAGACCACCTCATTCAAAAATGTATAAGCTTTCACAGGTGACAGTGTATTTTGGAAGATGCTATGAATAGGATTGCATCATAACATCTGATTAAGTAGGCTGTCACCTACAAACGCTTATGAGTTCTTAGGGCATGTGTGCTGGTCTTCTCTTGTTTGCAGTTGCTTTCAGTGTTCAGGCTGCTGGGGTTTGAGGGCTCTGAGAGGCAAGTGTTACCAAACTGCCTTCTGAAATCCAAGCGCAACACAAAAAGAATAACTCAAATCTGTGTTTGATGGCAAAAAGTTCAGAGAGGTTTATTGTCACTTAGACAGTATACTGGATGGTCTGTTTAGCACTCAGCCCAACTCAGTAGAACTGGCCAGGCCAATGGTAGCAATATTTTGTGTAAATGATGCTCACCTAGGTTGCTACAAAGAAGCAAGTAATGCAGCACTTATATTTATATCCAAAAAACCTAAGTTTTTGCGCCAATATTTATCTGTTCTGCCAGCATACCCATTTCTACTTGTCTCTTCCAAATTCATACCTGGCCCCTTCAGTTCTTTACTTACCTAAACTGTTACCTTCATTGATTTTTTTTTTTTTTTTTGCACCTACTATCAATCTCCCTGCTCATTAGTGTGTTTTTATTTTTCTGTATCTCTCATCAAGTCATTCAGAGGTCAGTGAGTTGCCTTTTGAAGCCTTATTTTAACCATGGATTAGCATAACTGGATGTCATACAAGTGCCACCTTGCTCTGCCTTTTCCTTTAAACTATAGTGCACACCATGGTCATATGAGACCATAATGTTGCTTTAGCAAGCTGATCATTCCACATGCACTTTTTATCAGATTATAAACACAGATAAGTAGAAACCAAATACAGCACATTTGGGCTAATCATTAGGGGTGTACGAAGTGGACCATATTCAATTCAGATTCGACTTTGGTCCAATTTGGGGGACAGTGATTCAATTTGCTGATTTGAATCACTGTCCTGAGTCAATTCGACTGAATCCAAATCTGAAGATTCGATTCAGATTAGGAGGATCAGTGATTCAGCATAGACACAGTGTGGCAGGGCACTGTGTGCCTGCCACTTTAAGGGCCTGGGGTTCTGACTGGCCTGAAGGTGGGCCAGGGCTAGTGAGCCAAAGGTACTGGTGGGGGGATCACACCTGAAGGGGAACCAGATCAGGGAGCTATGTTGCCAGGTATGGAGGTGGAAGAGACCACCTGAGGACAGGAATCCAGGTGGGGTTCTATAGTGGGATTCTGGGGGCCGGTGATTATGAGAACTATAGATGCCATCTGCGAGGCTTGGGCTGCAGTGTAGGGAAGGAAAGGAGCAGCAGACAGCGCCCCCTGGCATCGGGGCAGAAAATGGGCAGCCTCACGCTTAATTACATCTATTTAACTAATTAACAACAAGGTGTGGCAGGCGAGAACGCAGGCGGTTAGCCCAGGAACAGGTGGGAGGGCCACAGCGAGATCGGCCCCCTAGCAGGCCCCCTGTTACACACAGCTTTATATGTTTTTTATACATACCTCAAGGTACCAAGCTCAGCACATGAATGCTGAGATGGTGGGGTGGATGGAGCATCCCACAGGACCACGGGGGGGGAAAGGGCCCACATGCTTGGCGGCAGATCCAGAATTGGACCAGAAATACTTCCAGTCCACTTCCAGGTCTGCCACTGAGTGCACAAGGGACTTCCTCCCCCCATTTCCCCCTGGCTCGGTGATCGATCAGCCAAGGAGGGACCCTGTATGCTCCCCCAAACTCACAGATTTAATGGGCCACAGATCAGGCCCCCTACCTCAATGTGTATCAACCCATAGCAGCATGTATCTAGTGAAAATGGCCACAAAAAACAGAGTTCTTTGTTTTCAGGAATTTAGTTGTCTTTTAGCTCTATAAATCTTGAACAGACCTGGTTTTATAAAACAACATTAGCTTTTTTAAAAAAAGAATTGAACAGAAAAGGTTCCCATGGGACATGTTAAATGGATTTGAAACAAGTATCTTTTCATGTCATTTTGAAATGTGACTGCAAATAATTTTATCACTTTATAATTGCCTATGGCTAAAGTGGAATTTCAGTGTAGTATTGAAAATTTTCCACAAGAAAAATATGATTTAAACACAACTTCTTTGTTTTCTGGTATGGAACTGTATGCACAAAAATACAAGGAACATGTGGAGTGGGGCATGTGCCCCCAGATTTCTGTGCCAACAGCCTGGCATAGGGCTGCAGCTCAGCCAGAGCCTGTACCTGGCAGCAGTGAGGGCAGTGGTGGTACCACCCCACTGCAAAAACTTACTTATCTATGCACAAAAAAGTTTGACCAGTTCTTGCCAAGAGACAAACACATCTCATACACCTCACCCCTGACTCATCTCATCTTGATAACTAAAAACAACTGATTAACTGATAAGAGGTAAAATGAAATATAGATTATTTTTTCAATGTTTTTGTCATAATACTGTAGTTAATCCATTACCATATACCTGGAGATAGTTAAGCAGCTGGTAAGCTTCTCCTCATGGCCTTGTCAAGGCATTATAACTGCAACTCCAAGAAAACCATTTTCTTTCTAAGTCCAGAATAAAATTTAAAGATTGGAACTCTCCCTTGGAAATAAAGGGAAAAATTATTTCAGATCAATCATAGTTTTCCCTTTCAATAAAATCAAAATGCCTGATTTAGATATTAACATTTCTAAAATTGTAATATAAAATAAAATATAACACAAAGGCTCACTTTGAAATGAAAAATCAAAATATTCTGTTCTTATAAGATTGAACGAGAAACAGTTCCATTTCTGACAGAAAAAAATGTTTCATCAGAAATGTTTCAGTTAGCTCTAACCTTAACCCAGCTGCCACTGTCTTTGTTGGTAGTTCAGGCTGGGTCTCTTTTTCAGTTAAATGTGTAAATCCAAATGGTAATTTTACAGTGTGGACAAAATAGTAATAATAGGATAAAGTTTATTAATACAGTTTCACACATGATTTAAGCACTTTTGGTACTGTGGTCGTAAAAAAATGAAAAGATACTGAAGTAACCTTCTTGCCATATATTTACTGTATCCATTCTTTGTTCACATAAATAGTTCAGTAGACATTACAGTATTTAATTGTTCATGGGCAGATCTAGGATTTAGAAAAGGGGGGGGTGTAGATGGTGTGGCACATGATGATATTGGATGCTTTACTAATATGCTAGGGGGCAAGCACTATAAATTCAATTTAAGATCAAAGAAAAAAACTACTGGAATGCGCACTAGATTATATATAATCATATCAATATTTGGCCAGATTAGATATAAAGTTTAAAAAGAACACAACAAATCAAAATATAGTCAAAAGATATTGAATCATTAGTCCTTATAGTTAAATGTACGTCTCTTATTTAGATTCATGAAACAAACTGTACCCTTCTTAAATAAATTCTTAAAGGAAATTAAATAAAAAAGAAATTCTTAAATAAAGAAAATAAAGAAAAAGAGTTCCAATTCCTCTAGCCTTCTTAAGCACTTTGACAGTCCCTCCATTTCTTCACTGTCAGTCATTTCTACACCTGAGTTAGTATTGTCACACCTAAGTTAAAGTTTTTAACTAATGCTAAAAACCGTTTGCAGGGCTTTGACTCAGAATGCACACCTTACCAAGAATAGCTAACAGAGCAAAATTACACAAGAAAGGATAGTTTGAAAAGTGAAATATCAAGACCATTACACAGGACAGAGGCATTAACACCTGTGGCATGGAGAGATTAGCAGGAATCAGGGAGTTACCCTTCAATTAGTCATGAAGTCTGAATAGAAATGCCACTGCCCCTCCCAAGCAGTTGGTTTTAAAATTTGGGTGGAACAGGAATCAAAGGTAGTGCAACTGCACCACTGCACCTCCCTCACTCTCCCAAATCTGCTCCTTTATCTGTTGTATATATTTAAAGCACAAAGTTATTGGAATAGAAATGCATGTATGTATAAAATGGAGTGAAATGGTGATATCATAAACTAATGAAACCAGTGAAATATATGGATCATAATATGTTGTAATATCGCTTTCTTGATCCCTTCTCAGTGTTAAGTAACTTGGAAAATCCTCAGCTTTTTAATATTAACAATAGCCTGTGTTTAATTTTGGTTATACTGGGATTTGTGCTCTAAAAAAAGCCAGAAAGGTAACATGAGACTGACTTTTTTTCATTACTCCCAAACAACAGGAGAATAATTAACACGTTAAACATTTGAACAAGATAAATGGAGCAGAATATTATGTCTGTAACAAAAGTGATGGGAGAGGTTCCTTTCCTGTGGTTACCCTGTTTATTTTGTTTATTTTTCAAATATTTTGTCTGGTCAAGTTACATTGTCTACACATCTGATCTAACATAATTAAAATTAATACCTCATACTTTCCCTTGTAATTCAGAAATACATTTTATGAGACTAGTGTCTGTGGTCAGCGATATCCATTCCATGCATGCCAAGCTCTTCTTTAGATGTGGCATTAAGGAACATTTCTAACCCTGTTTTGCAAGTGAGAAATCACCTTGAAAATGCAAGTAGCATAACAAATGATTTAAGTGATGTGGTTGAAAACATGTTGATAGCCTGTTATAAATATTCATGGCTACTGAAAATTTAATCACAGATTTAACTTCAGAGGTAAATGGTAAGGGTGGGTTTTTGTCTAGGACCATTAGAATGTTTACAAACTCAGAGCAATGTCATATGCTTGATTATATCATTGTAAATGCACAAAACTACCAGAGAAGCCAGTAGAATGGAGTTGTTTCAGATTTGCATTGATATAGCTGAAGGCAGGATTAGCCTCACCACTGATTGTTCCTTGCTTTGGTACAGAGACCAGTGGGCCAAAAACAAATGGCTTGCACCTTTGTCCTAATTTTGAGCTATTTGCAGTTGCCCTAACATGCCATGAATCCTACAGCGGCTCTGGGCAGCTCTGGAATAGGACTGATGCAGCTGCATTTTTTCCGGTCACTTTGCCTGCTGCCACCTCCAGCATGCCACCAGTCTGTGCCAGAAGTCCTAAGAAGAGGAAGGTGATGTGTAGCTAGGGATATTCTCTGGAAATGGGGCTTTAAACTAAAAGGGGCATGCGGCTACAGTTTCACCACAATCCAATGTCAGAAAGAGTTAAAAATCAAAATAATCAGTAGCTCTCTCTGTGTTCTGTATCTCTAGAGAGGAACAACTTGCTGGGTGGATAGCAAAATAGTCTCAGGTTGTTACCCTGACAGGTGATATTGCTGTTTCTATTCTAATTTCTGTCATGATTGGATCCTCGCTATGTCTGGTATTGAACAAATACACAGAAAGGCATAGTTTGTGCCTAAAACAGATCGTGAAAAACTGAAACTTCTAATTGTTTGTTTGTGCACATTTAATGGTCCCTCAGGCTTCCTCCAGTCATCTTCAGTTGCTTTTCACTCCTCAAGTTTCAGAGATTTGATGATTGTAGGTATTTGTTTTTGGCAGATAAGCAGTGGACAGGCCACATTGTGAATCCAGACTCTTGTAGCATAACTGTGCCAGGCATAGCAATAGAGTTTAGCATAAAATGGAAATTGCATAGTAATGCCTCACTTCATACCTTGTGTTGCCTCCCTCTGCTCTTTCAGCTTCATAAAAATAAATTAGTCTAAGCTGGAGATATAACTGCATCTCCAATTCCCCCAGTCCCAAGGGAAACAGGGCCAAATGCTTTTTGCTTCAGTAAGCATAATAATTAAATTAAATCACATTATTAATGCACAAAGCAAGGTAGAGTTGCACCTTGGTAGAGTTGCACCTTCTAGACTAGCTGAATCAGAGCTGCATAAACTCTTGTAAGCTCACTTTGTCAGACGGTATGAAAAGACATGCTGATTGTTAATGAAATGGTGTCTGTGCCTGTCTAAACCCAAACAGTTGCTTCTGAGCTACGTGTGGCCTCATGACCCACACTCAGACACTTGTGGCTCTTGGCACAACTTCCCAGTGGATGCTTTCATGCCAGGGAACCTCCCATCACTTGTCCACCATACCTTGGTCTAAAGAGGAGATGAGGGAGGTTCTCACATGTCATAAAAACCCTTGGGCATGTTCTGTACAGGTTCTTCTCAGGGATCCTCCTCCCCTACACCCTTTTCATATGCCAATCTTCAGATGTATAGCAGTGCATCCACTGGACTGGTCTTGTATTCAGCTAGTCCCACCCCATGACTCCGGCTGCATGGACTGCCTTCCCAGGATGGGGCCGGTTGGCTGACTGTGCAGCTCCTGGACTCTTGGGATGCAGAGAAGGTGTCTCCTTGGCCCTGCTCCACAACTGAAATTATACACAAATTTAAACCCTCCATGTGCACTGTGTCAGTCCTTAGATCACAGTCCATCCCTTGGGACTTCCCAGCCTAGCAAGACCTGCACCTGGCCTTGCAACGAGCTGGGGTCTCCCCTGTGGGCTCTCTGGACACTCCCGGCTTCCCTGCCTTGGCAGCTCTAGGTTTACGAGATGGATGTCTCCTAAAATAGGGAGCCAAGCAGAAAGAAAAAGGAAACACAAAACTGGGAGAAGGCTTCCACCTTCCCATTCATGTGTCCCTTTGGATTTGCTGGGGTCCTCTGATCCTCAGCCTGTCCTTCTCAAAACCGGCATCATTATTATGGTGGGTGTCCCATCCATGCAACTGGGGGCTTGCCCACCCAGATGTGCCATCCAGGAGCCTGCAGCTGCTGTGCCACTGCCCCCTGTCTCCCTAACCTCTTGTAGCTGGTCTCCAGTGCCGGCTGATGACATCACAGACTAGTTTCCCCTCAGCTGTACCAACAGCATGCTCACAAACTGTGAGGGCAGTGCCGGGTGCTACATCTGTGGCAGGTAAGTTTCCTCTGTCTTTGGCCCTCCCCAGGCCACTTGCTGTGGCCTCTGGTGCTTTTTGGATGCACCTTTGTCCTCGGCATAGGGGTTTCCAGCCCCTGAGCCTGTCCCTCTGTGACAGTGTTGTTCATTGTTAATGAAACAAGTTCAGAGATAAAAAATTAAGATGGATAAGAATTCGCCACATGGTAAAGGGGGGGACTCCACAGACCAAACAGAGTAGGAATATACATTATTGTCACAAAGACATCTGCAGGACATCCCTGGTACCCCAAGTTTCTCCTCTCTGCCTTGCTCCTTGTCCTGAGGGACAGACCAAGGTATGCCCATGGATAATTCCTTATCCCTACAAGCCTGAGCTCCTCTGCCCTTATGTCAGACCTCAAAGCTGCATCAGGGAAATCTCTGCTAGCTTCAGGTGACTTTACCTTAGGTTGTGAAAAAATGTCATGTCCCCCTTACCGTAGAATGGGCTTACCTGGAATTGCACTCTCCCTAGATCACTCTTTATGACAGGCAATAAATAAAGAACAATAGAAGGATTTATTATATAGGGGGAAAGGATTATATAAACAATACTGACCATAAATTTGAAGACATAACAAATGTTTGGGTTTTTTTTACCCTAGCCCCTGTAATTGTCCTGCCAGTATTTCCAGGGTTCAACCTTCTTGCCAATTCTGCCAGCCCTGACTGCTGGGAGCTTGGACTCTCTCCAAGCCTGGAATAAGCCAAATACCCATGCTATCTTCTGGATAACCCCTAAATACATCCAAGGCCACACTCCTACCACATTGTCCTCAATCCTCTAGAAATTTCTGTCTTCCCTGTGGCATCTGGAATTCCTCTAGCTAATGCCTAGGGGCCTACCAAATATACAATTTCATAGATTTCACAGAAATCATGTAACTGGTAGTCTTCTGTGAAATAGCTGGTTCCCCATGAAAAAGCACGGGGAGCTGGTTATGTTAAAAAAGCAGGCAAAAAGCAGGGTGGGGGGAGGCCATAATATGGCCATGAAATCAGGGGCCCTGAATGTGTTACAGCCGCGTAATCAGCTTCTGGGACTTGTGAATTTGGTAGGTCCCTACTAGTGGCCCCTTATTCTAAGATACCTTTGCTATTGAGGGGTCAATTTTTCCCTCTACAGGCAGACAATATCTTGGGTTCCCATCCCAAGAGCAGTCCCTTCTGTCTCTAGGAGTGGCAGTTGTTTTCGCCCTAGTAACACAATGACATGAGAGATGTAGCAGTTCTGCCTATCTTTCTTTAAGTATTCCTGCCCATGTTCCTTTGACTAAACTATGTCCAAAATGACAAAGATAGATATAGATATCATAACCTAATATATACAGAGATAAAAATAACGTAAGTGAACACACCATAACATTGTCTTTTCCATGAGACCATGCACACATCAGTAAAATAAATGTAAGAAAACCTACATCAGACCCCATGAGCACCTCAAAATTTGGTGGGGTTCATGCCAGTTATCTACCAAACAAACAAGTGAACATAATTTGAGGGGGGAGGGGGGTTTGGGAAACTGCTTAGCTGTTTGTCGCAGTGGTTGTTGAGTATTAAATGTTTCTGCAATGCCAGCACAAAGGGACACGAATTCTGAGACAGGCCAGATGGTTAGGGTGTTGGCACTGGACTTGATAAACCCAAGATCAGGTTCTTGCTCTGCCATAGACCTCCAGTATGATATTGCACTAGTATGAAATTTGGCTATTGAGCTACCTCCTGAACCAGAGATGGACTTATTGGAGTTGACTTTCAGCAGTGCTAATTAGCACATCTACAGAACTCTGTGAATGTGACTATGCTACTTCTGGTTCAGAAGATATCTCGTGCAGAGGAGCTTGCTGTGTTTCAGAATGCCATATCCTAACAGAGAAAGTTTGTGGTCTAGACATGGCTGTAATATCTGTGAAACATCCTTGCAGGTGTGTGATGAGGATAAATTTAGGATTATGAGATGCTCAGACTACCTGGGGAACAGGAACCACATACTTCATGTAAACTGTGGTGGCCTTTAGGCACTACCACAATATAAATGGTGCATAACAATACCAGAGCACTTCAAACAACTGTAAGAGCACAACAGTGGTTTCTGATGGGGAGGTGCAAGAGTTTCTTGTAAATATCTCTACAAAGATATTTCTACAAATATCTCTACAAAGATCACAGGGGGTAATTGTAAATTTCTAAAGGAAATGTTCTAGTACATGACAGGGCTCGTTGAGGGAGGGAAATAGAATTTGGTGACGTTTACAAGGGAAATGGGAAAATACTTCCTAGAAAATTCCTTGGTGCAATGGGTGAATGTGACAGTCCTTCTGTGAGATCTCTAGAAGTGCAAAATGTAATTGGTAGGATAATTTCCAAAGACAGGAAGACCCCTTGTGGAGAGACACCTTGCTTGGGTTATCTAGCTAAACTGGATGAACCAGTAGTAACAAATGGACACGTGAACTCCTCCCCTGGAAGGGTGGCAGTTTAAGTAATCTTAGAAATGGAAAATTTTCAGAACTATCATCATATAAAGAGCAGAAAAAGCCCAAACTGAGTTCTGACCTCCTTGGAAAAGCACACCAAGCTCTTTCATTGGAAACTTCCATATATGAGCTAGGTAGTAGGGCTGTGCGAAGCTTTGGGTGGTGATCCAATCTGGAGGAGATTCGGACTGATTTGGTGGCTGAATCTCTAAATCCGAACTGAATCAGGGGACCAATTAAATGGGCTGAATTGATTCAAAGCTCTCCAAATTAGCCTGGAAAAGATTCAGAGAGCTTTGGAGATTTGGGCAGTCCTCACCCGCTGCAGCAGGGAGCTGGACCTGGACTTGGACTTGGTAAGTAGAAGTGTGGGGGAGACCCTGGGCGGACCCCTGCCAGGCCCCATCCCTGCCTCCTTCCCCAGCCCCACCGACCCCCACCCACTCCCCCAGTCCTCCCCATGGCTTCCCCATCTGCGCCAGCTCTGGCTCTTTAAGGAACCCCGTCCCAACCCCCCCCCAGGCTCACCAGCTCCTGCAGTGGCCTCAGGGCTTTGGGGGGCTCAGCAGGAACCAGTGAGTTTGGAGCTTTGGGGGGGGAGGTTCTTAAAGGGCCAGAACTGGGGCAGGTGGGGCAGCCATGGGGGGACCTGGGACAGTGGGGGGTAGGGCAGGGGCCCATGGAATCGCTCCCCATGCAGCCTGGGACAGTGGGGGGCAGTGGGGATCATCCCCCCACACCCAGCAGCACCCGGTGAGTTGGGGCTTTTTTTTCAAAGAGCCAAGAGCTGGGGTGGGTGGGGCAGCCATTGGCAGGGCTGGGAGAGTGGGTAGGGGATGGACCTGTGTGATTCAGCCGAATCAATTCAGGACAGCGATTTGAGTCATCAAATGGAATCGCTGTTCCCCAAATCGGTCAAATCTGAATCCGAAGAGAATACTAGCTGCTTCACACAGACTTACTAGATAGTATATGTAGTAAGGCTTATTATTATGACTTCACAGCTGTGATATCTTGCTTTCTGGTCACATTGTAGTTATGAAATCTGACACTCCCGCCTCTCCCCTGCAATGTCAAGTAGTGGAAAATTTGATATATCCATTATGTATACACAAAATTCTACTGACCTACTGTTTTGGGACGTTTATATTGATGGTTTTGCAAATAAAATCTGGCAGTGGCAGACTTAAACATACATGGTGCTCAGTAAGATAATAGGTGTTTGTTGTAAGGAAATCTCATCTGTCCTGAGTATGTATTTGCTCTTATGCCAGCTGCTTGTGTCATTTTTTTTCTTGTAGAGGCTGGATATCCAAGCTAAACCACAAGCCTCCCCCAACATCTGTTTCAGCATGCTAATTATTATTCATCATCACCCTGTCACCATCTCCCATCAACTACAAGGCTACTGCTATCACCTCCCTTTCCCTTGCTTTAGGGCATGTGGCAGAGTACTGCCAACCAGCTGAAACATGTTGGTTTTGGGTTGCTGACAACTTTGGCAGATAGACAGAGTTATTCCCTGCATGGTGCTGCTTACCATGTCCTCAAGAAAAGAAATGACTGATGATTTCCAAGTTTTCTCTAGTCGAGCTGAGCAAAGAGTTTCTAAATTGAACATGACCCTGACAGCAAATTTAGATTTGATTTGGCCACTGACTAGTAATATAATCTAGGATCTTTCCTCATGTATGCAAGACTATTATCAATTTACTTGAAAACCTGCATTGCTTCAATAAAAGTTCTTTAAAAAAATTAAAAATATTCAAATTATTTTTATTAAAATTAAAAATTATTAAAATAAAAGTATTAGCATATAGAAACTTTGGGCATTCCTTGGGCATATTGCAAGGAATGTCCAAATCTTCCCAGAATGGTGAAATCTCTTCCTGCAAAAAAATTCATTTTTTTTGTGTTTTATTTCTCATTGATTTGGCTCTACTAATAATAGTACAATACTATGTGTACTGCTAAGGATGTCAAAATCCTTGATATTAATTTATCTATCTTTGAAGTGAATATGTGAAATGTATATGTTAGATACATGATGGTATTCTACCTTTTATTTTAGATGAGTATATTTTGTCTTGGTGTATTGTATTATATGCTTTAAATGCACACTTCAAGGGGAAATGAATGGCTGATAGGGATTAGAATTTGAAGGCCTTGCCTCTGAGTTCCTTGCTCTAATCACAAGTTCTCATGGCCTCATCTAAAGTACTAATTTTCAATGTGAGGGAATAATGAAGAGGCAGTCACTCTATTACGTCGATTTGCTACTGTGCAGGAGCTACAAGGCAAGTTGTACCCTGGCCTCCTAGTAGTGGGGAAGAACATAGGTCTCAGAGGGCTTTAAAGACACAGATGTTCCCCTGAGGGTTCAGAAGATTAAGAGGAAAGCTGAAACAGAAATCATCCAGGAGAGGTCTAATACCCATGCTCCAGAGGTTAGAGGGAGAGCTGTGGGGTAAAATAGGCCTACCTTAGCTTTTAACAAAAGCATAACATGGTAATGGCAGTGCCCTGGGCAGTGGTGGCAGCTGGGCTACTGATGGCAGCAGCATGATTAACCAGCCACTGCAGCAGCTGTTATTTTTGTGCCCCTTCCCCCACTCTGCAAAGTGGGTACTCAGAGCTATTGCTCTGTTTGCTACCCCCTCCCCCACCTTAGTTACAGTACTGGCCTGTAGGTAAGAAAGATATATGTATAGCCTATGGTTTTAAAAAAAATCCTCGTTTTGCTATGTCCTGACTGTTAAGATAAGCAATACTATGTTTTAAGAAGTCTGTATTGGATCATTATATTTGCAAGAACTAGGTTCAGCTGAACTCAGGCCTATTGGGTAATAACAATACATATGGAGGGTATTTTATGACATCGTACTGTAGGGTTTACAGTGAGTCTCAATAAGGATGACATAACAAGATCCTTTTAAGGGTGACATTTAGCAGCTACAAAGGATTCACAAGATAAACCCAGATATTTCAAGTAGGAATCCTTAGCATTAAAAATAGCCTGACCCATTGTCTTTCTAGGTTCTTTGCAACAGAAGAATTGCACTGTTATTTCTTCTGTAGGCCAAAACTGAATGATAACTAAGGCCTGTCATTTTCTGAGGAGTGTCTTGTTTCAAGAACTTGAATCTCGTACTCATTGCCACTGGGATTAATGACATACCTTTGGCAACTGTGAATTGATGTTTAGCTATATTTTTTTCATGTTACATTTGGAAAACATAAATGAAATGAGTAGTTTTAAATCTATATTCTTTTATCATGCATGGCAGCCTGTTTACACAAACTCCAGCAGATATTTTATTCATCATGTAAATCCACCTTTCTTTAACAAGAGGCATCAACATAGGCTTAAATTCAGCCAAGTATCTATGCTTTCTTCTTCATCAAACATTATATGATACAAAATCTTACAAAAGCCCAGCTCAGTTCTATTGCTGAATCTTCCAACCAATTTGTCATGTACATTGTATCCTTAAATCTGCCCCGGAACAAGAGAGAAAGGGGGTAGAATATAGTGGTCGAAGCACAGAATTTTGTGCTGAGAATATTGATGCCCTAACTGTGCCTACTCACTTAATTCCCCTCTGTGAACACATCATTTCACCACTCTGATTCTTTCTTCTGTGCCATGGAGGTGCCATTTACTTTCTTACCTTCATATGCATGCCTTGAGAATTAGTTAATATACAACACATTGCAGCATAGGACCAAGGTGTATTTTAAAACACTGGTTTCTTCTCTCCAGTGCGGGCTCAGCACTTTTGAAAATTAGACCATATATTTAAATACCTGGTATTGCCAGCCCTAAGCCTTTATTTAAAAAAAACCATGAGTTTTTTTTATATAATCATATTTTTATGATGTAATACAAGTTTCAGTCTTAGTTTCCCTCCTTTTGAAGGCTACCCTTGGATGATATTATAAAGCATTCCTCCACAACCATGATGTCAAGACAAATACTTTCATTGTTAAATGAAAATTGAGGTTTTTGCTCAATCAAACATTTCCAGGAACCTGGTCTTGAAGAAAGCCAACAAACATCATAAGACTTCTCACAAGTGTATCTTGCAAGATGCATTTCCAAATTCCCATCCCACCCACTTGTTTGCTGCCATTCTGGCAGGAGATTGCTTTCCACATCCCATTGGCAGGCTGAACAGGACAGACTTCTGACTACCCAGGACTGTTGCATGCAGTTAGAGTATCTTGCTTTAGGCTATGAAGATGAAAGGAAGAGATATCATGTGCTGTCCTGGGAGGACTGTGTAAATAATTGCTAGTGACAAGCGAAGCAGGGATAGGAAGTCCATTTTCCCTAAACAAAACTCTTTCCCCCTTTTGTCTGTTCAGAGATGAAGATACATCAGCTGCTTCTTGTGTTGCATCTGGGTTCAGTTCAAATTTTTAAAACAATAAGCTCTCTGCACTGCTGTCAATGAGCAGATGGAATAAATGACCTTGAAGCAGCAAAAATGACAATTAACCTAGAAAATATAATTACAGACTTCACTGAGGATTTTTAAAAACCAAGTAAGACTGTCAACTAAAACAAGTGATTGTGGCGCTCCCTGCTATGGGGCCCTGCTCTGCGTGTCAGTCTGAGGATGAGGCTAAGCCTCCAGTAGGAGCTGAACAAGAGAATTGCTGTTGATTTCAATATACTTTAGTTCAGACTCCATGGTCACAGAATTAATATGATGCATTGATACCTTTTTCCCTTCAAAGGAGTTAAATTCTCCCCATAAGACTCTTGGAAGACTCAATATTACAGCACAATATGGAAATATAAATGACATCTGAATTCCCTTGCAAGCAGAGTATATTAATCTCCTCAATCCTGTTCAAAGCAAAATGCAAATCTTAAAAAAAAGAAAATATTTTACTGGGGAAGAGGTGAGGACAGACAGAAGGCAAGACAGAAATTGTCACTAAAGTATCAGAGGATGGCCCATTACAGCAGTAGAGTCCAGCATGTTGTGTTAACTGCTCACCCAGGTGATGATCTTCCAGGCTGAAAACAAGGAGTCGGCTGAGCTTGCTGAGAGAGAATTCATAGACTCATAGGAAAATAAGGCTGGAAGGGACCTTCAGAGGTCTAGGCCAACACCATACGTGAGCCAGGATCTCTCAGAGCCAAACCATTGCATACAAATCCCTAGCTAACCTATTACTAAAAGTACACAGCTAACCCTACACACAGCCACAAGGCATAGCACCCTAACCTAACACACATAAAGCAGGGGAGCAACAACAGTTGGTGTTCTTTTGCTGCAAGGGTTGTTAAAATGCACTCAAGAGATCCAAAGAAGAGGGCCATCCCCCACCCTCCCTACTACAGAGGAAGGCAAAACCCTCCACAATCCATGCAAATCTGACATGGGATAAAATTCTTTCCTGACCCCAAATATGGCAATCAGTCTGACCCTGAGCAGAGAGGCAGACCTTCTAGCCAGCAACCTCCAGATTGTAGTCTCAATAGGAACACTGATACATCCAAGTCAAAATCTCCAGGCTTGGCTGAAGGCAACTCAGTGCTTCTGAGGAAGGTGAAAAAAACAACCCCTGGTATGTGTAGCAACAGGAAGGGGGAAAAATTCCTTCCCAGACCTGTGCAGCAACTAGCAAACCCCAGAAGAAACATGAGAAATACCCAGTGTCACATAGGTTTAACTTCTCCTAGATCATCTGTGATCAATGCTTATTCAACTTCTTGAGCACATCCAATGATGCAGATCCTAAGCTTCTCTAGGCAGTCTATTCCACTACCTCACTGTTCTAACAGTAAAGAAGCTAGAGAATTTCTTTGTAGTAGTTATAAGAAAAGGCTTGGTGTTCAAAAGCCTTCTGCCCTTCATTGCAGGTTAAGAGAAACACCCCACAGTTTTCTAAAACCAGTAGGATTTGAGCATGGAAAATTGAGCTCAGCATGGAGATGAAAAACTGGAATGTCAGGGAAAAGTACTTGCTTTACTCAAATTGAAATTCAAGTACTATATTGTTTTGTTAAAGGAAATCTCAGGGAGAGTGAAAGCTGTGGGTGCAGTGATTGGAAAGCCAAGGAGTGAGAAACTGAAGCATTGCTGGATGCTGGATTTCTGATGCTGGATTTAGGTAAGATTCTGTTACTTAAGGGTTTTACGACTGCTGGTTAATCTGACTTTACCTGAAGTCTTATGGATCTCAAGCCATACCTTTTTTCCATTATAGTCAGTATACACTAATCAAGCCCAATAACTGCTTTACAGGGAAGAACTGTCAGAGAGAGGCAAGCCTGTGATTGGAAAAAGCCCTAACTTATTCCCACTATGAAGCCTGCCCAGGCAAATGTCCTTGCTGGTGTCCCTTAGTCTCAAAAGCCTCAGCATTGCTAAGATTATGTTTTAAAAAATTAAAAATCAACTGCTTGATTTCAGAGGGGAATGTGATTTTATTCTGGGTTTCTGATGGCAATCAGAGTGTAGATCTTAGACCTCACTAGTTGAATGGCAAATGTGACAGAAATGGAGATGATACAATTTAAAGTATTATACCGGATATGTTTGGATTCCATACACTTATCTTAAAAGGGTGTGAAAGATGTGGTACATCTTTAGAGATGTGATAAATGAAGATGCAGTTTCCCCATGTTATTTAGGCAGATCCTAAAATTAAGAGTCTAGTGGGAGATGGTCAATATGGTACACAGAGTCTAGCACTATAAATTGCTCCTTTTGCTGCAACTGTATCTTCTAAATAGTTTTTTGTGCATCAGGGTACAACCAAAATATTTTAGAAATGGCTTGCTGCTGCTCTTTCTGTGAAAAGAGATTGATTCTGTGGGCTGGAGAAGGAGGGGGAAGAGAGCACGTCAGTGTTCCAGTGATTTCCAGATGCCAGTCTTGAATGACTGAAGTGGCCTCACATGAATATCTGGTACATAAATTAGATGAGTTTAATTCATTATGGTCAGAGCTCATCTGCTTTCTAGAGGACGCAGGATATAGACATTCCAAGGGGATTAGAATTTAAATTATGCTGTAGTCATGTGGCAGAGAGAAGGGTTGTGATGTTGGAATGAGGAGATAGCATTTCCATTTTCCCCCCTGATTATTTGGGGCTGGAATGGTGATGGCTTTGACTAGCTTTACTTTCATGATGTATTTTGCCTGAATTAGAGCAGGGATTTGCTGGTTCCTATTATGACAGCTTTTATCAAATTTTCACAATAACCTATTTTCAGATGCTTCCTAATTTCTTCAGTTCTTTTGAACTAAAATATTTTGTCATCTTTCATTCAATTAATTTTCTGGATAAAATACAAAAGCAGTTCTGAGACCAGAACCTGGATCTTCTCTCAGTTCAGCCTCTTCCCTAACTACTAGGCCCCAGTGACCTTGTACGTTCTGCTTGGCTGCATGACCATAGCAATCTCTTCTGCGCAGTGGCCCAGTGCTCACAGGAGGTAGAATGCCTTCTTTCACTTGTTGCCTGGTAATAAATGTTTCTCTGGGAAAAGGGAGATAAAAAACCATGGGTGCCTCGTGCCTCTTGAGTCTGGGTGGGCACCTGCAGATGCTGGCATCGGCAGCGGCAATGGGGCCCACAGAAACCACCACCAGCGCTGGCAATGGGGACAACCATGTCTGGGTGGCACGTGCCCCTCCCCCATACCAATCACCTATGTAGAAGCCTGTGCCTCCTTTCTTCCTCCATGAGTGCTGCAATCAGACTATTTTAGAAACAGGTAGAGGCAGAGGAGTGACCACTTCCTAGGTAAGAGTGTGGATCTGGTGTGTGCTGAGTATTCATGGGGTGCATTTACCAAAAAGCCTCTCAGGAGACTGTGATATTAGCTGTATCGTGAAGAAGAATTGCCAGCCCTCTCTGCCCCCTAGCAGCTCCAAATGAGATTCTGTTCCATACTTTTTCTCATTCGTGTGATGCCTGATCCCCATTCAGTCTTTTATTAAGCATTGTAACTAAAGCCTCCCATGTGAGGTTCCTTTTCTTTCTGATCCTTTGAGTGGCTTTAAAATCATGAGACTTTTAAAGACCATCTTAGGTACCTTTTATTCTCTTTTGTTATCTAAGACTTTTGGATGAACTTTTTCTACATTTCCAAACCCCCTCCTCAGCACTACCACCCCCCTCCCTTTTTTTAAGGCATGAGGGTTCTAATGCTAATGAAACCAAGATCCCCTGTAATCTCTCCATGGCAACAGCTGAGGCTTTAAGGAAAATGCCAGGTACTGCAAGACTATCTATAGTATCACAGGAACTCAACAGCACAGAAGGCCTGGGTTGGATAAAGTATCCAGGTTGTAGTCGTATTGGTCTAAAAGAAAAAGCAGTCAGGGCTTATGGTAGAGGGGATATCTTTTATTAAACCAACAAGATTTTTGCAAAAAATAGTCTTGATTTGCAAGCTTTCAGGTACCCTTTAGTAGGCATCAGAGAAAAGTCTGTAAAAGTTTTCTTGGGTAGAAATGAAAGTTTATATTTCATAGGATTTCACAGAGGAATCAGTAGATGGAAAACTCCTCTGACCAGGCAGTTTAACTGGTAAGGAGTCTCTCAGCTGTCCTGTGAGGCTCTGTTATGATGCAAATTGCCTTAAACAAAGGCAGGAGTAGTATTTCAGGTTTCAGGTGGTCAAAGTTGCTTCCTGCTTGGAAAATTATGAAGATTTTTTAAAAAAAATTTGCCAATATTCAATATTGATATAGGTGGGCTAAGGTGTGGTGGAGTATCCTTAACTCCTTTTTAGGATCCACTCTGCTCCTCCCACACAGGCAGGGGGCTAGAAAAGGTGTCCCAAACATAGGCTGTCCCACTTTACCATACCCGACTGGATAGCCACTTCCAGAGAGATCACTCTAATTGCAGTTGAAATGCATCCTGGAATGAAAGAACCCTATTAGATGATTTGAACAGTAACAGACGTGAACACAGAACAGCAATTGTCACCTGAGAACTATCATAATACAACATCAATATCACTGCTGTCAACAAGACCAGATGTGCAGACAAAGGCCATGTTCTTTTGGAAAGGGAAACGTGCAAATGACAGGTGACATGATTGTAAAAGAGTAGAGAAAAGCTCTCCTGAGATCTTAGCAGGGGCGGACTCACCAGTCCCACTGCTAGAGCCGACGCCAGGAAAACACCAGCAGCTGCAACACTTCATCAGCAGCTGCTCAATTAAGATCAGCCCTGCCCATGGCAGTGCAGCTATTTCTGGACGGCTGCCAGACCCAGGGGGGGAGACAGGACCAGGGCTGGATGAATGAGGAGAGTGGGGAGCACTGGGACACGGGAGTAGGACCCTCCAATCTCGAGGAGCCAGTGGAGATGTCCCTTGAGAGTCTGGTGCGGCTCTGCTGTTGAGGCTCACTGCATCACACGCTGGTGGAGCGGGGACTGCAGGTAAAGCCGGCTGGGAGACATGCCAGGGGAAGGTGTGACCTAGAGAGCCAACATTGTGCTGCTGCTATACTTTAGTTACTTTCACGTTTCTTTTTTTTCTTCTTTTCCTTGATAAACAGCTCAGAAAGCAGGGCTGTAGCCCCAAGGAGGGGAGAAAGAGAAAGCAGCTGGAGCCAGCCCAGGTGAGCTGGCAAGGGAACCGGCTTTAAAGGGCCAGCTAGGGTACAGTGAAAGGTGCAGGTGGACATGCCCACCATGCCAGGAAAGCAGCAGGTGTTGTGAGGGTTTCAACTGTGAGATGCTAAAGTGCCTCAGGAGCAACAATTTCCCAGCTGGGATGACGGGGGCTGGGAAGGCTCACCCAGTACTTTTTCTTTGATTTTCTCTTTTCTTTGGGGAGGGCTGCTGGCCCATGTTTAGCCAACACTCTAGGGAAACTGGAGGCTCAAGGCTCAGGGACATGTCCAGTCACAATAGCCACTCTTGATTGGGAATTACCTGAGTTTTCTCCCAAGACAAGTTGTCTGACATTCCTTCTATGTGACATAAGCCATGACCAAGTGATCAGAGGATTAGCTCAATCGTGAACCAGGGTTGGGACAGACATAGTCCCACAGAGTAAAAAACAGAAGAGAAACAACCCTTAAGAAATAACAGATGCAATAACGACTGGGTGGCACTAGGACAGCGTGTAGGAAAGGGTGGAGCCCCAAAGAGGAACTGGACCCAACTCATCTGAGATTGCACACAGTGGAAGTAGATCACCTAAACAAATCAAACAGCAAGACATGGGAGGCAGGAATCATACAGTTAACTTCTGTTGACTGTACAAACTTGGTGAGTCTGCTCCCCCATGGCACAGTCCCACAGGGTGCAGAGCACAGCAGCCCTACCCTGCATGGCACTGGCAATGGTATTGGTTTCACCATTAAGAACCAGATAGTCAGCCAAATAACCAAATTCCCTGTTGCCATTAATGAGTGCCTGAAGATTCTCTGCCTCCAACTGACCAACAATTCATTTGCTACTATCATCAGTGCATATGCACCAACACTTGATACTGAGGAAGAACTGAAAGAACAGTTTTTTTATGCTGATCTTTATGAAATCTTGACTAGCATCCCAAAAGAGGATAAGATCATCCACCTTAGAAACTTCAGTGTGAGAGTTGGCCAGAACCCTGGAAGTGGAGGGGAACCCTGGGGAGGAGGAAGTGGGCAAAGCCAATTCCAACAGCATCCTTTTAAACAGTAAATGTGCAGTGCATGATCTTGTCATTACTAAGACTATCTTCAGATGACAGGTACAAAACAACATGACAACAACCCCTCTTGAAACAGTGGCAGCTCCTCAACTACATCATCATAAGAGCATATGATCTAAAAGATCTCCATATCATGGATATCATGACAAGAGCCAATGACTGCTGGACCAATCATCATTTAGTGAGATCAATCATGTCCATGAGGGTTATGTTGAAATACCAAAAGTAACCCAAATCAGCCCAAAGACAGTACAACATCAAATGCCGTCAGAACCATATTTACTTAGATTTAGAAAAGGCCTTTGACACAGTGTCACATACGATTTTTATAAATAAACTAAACAGTTGCAATGAAGATTATTACACAGCTCAGTGGGTAGAAAACTGGCTTATGGGATGCACCCAGAGAGTGATGGTGGATGAGTAGGTCTCTACCTGGAGAAATGTGGGCAGTGGAGTCCCCCAAGGCTCTGTCCTGGGACTGGTACTATTCAATATCGTCATTAGTGACTTGGATGACGGAGTAGAAAGTACTCTGTCCAAGTTTGCAGACGACACTAAACTATGGTGTGAGATAAATAAACTAGAGGGCAGGGAGTGAATCCAGATTTGGAGAGGCTGGGGAAGTGGGCAGAATAGAATAGGATGCAGTTTAACAAAGATAAGTGCCATGTGTTGCACCTAGGGAGGAAAAATCATCAACACACCTATAGCCTGGGAGGCACCATTCTAAGTAGCACAACTACAGAAAGGGATCTCAGAGTCATAGTTGACTCCAAAATGAACATGAGTCCCCAGTGTGATGAAGTAATAAGGAAGGCTAACTGCACTCTTTTTTGCATAAGTAGGTTCATCACAATCAGGTCTAAGTAAGTGATACTTCCCCTCTATGCAGCACTGGTCAGGCTGCAGCTTGAGTTAATGCATCCAGTTTTGGGCGCCGCACTTCAAGAGGGATGTAGATAACCTGGAAAGGGTTCAGAGGAGAGCAACCCATCTGGTTAAAGGCCTACAGGGTAAACCCTACTGTCAGAGCAAAATTTTGATTAGATGCTGCCAACACAGAAGATTGAGACTGACATGCATATTGGACTCTGTGAATGGAAAGTTCCAAGGCTCACCCAGCCCTTGCCCCCTGGGTGAACTGCAGACCTGTCAATCATTGTTGACCTACTTTCCCCACACACCCATGCTCAGATTGTGTCAGCTCCTGACTGAGAGCATGCTCAGTCAGAACCTGACATGAGGTAATCTGACTAGAAATTTCTCTGCGGAGAGTGTTCTGATTGGCCACTAAAGTCAGATAAAAGTTCTCTCGGGGGGAGATCGCGTTAGCTGGAGACAGAGGCTGGTGCTCCAGGGACTGTCTGTCAGTCAGGCCCTCAGGCCTATTGATCTCCTCCCTCGATTTGGCACTCTGTGTCCTTAACTGATAGTGATTGCGGCTTTGATTATTCGGCTTTCGATTGACTTCTCACCATCCTTGACTGCGATTTGGATTCTCCTTATACTGACAATTCTCCAGTTACTGGACTGTTTTCGCTTTGGCCTTGACTTCATCTCCGGATCACCCTCGGTACCTCGACATGACTCTACTTACCTGGCTTTCGACCTCAGCTTTCATCATCGACCATCCGTTTGTCCATTGGACTGGCGTCACGACCCCGGTTATTGAACTACGTGTTACAGTTCTGTTTGTCTGTTTACCCCGTTTATGAGCTGTTGACCAGCCCTGGGACTTATCCAACAGGTTTGCCCTGTCGGGGAACCTCGTGGGCCAACAGACCCCTTCGTTGTTCTCTGTTGTTAATACTGTAACTGAAGACATCGCTGCCTACGCCTAAAGTGTAAGTTAAATAAATTAATCTTTGTTCAAATCCACTATGGGTCCATATCTCCTGACTCCACACCAATAATCCCACCTGTCCATATCTGATTGCCACCCCGGCCCACCGTGACTTTGGGGCCCGATTCATTCTGTTCGGTGTACCCCGACACCTACAAGGACCAATTGAGGGACCTGAATCTCTTCAGCCTCTACAAGAGAAGGCTGAGAGGTGATCTCGTGACCATCTACAAACTCATCAGCAGGGACTTCAGGAAATAGGGGATACAGTGTTTACCAGGGTCCCCTTCGGGGTGACTAAAAACAATGGCCACAAACAACCATGAAGCTTGCTCACAATCAACTGGCTTTATCACCTGATGCCAGGACTTGTTTGATAAAAACAATGTTGAAATCAAAGTCCTTCTCAGTCAGAAAAGAAAAGCATTCTGTGACTGGCAAAACCATCTTACATCCAGTCAGAAGCAAGGAACTTTTCAACAGCTTAAAGCTGAATCCCAAAGGAAGATACAAGAAGTCAAGAACAAATGTTGGGAAGAGTAGGTGAAAGAAATCCAACAATTTGTTGACAGTCATGACATGCAGAGATTCTTCAGTGCAATCAAGGCTACATACAGACCAAATTCTTGCACACTCTGCCCACTTAGATCTGAAGACAGCAGTTCTCTCCTCAAAGACAATGAATCTATCAAAAACCATTGGAAGGAGCACTAGCAAAAGTTTGTGAACTGAGAATCAATGGTGACTGATGAAACTATTGAATCCATCCTACAGCATCCGTTAAGGAAGCACTTGCCAATCCACAAACCTGTGAAGAAGTCCACCAGGTGATAAAACAGATGAAGAACAACAAAGCATCTGACCCTGATGGCATACTAGCTGAGGTCTTCAAAGTTGGTGGGGAAACTATGACCAACAAGCTTCACACACTGTTTTTCAAAAACTGAAACACTGAGGAAATTCCTGATGGCCTAAAGAATGCCAATATTGTCACCATTTTTAAACAGGGAGATAAGTCTAACTGAAAACTATCAAGATATTGCCCTTCTCTCCATCACTGGGAAGATCCTCACTCAAATTCTGCTGAACTGACTGCTCCTTTTTGCCAAGGAAATCCTTCTTGAGTCTCAAGGTGGCTTCAGACCATCAAGAGGTACCACAGATACAATTTTCTGGCCTGGTAGATTCAGGAAAAATTCTGAGAACAACACCAGGAACTGTATGTGGCCTTTATCGATTTGACCAAAGCCTTTGACTCTGTTAACCATGAAGCTCTATGGAAGATATCAATCTTTGGCTGCCCAGGAAAATTTATCACCATCCTAAGATTCCTTCATGACCACATGACTTCCTCCATCCTATGCAATGGCTCCACTATGCAGCCCTCTGCCATTCAAACTGGCATCAAGCAGGGCTATGTGATCACACCAGTTTTGTTTTCCATTTTTCCATCATCAAGATGCTCATCCATGACCATCTGCCACATGGCATTGACCTGGAGTACAGGATGGATGGGAACCTTTTCAATCTTTTCTGTGCCAAAACCAAAATTATATCAGCCTCAATTGTGGAACTGCAGGACACCAATAATTGTGCTGTTGTTGCACCTACTGAGAAGGATATACAAATGACCTTTAACTGCTTCTTTCCAAGCATACCAGTGCCTGAGTCTGACCCTTAACATTGGAAAAACAAAGGTGCTTCACCAGCCTGCTCCAGGCCAGTTAACTCCCCCAGCAAAGATCCTCATTGATGGATGGGAGCTGGAGAAAGTTGAATACTTTGCATACCTTTTCAGCCATCTCTCAAAGAAGGCAGATATTAACTAGGAGATACAGTATAGGTTCTGATGTGCCAGCTCTGCTTTTGGAGGACTGAATCATCCTGTGTTCAACAATCACATCAAGACTTAAACAAAACTTCTATTATATAAGGCTGTGTTAATCCTAACTCTTCTCTATGGCTGTGAAGCTTGGGTGACTATAGGAACTACCTGAAAAGCCTGGAATTCCTTCTTCAGTGCTACCTCCAGAAGATCCTTGGCATAAAGTGGGAGGAGCATCACCAGTGTCCATTAAAGACTGGTGCCTCCCACGACTGGGGAGGCACCATGGCAGTGAGCAGGGACTGTCCACAGCCGCCACAGGCGGTGTCGGCAGTGAGCGGGGACCGCCTGCAGACACCACATTGGTGCTGAGGGGGGGCGGGTGCAAGCAGCAACTGCCCACAGGAGAAGGCAGTGCCTTCCGCAGTGGCCAGTCACAGGGTGGGGTGTGTGTCTTCCCTATGCCAGTATCCCCTGCACGTGTCCCCCGCATCATGCCTCCCCCTCACGTGCCTTCCCTACGCATCACCTATGCCAGTGTCCTTACTTACACCACCAGCACAGAAGTGTTGATTATTCAACATCAGCTGAGTGGATAGGGCATTGTGTGTGGATTTCTGATGTATATTTACCAAGACAGCTGCTTCCAACTCGGTCAAGAACAAAGGACACGTGGAGGTCAGAAAAAATGCTTCAAGGATACCCTCAAGGTGAATATTAAGAAGTGTGGCATTGACATCACAAACTGGGAAAAACTAGCCTGACACAGGGATACTTAGCAATACCTTGCTAGAAAAGGTACATCTTACTTTGAGGAAAACTGTCTCATCCTGAAGGCAGAAAAACAACAGAAGTGGAAGGAAAGGAAACAAGACCAAGAAAGCTGCAGTTCAACCCTCCCTTTAACCACTACCTGTGGCATCATCCAGAGAGTCTGCCGCTCAAGGTTCAGTCTTCTTAGCCATCCAGAGACTCATCTACAATCCTTTACTTGACCCGTGGGAGTGATCATCCTTGACCATGAGAGATCACCACCACTGCCAACCAATATATATATGTGCTATGACACAAATACTGTCCATAGACATTTGACTATATAAAAACTAGAACCATCCTCTGTTTATGTGCTTTGGATGCACATGCAATAGAGCAAGCAGGTTGCAATTATGGATTTTATCCATTACAATGAATATTAGAAGTGTAGATATATTTTCTTTAGTGCCTTGTATCATATGATCTCTTTTCAGAACTAAATCATAAATGCAAAAGGGCTAAAACTCCTAAGAGCTAAAGTATATTGGAACCCTAACCTGTAGTTACAGTAGCACAGATCAGTATGTCTTGATCTAGAGATTATGGGAATGCATGCTGTCAGAAAAACTGCTTCTATAAATATTGGATAGCTTCACACCTCCTAATTTTCATTACTATTATTATTTAAAGTTGTAACCTTTCATTGTAAGGAGCTGTTGAAAGAAAAGAGGGACTCTTACTTTATTCTTTTGCTCCTGTGCAAGTGTGTGTGTGAAGGGTAGTTGGAGACTGGAAAATAACATTGATTGATCTCGCTTCAGGTGTCCGGACTGTTTTCTGTGGTGAAAATCATAGTCCGCAAATTTCATTACCTGTCAAGCTCTTGCCAGGCTTCATACTTTACTCTTATTTTCTTCAGATCTGTTTCTGTGTTCAGCACTCAACTTGCCTATTATAGGTATGGGGGAAGGGCAGAACAAGAATGCAGTATTACTGAAAATGAAGCGCAGTGATATGCAGGGAAACTGCTGGATTTTAGTCACAAACTATCAAATTCGAAATGTAGCTAATTATGTGTGGCACTGGGCATGTGCAATGAGTTGCATCATAAGGCCAGTCTGGTAACACTCACTCTCCGGGAATCTAAATCAGGTGGCAGGAAAGGATCAAATGCATGGGGTAGCAGACTCACCAAGTAATTTAGGGTGTTGTGTTACACATCTACCTTGTGTACACTTCTGAGAATATGAGAAAAGAATACAGGTGCTGTTAGGTTTTCAATACTTGTTGAGGAACTGTGTAAAAAGATGAAAGTCTTAACTACACATATTCATATTGCTCCTCTGGCAGGGTCCTAGTGGCTACTGCAATAAAAGATAAGTGAGGCTCCCCAGTCTTTTTTAAGGGATACTGCCCTATTCCTTTTATAGCACAATTTTGTAGTATCAGACTGTCAGATCTGAACTGGTGCATGGTTATCTACCCAAGGCAAAAGCAAGGTCAGTTCTTTTGGCAGTGAGCTTTTCCAGGTTTGGACTTTGGCTTGGGGCCCACTCAGCTGACTTGGAACATGGTTCTAAGTACAAAACTGCACATTTTCTTTCCCCAGGCTCTTCATCCATCTTTGTATTTTTCTCTCTTGTTGATGTGCAAACCTTCTAACTACTGCTGAGCTTTCTTGCTGTTGCAATTAGATGAGCAGCAGAAATCCATAACAAGGGTTTTATATCCTGTTTTTGCATATGACTTAGTCCAAAGCTTTTTAACAATCAATAAAACATATGGTTGATTAAATTCCTTGCTTTTCTTGCCATCCATATTCTTAAGTTAAAAATCTAATTATGGTGACTACTTTGTCTTTTATGGTAACTGGCAGCTCAACCCACTTCTACCTTCCCTTGATGGGTTTCAGACTTGGGGCAGTGATCATAGCCTCCTTCTTATGTGTAAAACTCACTTGTACAGAGAAGTTGTTTTTGTCTGTGCTTTCAAGGCTTTGGATTTTAATGGGTAATATATGTCACTGCTATAACCACTCAGATGTGTCTTTTTAAAAGATGTTGAATGCCCATAACTGCCAGACTCTACCTCATGATTATATGGAATAAGATTACTTAATTACAAGTTTTCAATAAGACAATTTCTCAATATCCCCTGGTGTGAGACTTCAGCAGTGCCATTTTTACTTTATGTAGGAACTGAAGAACTGCTATATCAGATGGTCCAAATAATCCTGTTTTCCAACAGTGGCTAACATCAAATGTTGTAGAGGAAGGCAATAACCCTGGCACAACCTGCTTATGTGAGGCATTTCTTCCCAAACACTAGCTCAGTGATTGATTTACATTACGAAATCATAAAGTCTTACATTCTTCATCTCTGGTAACTGTGGATTTATCTAAACATCTAATCATCTGAAGAGTCCTGCTGAGTTCCCACCAGCCTTCTCATGTGGCTGATATTTCCACAGCTAATGCATTTAAAACAGTGTTGCCTTTCCTCACTGTGACACTTGTTGTCTTCAGTTTGAATAGCCTTCCCTTGGTTCTTTTTTTGGGATAGATGGTGAATCAGAGCACAGACACAGGTAGCCTACAGATGTTTAGGCAGCTAGCTGGGGAGGCACTCTAACTCATGGCACTTTACACAAAATGCCATGAGGTACAGCACCACTGAACCCAACGGGTGTTCTTCTCTTGGGTAGGGGGAACTTGAGCCTGCCTTCACCAGCCCTAGACAGCAGGTAGGGGCACTCCAGCAGCCTCCTAGGAGGCTACCAAATAGCCCCAGCCCTGCCCTCCCACCCCAGCTCTGGCCATGGGAAAGCTAAGCTGGAAGCTGTGTGCTTCCCCTATCAAGAAGCTGGTGTGGGGGTTGGGGAAGCCATGGCTGGGGTACTGGGGGGAACTGTGCTAGGCCTGTGAGATGGAGGCTCCAGTCCTCCTACTACCTACCAAAGTCTCTTGACAGCGGCAGCATGCAGCTACTAGCTCAGCTTCACCATGGCTGGAGCTAGGGCGGAGGAGGGGGTAAAGGAGCTCGCTCACTTTGCAGGCCCAGGCTAGCTCCCTCCAAGATCCCAGCAGAGATACGTTCCCCCCACCCCTTTTCCCTCCCTCCCCTCCTACACAGGAAGGAGACTCTGTTCTCTCTGTGACAGCCTGACAAGACACATGGGATGCAGGCAGAACCGGATGGCTCTTAACCCTCACAGGGAACTTGAACAAAAGTTCCCTAACATGCTCTGCTCCAGAGCGCCTTCAGCTAATAGCTAATTTAATGAGCATTAACCCTGATCTTTGCACTGCTTCCTTTCCTGTATTTTTTGGTCACTAGTCTCTGGAATTTTTTTCCTCCCTGACTTTTTTTTTTTTTTTTTTGCTTGAAGAGGTTAGTGTCCTTCATTTTAGTTTGATTGTATATCATTTATGCCTATAGTGGCATTTCCCCATGTTCGGTATTAATGTGTAGCCCCATTATTTATGTACTCTAATGCTTTTTCTGTCTTATCTGAGCTAATCCAAATGTTTGCCCCTTCTCTCTAACCTATGTCAGTTCATACATTTTTAAGCATCACCATCCCATTGCTCATTTATGAATCAAATGCAGCTAGTGTTGCAGTAGTTGCCTTGCTGAGTCTAAACTTTCCTTTTTCTTGTAGAAATGATTTGTATCTGTGAGGGTGAAAGTTCTTTAGGAGACTTTTGTCAGTGGCTAATAATTCTCTATCACTGGAAAATGGTTTTACAGCAGAGTTGTATCTCACAGAGCTTCTGGCATTCTGTTCTTTGCTATTCTGTCTGAGCCATGGAATAGGAAGAATTAATTTTCAGTCTCATCTTCTGCAGCAGAAGTGGGGAATAGGCAGGAAAAGTAGCAATTAACTCAAAGCTCCATGTTAACTGAGGGAACTTCTCCCTGAGAGCCACAAAATGCTAAAGTGCTGGGCAAGAGTCAGAAATGAGTTTTCTGTTTGAGGTACATACGAATGTTGATATATTCAGTTGCTGTACTATTCATATGGGTGAACACTTGGAATAGAGACCAAAACCTTATTGTAAAGGATTGTAATGTAAATATAATATGTGTAGGCCCCAGTGGCCCTGCCCCTTGCTACTGATTGGCTGCGAGGGATATCTCTCATTCGGCCCCACACCTCACCACTGATTGGTGGAGAAGAATAGGACCATATGACCAGAGATCCTGGTTTTCGCCAATTAAAAAAACCCAAATTCTTTGATAAAAAACTCGTAAATTCTCTAATTAAAACCCCCAAATCTGTGATTTAAATGAAAGGCCACTACATACAGAGTGTTTATAAATTCCTTGTGCAACTTTAAACTTTAATAAGTTCGGATGTACACATGATAGAAGCAAACTGTAAATGGTGATTGAAAGCATAATTCATTAAGTTTGAACACAATACAGATTAAATTTCTAGACTTCAACATAATTGCCATGTTTCGTGAAACATCATTCAATCCAATTTTCCAACTCGTAGTAAATATTTTCCAGTTGCTGCCAAGTGATTTCATGAATTGCATTTGGGATCCTCACCCTATACATAGCTTACACTATGTTAAAAGACTTAATGAATTATGCTTTCAATCACCATTTACAGTTTACTTCTATCATATGTATATACAAAGTTATTAAAGTTTAAAGTTGCACAAGGACTTTATAAACAACCTGTATATAGGTATCAGTTGAACACAATGGTTTATTGATATATTTACAGTTTTAAAGCAATGTAGAAGATTACTAGTGCCTCAATAAATATAATAAAATACATTCTAAATACCTATATATTTTGGCATTTGACTTTCAGTTTTTCATCATGGAAAATTAGAGCTCCAGCTGCACCCACACCCACAACCACCCCACAGGGCCTCCTCCCAGCTCTGCCAGTGCCCCCCATCCCTGATCTGCAGCCCCCGACCCTCCAGCCCTGCCAGAGGGGGGCCCTAGCTAGCCACCAGACCCCTGCAAGCTTCATTTGCCTCAAAGGCTCCAGGAGGGAAAGCAAGCCTGATCCAAGCCCTGGCTGACTAAGAATCTCAGGACCTGCCTCTTCCCCCTCCTGTCCCGCCCATTGGGACAGGGTTTAGGATTTGCTGCCCTGTTTTCAAGAAGCTCTTGAGGCTGGCTGGAACTCAGCCAGTCTGTGGAGAGCTTTTTGCAAAAATGGAAAATCTGCAGGTATCTCTGTTAAAATGAAAAATTTGAGTTTTTTCTCCGTTGAAAGGGAAAATCCACATTTGTTTTCTGTTTTTCCATTGGAAATAGAAAACCTGGATCCCTGGATATGATGGACAGCCCTCGTAGCCAATCAGTGGTAAGGGGTAGCGATGGCAGCTATCTTACTGTGCTGGCAGCCCCCTTCCTCCTTCCCCGTGGGCAATGTGGCCAGGCCACACTGCCCATGAGGAGGGAGCCAGCATTTCATTTTTCAGAAGTTTTTATTTAGGGGGGAGCCCTCCAGAAGTGCACAGCCTGTGCTTTTTTGCAGGTCCCACCCAAGATCGCAGTTTCCATGAAAATTGTGAAATCGCTATTTTGGTGGGTCCCTAAATTTGTGTAACAGCAGGGCTGTGCTGACTTAATTTGGACAACAACTCCCAGAAACTCCCAGGGGCTTGGGGAAAGGAAAAAAGGGAGAGGACACTTGAGACTCGAGTAAGGGGAAGAGAGCAGCATGCACATGGGACCTGGTCAGCCCTACACAGAGGAACGCACAGTGGAGCTGGAGAACTCACTGGCTCAGTCAGCCAGGACTGTGAACTGAAGGAGCTGAGCTCAGCCTTGGGGGCAGCTGCAGGCTGCTGTTTGAGCACTGTATGATTTAAAAGCTTGTTTGTGGACACCTCCAGAAGTGCAGGGGGGGAGGGCGGGGAGGGATTTAGGGGCTGTGACAGCTTGTCACAGGGGCACATGGGCAGTGGATTGCAGCTCTGCCCCTGCCCTGGCATTGGCTCCACACTGTCACTGCCCCAGGATCCCCAGGTCTCCCCAGAGCCGCCCACCCATCTCGCTTCTAGCCATGGCCCCATCCCAGCTGCCCATATGCGTGTCCTGCCTGCGCAGGTCCCTCCCCTAGTGGTGGGTGCGGGGTGGATGGGCCTGGGTGCCCAGGTGGTGGGGCTGGGTCCTGCAGCAGCAGCCAGAAGGAGCAACTGCTGCAGAGGCTTCTGAGAAATGAAGTCTGCCACAGGCCAGATGCAGCCTGTGGGTCAGATTTTGCCCATCCCTGCCCTGTGATTTTCCGTATAAAAGTGGGAACTCCCCCTTGCTTCTTGTGCCAGTTTTTGGGGCTGCAGGGTTGGGACAGGATTGCTGTTGGACTGGAATGGCCTATTCCACCACTTGACAGGCAATAATTAAATCGACATGGCTATTGGATTAATATTTGCTCTCTGACTGAGAATGGAAAATCACTTCCTCCACCCCCTTCAGGAATTAAAATCAGAATCAATTTCTAATGGGGAGAATGCAAGGCACTTCTGTCTCAGTGAGCACAGATTGAAGAGAGGGAGGGGCTAGCAGGAACTGTTAATTTAACATCTTTCTCCAGATCACTTGCATCATGGTATTGAGGCATCAAGTAGTGTACTTTTTTTTTTTACAACATGACAGGAAGGGAAAAAAGAGTCTAACCTTGGTAATGGGTTTGGGGCTTGGGGGAGGAAGAGGAAGGTTTTTTCAAATCAATAGATACAATTTCACTAATTTGTAATTGTCTCAGCCCTAACTTGTTATTTTTCTGAAACACTTGACATTGACAAGGCATCAGTGAATATTTTATCTGAATATATCTCAGCAGCAGTGTTTGGATTTGCTGAGGAGAACGGACTGCTTTAGACAACGGTTTTATATGGATCTCTCTGCTGGGGATTTACCAGATGGATGTTTGTGAGATGTAGGACAAAGTTATACATGTACCTGACTCCATCAGTTAATTCACATGAACCTTGACATATACTTGACTCTACTTGTCTCTCAACTTTTCCCTGCAAGGCAAAGAGAGAGTCCACAAGAGAGTCCTTTTGTGTTGCAGTGTGACCACTTGGAAAATCCTTGGTTTTTCAATTCCTCTTTTTACAGGTGTCCCTGGAGCACTTGAAAAGGTTAAAAAATAAAACATTTATGCTCCTGAGTTAGAGCTAAGAGGGACTTCCCAAACCCTAACTGCTAAGAAAATCCTATTGCCCATCAGTATGGGGATGTCCTGTTGCTGGTACAAACCTGGTCTGTGTGGTCTATAGTGCTCTAATGCTTGCCTAGGCGTGGCAGTACAATAGCAATAAGGAAAATGACTGGATTGAAGGGCTCAGTCCAACTGTACTTCTAAATGAGTAGTTGAAGTTCTGAAAAAGTCAGTTGTCACCACATTTTGCTGCAATATGTTTTAAAACAATATATAGGGCATGTATACCCATTCATTAATTCACTTTAGATACTTCCTTAATAAAATACTAACTAAATGTGCAGTACCTAGAGTTACTAGTAGCACTGGCACATGGTTATTTAGTGATGGTTACCACTAAATACCATTGTGCATTAGCCTAATAACACTGTGAAGTAGGCTATTAGCATGGTTTTTGCCATGATGCCTACTGCACAGTGTTATTAGGCTAATGCGCAGTAAAGGGTCTCATGTAGAAGGGCATATAGTGTGCTACCCTGCTGTTGCAACATGACCACTTCTACGTTTGAAGAAAGGACTGGTAAGGTGCCCCTATACCCATACAGTAGAACAGAGCTGTTCTAACCAATTTCATTTGGGGAAAAGCATCCACACCAGAAGACAGGTGGGTGATCCAGGCTGATCTGGACAGGCTCAGCAAATGGTTGGATGAGAACCTGATGGTGTTTAACACCAAAAAATGCAAGGTTCTCCACCTTGGGAAGAAAAACCTGCAGCATCCTTACAGGCTCGGCAGTGCTATGCTGGCTAGCGCTGTGGAGGAAAGAGACTTGGGGGTCATCATTGACCACAAGATGAACATGAACCTTCAGTGCGATGCTGCAGCTACTGAAGCGACAAAAACGCTGGCTTGCATCCATAGATGCTTCTCAAGCAAATCCCGGGACGTCATTCTCCCCTTGTACTCGGCCTTGGTGAGGCTGCAGCTGGAGTACTGCGTCCAGTTTTGGGCTCCACAATTCAAAAAGGATGTGGAGAAGCTTGAGAGAGTCCAGAGGAGAGCCACGCACACAATCAGAGGTCAGGAAAACAGATCTTACGATGACAGGCTGAGAGCCATGGGACTCTTTAGCCTGGAAAAACGCAGGCTCAGGGGTGATCTGATAGCCACCTGTAAGTTTATCAGTGGTTTATTCATTAGTCTCTTAGATCCAACTAGATTTGGGCTCATTTTTTTTGCTGGACTGCAAGACATCATGGAAACTAGTTCAAAATTACCTGTGATATATGCTGAGCCCCTGTGGGAGAAATTCTGTGGAAGGGTGCAGAGCTGTTGAGACAAAACTACTGAGACCCCACCACTCTATAAAAGCTGGAGAGTGGTAGGCAGCTAGCCAGCCCAGTTCACAAGGGATCAAGGCCATTTTATGAAGGGTATGGCAGCAGCTGTCTCCTGAGAGCAAATTGCTAATTGGGGTTAATGATGCCCTTGAACAAATAAGAAATTAATCCCCTTTCAAAGAGATGGGGATATGTAGGAGCAATGATGTCTCCAAAAATCCATTGAGTTAGGCTGTTTTAATTTTAACATGATAGAACTTTTATTATTTTTACATACTGTTTCCATTTCCTAAAGCTTGCTCCTCTGTCAGTCCCAGCACGAATATAATGATACACAGTAATTTCACATTCTCGATATAAAGAATCCTATCAGCAGGCCTGAAATATGGTATTTTAGAACTGCTACATCTGCAAAGGTTTTAGGATGAAATTTCCATTACAAATTCTTACCACACCAATAACCCAGTATAGCTATTTTGGGGCCTTCTGATTGGGCAAGTCAAAAGGAATTTAGGAATGTCTTCAATTAGTCCTTAAGACTGCTATTTCAGTATGAATAACATGGATGTTAGTGTCTATTTATTTATTTGCTTTTCAAAATAAGAGACTCTTTCTTAGCATCTGGAAGTTTTCCAGCTGAAAAAGTAATTTGCCCTTTGGTGAAATCCCTTTCATCTCAACAGGAATGTCCCCCTCTTTTTCAAGCAATAGGGCAATGAGAGTTCAAGTTTGTAGCCAGAGGCCTCTTGATGTGGGAATGTTACTCACCCCCTTCTGATGCCTTTAATGCTGCATCATGAAACAGAAATGTTGCTTGAATACAGTTCAGCAAGATGATACACTAAAAATGGAAAGGAGGGATAAACAGTTACAATGGGGAGAGACACTAACAGAAGGAATAGGCTTTCACATAGGGGCCCTAAACTCCTCTTCTGGAGAGATTACTATCTACACTGCAACCAACATACAGTGCTAACCAGGGGGGAAATTCAGCATCTGTTTGAGTAGCCATATACATCCATTTTACACAGGATCTACTGCTTCATCATGTCACTGAACAATGGTCAAGAAGCAAAGGGAAGAGAGATTATCAGGATTGCTGAAAAATACAATAATATGGTTATTCTGTATTTAGATGTTTTAAGCAGCAAAATTAGAACATGGATGGCAAATGCAGATTATATCGAATAGCTACAAATTAAGAAAGTGATTCCTTTGCATTCATAAAGAGTCCAATTCCAATAGTAGGGGGTGAGAATAGACTCTTAAAATGCAGCCATGAGAGAATTTTATGCAGATTGATGTGTTATCCAGTGTCACTCATGGAGTATAGAAAGAAACTATGGGCATTTGTACACACCACAGGGTTTGATCCTCTTTAATTTACCTTGCCTTAAAAATTTTAACCGGAGTTATTTTGGTGCGTCGCGTTTGTGTTTACACACCACGAGCTTTCAGTTGAATTAAATCCCATGTGTAATTCCCCATAAAGTCCAGCAGGGTGAGCCAAATACCAATCCAGCTTGGATTGCCCTGCCCCTGCTCCTACCAGCCAAGTAAAACAAAATCCCTGACTTTTGGTCAGGGCAAGGGGGGCAGAGACAGAGGCTGGGGCTACTACAGGGGCAGGAGGGGGCACCAGTAGAGCTGAGGGGCAGGGGGCTGTGGGTCCCCTGTGCTGTGTCCACGTGGGTTTTTAAAATTTCCTCTCCTGGTTTGTTTTCAACATGGCCACCACTAGATAGAGCTACGGTTCTCAGAATACATAGCGGCAAGCATGTTGGGGAAGGGGGCTGTGGGTCAGGAGTTTGGGGCACCAGCAAGGGTAGGGGGAGGGTGGCAGGGGACTATGGATCAGGGGTGACTGTACATGCCTGTTGTCCAGGGTAGTGTGTCAAGGCTTTTGCCATTTTTTCTTTGCCTGTGAGAGAATGTGCACGTGCTTGTGAAAATGAGATAGTGTGTGTGTGTGTGCACGTACACACGTGTGCATGGGTGGTTGTTGTAGGCATGTTGGGGGGGTGTTATTTAAATACCATCTGTTATCTTGTGCATATTAGTGTATATGGGGGAGCAGTGTGTGTGTGTGTGTGTAAATTGTCTTGTGCGTGTGAAAGAACGTGTGTGTGTGTGTGTGTGT
>NW_017728886.1:111702431-111703645 GCF_001723895.1 Crocodylus porosus
GAGGATTGGGCTTCAGATGCCCCTGGAGACCGCAGTGGATTTATGTCCCTTTCATCCATCAGCGGGGCGTTGAGCTGCACTGAGAAATGGGACCACCTGTCGGCCACCCACTGCCTCCCCCAGCCCCTGCGAAGCCTTCCCTGGACCCCACAGCCCCTGTACCACCCCCCACAACATGGGAGGGGGGCACATGCTGGCTGGAGGGGTCCATAGCATGGCTAGTGGGGTGGGGCAAGGCTCCAAATTTGCAGTGATGCAGCTACTTCTGGAGCAGAGCAGCAAAGAGTGACAAGGAGGAATGGGGTGCCTGGTTCACAGGGGCTCCCAGTAAGCCTCCTACATGCACCTAGCACCCACTGCGGTGCTGAGGTCAGTGCGGTGGGGGCAAAGGTGCCCTCAGCATATCACTGCAGTGGATGCACCCAGACATGGGCTGCCACCCCTTAACAGTTCAGGGGAGGCTCGGGGATGACAACCTCTTGGCACCATGGGTGCTGCAGGCATAGGACAGGGTGGAAGGATCCAGTCTCTCCCAGGCTCTGCTTCCTTCCCCCGACACAGCCTTTCCAGGCCCTGCCAATAATTTCCCTTCATCCATCATGGTGGAGCTAATTGTTGGCCCACAATGGCTGCACTTCCTGAATGGGCTTTTGTGTGCCTCTCCAGCCCAGTGCAGGGAGCCATCACTCTGCGGGGCTTCAACAAGTAGTTCATATTTCAAAGGATTTCACAGAGGAGTCAGTGGATGGAAAACTCCTCTGGGAAAAGCAGTCCTTAGGTGATAAAAATCTCTCAGGTCTCTTGTGAGGTTGTGATGATGCAAATTAACTTGAACAAAAGGCAGGAGTCATCTCAGGTTTCCGGTGGTCACAGTTGCTTCAGACTTTTCAAAGAGGGAAATTATTGCCATTCTCAAGCTGAGCTCCAACTCAAGAGAGGCTGAGAGATTTTTGCCCCCTCCCCCCGTTGCAGAAATTGCTGCGGTTCGTTTTCTCGGGAGGCAAAGAACTCTCAGACACGCTATTAGCAACACAAAAGGTATATTTGCAAATAGGGTCAGAGCGAAGACAAAAGACCACACTCTGCCCGCGGGGAAAACTTCTCAGCAGGCTTTATCCCCTCTCTCCTGAGCACGTGTGCAGAAGCAGGAACTCTTACAACTCATTTCCGGTTCATACAAACATATATGTAAATACGTCACTTCATACGTCCCA
>NW_017728886.1:111703656-111729168 GCF_001723895.1 Crocodylus porosus
GATAGTAAATTTGCAAAACAAAGAGAGCGATACCTTAATACAAAGAGCCCTTGGTAGCTTCTCCTCTACCTCCTCCTCCCGCCAGGGAGAGCCACCAGCTGTGCTGTTCTAACAACACTATTCATAATGCATTTTTAATAATATTTCTAACACCCCCACCCCATCACACTCAGAGACTGGAGCTATTTATAAGAAAACCCACACACAATTCTGATCCTCAGCCGCCTGCCCTCCCCGCCCCCAGCCCTGCCAGTGTCCCTTTGGAAAACATGTGTATGTGTACATGTGCGTGTGTTGGGAGGCTCCCAAACTCTTGACCCAGTCCCCTGCACCAACATGATCACTGCAAGGTATTTTGGGAACTGAAGTTCTACCTAGGAACAGCCATGTTGAAAATGAACTGGGGGAGGAAATCTAAAAAACCCATGTGGATGCAGCACAGGGGACCCATAGCCCCCTGCACCCCAGCTCTGCTGGTGCCCCTGACTCCTGACCCACAGCCCCTGCCACCCAGCCCTTCCCCTCACTCCTGAAGCCACAGCCCCCTGCTCCCTAAGCTGTACTGGAGGGGCCCCAGCTGTCCCTATCCTAACTGGGCCAGAGCGTGGTGGCTCTGCTTCTTGCAAGCGGCAGCCTGTGTGTGACCCCAGCACAGGCTGGGTAGGTTTGTAGCACCCCCACCCTAGGTTGGGGCTGGGTGTCACACCAGTTCAAAGCACCATCTGGTGGAGAAAGAGGCTCATTACACATCTTTGAGTGCTTTTGTGTTTGCACGACACAAATCCGTAGATAGGGCAATAAGTGGCTGCAATGCAACCTAAAACATGTCCAAGCAGCTTTAGTTTAACATGCTGAAAAGACTTTTAAAGCAGCGGGAAATCTCAATCATGCAAACACAAATGCAGTAAATGGGAAATCTTGTGGCCCTATGCTCCTAAAGTCAAGAAGCTCCAAACTCTGATAAAAATTACAGCTGTGTTTGTCTAAAGTTGTGAATGGAAAACCATATAGATAGAATAGATGTGTTATGAGAACTAATGAGTGTTGTGAATTTAAGCTGGATCTTGTTTATATGTTCCATTCATCCATGCAGGACATGCCACAAAGGACTTGGGCTAAAGGACAGAGTCCTCTGACTATTCAGACTGAATTTGGTAGCAATAAAAATACTATAGCCTCCAAGAAAGAGGTGAATGAATAACATTCATGAGGATAATTTCTCTCAAAACCAAGGGGTAACACTTCAAATATGTGAAGAAGGGAACAATCAGAGAGGAAGCGTTAATTGTTTTGAAAGTGGGACATGATGAAGAGCAATGAGATAAGATTTAAGAACTGGGATGCTTAGTTGGGATAAAACAAAAACATCCGTAGCTTTCAGATCTATTTCTCTGTAGAACAGTCAGTCATGGGAAGCTGCGGCCATCCCATACTCAATATGTTTAAAAACTGTACTTGGCAAAACAGTAGACCAACATCACTTCTGATGTAATTCCACTCGAGTCTGAATTTATACCAGGAATGACTTTGGCTCAATAGGTCATTTCCACTTGTATGACTTAATCTGCAAGGCCTGGTTATTTTGAGAAGTAATTAACTGAGTGAAAGATTATCCTACGGCTGAAGTCTCATCTACTCCTTGGGGTCTAAATTCAGTAAGAGTGTTTTTTTCTTAACACCTCTGAAAATAAGGCAGAGTTTAAGTGCCACACATGAACTAATTTGCCTAACTTTGGATACTTCCTTTTGACAGTGTTAGCCTTCATATATTAGCCTGATAAATATGACTGTTATCACAAGTGATGGGAAAACCTAAAAAAAAGAGTAGAGGCTGGATATACTTTGCATACTGTGTTAACTGACAGAAATGATAACTCTTTAATACTTATTCAATTAAAATTCAGATTTAATATATAACATTTAATATAGATTCTGGAATTTGGAAATGCATAGGTTCACCATAAAAGTGTGACCAAGAATGGAACTATAGAAGGAAATCTTGGGTTCTAAGCCTGACTTTGCTATTCATTACCTGAATGATTTTGAGCATGCCATATAGTCTCTCTCACCTGTAAAAATGAAGGTAACGCAGGGGCCTTATGAAAGTTCAGTTTTGTCACTATGAAATACTAAGTTTTACTATTTATTGTTCTTTTAAAGAAACAAGGAGTGCAAAGGGCTATCTGAATAACGTGCTGCTGGAACGTAATTTTCTTCCTGTTGAAAAAAGGTCAAATACAGACCCTTTTCTGTTGCTCTAGCTAACAAGATTGCTCTGATTGATTACTAATCTTTACAGCGACCTTTAAAAAGTGCCAAGCTGAGCCAGCCAGCTTCTTCACATGTAACTGTGTGAGGGGCTCACAGTCTCATGCTGAATGAAAGACTCTTCAAAAGGGTGCCAGACCCTTAGGACTTGGCTGCCAAAGAGAGATTTTATGCAATAGTGACATGTTTCAGATGGAAGATGGAGAGGAGTATGTATCTGGGCATGAGCTTTGATGCAATAGTAACTAAGCTGCAGTGGGAGACAGGACTGAGTTATCAGATTAGAATTGTAAAAAAACCCAACATATTTAATCAAAAACTGCCAAAGGTGGATGGGGAGGAATACTGAATAGTTTCCAAATTAAACACAGAAAGAACTGAAGTTGTGTTTATAAAATGGTTCGCTGAGGTATACTCTGTGCTGTAGTTATAGAGGAGCCATCACAATGCTGACACTTTTATTTTTATGGAAAAACCATTGTCTGACAAGGGAGTGAAAATTGCACAGCCCTTGTCTTCAGCCCTTGCAGAGTTATGACTAAAACTCCATGCAAAAATCCACACCTGCAGAAGGTAGTTGGTCAGAAAAAAGATATTTTACATGGCTTATAATAACACAGCAAGTTCTGCTTTTGTTGACAGTGGTTCAGGGGACTGTGGCTCTGATGATCTCATTATTTGCTGCATCAAGACTCTAAAATAAAAAAAAATTAATCTCTAAAGAGAAGGAAAATCTGTTGGGAAGCATACTGAATTCATGCTGCCATTCAAGCAATATAACAAGGTGCTGGATGGTAAAAGAAACAGAGCATCCCTCTTTTTTTTTACCTTGCATCAAGGCAAAGAGAAACTGCTTAGGTTCCCCTTTTCTTAATTTTGAAGCACACCAGAGTCTGTAGGGTACTTTCCTTGCATGTTGATAGGCTTGCTAAAATACATTCCTACTTCATTATGCAATCTTGTAGAATCTGTTTTTTCATTGCACTTGGATCAGGCCATGAATTAAGAACTTCTCCACTATACAAGATCTCTCTGTAGAAGTCCAAGATGAGATGAGTTGGCTTTTATTGAAGGCTATCTTCTGTAACACGCACATCAGAAATGGATGTTGACATAAAATAATCCACCCGGAGGAGAAAATACAGAGGCAAATAACTTTCTCAGGCAGACACTACATCAACAACTTTAAAAAATCTTTTAAAAATCTTGCATTAAAATAAGACAAAAACTTTTGTTTTCTTAATTTATTAATTCACACGGGAAACCATCATTATGTCACAGAATCCCAGAAAATTGCATAAATTGCATGTAACTTATCAAGAATGTAATGTCAAATCTATACAGATAGTCTATTACACATTGATAAGTGGTTAACTTGGAAAGAAATCTAAGTTGGACAGAAATACACCTACATTGTACTCTGAGAGCACAGCACCTCTGCAGGGATCTTAACCTTTTGAATCTGTGAATTACATGAGAATGCAGAAGTGTAAGAGGCAGAACAGGTCATGCTTAGAACAAGAAAAAATGAGCTTCCTTCCATCTTGAAGGAAGAAGGGGGATGGGAAATAAGTCTCAAGTCACTATTCATTTTCAAACATAAGTTTCCAAATGGCATACTTTTTCAGGAAAAGAACTTCCTAGCATGCTTTTAAACTCTACTTTGAGCTGTGAACATCTGAGCTGTTGGGGTTGAGTACCCTGCCCTCTTTTTAGTATACAGTACACTGTGGATGCTACAGGAAACAAAATAATAATAATAATTGAAATGGTACTAAAATGCTTCATGCTTTGCATACCACTAAATTCTTTCCAGGCCGTCTTATTATACTAGATATTGGTTTATGTGAGCTTGAGAGTAGAATTTGGCCCATTCTCTTTCAGCCTCATTGTCAAATCATCAAAATCCAAATGGAGAAGAACAAAAGAGATAAATAATGGGGGAGGGAAAGAAAGAAAATTGGTTGTTTGGACTAACCCCCCCCCCACACACACACACACCCCTTTTGTAATTATCTTCTCATGTCTGTACCAGAGGTAATAAGTAGGAAATCTTCCAAACCTTGTGGATGCCTTTACAGATTATCATTCAGCCATTGTATGAATTCCTCAGAAGGTACTTCTATCCTGTAGAGAAGCTAAACTTTACGAGGTAGATGCTGCCATTACTGTCTCAATGTTCTCCTCACATATAGAAGAGATAAAGGAATTACTTGCTTATCTGGTTGCCCAGAATCTTAAATAAGATAACCTATTGCTATTATATGACTTAGTATCGCTCTTCCTCCTAACCTGTCCAACCCTTGTAAAAAACTGACTCTACTAATGGTATATTTGGCAGATTCTGTGGATGTACCAGGCTCTAGAATCTTTTTTCATGTAAAAGTCATTTATTTTATGTTGCCAGGTCCTGTTACACAAATTAAGGCCTTGGCTAAGCAGTTTAGTCACAGTTCAGTCTAGCCCATGAAGAATTTAATGGAGCTAAATATAAATCATGAGGTTCTCTATGATTCTCTGCAAGTAACAGATTTTTAAAAATGGAGATTTTAATAACTGTTAAATTGGCTAAATCTGACTGGTCTCATCAGACCCTTCTGTCTCATTGGTTTGCCAGCTAGTGGCACTTTTTCTTCATGGGACTTTGTCATTCCCTGCAGCACACCCAAATAATGAATGCTTTTGCTATGCCCTGATGTATTTGCCTGTCTTGCAGATCTGCTTTCTTTCTGCCTGTCAGTGGCTGTGGTGGGACCTGAGCACCTGACATTTCTGCTTGTAACCTTTCCTGCTGCTAGGAAATAACCAGATGAAACAGTCCTCTTCTTCCAACTGCCAGTTGTCTTTTAGGATCCCTGTGCAGTGAAACGGGTGAACTGTACGGGGGGGAGGGGGAAGCAGGAAATTAAGAGTTTTATACAGAGTAGGATATTAAACTCATGTTTTTGAGATGGGTTGAGTGACTGATTGTGGTAAAATATCCCATTGTATCTGGCTGTGGATGGGGAGTAAGGGATAGCTCCTCTATCTTCTATATAGATCAACCCTCTTCTCTGAACATTTGAAGATCCGATTGTTCAGTAGACAATGGTAAGTAATGGAAACCTGATGTAGTGTTCAGGTCTCTGGAGAAAACCAACTGAAAAATAAGGTGTAGGTATTTTCCCCCTATATTTGGTTATCGGAAAAAAGAAAAAAAAGCATAAGCAATCAGATTTTGGGAAAGGACTAGGAGTTTGTTGCTGACAACTGTCTTCTGGGTTTATGAGTCAGTCCTTTAGACTTCTCAATTTTCAGATGACCCTAAAGAACTCTGTCAAGGAATTTGCTTTGCCTAGTGACAGATGTCTGACCTCTGTAAAAGTCCTCTAGAAAAAATTCATCCCTGAAAGTGTTTTGCAGCCATTTTTGCTGAATGGCAGCAGATTTTAGGGTTTGGCAATACAGTTTTTTATCTGGAGCAGAAATAGGAAACATGGAGTCAGGTGTTTTCTTAGTTTAATTTATTTACAAAGTGTTCACAAAGCCCATTGCCTTGAGCAAATATTGATGAGAAACGTGACAGAGACAGCTCCTTCAAACATAAACTTAGGGACTGGTTTTCAGAAGCCACCATCTCTCACCTCTCTCTGTCTTCAAGGCCTTGCACAAATCTCACCACTTGACAGACTTTGTCCCTGTTCCTTCCTCAGCCCTTGCACTAATCACCCTTAGGGACTTCTAATGCAATTTTGCTCACAGTGACTATGGGCATGTGTAAACTAAACAATATTTCCCATTTACACTGATACAACTGTGTTTGTGTTTGCATGACCCAGATTTCCCGCTGCTCTAAAAGTCCATTTAGCAACTTAAACTAACACTACTTGGAGATCTGTTAATTTGTGGTGCTCTCCAGTTATGCCTCCCCAACTGTGCATTTGTTCATGCAAACAACCAGAGACTCTAAAGACTTATAATTAATCCCTTTGCCATGAGGAGGCACTGTGTTCCAGCCTTTAGCCAGTAAGTGCCACTATGTGTTCTTTTTAACCCTCCTTCACTCCTCACTTTTCACCCTTCCCTCCTCCCTCACAGCATGCAGTGGAGTGGAGTAGCTACAGGTTCATCCATCTGCTCAGCAAAATTATTATTATTATTTTAACAAAAAGAAATGGGGGATGCCAATAATCACTGAATTTACTATCCCCTCATAATTCTTCTGTCCCCCCCGGCTACCTATAGTGTATTACCTACCGCCCCGACTCACGTACCCTCCTGTCCTCCTGCCCCCACCCCCATGTACCCTTCACCTGCACCCCCGCACCCTCCGCCATGTGCTGCCACTACAGTGGCCATAGCTTCTGACAACAGCTGTAGCATCATCATAATGGTACATTTTTGCAAGTAGTTTGAAACTTTGGAGTGAGTGATGAAATGACTTCCTTCAGTATTGCAAACCTTCTGAATTTCATCACATTCCATTTCAGAACCATGACCAAAAGTCCAAGGGCAGGACACTGCCTGCCAGACCCGATGCCCAGGATATGCAGTGTCTGGGTGATATTTAGGTAATATGTCCTACCGACCTTGTGTGGGGGGGGGGGAGCAAAAGTACATTTTTTCGACTCTGCTCCAAACCCCCATCCTCCTCCTCTTCTTCCTCTTTACCCCTCCTTGTATAAAACTTTCTTGGGTGGAACTCGTAGCAACCAGTAATGAATGAAGAGAGAGTGAAAGAAATAACTTTATCTTCATATTTGCACTTAAAAAATTTTTTTTTTTTACATTTAATATATATTTTATATTGTGAAGCTGCTGGGGAGGAAGATCCCATTTTTTCAATAAATCATTTTTAATAAAGTGTTTTATTTTTGCTCTATATATGGTTTCTTTGGGGTGGGTAGGTGGTTGGGGTGTGTCATGGGGCGGGGTGCAGGAGCAGCCATGATCTCCCCGGCGCCCCTACCGTGCCAAGTTGCCTGTTTAGCACCCTCAATCTCTCCTGCCACGACTTTGCTGTTCCTATAGGAATAATGGGAGGCTGCCTTACTTGGCCCCTTGGACCCAGTGCTCTTATACTGGCCCCTATCCTGTCAAGGGTGACCTGTTGCACCCCAGCCTTATGGGCTACGCGTGCCTCCAACCTCCCCTTTAGCACACCCCAAGCCTCACAGGTGTGCGGGACGTTCTCGTGTCAACACTTGTCTTAATGACCCCTCTCGGGTCGTCTCGCTCTTATGCACGCGCCCTCTCCAGGGCTTCTCACCGCACTCCCCTACCCTCACTCGGGCCTGTACTTGCATTCCCCTGCCCTCATTTGGGCCTGTACTTGCGTTCCCCTGCCCTCAGGGCTCAGGTGGCCTGTAGCTGTGCCTGGCCCCCTGACCCTACTTCTGGGTCCTATGCCCTGCTTGGGCTCTACTCCCAAATACTGCCCCACTGGGCTGGGGTCAGGATACCCCACTATCCCTGCCCGATGCCGCCCCGCTGGGCTGGGGTCGGGACACCCCACTAACTCCACCCAGTGTTGCCCCACTGGGCTGGGGTCAGGACACCCCACTAACTCCACCCAATGTCGCCCCACTGGGCTGGGGTCGGGACACCGCACAACACAGCGCCACCCTACAGCGCACCACCTGCTGTGCCCTCCTTGGCACCAAATTGCCGTGCCCTCCAAGGGCACCAGGAACCCCCACGCAACTGGGGCACTCCCCTGAGGCCTTCTCCTTCCCCTACAGCCTCACCTGGTCCTCCGGTTTTACACAAACAACCCAACAGAAACTCAAAGCCATGAGCCACCCGGCTGTAACTCAAAATAAGCCTCCTGGCTATAACATACGTTCAGCACCACCCTGGCCATTCTCCATCTCCCTGTCAGGGTTCTCTCCACCCCGTATCATAATGCCGACGCTCGACTGCTCTGCTCTGCTCTGCAGCAGAGCTTCCTGCTGCTCAGGCTGCCAGATGGACCTGCCTCCTGGCCTCAGCCTGACTGCTTATAAAGGGCCAGGCCCTGCCCCCTTCTGGTCATCTGACCCAATCAGTCACCTTAGCAACCCCCGGCTGTGCTGCCACTGCTGACTGACAGCTAAGCCCGCATCACTGTTGCCAGTAGCAGGCACCCTAGTGTCTGCTACACATCTCCCCTTCCCGGGTCTAAGCCTATTTAGGAGCGGGGCGCGGAAGTGCCCTGCGACAGGGTGGTTTTCGGAGACTGCCTGCCTCATTGTGGGGATGCTGTGCTTGGGGGGTTTTATGGAGTCATGGCATTACTTACTGGAAAGAGTTGCAAAGAGTTGCAGGGTGGACTGCTATTGGAGGGAGGTTGAATGCTTGTTAAGTGCTAGGATGCAGCCAGCATTTCTTGTAAGAAAAAAGACTAAACAACCCCACCTACCCTCAGCGCCAAGCAGGCAATCTGCAAAACTTCTCCATGCATGGACCTCCCAAGGCCTTTAGCCTTTAGCAAATCTTTAATGCATTATAATGCATTTCATATACATGGGGGGTTGGGGTTAACATGGCGACCCACCTACAGCAACACATGAATTTCTCCCCCTCCCCCCAACCCCCCAAACCTGCGATGAACTTGGGAGCTGCCTGGCAGTGGCAAGAGGTACATTACAAGAGGATTACCAGGTCCAGCATGTTCTTGGGACTTGGTAACAGTAGATGATGTAACGGCCGCATGGGTTTCTTCCTGACCCTCCACCTCCTCCACTTCATCATCTGTGCTAGTCCATGGAATGGGGCTAAGTGGCACTAAGTGAAATGTATGATGACTGACAGTTCTTCCTACCACTCATGGTCACCAGGGGGCAGGGAGGGTCTCTGTACAGCTGAAACATGCTTATTGTTTTACCCTCAGGAGGGGCTGCTGCCACCACCACCACCTCTTCCTCCTGCCCAACCCTGGTGCTGAAAGTCTCCATACCTGGGTTGTCACCCACATCTTTGGAGACAATGGTGAACAGCTTGTTGTAGAATGGAGCAATTGTGTGACCTGCCCCAGAATGAAAGTTTGCATCTTTGGCTCTGTAAAACACTGATCTCAGGTACTTGATCTTGCACCGGAGCTGGGTCCAGTTACAATTGTGCCCTCGCACCTGTATGCCTTTTGCGAGCTCAACATAAACAAGGTTATTCCTCCTACTTTCCAGCCTGTCTATGATCATTTGCTCTGACCAAATGTCCATTAAGTCCTCCAATTCTTCCTGGATCCAGTTGGGTCCATGGGTGTTGGAAGTATCAGCCTTTTGAGATGTCAGCTCCATACTGCTACAAAGGAAAGTGAAGAAGTGGAATTTGGCCTCTGTTGAGAAACCTGAGGAGGACCAGAATCCACATGGTGTGGGACCACAAGAGCAACTTGGACTAATGGGAGCAAATCATGCTGATGACTTGGAACAACCAGAAGTGGCTGGAGATGTTCCAAATTAAAAGGGAGACATTTTATCATATAATCCTGATGCTGAGGCCCCACATCATGAGGAAAAACACTAACGTGCGTCAGGGCATCCTACTGGACAGGAGGGTTGCAATGGCCATCATGCAACTGGTCAGCCCATCTATCCTCTGCTACATCACAAACTAGTTCGGCATGGCTGCCGGCTTGGTTGGGCTAGCAACTCATGAGGTATGCCAGGTGCTCAAGGAGATCACTGCAAACAAAATGATCTGCCTGGCTAATCTGCAGCAAATCATAGATGGCTTTAATGAGAAGGGGTTCCCAAACTGCATGGGGGCTTTAGACAGCACTCACATCCCAGTGCTATGCCCTGTGGGGAGGGGAAGGGTTTTCTCAAACAGGAAAGGATATGCCTTCATGATCCTGCAAGCCATGATGGACCACCAGGGCTGGTTCACGAACATTTATACTGGGTGGGCTGGCAGCGCACATGATGCACACGTGTTCATAAACTCCGCTCTGCCTGGCCTCATGGAGAAAGGACACTACACACCTGGCATGGAGGAAACAGTGATCCGCAGTGTCACCATTCCCCAGTTATATTAGCGGATGCTGCCTACCCACTAAAGCGCTGGTTCATGAAGACTTATGGAGGGAGCATCATCAGCCCACAGAAGCTGGTTTTTAACTACCACCTGAGCAGTTGCAAGATAGCTGTGGACTGTGTGTTTGGCTGACTGAAAGAACAATGGAGGGTGCTTATGTGCCAGCTCAAGATGGAGCAAGAAAATATCATGGCCTTTGTAGTGGCAGCCTACATGCTGCACAATATCTGTGAGAGTCACAGAGAGGTTTTCAAGGAGTTGTGGGAAGCAGAAGCATGACAGGCAGTGTCCAAACAACAGAGACATGTTCAGGTAGCAGCACAGGGACCGAGGAGATATCCTCAAGGAATGGCTGGTCAGGCGGCCCTTGTGCCTGATTATTTAGCAGGATATACTGCTGACAACAACACCTAGGAGTGCTTTATTCTTTCTCTTGGTTATGCTAAAATAAATTCATTTACACCTTAAATATGTGTCTGTCTACAGGGGCATGTGGTGTTGCAGACAAGGGCGGAGGGGAAGGCGATCAGGGGAAGGGGGAGGAAATTTGGATTGGGGTAGGGGTTTGCTGCTTCCAGACTGGGATAGGGGTTTGCTGGGTGATTTGAGGGAGCGGGGCATTACACACTGTCACCCACAGCTGAATGAGCGCCCCCATGGGTGAGAACATTAATTATTATAGCTCTTGGTGGGCTAGATGGGTAGGAGACCAAGCCAAACAGCAACCTACATTTTCAAAAACATTCCAAAAACATTTCACAACACACCTGCAAAAGTCGTATGTGACACTATACAAACAGACTGATGGTGGAACCTGGGCAGGGAACAGGAGGGTTCCAATGGGGTCCCCCGTTAGAAACTATACGAAAATCAATGAGCTTGGGAATGCTGGTAAATGTAGTCCCAAAAAAACAAGTCAGAAGAGCTTGCCACCACTACCAACAACAGCAATGGCCAATCAACTGGGTGGCAGCAAACACCCACCCACCTGCTACTCTAAATCCTGAACATTTTATGATATCATAGCAGCTATAGTAAATAAAAGAAAAAACACATATATTTGTAACATGGTGGGATGGGAAGAGAAAGGAATGGGACGGCAGGATTCACACGGCTTGTCTTTGGGATTGGGATGGGTTGCGTACTGGCAGAGAGGGACCAGACCAATCGAGCATAGGTAGGTGAAAGTGGCAAGGATTTTGGAGCGACCATGAACCATGCCCAGGGGAGACTCCCACTGAGAGTCAGGACTACCCAGTGAGAGTCCAGGGGCGGGGACTGGGGTGGCCAGGTGGTTTACGTGTGCCTCTGGCTGTAATACATTAGGAAAGACATTACAGGAGGAAAATTGGTATTTGACTCATCCTACTGTGCCATTCGTGCAAACATGAATGCTGTGTCATGCAAACACAAATGCACCACACCAAAAAAAAGCTGTGTTAAAATTTTCAGGCACTCTACATTAATGCCTGTGTCATCTACATGCACCCTGTCTGATTTCAAAAACTCCCTTAAGCAACTGCTGTGCAATACAGAAGGAAGCTCAGAGATCTAATGTCCCAGACCAAGAGGAGTGTTTTAATCAACCTAATATTGCTTAGTGACTCTGTGGATGCAATTTTTGAATGGTATATTAAATACTTTCTGTAGGAAGTTTCACCTTGCTTATACAGCACTGAGTCTACCATGATTAGTACTTAACAACATGATAACAGGCCACTAGTGCAGAGAGAGGCTTTGATTTGTTATGCCTAATTATAGTGTTTCCCAGAAGGAAGAGAAAGCCTGGAGCTGTCACTTGATTAACCTTCTGGGCTTTGGGAGCACAAGAGAACAAGAACATCATCCTGCCTTGCATGAAAGTCTTCCCAAAACATAAATTTGCACCATTTTCTGTAGCCAAGAGCACACAATGGACTACAAGAGCACACAATGGGCTAATGTGCCAGCATTATGTGCACCCCAAATGACCAGGATACCCAGTTACAGTTCGGTCAACTTCAGGAAGCCTTTGGCATGAGGCCAGAACCAAGCTTGAGCTTATCCCTCTGGAAACATAGCAAGATGCCTATCATGCAGCACAGTCCAGTATAATTCTTAAGGAAGTCTTTGCTGCTGCCTTTGTAAGAGGTGGCTCTTGTATAATATAAAGTCATAGAATGCTGCCTCACTGTGTGTTCTCTTGTCTCTTCTTAATGCTGACTGTGTTGAAGACTAAAGCTTCTTTTTCTAGTGATAGCTGGTTGTTTCCTAGGAAATCTGTCCAATCTTCTATCAGAAAGCTCCAGCTTGTCATCAAGATCTCTGGCAGAGTTGTCTTGGAGTCAGGATCCAGCACATCTATAGTTCTGGGCCAGCTGGTTGCTTGGGCTGCTCAGCTTCCAGAGCCTGGGAACTCTGCTGTTCTGAGAATCAGGTAACCTAGAGACAGTAGTTGATTTGGGGAGTTTAGGACCTCTGGGGTCTCTCCTCCTGGAGCCTCTGTTGCAGGTGGGCTGGCATGGACACAAGAGATCCTGGGAGTTGCTAACCATGATGAACATGATTCTTGTCAGTTTTGATGCTGCCCCATTCCTGCCCCCTGTCCCTCCCCACCAAGGGGCCCTGCTAGCCAGTGTCTGGCCCCACCAAGTTGGGGCTGGCTGGGGAGCTGGGTTCCCACGCAGCAGTGCTTGGGGCTGGCGGAGCCTCCTTCAGCCCAGCCCCAGCCCCAAGTGGCTCTGCACAGTGTAGCTGGGGCTGCAGCTGCAGACAAGGAGAGAAAAACTGCTCTGCTGAGCCAATCCAGCTTCCCTTAGCCTGCAATGGTTACTCCCCCTCCCATTCCTGCCACTTTGGGAGGCAGCGGAGGGTAGGGGGGAAGCTTCAGCCCAGTGACTTCTGCCCCATGTGTGAGCTCTGGCTGCAGTCTCCAGACTAAAGCTTTCCACCCAGGCACCTTCCACCTTCCAAAGTATCTAGGTGCCGGAGCTGAAGCTCCACTCATGGGGCAGAAGCTTCTCCCCCACTCCCCAAGCAATGTAACACAGTGATGGCAGCAGCAGCTGAGAGAAGAATAGCCTCCCACCCTAGCTAGGCCACAGCTGCTTATGCACCTGCATCCCCTGGTGCTGCCCAGGGCAGGGGGTATGGCAGTGGTGGCTGCCAGGCTCAGGTCCCATTAGTACCTCCAAAGCTGGCCTGGGAAGCCCACTCCCCAGCCTGCCCCTACCTGGCAGGGTCAGACACTGGCTGGCAGGGCTCCTTTGTGGGGGCAGAGACAGGGGTTATTATGCCTCCTTCCAGCTTCCAGTGGAGGGGATAGGATGGGGCTTATTCTGCCGCTCGGTGGTGGGGGCAGTAGTCAGAGTGGGTGGATCTGGCTGAGGGGCTGCAATCCCCCAGGACAGTGGTTGTAGAGGGGAGAATAACTCCCCTCCCTGCCCTCTCCGCCTCAGGGGTCATGCTGGCCTGCCACTGCAACAGTGAAGGGAGAACACCAGGCAGACCCAGCTTGGGTCCCTAACAGTAGGACAGAGAGGGGGAAATTAAACCCCTCTGGCCAGACCCATGCCCCTGCTCTCCCTGCTCCAGCTGGAGAATAGAGGGGCAGAGCCAGTTAAATCAGTTAAGTCTGATACTACATTCAACCAGGTTTATCTTAAACAAGTTTTGGCCATTTTGAAACTGGTTTATGTGCAGTGAATTTATGTTTTGTTACAAGTTTAAACCAGTTTCTGATCACTTAAACTGGTGTATGTGTAACTTCTGTCCCTAGCCTAGAAGCCTTGGTCAGCTCAAGAAGCTGAAGTTTGTGGTTTAAGATTGAGAGGTCACAAACTCAGTACTTCTGACCAGCAATTGATGAAAGTGCACAAGGTTATATTGTGTTTTGAGCGGGGGAGTTACATATGGCATAAATGTCAGGACAGTTCCTGACTGGAATGCAGAGGCATAACAACCTGGGAAACCCTGAGGGAGAGTGGGTGCAGGTGGGGAGGGAGCAAGGAGGAGCTGCTGAGCACCAGAGGGGAGGGAAGAGGTAGGGCAGGAGTCTTAGCTATGCCAGGAACTCAGAAACCATGGGTGACTGGTGCCTCCTGAGTCAGTGGGGGCACTTGCCCCCTCCCCCGGCCAGTCAGCAACTGGGAGTGGAGGGTCCCCCCTGCAGCTGATTGCACTGACTGGGGATGGGGGACCCAGAAGTGCCAGCAGTGCTTCTCCTGGTGCACCCACTTGCCAGCTGGCACTCTCAGGGGGGGCACCAGTGATCCCACCTTCCCCCTCTGCCCATCGCCTAAGCAGGGAATGCTGGCTGCCACAGCCAGAGTCACAGTGTGGCCTGCCTGCACTAGCTGTTTCTTTTACAGTAGCAGTGTAGATCCATGCATCCAGCTGCTGCTGCAAGAGCAACACCACAGAGCTCCCTCTGCTGCCTGGAAGGAGATTCTACAGGGGTGAGAGGGGAACAGCACTTCTGTCTGAACCACTGGTGGCAATGAGTTTCACACTTTAATTGCACATTGTGTGAAAAAGAACTTATTTTGTTAGATTTAAACCTACTATTTACTAGTTTCACTTTGTGACCCTTAGTTCTTGTATTGTGAGAGAGAGTAAATAATAAATCCCTATTTACTTTCTCTCCGTCATTTAGTATTTTGTAAACTTTTATCAAGTCTCCCCTCAACTGTCTCGTTTCTAAGCTGAATAAGCCCAGCCTCTTTAATGGTATGAAATGGCTTCCATATAAGGGGAAACTAATTATCCTTGTTGGTCTTCTCTGTACCTTCTCTAGTTCTTCTATATCCTTTCTGAGATGTGGGGACCAAAATTGGGCATAATATTCAAGGTGTGGATGCACCATGGATATATAAAGAGGCATGATGATACTTTCCATTTAGTTTACAGTTCCCTTCACAATAATCCCTAACATTTTGTTTGCCTTTTTGACAGTTGCTGAGCACTGAGCTGATGTTTTTAGAAAACTGTCCACAATGACTCCCAGATCTCTTTCCTATGTGGTAATAACTAATGTAGAACCCATCATAGTACAGGGATATGTTGGGTTATTTTTGCCCATGTGCATCACCTTACACTTACCTATATTAAATTTAATTTGTCATTTAGTTGCCCACTTGCTCACTCATGCTAGATTCTTCTGTAGTTCCAGCCAGCCGCCTTAGTCTTTGCCACTTTGAATAATTTTGTTATTCACAGATTTGGCCACCTTGGTCCTCACCCCCTTTTCCAGATCATTTATGAATATGTTAAATGGCAGTGGTCCCCACACAGATCCCTGGGAGACCCTGTTGCTTACTTCTTTCCATCCTGAAAACTGACCATTTATACTTACTTCTACTTTCTATCTTTAAGTCAATTTCGAATCTATTGTAAGGGACCAGGGTGCAGGTGGTCTGGCCTAATGGTTAGGCCACCAACAGAAAGCAGGGCCAGGAGCTGGGTCAAGGGGCAGAAGCCGTATACCAAAGCCAGAGGGAGATCCAGAAGCAGAGTCCACTACACAGGGTCAGGTTCCAGGGAGTCAAATGCTGAACACCAATCTGGGGGGCAATCCACAGAGAGAAGTCTGAAAGCAGAGCCAAACCAAGGTCAGGAACCAGGAAAGAAAACAACAAGGAAATCCAAAGCCAAAGTCAAGAAATAAGCTGAAAATCAGAGTCAGAGTACAGGAACAAGGAGGCTTGCCACAGCAGAACTGTTGACTGGCCTGCAGACCGAGGGGCCCAGCTGGTTCTAAATGGATAGGTGGTGCTCCAAGCAACCAAATACAATGGTCCCTGCTCTCTAGGTACAAGCCAGTCCTTTATCTGTTGAGGGAATTTCCCTAATATCTTCTACAGGGAAGACAGATGCAAAGAGTATCCATGGAAATGGTTCTATCCATGGAAATGGCTTTCTTTTAGGGGTCCTTTTACACCCTGATCATCCAAAGACCCAACTGACTCTCTGGCAGCTTCTAATATACTTATAAGAGACTTTGATTCTTACCTTTTATGTCTCTAGCAAATTTTTCCTCAGATTCTCTCTTAGCTTGTCTTACTGCAGATTTACATTGGATTTGCCAGAATTTATGCTCTCTTGTATCTTCCTCATTAGAATTTGACTTCCACTTTTTGAAAGAAGCTTTTTTTTTCTTCTGCTGTAAGCACTTGCTTTGTGTCTCCAACATGGTGGTCTTAAGCAGTTCCTATGCTTGCAAGTTCTTCACCTTCTTATGGGCCTCATTTAACTTCTATTTAACTATCTTCCTTATTTTGATCTAGTCTCCCTTTTTAAAGTTAAAGACTACTGTGGTAGATTTTCTTCTTGTCTCCCCTCTTACATGGATATCAAACTCATTTGCATTGTGGTCAGTATTGAAGAGCAGTTCAATAACGCTTACCCCTTGAACCAAATCCTGTGCACTACTTAGGACTAGGTTAAGAATGGCCTTTCCTCTTGTAGGATCCAGGACTAACTGCTCCAAGAAGCAGTCTCTTTTAACTCAAAGAAATTTGGTCTCTGCATCCTGGCCTGATGTTAGATTGACCCAGTCTATTTGTGGATAGTTAAAGTCACCCACTATTACTGTTTTCTGCTGTTGCAGCCTCTCTCATCTCTGTTAGCATTTCTAGCTCATTACTGCTGTCTTGGTTTGGGGGTGGATAGTATATCCCCAGACATACTTTGTTCTATTGAAACCTGGAATTTCTATCCATGAACATTCTCTAGTTTCTTATCAGTTGCAAAATCTAGCGTATTTAATTTAATGGAATATTTGATATAGAATGCCACTCTTCCATCAGTACAAGCTATTTTATCATCAGGGTTCCTGGTTTTCTCTTGCAAATTCTCTGATAAACCCCACAAATTCTCTGATTCAAAAACCCAAAATCCACGATTAAAATGAAACACTGCTATATATATAATTGAACACAAAATTTTATTGATATATTAACAATTTTTAAGCAATTTGGAAGCTTACCACTGCCTCAATCACTATAGAAAAATAAATTCTAAATACCTATAAATTTTGGTATTTGATTTTGGGTTTTTTATCATGGAAAATCAAAGCTTCCTCTGCCCCCTTCACTCACCAGGATGCAGGTCCTGGCCTCTCACTCCCCATCCACAGACTGCCCCCCCAACCTTCTAGTGCCTCTCACTCCACACCTACAGCTCCCTTTCCCACTCAGCCCTGCTGGAGGGGGCCCCAACTGCCAGGGCTATGGGACCATGGACCTAGGTCCTCAGACTCCTGCCCCCTGCTGCAGCACCTGAGCCTCGGCTGCCACGCACAGGAGGCAGTGCCTGCTGTGGCGGAGCAGAGTGCAGAGTCTGGCTCCCTCCCCCTCCCCAGAGGTGGCACAGCCAGAGTGGAGCCCATAGAGGGAGAAGTGAGTGCAGGCTGCCTGCTACAGGCTCAGGGCACCCCACACTGCTGCCCCCCCAGGGCCACTGGGGCCCAACAGGTAGGGCCCTGCACACCAGGGCAGAGTGGGGCTGGGTGAGGAAGCTCCCAGATGCTGCAAGCCCCATGCTGCCCTGCAGAGGTGCCACTGCCCACCCTGGACCAATGAGGAGAACAACTCTGCACTGCTACCTCTGCTGCTGCTGAGCAGGCAGGGGATGTGGGGCTCACAGCAGTAAGGAGCTTCCCCATCTGGCCCCACTGCACTGCCAAGCTGGGTCCCATCTGCTGGGCTGAGAAGGCCCCCAGGGGGAGGGCAGCAGGGTGAGGAGCCCAAGCCCACAGTGGGCAGCCTGAATCCACCGTGCACATAGATTTGGGGGGGCAAGTGTCCCCCCTGCCCATCTGGATACACATGCTCTCCTCCAAAGGAGTGCATGCAGTGGCAGGGAACAAGCCTCACACCCCCTACACCCCAGACATGCTGCCCGCGGCCCCTTCCCACTCCCCACCAAGTTCCTGTGGCCACACATGGCCCCAGGATCCAAGCCAATGTACTACCTGGCTGGGCTGCAGCTCCAGCGCTGCCCAACTCACTCCTTCCCTTCCAATAGGGGCCTCAATCTCAATCCCCACCCTCCTCCAGACTTACCTATAAGGAGCTGTTCTCCAGGCTGCCTGGTGGCCATGTGCATGTGTACATGCACACATGAACATGGTGCCCCCTGCCTGACCATCATCCTCCCACTCCCCCCAGCTCCTTGCTGGCTGGGGCTCTGTCAACCTGCAGAGAGTAGTTTTAAAAAGTGGAAAATCTGCATGTTTCTCCATTAAAATGAGAAGTCTGTATTTTTTCTCAGTTAAAAGGGAAAATTTCAAAGGGAAAATCCACATTTTTTCTCATTTTTCCTGTATCCCTATTGGCTTTCTCCCATTTTTAGTTTAAAAGCTGCTCTACCACTTCTTTAATATTATATGCTAGCAGTTTGGTACCATTTTGGCTCAGGTGGAGACTATCCTGCCTTACAGGCTCTCCCTGTTCCAAAAGGTCCCCTAGTTCCTAATAAACCTAACCCCTTCTTTCCTACACCATTGTCTCAGCCATGTGCCGAGTGAGACTCTGGGACTCTGGCTGTCTAGCTGGCCATTTGCATGGCACTGGAAGCATTTCATAGAATACTACCATGGTAGCTCTGAACTTCAGCCTCCTATGTGGCACCGTAAATGTAGCTTCCAGGACCCCTCTGCTACCAATGTTGTTGGTACCCACATGGACCACAATTTTTGGCCCCTCCCCAGCCTTCCCTAGCAGCCTAGCTTCATTACCTTTCCACTGAGCAGGCAAGTCACCATGTCCTCTTGGATCCACAAACCCTGACATCTATGTGTTTAATAATCAAATCAGCCACTATTACCACTTGCCTTATTCTATTCTGTGGGGTTCCCTTCCTGGGGGGAGTATCCTTGGTGTAACAGGACATTGTAACATCAGCTGAAAGGTGGGTCCTGTCTAAGGGATAGTTTTCCTCCTTCCCAGATTGATGCCCTATGTCCCCAAGGCTCTCACCCTCCTCAGCCACATGGGGACTGTCACAATGGAGGTGGAACTGCTGTACAATGTCCCTGAAAGCCTCATCTATAAATCTCTCTGCCTCCCTTAGCTGCTCCAGTTCTGCCACCCTAGCCCTGAGAGAACATACTTGTTCTCTCGGAGCCAGGAGTTCATTGCTCTGGGTACTCACATGTGACACTTGCCCCTGGGGAATCATACATACTGCACTTGGTAAAATAAACTGGGTAGCCACCACCCTGCTGCTGGACTTCTAGCTGCATTGTTTTTAAAATATTAAAATGTAGTTTCCTCTTTCAAGAGGGTTTTAATTTTTGGGTTCCAGTTCTCTTAAATGGGGACCAATGCCCCGCATTCAACTTCCTTAATCTTACTCTTATTCTAATGTATTTGGTTCCCTTGCTGTGCAATAGAAGCATTGCCTCAGTTTGGGTCTGACAGTTGTCAGGTAAATAGGAAGTATTGGTGAGTCTATAGATGGCTGAGGAGGCTGATCAGACATGTGAATTTTTGACTGCAGACATGGTAAATAGTTCCAAGAAGACAGAGTAGATCTTGGTGGTCACAGCTCTTTTCCTGTTGTTTCTCTTAATTTATCCACCTCTGTAGCAAGACAAGTTTGCCCACAATGAACAATGCCTTGTTTCACATTGCAGCAACTCTTGAGATAACTCAGTACTCGAGTCTCACAAATATTTACATTCTTCAGATTGGCTCTTGAATCTGTTCTTTTGCCGACATCTGAAGTGATGATCATCGATGAGTTTGGAGTATCTGTCCTATTTTTGGGAGCTGTTTGTCAGGCATCTTTATGACGTGTTCAATGGAGCAGGTGCCATATAAACAAAGTTTCAGTGCTAGTGGTTTTTGCTTGAGCCAGAATGCTGGTGTTTGTTCTTCTGTTCTTCCAGTTGTCTTTGGAAAATCCTCCATATCATCACTGATGATAACATTCCAGAGATCTTGGGTGTTTCCGAAATGTCACCCAAGTTCCATACCTATAAAACCAGGTAGGGACAACAGCAGCTTGGTAGATGAGAAGTTTGATTTGGGTCCTGATATGATGATGATCATTGAAGACTCAATTTCAGAGACATCCAAAAGCAGCACTGGTAGATTTTATCTATGCTGAATATTGTCATCTACATTTACCTTATGGGAAGGGTAGCTACACAGGTGGGGGAAATGCTCAACGTTCTCCAAGGATTGCCCTCTCATTGTAATATGTGGAGGAGCAGCTGGTTGCTTTGGGCTGGGTTGGTAAAAGATGTGGGTGTTTATGAAGTTGACAGTGGGTACGTCTACACAAGACACTACTGTGCAGTAGTTACTGTGTGTTTATTTACTACTTGTATAATCAACTACTGAATAAATATACAGTAACCACAGTTACTGCGAAGTAGCACCGACAAACACCATTTTGTGATACTACTGCACAGCAGCCTAATAATACTGTGCAGTAGCGTGTTAGCACTGTTTGTGCTGTGACGTGCTACTGTGCAGTATTATTCAGCTACTGTACAGTTAGTTTCTCATGTAGACACACCCAGTGAGTTCAAGCATTTCATATGCTTCATAGAAGCAATCAAGAGTGACCCAGAGCCCTTCAGTTGCATGGGTACACATAACACAACCTTTCCAACCACTCCTTCTCTGATCTATTGAAATCCTGTGGGCCTGATTCTCCTCTGGTACAATAACTCCAGTGAAATGTTGGTGTTTAGCTCTTGTAATTGAGATCATAAGCAGACCCAAATGTATGTATCCCTTCCTCTTTTTCACATTAACTACCCTTTAGGGCTTTGCTTGTCCATCTTATTTGGCTCAGATTTGGTTTTTGGTGTCTAATCCTTTCAATCTTCCTCAGACAAATCTCCCACAGGCAGATCCTGGCCTTCATTGTGAGTTTTGGGAGCAGATGAAAGGTATTGTTTGGTCCTAAGTAAAGATTATGGTCACTTATTTTTTCCCTTCATAAAATTATTATTTTAGCCCTCATTCCAGATTAAGTCAATAGCTTATCTCTTGCATCTTCCTGAACACTGTTTCATATCTTTCTCCTCAGCTATCCTGTTACTGCATTAATGATCCTATTTTTCAATTAATTACGTGGATTAATCTTCCCTCTCAGCACACAGTAAACTATGCAGCCGCTTTGCTCTTATCTTTTTTTTTTGCTGTTCCCTGTACGTTCACTCTTCTGCCCAAACTATCGCATGCATCCACCTTCGTCTCTTCCACTGCTACATCACTGTGCCTTCCCTCCATTCTTAATGTTCTAGCGTTAGAAGTTTTAAAAGAGTCATAGGGTTGGAAAGACTAGATGACCTTCTAGGATCCAGCTTCCCACAGAGTACAGGATTTGCCATTCATAAGCCATCCTATATAAATGCTTGTCCAGCTTCCTGGAAACCTCCAATAAAAAATATACTATAATTTCCCTGAGCAGCTTTTTCCATTCCCTTGCTGTTCTAACAATTAGGATTTTTTTCCAGAGCTTTGATCTAAATCTGATTTGCTGTAGTGTAAGTCTATTGCCACATATCCTTGCATAGAAAGAGAAAGCAATGTTTCTCCCTCTTTATGGCAGCCTTTCAGATATTTCAAATCTGATATCTTTTCCTCCTTTAATCTCGTTTTCCACAAGTGTAAACATACCTGGTTCATTCAACCTCATAAGGCTTGCTTTCCAACCCCTTTATCATCTTCATTGTTCCCTCTGGACCCTCTACAGTTTCCCTATACCCTTCTTAAAAGGCAGTGCCCAAAACTTGACATGGTGCTCTGGCTCAGGCCTAACTAGAGCCATATGGTGTGACACAATCCTGTCTGGTTTCTTATAAGCAATGCCTCTGTTAATTCAGCACAATTCTGCATTTGCTTTTTTTGTGACAGCATCACATTGTTGACCTTAATTAATTAATAAAAACATGAGAGGCTGGGGAAGGGGGATATGCTGGATTAACCCTTTAGTGGGCCCAAGGCACACAAACTTATGGGCCCCAAGCCAATCGAGACCCCTGCTCCACACCTCAGTGCTGCCGCCCGTGGAGAGTGGGGCTCGGAGCCATTGCTAGGAAGCAGCCGTGATGGTGGCAAGGCTGGCAGAAGGGAAGGGAAGGGAAGGGAAGGGAAGCAGACAGAGCCATTCGTGCCGCCACTGCAAAGGGAAGGACTGGGGCCCCCTGCAGCTCAGGGCCGTAGGCATGTGCCTAGCTTGCTTATGCGTTAATTCAGCCCTGAGCATGAAGAGAAGGGAGGAGGGTTTCTTATTTGCTTCAGGGGCTTAAAAAAAAGTCCCCAGCTTAGTGTGGTTGACTGAAAGTGGGGTGCATCTATGTCACTGCTCCCCCTAGATCTGTCCCTGCCTGGTAGTCTCATTATTATGATTGTTATCACTATTTTATATCTACCAAAAGTCTACTAGACATTTGAAGGACAAATTTCAGAGAACTAGTCCACTACCCAGACAGCTTACAATCTACTTAGACCTGTGATATGATGGTGGGGTGTAATGAGGGAGGGTAAGAGCTACAGGATTACTAAGGATATGTTTACTCTGCATCCCTGGTTTTCCTAAGGTGCGCTACTCTCTTAACCCACTCTGACCACCTGTTCCTGGTGACCCACACCAAACCCAGCAATGCAGCAGTGGAGCTATGAAGTACTGTAATCATATTAATTTACCTTAGCTCGGCCCACTGGAATTAAAAGCATAGTACCACCTCTTTGAGAAATCTTGCATTCCAATAATAAAAGGCGCTAAAGATATTTCCACCTGAAGACTTCAGAGTCTTTCACAAGCTTTAATGTATGAAGTCTGACCTACCTCACCATGATCAAGAATTGTCAATATTTATTCTTGCTATGCAGATATAAATGTTTGTAGGTACACAAAGTTGAATGGAAAAAACCTAGATTACATTGACTACTAATCACATTCTCTAGCCATGACCTGTCACCGCAGTGTGACTGATTTAAACAGACCCATACGTGTAAATAATGAAAGCTACTACAGCATTTCACACTTCCTTCTACAGAGGTAACATTTTCCCAGAAAATTTAAATGCAGTAAGACAAACACCCACCAAAGAAACAGACCTTCCCTGGAGCCCTTTTTCCTTGAAGAATCTAGAGTGCCATGCCCAGTTTTAAGGGCTCATTGTTCACATATAAGTTGTTATAAATTTTAAAATTACTATATTCACTCATTCATGTGAATGTTCTAAATAAATCTCACAGGTCAGTGAGTACAAAAATTCCTCTCTGTAGGGTATTGCTATACAAGAAGACTTAATTTATTTCAGTGACTCCAGTTGCATGACCTTAAAACTAGATTTAAAAAAGCATTCCCCTGGAAAACCTTCAAGACTGCCAGATATATGAAGATATATTTAAGCTCCTGTTGGTTTAACCTGCTGGAAATCTTTTTCCTTTGAAGTTACAATGGGTAATTTTGAAGAAAGGAAATATTCTTTGCTATTTTAGATTTATATTTATTGTCTTTAATAACTCCATTCTTTTAAATTTTGTCAGTGACGTTGACTAGGCACAGAGAAGGTCTGAGTGCTCTTTCAAAGTTCCCTTGATCAATATTCTTCAGGCTCTATAGGCTTAAATTCATCCCCTTTTCAAAACATTTTATACATGTCAGGTACATAGTGTCAGAAGAGTCAGCATATTTGTAGATTTTCAACTCTAAGTCCAAAAAAAAGAGAGATGGAGACCTCAGTCCTGCAGAGAGGACAGCTCAGACAAAGTCTTGTGCAAAACTTCCCAAAATGACTGAAGGTCCAGGCTGACACCAGTATCTTTACTGGAGAGTTTGAGGTTGTTTTTTTCCTTGTATGAGCTGGGTTCTGTTCTCCTTTGCTAATCTTCAGAATTACCCTCTCCAATATAAGAATATCTTTCTACCTTGTTCCTGAGTGACATGGTTCTGGTTTTTACTGAGGATTCTCACCCACAACCGCAAACAAATTGTCATTCCAAAAACAAATTAAAACTTGAAGCTAATCAGTGGCCCACTTTTCAGCAGCTTTCCCCTCTTCTTCACCTCTTTTATTTTCCAGTGTAGAGCCTTAGACTGCATAGACTAATTGCATGGAACTGTACTGATGTCAATAGAAGTTTCACACAAGAAGGGCTTTCAAGGTTGAATGCAAAGGTCCCTGCCTCTGATAATCTTATCCTCATATATGATTGCAAAGGATCACCTGCACTAACTGTAAGAAATTAATATTTACAATAATTTCCAGCCTCCTTCATTTCGGAGAAGTTGCTCAAATTGGTGACTCTAAAGGCTGATCCAAATACATTTACTGATAGGCAATATTAGTGAGTCTTCTTTTTCCATGAGCATTATATGCACTAGCTGGAACATCTGTTTCAGCATAGGTAGTTTGATTATGAGCCAAATTAACAAGCAGTCTCCGCAACAGAATCTAACCTTGGCTTTATCAGTTTGTTACATTTTTTTCTGTAATGTTCTCAGCATTTTGATTTGTGATGTGGCCAACACTTTCTAGAACCATAATTCTCCAGCTCCTGATCCAAGCTAATACAGTGTTTTAAAGAATGCCATACCTTCGCTGAAGAACATTTCTTAACTGTCATATTCCTCTTACCCACCCTTCATGCTCATTTTCGTTGCTCTGTTTAATTTTGTCAAATGCTAAATGAGGTTTAAATAATATGCTGGGATGGAAGAGAAATATTCTGGGATGATGGAGAGAGAAGGTTTGGTAGCATTTGGTTGGTCTGAATCAATTGTTTAAGTAACATCACCACAAAAGCATCCATTTTAAAAATCACTTCATAGATGGACTGTTTTTTATCACTCTGATGTCAGTTTTATAATGTGTAAAGAGTTCTGAATCAGCTATTTTTCTCCTTTGGAAGAGTGGTAAGACTAATCTATATTTGCCTAGATGAGATACCTGGTATCTATGGGAACTAATAAGTTTTAAATGAACTGTATCTGGGCTCTCCTTGTTCAAAGAATATAGCAGGATCCGATATGAATCATTACAAAGAATAAAAGGAAGTCTCTCAGATGTTGAACAGTTTCTATATGTATGTTAAATAGCAGGAAAATTAAACTTACAACTCTGGACCCAATTCTCAATGCCCTTCTCATTTCTAGGGTCACTTATTCTTAACTGAAGTAAGTGTAAAACCGCAACTATTTTTGTAAAGATGTAGATTTCATAGATTTCATAGACATTAGGGCTGGAAGGGACCTCGGGAGATCATCGAGTCCAGCCCCCTGCCCAAAGGGCAGGAAGTC
>NW_017728886.1:111729179-111749708 GCF_001723895.1 Crocodylus porosus
CTGGCTTTGCAAGGGTCGCTCAGTGGGCCAGCAGTGGCAGTAGTCCCCCCAGATAATTCTGGTCTGTAGCTTTGCCAAATAAATGTAAATAACTTCATATTTTAAAGCTGAATATTTTAAATTTGAATATTTATGTTGTTTAATTACACTTCTACTTTCAGATCATATTATCATTTGATTTCTATGCTGCAACTCCAGTCACTAAGGTGACAATATTTTCAAAGTCAGCTCTTTGGCTTAAAAATACTCATATGAAAGAAAGCAATAGATTTTGGTTTTTAAATGTGAGTTGACATTATGCAACCAGCTTCTGAGCCAATAGTTACTGTGTGTTTCATTGAGTGAAAGTTTTCTTCCCCCACAAAACTTGGTCTTTAGAAAAAGTTTCCCAGGAAACACTGAACAAATATTGCTAGTATTCAGTTTAAGCAAGGAAATGGGTCTCTTTGTACCTGCACATAAATGATTGTCCTCTTCACTTCATACATTGTTGATCACCTTTAATGGTTGTTTGCCTGGAACATGTATTTCTGATACAGGCAGTATATATTCAGTTCAAAAATTAATGGCGCTGAGTGTCCTTAAACTGCTTCTGCCTACAGGGACAGGGTGTCCCCTGGGAACAGTGGTTCTTGCCTAAGCCCTCTTTTACCCTAAAGGAAAAATGGGGATGGTGGTCCCAGGAGGCAGAACATATAAGCATTTTCATCACTCAAGTCTGAGGTAAGGAGGGACTGAAGCCAAGCTTGAAATAAGAGATGGGTAGATTAATGGGTGCTCCTTAACAACAGTGTAAGGATGTGGCTGGGCACACAGGTGCAGCAGCAATTTCCAGTTGCTGCCACAGTCACAATTGTAGCAGCTGCTTTTTATTGCCTCCTTCCCTCCCGCCCCCAAGTCTGTGCCCAGGACAATGCAAGGGTACCCAATGCCGGTGTACTGCTGGCACTGCCCCTACTGCAGTAGTGCTCTTTACATTCCTAACAATGACTCACGAGATGTTTCTGAGGACTGAGGGGAAAGAGCTAGAGTGAAGGATAGAACCAGGAGATTCTTTGATCTTGCCCCCCATTGCTGAGAATAGTTTAAAGTTATCCCAAACAGTGAACACGTATTAATATCCAAAGGACTAGAGCTTCACAGTGTTTTGGACAACTGAGTTTCACAATGTTTTGTTGTGAGAAAACTGTACTTTTATCAGGAGAAGAGTAAAAATCAGAAAAAATAATACAGGAAACCACCAAAGGTGGAAGGAGAGGAGAGCAACAGGAGCAGGAGTAACTATACAAAGAGTTAAGGGAACTTAACATCAAGAAAGAACTGTTGAGTCTTAATGAAGTGTAGCAGAGGAGAACTGCAGGGGAAAGGTCATTAGAAATGTTATCATTCATTGGACCAGCTAAGAAAACACGTTAACTGTGACCTCTGTAAAAGGCCAGCAGTCCAGGATTAGTTCATAACTGTTTATGGGGATATGAGTACTGGTATATTAAATCCAAAAAATAATTTATTTCTTCTAGCTGGAGTACAGATACAATTGGAGGAAATACGGGTGTCAGGAAACTTGATTCCTATTCCAGTAAAAAAGAAGTAGCCCAATAGGAGGGAAAAAAATGACCATTGGATCAAAAGTTGAAGGCCGTGTAGTGGTACCTATGCTTTTAGCATTTGCTTGGAAAGAAAAATATTTGTGTTAGTTTAGTTAGGATTAGAGGTGACCCTAGGAGTTCATATTTGGTTTTCCAATACAGTTGGCTACTAGTTGGAGTTTCGATTTAAGAATGGGCCAGGGCTCAGGTACTGGTCAAGGTTATGGGGTACATATAAACTATTCTTATAAAATGCTGGTTAATGATACATGAGATCTTGCAAAATCAGCTCTTTTTCATAGGATTTGCCATCTTTGACCAACTCTCCAGAGCTGAAATTAAAACTAGAATGCAACCACAGGAGCAACTAAATTGAATATTGGAATTCAAGTCCATTCCTAGGTTAAACTAAATTTTCCTTTTGTTTTATTTGTCCAGCCTTTGTACATTTATTTTTAAGAACATCATGTTCTATTTTATTAACAACTTTACCAAATCCCTGTAGCTTTATATTTCCACCGCCAGTATGCACCCACTACTCCTCCCCTCCAAGGGAAAGGCTAGGAGAATAGAGAGGGCTTGCAGTAAGAGCCTGAAGGCCAAGAAATGCAAAGTTTGGTAAGTCATTTGGGGAAGGGAATTTCAGTCATGAACCTCTTGTTGATACCTCCCTGAAGGCCCCTGACAAATGTGGTTAGATGCTTTATCTGAACTCTGTCCCTTCTCCTGGCACCACTGTTCTTGTCAGATGCTGTTGTTGCTATTTAGATGTAGAACAGATGTGGCCTTGCTTGTCTCAGTAAAGTAAAACAGTTACCTTACGTTACAAATTATTAGGATGATTTCACAGCCATGAAGATGGAGGGGAGGCGGGAGGGCTGGAGGGGACTGTGTAACAGGGGACTCTGCCCTATTACTGAGACAGCAAGAAATTGAGGGATGTGCCTTTAAAACAAGTTCCTGAGAGGCAGTAAGAGGCAAGTTGTGGGCTATATAAGCCCTGCAACAGAGGCAGAGGGGACAGCATAACCTGGGAAGAAGTGGAGGAGTTCATTGCTGTGAGCAGAGAAGCAACATGGGAGACCAAGAACATTGAGTAGGCCCAGGCAATCCCAAGCTGTGAGAAGCCAGCAGAACTGAGTAGAAGCCTGGGGACAGCTCAGAGAAAGGCACCCTAGTTGCATCTGATTGCTTCTGTGTTTGTCTTTATGTTTCTGTTTAGACTGTGAGGCACTGGAGCAGCTGAAGGGAGGAAAAGGATGCCAGTGAGGAAACTCCACCAAGGGGCTTCAATTATGGTTGAATAGGTGGGCTACCAGAACCCCTGTGAACCAGGCTGTCAGAGCCTGAGAGATGGTGTGGAGCAGGGCACCCAGTGCCACCATTCTGGTTCTCTGGGGGCAACTTCCCAAAGTTTAAAATAACAACTAAAGTGTGGCAGGAGAGGACAGGATTGTGGCTGGAATGAGATCAGCCTGGATGGGGTAGAATTAGAGTGGTCCCCAGGACTGGTGGATTCCATTCCAGGTGGATTCCATTCCTCCAAAGATCTTCAACTGCATTCATCTTCTCCAAGGCAGTGTAAATATAACTAGACCATATCTGACAGGTTTTTGTCTAGCCTGTTCTAGAGCTCCAATGAAGATTTCACGATCTTCCTAGCTGCTTCTTTTCTGTTGATACCTCCCTGTATACTAAATTATTTTTATCTTCTCCTTCTAGCAATGGAGAATAATTGATCCTTGTCCTTTTATAACAACTCTCATATTTTACAATCCATGCCCCAATGCTTAATTTTTCTAAAATCTAGACTAAACAAACTCAATTCCTTCATCCTTTCTTCAAAAGCCGTGCTTTGTAAATCTTTGTATTCTTGTTGCTCTTCTCTGGAGTCTCCAGAAGGTCTGCATGTTTCTTTAAGTGCTGTTTGAAGGAAACTGGACATAGTATTTTAGCTGAGTCACCAGAATTGAACAGAGCACACATATATGTCTCTCTTCTACTATTCAAGTCTTAAATAAGCATATTGAATAGAACCAGGTTAAGAACCTCACTTGAAAAAAGGATGATTTACTGAGCGCAATTTTTCAACCAGTTGTGCATCCATCTAACACAGGGGTAGGCAAAATACGGCCCACAGGCTGTATCCAGCCCTCCAATTGATCCTGTCTAGCCCACTGGCCACTGCAGGAACTTAAGGAGAGAGGGTTGTGCCCATGCCACTCCGGTCTGCTGCAGCCAGGGCTGAGTAAAGCCATGCAGCACACAGTATGTAGCACGCAGGCACGTTTATGCATCATTTCTGTCCTAGCCTTCTTGTTCCATAATAGTTGTAACTCATTGTCTATGATAGCAATTCTGAATTTATCCCAGCAAGCGGGTTCTATTCTTTCATATCCCTTCCTAGTTGCATGCTGTATTTCCACTTTTTGTATGATTCCCTTTTCAATCTTTTCCTGACATTGCCATATGTATAGTATGGCATCCGTTCATCAGCAAGTTTTGGTGGATATTAAAGCTGTTCTGCTGACTGGTGGTGCATTCTCTCTTGTGGCTGTAGAGACCTATGTTAGACCTGCAGGTCCTGCCACAGTGGTCACAGGTGTACATGGCATTAGCAGCTACTGTACTGACAGGCTGTTTCCTTCAGTCATGTTCCTGTTGTAATTTGAGTGACCATTTCATAGATTTTATAGATTTCATAGACATTAGGGCTGGAAGGGACCCCCTGAGATCATTGGGTCCAGCCCCCTGGCCAACTGGTAGGAAGTCAGCAGGGGTCAGATCAGCAAGATAAACATCAAAGTGTTTCTTAAAGGTATCCAAAATAGATACTTGCATCACTTCTGGGGGGTGTCTATTCCCGACTCTGGAGACTTGAATGGTAAAAACATTTTTCCTTATGTCCAGTGTAAAACAGTCTTCCAGCAGTTTGTGACTGTTAGACCTTGTCTTCCGTTGGGGTGCTCTGGTGAGCAGATGTTCTCCCAGTTCCTGATGTACACCACTTGCATACTTATAGGCTGCTACCAAGTCATCCCTAAGCCTTCTCTTCTCCAGGCTGAAGAATCCAATGCCTCTCAGCCTCTCCTCATAAGGCCTGTTCTCTTGACCTCTAATCATGCATGTGGCTCTCCTATGGACTCTCTTCAGCTTCTCAACATCCTTTCTAAAGTGTGGAGCCCAGAATTGGATGCAGTACTCTACCTTCAGCCTCACCAAGGCTGAGTAAAGTGGAAGGATGACTTCTTGGGTCTTGCTTGAGATGCATAGGTAGATGCAAGCCAGAGTTTTATTTGCTTTGGCAACTTCAGCATTGCACTGGTGGCTTATGTTCATCTCATGGTCAATCATGATCCGAAAGTCACTTTTGGTCATGGTGCTAGTGAGTGTAGCACTGCTGAGCCTGTAAGTATGATGTGGGTTTTTTCTCCCAAAGTGGAGTACCTTGCATTTCTCCATATTGCATGTCATCAGGTTTTGATCCAACCACCTTGAGAACCTGTCCAAGTCAGCCTGAATTGCCAGCCTATCTTCTAATGTGATCACATTTCCCCATAATTTGGTGTCATCTGCGAACTAAGCCAGTCTGCTTCTGACACCTGAATCCAGATCATTTATGAATATATTAAAGAGTACTAGTCTGAGTACTGAGCCCTGAGAGATACCACTGGTCACCGTGCACTGTGTTGACTCAGTTCCATTGATTATCACTCCCTGTGTCCAACTACGGACCCAGTTCCCCAGTCATCAGACTGTAAGTTTATTGAGACCACAGTTCACCAATTTTACCATGAGGAAACCAAATCAAAGGCTTTTTTTGAAATCTAAATATATGATATCAACCTCTTCTCCCTTGTCCAGGTGATGCATCACCTGGTCATAGAAGGAAATGAGGTTGGTCAGGCAAGACCTACCTGCAACAAAGCCATGTTGGCTATCTCTCAGAATGTTGCCTTCCATTAGCCCCTGGTTGATGGTTTCTTTGATGATTTTTTTCTAAGGTTGAGGTCAAACTGATTGGCCTGTATTTCCCTGGATCTTCCTTCCTTCCTTTCTTGAAGCTGGGCACCACATTGGCCATCTTCCAATCTAAAGAAACTGCTCCCAAGCACCACAAGTGCTTGGGAGTTTTCAAATATCCTCAAATATCCTTGTTGTGATGTTGGACTCCATGATTGAGAAGGGAGATCCACTTTGTCCTGTCTCCTGCGAAGGCCTCCCAAAGGTTTGGGTCAATTCCAAAAGCCTTCATATCCTGCTTGCAGGTGTCTGAAGTGATGTTTTGGGCATCCTACTCTCCTCTCTCCACTTGCAATTTGCCCATAGAGGAAATCCTTCAGGATGTGCCCATCTTCCATCCTGTGGAGATAGCCAAGTCAGAAAGGTGCCACTGTTCAAGTAGTGCAGGGATGGCTGGCAGGTTGGCTTTGGTGATAACCTCTGTGTTGGTGATTCTGTCTTGCCACTTGATCTCAAGGATGTGCCATAAAGGGCATAGGTGGAAGCTGTTGAGCTTCTTTTCTTGATATGCATATGTTGACCATATCTCACTGCTATACATAAGTTTTGACTGTGGTTGAAAAATTGCACTCAGTAAATCATCAGAGATTTTCTGTTAAACTGTTAAACTCATTTTCAGCTACCACTTTCCAATGCACTTCAGCCAGTGTTAGGCTATTGCTCACTGTGAATCCAAGGTAGCAGAACTTGTTTGCTGTCTCGAGAGGTATGTTGTCAAGGATGATAGATGATGCCTGGCAAACACCTTGCCCTACAACCACAGTCTTCTTGATGCTGATGGTCAAGGCAAATATCCTGCAAGCATGGAAGATGTGATTCCTTAGTATTTGTAGCTGGCCTTCTTCATGGGAATTTTGAGTGCAGCATCGTCAGGAAAAAGGAGCTCCCTAATAAGTATGTACCTTACTTTTGTCTTTGCCTTTAGACATGATGGAGTGTAGAGTTTGCCATCTGATCTTGCCATCTGATCTTGTGTGAAGGTATATGCCTTCCTCCAAACATCAAAAGGGTAGTACAGTAGCACAGAAAAGAAGATCCCAAAGAGTGTGGGTGCCAGAACACAACCCTGCTTCACTCCACTCTTCATCTCAAACCTGTCAGCGGTTGATCCATCAAACTGAACTGTGGCCTGCATGTTTTCACGGAAGGAGCGTATCATGCTGAATAATGTTGTGGGGCATCCAATCTTTACCAGGACCTTAAACAAACCTGCCTCGCTGAGTGTCAAAGGCTTTCATCAGGTCAACAAATGCTAGGTACAGTGGCTTATTTTGCTTTCTACATTTTTCTTGCGGTTGCCATAAAGAGAATATCATGTCCACCACTGATCTCCCTGCTCTGAATCCATACTGTGATTCCAGGTAGAAGTGGTCAGCAATTTGCTGCAAGCATTTCAAAATGACTCTAGCAAAGATCTTGCCTCTGATGCTGCATCCTATCATTGTTGCAGTCACCCTTGTCTCCCTTGTTCTTGTAGAGAGTGATGATGTTAGCATCATTCATGTCCTGGGGTTCTTTACCCTGGGGTTCCTTCCAGCAGCCCCCTAGAAGCTGATGAAGATGCAGTAGCAGGCTAGCCTTGAATACCTCAGCTGGGATGCCATCTTCCCCTGGTACTTTTCTGCTTGCTAGAGAGTCTATGGCCTTATTAAGTTCTTCAGCTGTAATTTCTTTGTCTATCTGTGCCAGTACTCTTAGAATTGAAAGTTGATCCAGTGCCTCTTCTGAAAAGTCTGTTTCATACAAGTAAAGCTCTAAGTAATGTTTGACTCCCCGTGACATCTGCTTGTTCTCAGTGGTTTTTACTTTGCCATCTCAAGACTTAAGTGGGGTGATGTTAGTGACAGTTGGGCCAAGGGCTTTTTTCAGACCATCACACATAACTCACAGGCTTCCTGTGTCTGAAGCAAACTGTATTTCTTGACATAAGTCAGTCCAGTACTGGTTTGCGCAGTGTCAGACATGCTTCAGCTTAGCCTCAGCACTTTCTGTCGGATTCTGGTTGTATTTCAAGTAGGCTGTGTTCATGGTTTCAACAAGTGGAAGCATCTTTTCTGAGTGTGCCTCAAACCAGTCTTTATTTGACAATTTCTTTTCCACAAATACTTCCATGGCTGCTTCCTGGGTGACTACTCTTAGTCCACCACAAGTTCCTTCAGCATTTGCAGTTGTTGCTTTTGTAGACATAGCTAGCTCAAAAGTCCTTTGAAAGTTGAGGCACTTGCTTTGGACTTTTGTGCTGTATATGTTAATTCTTAACTGACTCTTGTGTCTGGCTCTATGCATCCTTTTGGTGTTACTTTCACCTTGCTGACAATAAGGTGCCACAATCTACACTGTGATAAGTGCAGGTGTATAGTACACTGAGCAGGTCTGTCCTCCTGGTGATCATAAGGTCTAATTGATGCCAGTGGCCAGATCATGGGTGACTCCATGATACTTTTTGATGCTCTTTGCCCACAACTTAGGTGTTAGTGATACACGGGTGATTTAAGGTGAAGAGTTCAAGAAGACAGCCTTTTCCATTAATTTTCGTGATACCATGATGTCCTAGGCAGGTTGGCCAAGAGTTGTGATCTGCACCTACTCCAGCATTAAAGTCCCCTAGGAGAAGAAGCCTCTCATTTGACGGTAGATGCTCAATGACTTGGTGCAGAGCGTTGTCAAAGATATCTTTATAATCTGAACTTGCTTGTAAAGTTGGTGCATAGGTGCTAATGTTGTTAACAAAACCACTAGTTGACTGTAGTCTCATAGTTTCATAGTTGGTAGGGTCGGAAGGGACCTGAGCAGATCATCAAGTCCAACCCCCTGCCATAGCCAGAAAAGGATGCTGGGGTCAAACAACCCCAGCAAGGTGTCTATTTAGCCTCCTTTTGAAGACCCCCAGGGTAGGAGTGAGAACCATTTCCCTTGGAAGTTGGTTCCAGATCCCAGCCGCCCTGGCTGTGAAGTAGTGCCTCCTGATATCTAGCCTGAATCTACTCTCTGTCAACTTATGACCATTATTCCTTGTCGCTCCCAGTAGTGCTCGGGGGAACAGGGACTCTCCCATTGCCTGTTGGTCACCCTTGGCCAGTTTATAGACAGTCACCCAGTCCCCTCTCAGCCTTCTCTTGTGGAGGCTGAACAGGTTCAGGTCTCATAGCCTCTCCTCATAGGACCTCCCGAGCTGCCCCCTGATCATGTGAGTGGCCCTCCTCTGGACCCTCTCCATGTTGTCCACATCCCTGCTGAAGTGTGGCACCCAGAACTGGATGCAGTATTCCAACTGCAGCCTGACCAATGTCATACAGAGGGGGAGGATCACCTCCTTGGACCTGCTCATGATGCATCTGTGGATGCATGACAAGGTGCGGTTAGCTTTCCTGACTACTTCCCCACATTGGCGGCCCATGTTCATCTTGGAGTGTATAATGACTCCAAGATCCTTTTCTGCCTCTGTGCGGACGAGAAGGGAGCTCCCCAGCCTGTAGGTATGCTGCTGGTTCTTTCTCCCTAGGTGCAGTACCCTGCACTTGTCAGTATTGAATCCTATCTTATTCTCATCTGCCTACCTCTGTAACTTGTCCAGATCCAATTGCAGCCTGTCCCTCCCTTCTAGCGTGCCCACTTCTCCCCACATCTTAGTGTCATCTGTGAATTTGAACAAGGTGCTTTTCACCCCCTTGTCCAAGTCACTGATGAAGATGTTGAACAGTGCAGGTCCAAGGACTGAGCCCTGGGGGACCCCACTGCCCACATCCCCCCAGGTCAAAAATGACCTGTATACCACCACTCTCTGGGTGTGGCCCTCCAGCCAATTGGTAACCCATCTGACTCTGTAGGCATCGACACCACAATCTCCTAATTTATTAATGAGAATGGGGTGAGAGACAGTGTCAAAGGCCTTCCTAAAGTCCAAAAAGGCTACGTCCACCGCAACACCTGCGTGCAAGGATTTTGTGACCTGGTCATAGAAAGCCACCAGGTTGGTCTGACAGGACCTGCCTCGAATGAACCCATGTTGGTTGCCCCTACGCATACACTCCCCTGCTTGCCCCTCACAGATGTGCACCTGGATAATTTTCTCAAATAGCTTCCCCAGGACCGAGGTAAGACTAATAGGCCTATAATTTCCTGGGTCCTCCTTCCTCCCTTTTTTGAAAATGGGGACCACATTGGCCCTTTTCCAGTCCTCTGGCACCTCGCCAGAGCACCATGAGTGCTCATAAAGATGTACCAGGGGTCTGGTAATGACCTCTGCTAATTCCCTCAGCACTCTGAGGTGGAGATTCTCAGGACCTGCTGATTTGAACATGTCCAGTCCCACCAGAAGTTCCCTGACTAAGTCCTCTCTGACCCTGGGCCTAGCTGTGCCTCCCCTGGGACCATCAGGGATCCAGGTGGGGGGGATGACGTGGTCCCTTCTCAGAAAAATGGAGGCAAAGAAATTGTTAAATAAAGAAATTGTTAGCTTTGTCATCTGGTGAGACCACCAGATTTCCAAGAGTGTCCTGCAGAGGCCCCACATTACCCAGAACCTTCTTTTTACCCCCTATGTATTTAAAAAATTACTTCTTGTTATCCTTGATCTGGGTTGCTAGTCCCAGTTCCAGCTCTGCCTTGGCCTTCCTAACAGCCCCCCTACAATCCTGAGCAATGGAGGTATAGTCCTCCCTGGTGATGGCCCCTCCCTTTCATTGGGTGTATGCCTCCTTCTTAGCTTTAAGACATTCCTGGATGGTTTTGGTGAGCCATGGGGGCTTTTGAGCACTCTTGCCCCCTTTGATCCACGTTGGGATTGCCACCCTTTGGGCTTGGAGTTTTGTCTCCTTCAGGAACAACCACCCTTCTTGGACTCCCAACTCCCCACCTCTCCAAGACCTCGGTGCCTCTCTGACTAGTCTCCTCAGCTCAATAAAATCCATCCTCCTGAAGTCCAGGGCTGCTGTCTTGCTGCAGGCCTTTGCCACCCTGCTCTGGATGGTAAATTCCAATAGGCGATGATCGCTATCACCCAGATGAGCGAGCACCTGCATTCCCCTCACTAGGTCATCGCTTGTGGCCAGGACCAGGTCTAACAAGGCATTTCCCCTGGTGGGACTGTGGACCTCCTGGGTTAGATGGAGGTCCTGTAACATGGCTAGAAACCCACATGAGCGGTCAGACCTGGCTGACTGCTCTTGTCAGCAAATGTCTGGATAGTTTAGGTCACCCATGATGACCATATCCTTTGACTTAACTGCCTCCACGAGCTGACCTGAGAATTCCCAGTCTAGGTCTTCTCCCTGGTTGGGTGGTCTGTAGTAGACCCCTACCATTAAGGCCCTTTTTCCCCTGACCCCCTTGTATTCTGACCCAGAGCACTTCAGTCTGCCCCTCCTCTGACCCAGTGCTGCTTGTTGAGGATGTGAATTGTTCTTTGACACTCCTGCCTTTCATCCCTGTTCTATCCTTCCTGTACAGCCTATAGCCCTTGATGTTCACTGCCCAGTCATGCGTTAGATCCCACCGTGTTTTGGTGAGCCCCACTATTTTTGGGTTTGTGTTAGCTAGCAGGAGGGCAAGTTCCTTCTGCTTGTTCCCCATACTACAAGCATTAGTGTATAGGCATTTAAGGCCTCCTGAAGGTGTATGCACCGCCCCCCTAATCCCAGGACTATCCAGGTCTCTTACTTGGGTATTTCTTGTGCTCTTCGTCAGTCTTGGCTGGGCTGTTCTTGTGGGCGACATTTGGTTTGGTGTTCCAAGGCTCCCTCTGACCTCATCCTCCCCTTCTCTCAGTGAGCCTAGTTTAAAGCCCTCCGGAGGAGATCAGCTAACCTGAAAGAGAACACACGCTTACCTTACCTGACCATGTCTCTCGTCTTGAAGTATGGGTCATGGTCCAAAAAGCCAAAGCCTGCCTCAAGACACCATTCCCGAAGACACAAGTTGACCTCTCTGATGCAGGTCTCATGGCGTCGTCAAACATCTGCTCACTGGAAGGACAGATGAGAAGACCACCTGTGCTCCTGTCTCCTTCAGCTCACCCCCCAGAGCTTGTTATTCCTTCATTAGATGATCTGGGCTTCTCCTGGCTGCATCATTAGTGCCCACATGAATTAGTACCATGGGATAGCAATCAGTGGGCCGGATAATGGCCGGGATCATCTCCATCACATCCTGAATCCTTGCTCCAGGCAGACAGGAGACCTCGCGTGTCAAGGGATCCTGGTGACAGATGGGACCTTCTGTACCTCTCAGGATAGAGTTGCCTATGACGAGCACTCAGTGTCTCTTCTTCTGGGTCAACTTGCCTCCTTCAGTTTGTTCAGTGTGTGGAGTGGCCTCCTCTCCAGAGGTTTCCTCCTCTCCTTCCTCCTCCTCCTCCAGTGTCACCAGGGCCTCATACCTGTTCTCCAGCTGGACTGGGGGAACTGGTAGTGCACCACCTCGAACAGCCCTGTCTCTGGAGGGAGCCTTCTGCCATTCTGTTGTGGAAGGCATCTCCCAGGGTGCTTCTCCCTTTGGTGCTTGGCCCTGCAGGGAAAGGAATTACCCATCAATTACGTCCTCCGCTTCTCTGATCCCCCTTAGCCTGCTAACCTCCTCCTGGAGCTCCCTCACCCATGCCTCCAAGGCCCTAAGACAGGCTCCTGCAGGACAAGTGTGGGGGGCCCCTGTTTCCTGCCCTCCCAGCCCTACCTGACATCCCCTGCAGGCCAGGGGGCAGTGTGATGCCAGTTCCCTTGTGGGCTCTGTCTGGGTGGAGACCTCAGAGGAGCCCCAGGAAGGCGGTGCTCCCCAGGCAGGGGCCCCAGCAGAACTCTGCGTCAACACCATTTGTGTGTTTGTGTGTGTGTATGGTGCCTCCTGGCCCTTCCAGCTTGCCCAGATGTGCAAACACCGGTGCACTGTGCCAGCTCCCTCTGCCCCACTTACCTTATCCTATGACTCTGAAAAATCTGTGGCCAAAGATCCCATGTACTTCCGTCCATGAACTGGCTTGTGAACTGCCTGGAAACTGCTCTTGTTGGCAGTCCCTGTTTGCTGGCTCCCTGATCGCCTGGGGAGTCCCCTTTTATACCCTCCTGGGCCTGGCCTGGGTTGACTCAGGCCCAGGCAGCTATCCCACAGCAATCACAATCAGCAATCAACACTCACTTACTCACTCCCAGCTTCTCAGAGCACACACCCACCAAACAGACACACACTCAGCTGAACCAAAGCTTCAGGCAGCTGGATCACTTACCTTTCCTGGGTAGGATCTAGTACCTCACCTGGCTTCTTACCTCCTTCCTCCCTCTTGCCTCCAGCAACTGCCTGGAAACTGCTCCTGTTGGCAGTCCCTGTTCGCTGGCTCCCTGGTCATAGTGAGATGATGCAATCTGATGTTCCAGTTGGTCTCTTAGTGGTTTTGACCAACCTTTTGCAAACTGTGAATCCAACCCTGTATAGGCCAGTATCTTCTGTACTCCTGCCTTCCCAGATAAAGGTGTATTAGGTCTCACAAATGGAGCCAGAGTTGGCCAATCTTGTCTTCTGCAAGGCTGCAATGTTGATGTTAAATTTTTGCCACTCTTGATCAATCCTTGTGGTCTTCTAGATATTGTCCATCTTCTGTAAATTGTCATTCATGCCAGGACACATGGTCCTGATATTGCAGCTTGCCAGCTGGAAGGGTTTAAGGTTTCTTTTCTTTTTTCTGGTACTTGGTATGCCATCTGTTTTCTTACTTTTGGTCTATCCCTATGCACCAAATGAGGCAGGCAGGTTAGCGCCTTACTGGCTGGGGGTTGCCCAGCATAAGGTGGGCAGTAGCTGACCAGTGGAACATAATTGTTTTCTCCCATTGTGGAAAGTGACTCATGGTGTTGTACTCTATGCCAGTTGAGTTGAGCTTATAACCTGTGACTGCCCCATTCCATGCTGTGCTCATGCAAGTAGCAAAGATGGAGTGTCCTCTCCATTCAGTTTTGGCTGCAATGGCCTGGGCAATTTATATGAAGATACTTGAGTTGCCCATATATCAATGCTCCAAATGTACATTGCCATATCTTACTATGCTGATTGTTTTTGCCCTCTATCAAGATAGTTTGCTGTTGTGCATTTAATATAGTCTTCTTCAATAAGTGCCAGCACTTTTCCATGCCTGTCTTTCCTGGATAGTCTTCCCAAGAGACCGTACTTAATTGTTCCCTATTTCTTGAAGTTTATTTTTGAGGTCCCTTATGAGTCACTCCTTTTTTTCTTAAATAGCGACCTCTATAGCGTTACCAAAATGTTCATCCACCTGTATAATCTACTTCTTTCCTTTAAGTCAGAATCAAATCTAGAACCTGCATATCCTAATTAACTTCCTCCACCCTCTGAAATAAAAAATTGTCACCCAGAATTCCAGTATTTTGATAGAGTGTTTGTATCTTGCTGTATTGCTTTTCCAACATATATCCAGGTAATTTAATCTATTTATCTGAATCCAAGAAGATTTCAAATTTAAGATGACCCCCCATAACTTGATTATAGACATAGAAAATTTATAATTTCGTTATAATTTTCCATGTGTAGAATCACATCATCTTAAATATGTCCCCATACTGCTGCTGGTCAGGGGAGGGGCAGATGGCAGGTAGTCAAGTGGCCTGATCCCTGCCTCTTGCTCCTTGCCCCCAAAGATACCTGCCTCCCCAGTACCTACATGCCCTATGCCTGCCCTGCCCACTTGAACCATTTCCACCTCTTGTACCCCCACTACCAACTGCCCTCCGCCATTGCCTGCCCCTCACTCAGCCCCCACCTCCACCACTACATATCTTCCATTTACAGCTTTGGTTCTGGATGGGACCCCTCTCTGGCCAGGAGCAGGGAACACAGCATGTGCCTCCTCCAGCCCCAGCTTGGCCATGCCAGCACTATTGTGGTTGGGGGTAGCTTTAGCTTTGGAGTTGGGGCCAGAGCTGCGAGAATCAAAGCTGTGAGTGAAAGGGAAGCAGAGGGGCTGGAGGGGAGGAACATAGGCTATGGGGAATGGGCAGTGGTTGTGGCTCCAACTCTGGTCACAGGGTCAGGATCAGAATTGGAGCTGCTTACCCACCTTGCCCCCCACCAACCCCTCACCCTTGCACTCAAATCTAAAACAAGGGGCTATTTTACTCATGTTGAAATGACCTCCATAATCATCAAGTTAAGTCTCTTTGCTATTGTAGGCAACTATGTTATATAATTCATTTCATAAACTAGTCAAGCTCCAACTTGAAAACAGATTTTGTTCACCCCCACTACTGACTGGAGCTCTGTTCCAGAACTTCACTGGTGTGCTGGTTAATAACCTCCTAAATTTATTCATGGCATCACCTCTTGTTACTCCAGTGGCTATTTGAATGTGACTGAAGGAAGACTTATTCACCAGAAATACCTGTACCTTACCATTTTTAGTAAAAAATAAAATAAAATTCCAGTCTCTGTCTTGAACGTTCAAATCTTTCATAATATTAAATACTACTGGAAATTGCAACTCTCTACTAACCTTGCACAGATCTCTATTATTATCCAGATCTACCAGTGGGGGTTTGTAGCGAACTCCCAACAGAACTTATTACCATCCTTCCCCAAAGTGATTTTTTACCCAAACAGATTCTTTTTAATGTGTTATCCCTCCTTATTTTTCTGCAGTCTATGACATCTCTAACAAACAGTGCCTTCACCCCCTTTACCTCTGTTTTATCTTTCCAGTCATGGCAGTGCTTTAATAGGCAGTTTCACATCCTGCAGCAGTAGTTCATGTTCTTCCACTTTGCTGCCCAGGCTCCTGTATTAGTCTACAAACGTTACAGTTGCTTCTTACTGGTCATAGCCCTCCGCCTGACCGAATTAGGCAATTCCTTGATCTAAATGTATTGCCAGTCCTGATGATTATTCTCATTAATATTGGTACTTACTTTTTCTAACTTTCCATCCTTCTGCCCCCAGATACTGTTTTATCTATTGCCTTTTCTTCCTTTACCTGATTTCCCTTTTCCTCTATACTAGAATTAGGTGCAGAGATTGTACACAACTGTCTTGACCATACCCCTCCTTCTCAGTTTAAAGCTCTTCATATCAGTCATGCCAGCCTCTTTTTCCAGATGCTTACTCCCAAGGTAGTCCTGTGGAGACTGTCCTTTAAAGGGAGTCCTTGCAATGGTCAAACACATGTGACTCATCTCCAGAACTAGCACCAGTTCTTGAGTCATCTGTGTTCAACCTTTGCTCAGTTTCACTAGGGTCCAGAATAATTCCATTTGAAAGTAATGGATTTGTATAGGATGGTTTGGATAGGGATGATCCTGCCCTTGGACTAAATGACATATGGAGTTCCCTTCCAGCCCTATTTCTCTATGACTTCTGTGCTCATCTGAGCCTCCACTTCTATGCAGCTTCTTTGGTATCACTTTTACTTTACTGACATTAAGGAAGTGGTCTGTGTCACAACCTGCACTGTGATAAGTGCAGGTGTGTGATACATTGAGCAGGTCTGTCCTGGTGATCATGAGGTCTAATTGATGAGCATTTTCCCCAGCCTCGTCATCCCTGATCCACTCCAGTGGAAATCATCCTGTGTCATTTGTTCCAGCATGAGCATGAATTTGATGTTTTTTACAGTCTTTGCTGTGTACTAAGATTTCAAGTACTTCCTTTCTATCCTGTATACTCCTGACATTTTGGGCATAAACATCTCAGACATCCCTCAGGTTGCCCTATTATTTTTCCTTATGTCTTCTGAGAATGTACTGCGATTTTCAATTTTTACCAACAGATTACATCCCTTTGGTAGTTCACTATATTTTTTTTAACTCAGCTGAAGGCTTTTGTCACCAGCCCCCTTCCGGTACAACTAGGCAAATACCTCATCCTTTTTTAACCAAAACCGAAGTTTGTAGAACCAAACATATTTTGTTTCTTCATGGGTTAATATCCTACTAGGATTGGAAAGGGATTAGAACTGCAAGTTCCAAAGTGGAAGGTACCTGCTTTTGGGTGCTATGTCCATATTCTGGTACAGTTAACCAGTGGGCAGCTAGCTGTTGTTGTGTTCCATTTTACTGACAACTGGCCAGCAAACTGTAACTATATGTGGCAGGTCACCATGATAAACACTGGCATTTCTTGCTTTTTTTTTGGCACATACACAAAAGATACGTACCCCCCAGCAGCTTAACTCACTGCATATTGAAGTATGTATGAATAATTCTCCCTTCTGAGTCTGTAAAATCTCCTAAAATCTCTATTAAAATGCACTGTAAACCTCCCTGCTTTGGGAGTGATACAGAACTCTGAAAAGAACACCATAAAACTGAAGCCAGGATAAATAAACCTCATTCTAAATGAATAAGGATTGGCAAGGCTAAAAATCATTTGGTTTTCCATCACTGTAAAAAGAGAAGTATTAAAATCCATAAAAGGGAGTCAGGTTGGTTCAAAGAACACACCAACATGGTAATCCCTTTCTAGAAATGTCTTTCCTATAGAGAGAGAGGAATAATTCATGAGAGCATAAGGGGTTAATCCAACTGTGTAAGAGGTGGGAATATTTGAATGGATGAAGCCAGTGTGAGTTGTGCAGGTCATACAAAGCATCATCCCCAAGATCTTTATAACACATCCCATCTGTTCTCCTTACAGTATAGGTGTTCTCCAGGGAGCAATGGAGGCAGAAATGGAGTCTTGAGCAGCTCTTGTGACCTGTGTGGGATGTGTCACATTCATGTTCCTCCAAGAGGCTCAGGAGCACTTCTTCCCACCAAGTGCAAGCTGGTGTCTGTCCTGGAGGAGAAGATTCAATGGTTGGAGGCACTGGTACCCTTGCTGCATTGCATTAGGGAATAGGAAGATTACTTGGACAAGAGTTATGAGAAGCTGGTACTGGAGAGGACAAAGGGCAATGAGGAGAATCAGCAGCATGTGACTACTTAAAGAAGAAGGGCCCCCAGAGTTGAAGAGTAGCAGATTGAAATCAGGAACTGCTTTCAAGCACTCTGAGATAGAACTATTTGAGGAAAAGGAAGAGGAAAGGACATCTACAGGCATGAGGCAGAGGAGTCAGCAGCCTAGAGAGCAAGAAGTCCAAGGCCTCAGGGACAGGGCTCCAGGACCAAGAACAAAGAGAAGAGTGGTGGTGTTTGGTAACTCCCTTGGGTGGGGGACAGAGACACCAATTTGTTATCCAGATCAGTGGACCCAGTGTTGACACTGGATTTAGGACCAGCCCCTATACCTTTGTTCCAGGTGAGTGCAACCTCAGACAGGACAACATCTGCCAGTTGATAATAAGTGAGTTTATTGATACAGTGATAACAGAAAAGCAACAATACAAACAATGAAACAATTCTATATCTACTGATCCTAGGGCTGTCATCAGAGTCAAAGTACATCTGGTCAGGATTTAGGCTCCACTCTGGGGCTCTTTCTCTTAGGTGTCAGAAGTCTGGAGGTGGGATGCTGAAGCCCACAGCCCCCCTCCAGTGGGGTGCATGAGACAGGCTGCTAGTATGCCCTTGGTCCATGGTGGCCTCAGGAATTCTTCCCCGGGGGGACAGGGATGGGGATGGGGACTCCTCTCAGGGTGCAAAATAAGGAGGGAAAGGGAGAAAGAGAAGGAGGGCAGGGAAGGACAGGACAAAGGGAGGAACCCTTTGTTAGTCTCAAGTCTCTACTTTTATATACTCCTCCCCCCTTGATGAATCCTGATGACTTTTCATCTGTGGCTATCTCTGGTTGGTTGTCTCTGTGGTCATACATCCATGTAGCCTTCCAGGCCTTCTCTTAATTTGGTCTGTTCCCCCAAAACCAGGACTCAGCTACCCCAGCTGCTCTGGGGCCTTGTAGGTGGTGTCACTTATCTCATGTTATGGAACAGTATGGTACATACTCCATTGGTTCCCAGTCTGTGTGTCCTTGTTGTGTTAGACAACCTGTTTGCCTTGAAGGCTGTGGTCTCATGTTATAGGACGCCCCCCCCCCCCTCAATTCTCTGGCTGTGTCCATCCATTGGCCTTGTCATGCTAGACAGCCTGTCTGCTACCAGGTGCTATATGGAACTCTTTGTGTGAAACCTAGGCTCTTAAAAATTAATTAACCCCTGTTGCCCATCTTGAATGCTTATAAGGCATATATTTATACCTATAAGCTAATTAAATAGGCCTTTAAATACCATTTTCAAGCCAGCACCAGAAGGTGCACTGCCTGCCTGGAGCCTGAATTCATAACATTACAGAGAGACTATCAAAGCTCATCCTTCCTTTAGAACACTACCCCTTCCTGCTTGTCTACATAGGAACCAGTGATATTGCCAAGGAAGATACTTGAGTAGCTCAGAAGTGACTATGAGGCTCTTGGCAGGAGGATTAAGGAGCTTGGAACACAAACAGTGTTCACACTGATTTTTCTCATGTAAGGCAAAGTCCAGGCAGAGACCATCATATCCTGGAAATGAATGTGTTGCTTAGATGGTGGTGTCAATGTGAAAGCTACAGCTTCTTTAACAATGGCTGGATGCTCCTGGGAAGAGGACTTTTGTCAAGAGATGGGTTCCATGTAATGAGAACAGGGAAGAGCATCTTTGGGTGTCTTCTGGCCAACCTAGTCAGGAGGGCTTTAAACTAGATTCCATGGAGGGTGGTGATCAAAACCCTCCAGCAACAGAACAAACAGTCCAGAGGGCAAAGGACTCAAAGAAGCAACTTTACCCTGGGAAAATCAGGGTGCTACAGGACTGCAACAAGTGGTGCAAAAGGAAAGTGAAAATGCAAAATACATCCAATGCATGTGAGAAGTATAGGAAATAAACCAGATAAGCTGGAAGCTGCTGCCTGTGGAAAGAACTATCATCCGATTGGCATCACTGAGACCTGATGGGACAGCTCTTATGACTGGAATGTCAACAACAAAGGTTACACTCTGTTTTGGAAGAACAGGGTTGAGAGAAAAGGTGATGGTGTTGCCTTGTATGTCAAAAACACATATACTTGTTACCTGGTTCAGTAGAAAGAACAAAGCAGCAAAGCAGAATCCATCTGAGTGAAGATGAAAGGTAAAAGATGCAGCACCAATTTAATGGTCAGGATTTATTATAGGCCACCAAATCAGGATGAGAAGGTGAATGAGGCACTCTACAAGCAGGTGACAAATATATCCAAAAGCTATGGGATGGTAGTGGTGGGAGAATTCAATTGTCTGGACATCTGCTAGAAGAACAATGCAGCCAAACATAAAGGACACTTATACATGTGATGGTCATCACAGTCTACACAACAAAAATGTAATTTGCATGGCTTAATGGCATCATGCATTACACGTGCACCAGTTTAGGGGGAGTTTAAACAGGACTGTGGGAGGCTTCGGACAGAGCTTCAGATCCAGAGAAGCTTCAGATGCTTCGGGGTCCAAAGCAGCACATCCGGGTGGAAGCGCCGGCCTCGTTCAGCTTCCTGAAGCGGTTCGGAGCTTCGGAGCTGCCTCCGCAATCCGGCCATCAGGTATAATGGGGAAACAATAAAATATCTTTCTTATTTTTTGTCCAATTTGAATGAAATTTTCAGAGATGGTAGACTATGCAGAGAGGATGAATCTTGCTGTGTTTCAAGAAGATCAGTGCAGGGGTTTGGGGGGAACAATACCCCAAATTTGTGAAAGTAAAACTTATGTCACATCTAGGTGTAACAACATAGTGGGGTGAAAACTGCAGGGGTGGTAGCCTATACTTAGGCCACAAAGCCTGCCAAGTTTCAAGAAGATCAGTCCCAGGGTTTGGGGGTAACTGTACCCCAAATTCTTGAAAGCAAAACTCCTGTCACGTCTACATGTTACAACGTGGGGGGGAGGGGGTGTCAAAACTGCAGAGGTGGTAGCTCTTGCTGAGGCCACAAAGCCTGCCAAGTTTCAAGAAGATCAATGCAGGGGTTTGGGGGGAACTGCC
>NW_017728886.1:111749808-111762658 GCF_001723895.1 Crocodylus porosus
AAACTGCAGAGGTGGTAGCTCTTGCTGAGGCCACAAAGCCTGCCAAGTTTCAAGAAGATCAATGCAGGGGTTTGGGGGGAACTGCCCCTCAACCTGCAGACAAGCTACACTCGTGACATGGGTGCTTGTGGGACTGACTGTCTGTCTTGGGGTGGGGCGGGGAGGGGAGACACTACTGCTGCCCTGGCTGCTAAGCTGCTGTGTTACCAGTTACCAATCGATCAATCATGATTCACTCTGGGACCAGGGACTTAGGGACCAGCTCAATACACAGGACCTAGCTACTACATAATGACTTAACAAACAGCAATTAGCACCTACAAAACCAGGTTAAGGAGAGGAAAGTCTCAATACAGACAATCAACTGCCCCAAGACAGACAAAGTCTTGGCACAGCTTTGCCTGTCAGCAGCTAGGGATGCAGGGCCCCAGAACCGCCCTGCGCTGATCTCCTTCACAGCTGGCAGGCGTCACAGCAGGGGCCACCATCCTGCTGCACTGTAACACACACAGTGTCATCCATGGCACCAGTTTTGCTTGTCTGCAGCTGTGACATAAGTTTAGCTTTCAAGAATTTAGGGTATAGTTACCCCCAAACCCCTGCACTGATCTTCTTGAAACTTGGCATATTTTATACTCTCAGCAGAAGCTACCACCTTGGCAAGTTTCATCCAAATCAGACAAAAAACAAAGTTATAGCTATTTCATTGATTCCCCAGTATACCCTATGGCCAGATCTCCGAAGCTCTGGAGCCACTTCGGCTGGATCGAGGGGGAAACCTGGTCCAGAACTTTGGATCAAATTGTGGCCATCTAAAGCAGCCGGACCCGAAGCTGGATCAGATCGCTGCTGATTTGCACAGGCCTAGTTTTAAATGACTTTGCATCATTGCAAACTAAACTCCATCTGGATGTAGTTTAGTCTGCAACACTGTAAAATGCAATGATACAGCTGTCACGTCACCCCCTGGCTGCGATAGAGGTGGGCGGACTCTGAAGGAAAAAAGTATCAGGCCTCTCACCAGTTTTGCCTTCAGCAGGTGCCTCTGCAAAAGCAGAGAAGGGCCTGATCCTTTTTTTTTTTCACAGAGCCTGTCCCTCCCTCCCCGCAGTGGCCAGGGGCAAGCTGCCAGTGGACCAAGTGGCCCCTGAACTGCAGGGGGCCCCAGTTCTTCCCTTCACAGTGGTGGCACCCCTGGGACTGCTCAGGCAGGCTGCTAGATGGATTGGTGTTTCCCCAGCTTGGAGGCAGCACCTGGCTGGATCCAACTTCCCTGAGCCCACCAGGGCTTCTAGCACCCTGTGAACTGTCTCCATTGCCTTTCTGCTGCCTGGGACCACCTGGGAATGTGCTGACTTGCCCCCAGGGAAGTGCAGGAAGATGACAGGAGGGTGGATCTGTGTGCTGGTGGCCAGGGAAGGTGGCAGGGATGGTGCTCAAGGCACTAGGAGCCTGGGCAGGCTCAGGGCAATATGGATTTGCTGGGCTTCCAGTGCCCTGTGCACCATCCTCACCACCTTCTCCAGCCACCAGCAAATCCAGCCACTCTCCTTCCACTTTCCTGAGCTGCCCCAGGGGTAAGTCAGCACTTTCCCAGGCAGTTTCAGGCAGTGGGAAGGTGGGAGGGACAGTGCACAGGGTGCTGGAAGCCCTGGTGGGCTCAAGGAACAGTTGGATCTGCTGGGTGCTGCCTCTGAGCTGGGACAGCACCCAGACCACTATCAGCTCACCTGGGTGGCCCCATGGGGCACCACTGCTGTGGAAGAAAGGACCCAGGCCCCCCACAGCTCAGGGGCTGCTTAGCCCACCAGCAGCTCGCCACCCCTAGGAGAGGTGGGTAGGCTCTGGTGGAAAAAAGAATTGGGCCTCTCGCCATTTCTACCTTTAGGAGGCAACTGCTGAAGGAAGTGAGGGAGCTGATCCTTTTGTTTGTTTGGCAGAGCCTGCCCACAGCCAGAGGGTGAGCTGCTGGCAGACCAAGCAGCCCCTGATGTGCAAGGGAGGGGGGTCCTTCCCTCCATGGCAGCAGTGCCCCCTTGAACCACCCAGAATGGGCTGCTAGCAGGCCAAGTGCTGCACCAGCTCAGAGGCAGCACCTGGACAGATCCAACTCTTCCCCAAGCCTGCCCAGGGTGCAGCACCCAGTGGGTTTCAAGCAGTCAGTCTTGGAGAACAATTGGATGAGGCCAGCTGCTGCCTCCAAGCTGGGGCAGCATCCAGCCCACTAGCAGACTGCTCAGGCAGACCCGAGGGTACTGCCACCATGGAATGAAAGACCGGAGTCCCCTGCAGCTCAGGGACTGCTCAGCCCACTGGTAGCTCTCCTCCCAGCTGTGGGCAGGCTCCTTTTAAAAAAAAAGGATCCAGCTGTAACATGGCAGAAAAATTTAAACTATGTTCCTAACTTGTATGGAGGACAACTTTCTGTTCCAGAAAGTAGAGGATACAACTAGGGGATCATCTATCTTGGATCTTGTCCTGACCAACAGGGAAAAACTAGTGGAGGATGTAAAGGTGATGGGTAAGTTGGAAGGAAGTGATCACAATATGATAGGATTCCAGATCCTGAGACAAGGAAAGTATGAGGTTTCATAGATTCATAGAAGTAGGGTCAGAAGGGACCTTGTAGATCTTCAAGTCTGACCCCCTACCCTGGGCAGGAGAGAAAACTGGGCTCAAATGACCCCAGCCAGGTAGACATCTAGCCTCCTACTAAAGACCCCCAGGGTAGGAGCCATCACCACTTCCCTTAAAAGTTGGATCCAGATCCTAGCCACCCTGACTGTGAAGTAGTGCCTTTGGATGTCACTACCCTCTAACAACTTGTGGCCGTTATTCCTTGTTACCCCGGGGGATGATAGGGGGAACAAGGTCTCTCCCAAACCCTTCTGGTCCCCCTAGTGAGTTTATAGATGGCCACCAGGTCCCCCATCAGCTTTCTCTTGTGGAGGCTGAACAGGTTCAGGTCCCATAGCCTCTCTTCATAAGGTCTGCCCTCCTGTCCCCAGATCATGCGGGTGGCCCTCCTCTGGACCCTCTCAGTGCTGTCCACATCCCTCCTGAAGTGTGGCACCCAGAACTGAGCACAATACTCCAGCTGCGGCCTGACCAGTGTCGCATAGATGAGGAGGATCACCTTCTTGGCCCTGCTTGAGATGCACCTTTAGATGCACGACAAGGTACAGTTAGCCCTACTGACCGTGACCTTGCATTGTTGGCCCATGTTCATCTTGGAGTTAGTAATGACTCCAAGATCCCTTTCTGCCACCGTGCTCTTGAGAAGGGAGTTTCCCCACTTATACATGTGCTGCTGGTTCCTACTGCCCAAGTGCAGCACCCTGCACTTGTCAGTATTGAAACCCATCCTACAGGTTACACCCCTGTAACCTGTCCAGGTCCTGCTGTAATCTGTCCTTCCCTACTAGCATACCCACCTCATTCCAAATCTTGGTATCATAAGCAAATTTAAACAGGCTCCTTTTCACCCCATTGTCCAAGTCACTAATAAAGAAATTGAACAGCGTGGGCCCAAGGACTGAGCCCTGGGGGACTCCACTGCTCACTTCCCTCTAGGTCGAAAAAGACCAATCCACCACCACCCTCTGAGTATGACCCTTCAGCCAATTTGCAATCCATCTGACTGTGTAGGCATCAATGCCACAGTCGCCTAGTTTTTTAATGAGAATGGGGTGGGAGACAGTCAAAGGCCTTACTGAAGTCCAAAAAGACTACATCTACCATGACCCCTGCATCTAATGCTTATATGACCTGATCATAGAAGGCAATCAGGTTGGTCTGACAGGACCTGCCCCTAATGAAACCATGCTGGTTGCCCTTGAGCATCATCCCTGCTGTTGGCCCATTACAGATGTGCTCCTTGATAATCTTCTCAAAGAGTTTCCCCAGGATTGAAATAAGACTAATGGGCCTATAGTTGCCTGGGTCCTCCCTCTTCCCTTTTTTAAAGATGGGGACCATGTTAGCTTTCTTCCAGTCATCTGGCACCTGGCCAGAGCACCACAATTACTTGTAAAGCCGTGCCAGGGGCCCCGCAATAACCCCTGCCAATTCCCCCACCCTGGGGTGGAGAAAATCTGCTGATTTGAACACATCCAGCCCCTCCAGAAGCTCTCTAACCCAGTCCTCCCTGACCTTAGGCCTGGCGGCATTTCTCCCAAGTCCATCTGGAATCCTGGTCAGGGAGTCCCAGTCCCTGCACAAGAAAATGGAGGCGAAGAATTTGTTAAAAAGGTCTGCTTTCTCCTCCAGTACAACAACCAGAATGGCGAGCATATCCTGCAGGGGCCCCACATTACCCGATGCCTTCTTCATTCTCCCTATATATTTAAAAAAGGACTTCTGATTATCTTTGATCCTTGATGCTAGCCCTCGCTCCGTATCTGCCTTAGCTTTTCTAACAGCCCCCCTACAAACCCAAGCAGTGGAGGTATACTCTTCTTTGGTGATAGCTCCTCCCTTCCACCAGTTGTACACCGCGTTTTTGGCAATCAGGCATTCCCGGACACCCTTGGTGAGCCGGGGGGGCTTTTGGGCACTCTTGCCCCCCTTGCTTCTTGTTGGGATTGTTACCTCTTGGGCTCTGAGTACTGTCTCCTTAAAGAACAACCACTTATCTTGGGCACTGAGTTCCCTTACTCTTGAGGACCCCAGTGCCTCTCCCACTAATCTCAACTCATTGAAGTTGGCCCTCTTAAAGTCTAGGGCTACTGCCTTGCTGCAGGCCCTTGACACCCTGTGCTGGATGGTGAATTTCAGCAAGCGATGATCGCTATTGTCCAGGTGGTTAAGGACCTGGAGTCCCCTCACCAGATCAGCGCCTGTGGCCAGGACCAGGTCCAGCAGGGCATTCCCCTTGGTGGGACTGTGCACCTCCTACATTAAGTGGAGGTCCTGTATCTCAGCCAAGAACCTCCGTGAGCAGTCTGACCTGGCTGACTGCTCCTCCCAGCAGATGTCCGGGTAATTTAGATCACCCATGACAACTACATCCCTTGTTTTAAATGCCTCTGCAAGCTGACCCAAGAATTCGCAATCCAGCTCTTCCCCTTGGTTGGGAGGTCTGTAGTAGACCCCCACTGTTAAGTCCCTTTCCCCATGACCCCCCTGTATCCTGACCCAGAGCACTTCAGCCTGCCCCTCCTTTGACCCAATCCCACAGGTAGAGGATGTGTATTGCTCTTTGACATAGAGCACCACACCCCCACCTTTCCTTCCTGTTCTATCTCACCTGTAAAGTGAGATAGAACAGGAAGGAACTATGTTTCTTCCTGTCCCTAATGTTAGTCCCTAATGTTAACTGCCCTGTTGTGGGATGAATCCCACCAGGTTTCTGTGAGCCCTACTATGTCTGGGTTTGAACAGGCTATTCAGAAGGCAAGTTCCTCCAGCTTGTTCCCCATACTACGAGCACTGGTATAGAGGCATTTAAGGTCTTGGATTGCTGTGTGTGCCACACCCTGATTTTCAAGACTACCTGGACCCTTGTTACATATCTGGGTACTCCTTGCATATGTCACCTTGGTCGGGAGGTGTCCTTAAATCTTCCTGCGGCCCCATCCCCCAGCAAAGCTAGTTTAAAGCTCAGTGCACGAGATCAGCCAACCTGAAAGAGAAGACACAAGAAGCATTTGCCTTTAGGAGAGAGATGTAGCCCATCCTGCCCAAGCAAGGCCCCTGCATGAAAGCATGGGTTGTTATCCAGAAACCCAAGGCCTGCCTGGCAGCACCAACTCCGTAACCACCAGTTGGCCTCATGTTGCCGCCCACGCCTACTCACCAGGAGAATAGAGGAGAATACTGCCTGTGCCCCCATCTCCTTAAGCTTGGCCCCTAGAGCCTCAAAATCATTCATGATATGGTCTGGGTTGCCCCTGGCCACGTCATTTGTTTCCACATGGATAAGAACCATGAGGTCAGCAAGAGTAGCACTAGATTTCAAAAGGGCAGATTTCATATCACTCAAGAAGTTAATAGGCATGGTGTCATGGGAGAATAGACTGAAAGATAAAGGTGTCCAAGGGGGCTTGAGGGTTTCTAAAGGGCACAGAAAACCCAATAAAAACCTGTCCTGGCTTGAAGAAGCATAAAAAAGGCAAGAAATCAACATTGCTGCCCAAGGAGCTTCTAAAATGTCTCAAATGTGAAAGGAAAGTATACAGGCAATAGAAGAATGGGCAGGTTACCAAGGTAGCATACCAGGACATAGCCTGAACCTGCAAAGAGAAAAACAGTTAGGCAAAGATAAAGAATGAGTTGTACCTGGCAAAGGAAGTTAAGGACAACAAGAAGAGGTTCTATAAGTATGCCCACCAGTAAAGAAGAACCAAGGAAGTTGTTGGTCTTACATTAACATCATAGTAAAGCACAATGATGCAGCTGTCACTTTGCCCCCTGGCTGTGAGAGGTGGGAAGACTGAAGAAAAAAAGGATCAGGCCCCCTGCCACTTCTGCCTTCAGCAAGTGCCTCCACAAAAGCAGAGAAGGCCCTAATCCTTTTCTGTTTTTTCACAGAGCCTGTCCCCCCACCCTCTCCCTATGCATGGCCAGGGGCAAGCAGCTAGTGGAACAAGTGGCCCCTGAGCTGCAGGGGGAACTCCTAACAGAAGATGCAAAAAAGGTGTATCAATTCAACAGCTACTTTGCTATTGAAAGAATTAAGCTGCAGCCAGACAGCTAGTAAGAACTGTCTGGATAAGGAAGAAGGCAAGCTGAGGGAGGAGATAACAAAAGAGATGAGGTCTTGTGAGGTCTGAATAAATTCAAGCTTAGCAGCAACAGATGGAATTCATCTCAGTCCTGAAGGAACTGGCAGAGGAGATCTCACAGGCATTGATGACATGTAGAGGTGCACGTGCACCCCCTGAGATTGGCTGCGTCCCCCTGAGAAAAACACTGGTGGTGATTCTGGGTTTGCTGCTTGTACTTCTGGTCAGCAATCGGCCACTAGTGCCCCCCAGTATTAGGAGTTGCCCATGCTCAGAGGCTTTGGCAATGAGAATGAAGTTGTGGGAGACAGGCCAGGTATCAGAGGACTGGAAAAGGGCCAGCATCATGCCCATCTTTAACAAAGACAAAAATGAGGACCTGGGGAACTACAGATGGTTGGCCTTAACACCTGGGAAGCTACTGGAGCATACCTTAAGGAATTCTATTTGCAAGCATCTGAAGGGGGAAAGAGTGGTCACAAACAGATGGCATGGATTTATGAAAAATAAGTAGTGCAAAACAAACTTGATCTCCTTCTTTGATCAAGTAACTACTTGGGTGAATGAAGACAATGCTGTGGATATAGTATATCTGGACTTCAACAAGCTGTTTGACAAAGTCCTGCATGACCTTCTTATAAACAAGTTGGAGAAATGTGGGCTAGACAAAACTACTACAGGGTGGATAGATAACTGGTTCAATAGCCACAAGTGAGGCTTAATTATAAATGGATCCATGTGAGAATATGAGGAGGTTTTGAGTGGAGTCCCACAGGGGTCTGTCCTGAACCCAGTGCTGTTCAATGTTTTTATTTATGGTTTGGATGCTGGTATAGAAAACTTCTTGAGCAAGTTTCAAGATGACATAAAACTGGGAAGGATTGTGAACATGGAGGAACACGCCAGCACATTTCATAAGGATCTTGACAGACTGGAAATGGGCTAGAACTAGCAGGATGAAGTTCAGTGCAAACAAATGCAAGGTACTACACCTCAGGAGGAACAATCAAAAACACAAATATAAAATGGATGACACTTGGTTGGATGGCAGCACTATCAATTTGGGAATCTTGGTAGATCATAGACACAATATGAGTCTGCAGTGTGGTACAGCCATGCAAAAGGTGAATGCGGTTTTGAGATAAATCAATAGAAGCATTAGGTGCAAGACATGGAAGGCCTCTACTCAGACCCAGCATTGGTTAGGCCTCATCTTGAGTACTGTGTGCAGTTCTGAGCTCTGTGTTTTGAAAAGGATATGGAGAAGTTAGAGAGGCTCCAGAGGCAGGCAACAAAGATGGTCAAAGGCTTGGAAGGCAAGTCATTTGAGAAGAGGCTGAAGAAGCAAGGCATGGTCAGCTTGCAGAAGAGGTGCTTAAAAGGGGGTATATAAGTCTTCAAATACTTGAACAGCTGCCATAAAAAAGAGGGAAAGCAACCATTTTCTCTTGCTGCAGAGAGGAGGGTATGGACCAGTGGCTTGAAGTTGCATCAAAGTTAGTTTAGACTGGATATCCAGAAAAAAATCTTCACTGTTAGAATAATGAGGCAGTGGAATAGACTACCTAGGGAAGTTGTGGACTCTCCATTACTGAAACTCTTCAAAAAGACATTGACAGCCACTGGTGATCTAAGCATATCTATGCCTATGTTCTACTATGAGCATTTCCCATACTTCTGGGCTTTGCTGGTTGCTAGGCCTGTGTGAAGCAGCTTGTATTCTCTTCAGATTTGGCCGATTCAGGAAGAAATTATTTGATTTGGTGATTCGAATCACTGTCCTGAATTGATTCGGCCAAATCTGATTCAGAGATTCGGCCACTGCTGAATCTCCAAATTGGCCCCATCCACCACCCACTCTCCCAGCCCTGTCAATGGCTGCCCCGCTCAGCCCCAGCTCATGGCTCTTTGAAAAAAAAAGCCTGGCACTCGCCAGGTAGAGGGATGATCCTGCATGCCTCACTCTGCATGGGATGCTCTGCCATGAGCCCCCAGCAGTCCCCCCCCTTTATTTTCTTTTAGAGAGCCACATAGTGGTGTGGATGGGGGAGCCATGGAGAAGGCTAGGAGAGCAGCTGGGGATCGGGGAGCTCATAGCAAAGCCTCCCATGCAGTGCAGGGCAGTGGGGGGCAGTGGAGATTGCCCCCCTGCCTGGCAGCTGCTGGTGAGTGGGGGCTTTTTTTAAAAGAGCAAGGAGCTGGAGCCAGGCAGGGCAGCCATAAGAGGGGCTGGGACAGCAGGCTAGGGACAGGGGGTGCTCAGGGGGCTGGGGAAGCAGGCAGGGGATGGGACCTGGCAGGGTTCTCCCCATGATCCCCTCCCTTGTTTTCCAGCCCCCATCCTTCCCCCACCCCTTACTTAACAGCACAGAGTCTGGGTCCAGCTCCCTGCAGCAGTGAGTGGGGACTGCCCAAATCTCTGAAGCTCTCCAAATCTTTTCTAAATCAATTTGAAGAGCTTCTAATTGATTTGGACCTTTTAATTGGTCTCCTGATTCAATTTGGATTTGGAGATTTGGCTGCCAAATCGGACCAAATCTCCTCCAAATCAAATCAGCACCTGAAGCTTCACACAGCCCTACTAGTTGCCCCTGCCCCTGTCCTTTCTGCTACATGTCAGGCTGTTTTTAAGCCACCCTCAGAGGTTTTGGGTGTTGGCTACAGCCTAGGTTGGGGACTTTGACTGGGGTGTGGCAATGCTGCTACTAGAGCAAAGCCAGAGGTTCCTGGCTAAAGGTTCTTGCCCCTCTGCTTGGGGTCAGACCAATCACTAGATTTGGGGTCAGGAAGGAATTTTACCCCATGTTTAGATTGGTATGGATTATGGCAGGTTTTGCTGTCCTCTGTAGTGGGAGTGTGGCCCTCTGTGAAGAAATCCCACCCTGTCCTCTCCCCCCAGACTTGGGTCAGCCCAGGTGACCCCTCTCTCTCCCTGTTTTCTTCTTGGTTCAGCCTGGTCAATCGGGTGACCTAGCCAGATAAAATTCCTAGGGGGAGGAGAGAACTCTCTCTTCCTTCTGGTGGGCATTCTGAAAACTACAAGCAAGCATCCCAGGTAGCTGGCTGGTGATTTCTGTAACTAGATATCTGCAAACCAGGCAGGAGATAGGAATTATGTGTAGGCCGGTTGCATCTTAAAATGGTCACTGCAGAATCATAGGGCTGGAAGGCACCCTGAAGGATCACTGGGTCCAGCCCCCTGCATGAGCAGGAAAAACATCTGGGGTCAGGTGACCCCAGCCAGGTGACCGTATAGTCTTCTCTTGAAGACCTCTAGGGTAGATGATTGCACCACCTCTGGGGGTAGCTTGTTCCATAGTATGGACGCCCTAGTTGTGAAAAAGTTTTTCCTAATACTCAGCCTAAAACTATCTTCCAGGAGTTTGTGGCTTTTTTTTCTAGTTTTTCCCCAGGGCGGCCCTGGTGAACAGTTGTTCACTGAGCCCCTGACGTATGCCTCTGATATAGGAGTAAACCGCAATCAGCCTTCTTTTCTTTAGGCTGAAGAGTCCAAGATCCCTCAGCCTCTCCTTGGACTTGCCATGCAAGTCCGTGATCATATGGGTGGCCCTTCTCTGGACCCTCCCGAGCTTTAGCATGATCTTGTTGAAGTGCGGCACCCAGAACTGGATGCAAGACTCCAGCTGCAGCTGCATCAATATTGAGTAAAGTGGGAGAATCACTTCTTTGATTTTACTGGAGATGAATTGATTGACGCATGCCAGAGTTTTATTGGCCCTAGCAGCTACTGCATCGCTGGGGTCTATTGTTACCCCCAGATCCCTCTCATTTCTAGTGCTGGTCAGGTTAACAATGCCCAGCCTGTTAGGTGTGCTGGGGGTTCTTCCTTCCCAGATGCAGCACTTTGCATTTCTCTGCTGTATCGAATCTCTGTAAAGACTCAAGTTACTGTTGTTTGCTCAAAGTGTATTCTGACTTCCTCACTCTACCCCCCACCCCAATCAATAAAGGTGTCAAATTATGACCTGCGTTCTTGGGCACCAAGGTGGGGAGGGGTGGCTTTCCACTCCTTGCTTGGCCAACAAAGTTTTTATTCTTTCTATTCTCCTTCAGTTTTTCCTGATGTTATCTAGGAATGCTTTGGGATGAAAGAAGCACCCAAAAATACTCCTGTAGGCAAAGTACCTGCAAGTTTCTCAAGGTCTCTCTGCCCTGGACTGCACAGAGCCCTGCCAAAGACCAGTGCCTGGGTGGTGGCAGTGTTACCCTTGGTTTGCAGGGGCTCTCCAGGAAGTGGGACAGCCATATGTAGGCTCCCTAAGGGAGACTCCCAAAGTGAGGTTTTGGGTGTGGCACAGTGAGGCAGGTGGCTCTGTGTAGTAGTGCCCCCTACTGTGCTGCCACACCCTCTACTCAGGATCTCTTGTGTATGTACTAACAACATTTCATAGAAGCAGGACTGGCATTTTATAGAAGCATTGGCTGCCATGGTTCCCATGCTTTATCTGTGGCAGGTTAGGTCTGTGTTATATCAAAGTTGATAGTAGTTTTATGCAGAGTGTATATTATAGTTCTATAGGATAGTTTGGACAGGGATGATCATGCCTCAGGCAGGGAGTTGGACTAGATGACCTCTGGAGGTCCCTTCCGGCCCTATTTCAGTATGACTTTATACCACATCCCAGCCATTCCATATGCTATGTGTTAACAGAAAAACTGTTTTAGAAATGCTAGAGATTTGTTAGTTTTTAAGAGCTGCTCTTCATATCTTTCCTCTCATAAAATCAGATTCTCTGTAGTATCTTAAGTACTGCAGGAAAGAGAAGAATGTAAAGCCACATGATTTCCACACCAATATGAAAAGAATAGGGAGCACCTGCCTTTTGGTTCTGCATCAAATACTGATACCTGATTCCTGTTGTGATGGAGAATCAGGGAGCAGGGGGAAGTATGGAATATGCTGTTTTCAGTTCCAGGGATCTGTGTATGTCCACTGACAGGAAAAGAGTTGGGTGAACCAGAAAGAGTTGAGAATGGACTGTCCTATATGTGCACATTCATAGTAGATAAGGCTGAGGTGAACTGAAGCCAGATGTTTGGCCCCAGTGGCAGCCACATACTGTCTGGAAATATAGATAAGGGACATCTATACACATGCTCTGAAGTTGGAGGGGAAGGGGGCTTTATTTAGAGTGGCTCTAAGAGCCACTCTAATTAAAGCACCTGCAGGGTCACATGTATTCAGCACCCTGCACTTCAAAATGGCAGTGGGGGTGCTTGAATTAAAGCTCGTTCAACAAGCTTTATTTAAAATGCCCCCACCACAATTTTGAAGCACTGGGAATGCTGAATAAACATGACATGGAGGCTGCTGTTAACACACTCCAGTAGACTCAATTAATCCAATGTGTGCTAATTAGCATGTGTCAGACCAGATATCTGGCACGTGTATAGGTGCTCAAGGTGATAAGAGGACCCAAGACCTGCACGTGTAGAAGAAAGTGCTGTTTGCTCTGAGGCAAGATGGCAATCTCCTCTTTCCAGTGGTATAGAGCTCCCACTCCACTTTTAATGGGTACAAGATTTAGTATCTTGACCCTGTCACTGGTTCAGGGTTGGAAATTCCCTATCCTGGACCCAAGGCCAGTGCTGGTTTGTTTGGATTTTGTTAGGGTGTGTTCCAATTCCAGCAGAGATGGGTTTGTGGGAAAATTGAAGGCAAGAAATGCAAATTAACATCCAACTCTAAATCCATACTTCTGCAAATCTCAAAATGAGGCTTTTCTGTTCTGTTCTTGGAGCTGGTAGTCTTTTCTCTACCTATTAAACATTAGGCAAATAAAGAGCTTTCAACCCCTCTTTCAGTAGCACCCTTATTGAGCTACATATTATGGGCTCATGTCTCAACACGACTGACCAATGAAGCTGAGTTACTAGTGGTAAATATTTGTTGGATGCAAAATGACCCAGGAAATCATTACTGGTGATTTTAACATTGTTGGGGAGAATTAAACCCAACACACACAAAGCTTTGTAAGAAGCTGTCTTCTCACCCCATTCTCATTAAGAAACTAGGGGGCTGTGGTGTAGACACCCACACAGTCAAATGGGTCGCCAACTGGCTGGAGGGCCGCACCCAGAGGGTGGTAGTGGATGGGTCCTTC
>NW_017728886.1:111763258-111791519 GCF_001723895.1 Crocodylus porosus
CTTCCAAGAGAAGTGGTGCAGGCTCCTACCCTGGGGGTGTTTAAGAGGAGGTTAGATGCACATCTTGCTGGGGTCGTTTGACCCCAGTATTCTTTCTTTCCTGCCATGGCAGGGGGTCGGACTAGATGATCTGCTCAGGTCCCTTCCAACCCTAGAAACTATGAAACTATAAAAAACTATGAAACTAAGTTTTATTGTGTATATTGAGACTGGGGCAACTCTCATCTCATTAAAAGAGATTGTATTTCAGTAAATATTTTCCTTATCTGTCATTAATATGTTCTTTCAAGTTTTGAAAATAGTAATTATTTTGTTTTCAATTCAATGGGTATTGAGAATTTAAAAATCCTACCACATATCACTTTCCATTTTCTCATGCAGCAATTTTTCTTTAAATCACCTGCTGTAAGCAACAGAGCAAATGATAAGAAATGTACTGTTCCTGCTTCAGAACTCTTATCACTTTCTGGGTTTTTAAAAGCTATTATTCCTTAAAGAGAACTTTTCTGGTCTCCAGCACAGCATGATTAACTGCTTTGTGTTCTAAGGATTAATGACAAGAATAATAGAAGATTTTTCTAAATTGCAGTTTGATATATACATTTTATATTTTAATGCTGAATACTTTTTTGTGAGTATTTTATTAGCTAGTAGCAATGTCCTTATCTATCAAGTCAATGGTGTTTTATCATTTGGAAAAGGAGAGTTGGCTACACTGGCCGTCTACAAAAATATATGAGGAGAAAAATAATCATTTTTCCTTCTGGGAGGCATTTTCTCCTGTTCCAGGCCTACAGCTAGGCAAAGGATTGAAAGAGCCTTTAGGTGGCCAGAGTAGAGCCTTCTTCAGTGCTGGTGTAGAATAACAGGCATGCAGGGCACAACCCCCTGTAAGCAACCAATGACAGTTCATGGAGCAGCCCAGAATCAAGAAGCTTGAAAGTTAGTTTAAAATCACTTCCCCAATACCTCTTGAGTTAACTATGTTTCTCTGTGTATAGCACCTTTTGCTGTTGGTTTTATAGCACTGGAGAACTATCTCCATTTAGTGGTCAGGAAAGAATGCCCAAAGCATGACACCTTTTGGAAAACTTTCTCACATTCATTCAAATATGAAAATTCTTTAGTCGTGTAGTCATGTAGTAGAAATTTTTCAGCTTACTATAATACTTGTCAATACAAATACAAATGACTTGTGCTTTCATTTCAGCTAGGGAGGAATATCTGGGAGGAAGTTCTTAGAGGAGAGAGACAATGTGACAAATGCAGTGTTGCCTCTGTCTCTAGTATACCCAATATCTTTAGGGGACTCCAGTGTGAGAAGCGGACAAAGGGCTTGCAGTGCTGCTCCCTCTCCTGCCTGGGAGCCAAGCGAAGGGAGCAACGCCTTAAGCCCCCTGCCCATTTCTCACACTGGAGTCCCTGGTATATAAGGAGTTGGTGGGGAGGAGCTCTGATTTTTTTCTCCCCACAATCATCATTTTTGGTGTGGAAGAAGCAGCATGAATGTTTGTACATTTCTAATTTCTACTAGGAAAACAGTGATTTTCCTGGTATAAACATAACGGTTATATGTGGCCCCAGTCCACATTTCATCTGACACCAAACATGTCTGTAGGGCTTGTATATTTTTTCTCATATCTACATTTACGTAATGTAGCTCTGGGTTTTGCTCCATTGCAGTTTTGTCAAATTCTACAACCCACCAAATCTCTCCTCTTTTGTATTCAATTTTAAATCATAGGATGGAGCTGACTAAATAGCCTCTGTAGCCTTGGGGGAGTATTTGTAAGGTTACTTTCTGGCTACGATGATAAATGATTTATAGCCAATTTGAGCTAATGTGGACCTTCCATAAATGAAAAACATCACTTTTTTAAATCCAGAGAATAAGGCTAAAGCCTTGTTCTATTTGGTTATACACCTGTGATGAACACATCTTTGATTTTCACCACTGTATTGTAAAAGAACTGTACCAGTGTTGAATGCCCAGCTTGAAGGCATCTGTGGGCAACTTAGCTTTGAACTTATTTCCATGGGAACTTGTGTGGGGGGCCTTTTCTAGTCCTTCAGCTTCTCAAATTCTTACAATTTGCATCTCATGTCCCTTGAGCATCTTTACATAGTAGTAGTTTTCAGGTTGTTTGTCCAGGTGCAGATTTTCCTCCAGAATCAACAGCTCAATAGAATAATCATATTACTTCCTTGTTTGTTGCAGGTGGTGCTCTCAGCTTTACTCTGGTAAAATGTTGTACCTTTTTGTGCTACCTTGTCTCCAGGAGTAACAGAGGTCATCCTTGTCACAGGAAAAAATGTTTCCTCATGGGACAAAGTGTGATTATTCAAATGTTCTTGTTGCTTGTTGTGGGAAAATCCCCAAGAAGGTTCATGTGGTTACCTCCACCTATTAATTGACCTGCGTGTTGACTTGCCAGCCATTTTGTGTTCATCACCCACCCAAGACCAGTGTTAGAGCCTGCATCCACTGAATACCACCAACCAGCAGGGATCTCCACCCACCTAACCATCCAGCTGTCTGCTGGTGCTAGATGGGTCTGACAGGCCCTTCCAGAGGCAAGTTCAAACTTCTATATTAAACATCTTCAGGGTGGCAACTGTTGTCATGGTTTAGGAGCTGGATGTAGCCATAGTCCATCCACTGTTTGGCAGTAAGCATATATAAGAGGTTCTCCCCCGCCAGTACAGCTTCCTTGTTCTTGTCATGAATGAGAAGTCATGTTGGCCGTCAGAGCCACTGCTGTTGCCTTCTCCACTCAGTTTCCCTCACAAATTCACAATGCTGGAGCAGGAAGGTCTGCAAGTCAATGACTATGTATGGCTCCATAGAGGCTGGTGATGGTGGAAGCTTTGGGTCATGGTCAGTGGTGGCAGCACAAACACAGCAGAAATATAGGTGAATGGTCAGGGGCATGAACTACACAGTGACTCGCACCGAAAGCCCTCCCATAAAAATTTCACCACCCGCAATTTGAATAACAAATGGGTGGTTTGGTCCGTGCTGGCAAAATTAGAGGACATTTGACCAGTGCAATGCACTCTGGGATAGGTGCTCTCTCCAGCCACCTGCTGGAGGAAAAGCAGCAGTGCATTCAGCCACTCTAGTACACTTTGAAGGGCAACACGTGGATATGCCAGTCCTGCAACTTCTCCATTCTGGGACATGTTGCGGCCCAATAAAATGTCTGTTTCTAGCCTTAGATATATTATGTCTATTATGCAGAGTCTATTTTTTAACCTTTAGTCCAGCAGTGCTCTCTCTTTCCAGATGTGCTCAGAGCCTCTGGTCATGTTCTTCCACTGTCCTTCCCTCCAGTCAAAACCTCCACTTGTTAGGAACCTGTGTACTATCCAAATTGGTTGTATTTTCCAGTAAAACACCTGGAATGCTGTACATAATCCCAGAAGTGGTCAAAGGAGGTGTAGAATCTGCACAAACATGCTGTTTTCCTACAGCAGCTGCCAGATCCCTGCTGATGCATCAAGTGTAGAAAAATATTTGCATCAGCCACATTTCTTCCAAAATGTCTCCCCTTTAAGGCAGTGGAAAAGGTTCTCCCTTGCCTCATTTATTTAGTGTTTTGAGGTCTATGCAGAACCAATGGATTCTGTCTTTTTATTTCCTATAGTGATTAGTGAGTGTATTCATTCTGGTGCTTCTGCTCATCCTATAATACCCAGAACAGTAAACTTGTCTGACAGTTTTTAGCCTTTTACAAAGGAATTTTCCAAGGTGCTTGAATTTGGGATGTCTGGGGATCTGTAATTCTATTCTGAACTCTGGGAGCTTTCCTTTACCCTCCAAGATACCTTCGGTCCCCTCCTCTACCAGGGTGCCCCTTCTTAATGAGACCAAAGTTTTTAACATGACTTACTATGATGGGGCACTAAGGTGTGCCTGATCCTTGAAGGACAACAACTGCCTAGAGGGCCCTAGGAGCCAGGCAGAACCCCCACAGGTGCAGGTTGCTGTGGCAGCAGGTTAATGAGAGAATTAGCCTGCACCTGCACCCAGTCAGAAGAAGGCAGGACCCTGGGCACATAAAAGCCCCAGGGCTGGGACTGGAGGTAATTAGTTCCCCAGCAGCTGCCAGAGGAAGGGTCTTCTGCAGTGAAAAACTGTCCAGAGATGCTGTGGCTGCCTGACATGCTGCATATAGGACTAATGGGGATCCAGGAGCTCCTCAGATACCCTGGGCTGGAAGGCACTGAATGCTTGGGGAGAAGTTTGCCTCTTTTAAGGAGACAGAGTGCCCCCTGCACTGTTTGTATTACATTATTGCCCAGGGGCTCATATTTTGGTTGTTATTCGTACACCACGTACCGGGATGAGGGTATCTGGGGAGGATGAGGCCTCATTAGGGCTGTAGCAAGCCCAGTGCCAGTGAGGGCATGGCGATAGAGCTGCAGCAAGCCCAACACCAGTGAGGGCATGGAGACAGGGCTGCAGGGAGCCCAACCCCAGAGAAGGCACAGCAACTGGGCATAGAAACCCCAGCACCAGAGGGCACCACTACAGGGGGTGTAGAAACCCCAGCGCTGGAGAGGGCACCACTACACGGGGTGTAGAGACTCCAGCACCAGAGGGTGCAGCTACAAGGGCCCAGGACGACAGTAGACCAAGCTAGATGGAAGCCTCATAAAAAGGGACAACATTTAACTACCACCTGCAAGGCACGGGGCATGGTAAAGGGGAGGTTTTGGAGGTTTTGGAGCCATGCATCTACTCATAAGGCTTGGGGTGTCTCGTGAGTCACCTACCGAGAGCAGGGCCCATCAAGGAGTCCAGTAACTGGCTGGGTTTAAGGGGGTCCAGCAGGACCATGACTGAGCTGTAACTCATGGGCAACCTCCCTATTTATTATTTATATAGCAAAACTTTGTCATTTTTTTGCCGATTTGGATGAAAACAGCAGGGATGGTTGCCCTTCTGAGGGCATGAAGCCTGCCAAGCTTCAAGGAGATAGGTGCAGGTTTTTCTGTAAATGTGCCCCTCAAACTGGTGAAAGCAAAACTTGTATAATGGTGGCAAACACTGCCCAGCACAGCAAGTGGTGGGGTTGCAGCTGCTGTTACCATGTGCAGCCCCTACGGGTGAGCCCAGAGCCAGCGCAGGGTCCAAGCTGGCAATGGGGCCAGGTTACAAGGTGGCGCTGAGCATGGGGCGGGGGAAAAGTGGCCCCTTGCCCACCCCATGGCCAGCACCCCACACTGCAGTTGCTCGCAGCCTGTGTGGGGCTGTCCTGTGCCTGCTCTGGCAGGGAAGGGCTGCTTTCTTCTGTGCCAGGAAGGAGCAGGGAAGGAGCCCAGGGAAAAGTTGAGCATGGGGGGTGCAGAAAGCAGCCCCTCCCCCACCCCATGGCCAGCACTCCCTGCTGCAGCCACTCGCAGCCCGCAGGGCTTTCCAGAGCAGGCACAGGCAGCCCCAGGTGAGCTGCGAGTGGCTGCAACATGGGGTGCTGGCCATGGGGTAGGGGAGGGTCTGCTTTCCACACCCCCCCGCACTCAGTTTTTCCCTGGGCCATATTTCCCCAGGCTCCTTCCCAGCCTGGGGTCCTCCCCTGCCCTTCACCCCTTCCCCCTTACCTGTGGTTCTAGCACCACTGGGGCAGCCATGAGGGGCGGGGCCAGGTGGGCCTTGCTGTTGTGGGAGCCTGCCAGGCTTCCCCTGGGTCCTACTGCCCCTGATTATTGCATTTTTTACAGGAACCAAGGGCAGATAAACATTACTTTTATAAATTGTTTAGGGGCCCTGCAGGCCAGATAGAATGGCCTCATGGGCCATATGTGGCCCACAGGCCGTATTTTGCCCACCCCTGTTCTAACCCATGGGAGGCGTATTTTACACTGCAAATCACACTGTTTTTTATCACTATGCTAGCTTGTTTACCTGTGTCAAATTTTAAATTAACAAGGCTTTCAGGCTGATGATCTTTTCATTTTGTGCTGCAAGGTTGTCCCTTGCTCCTAAGAAGTAGGGGTCATGTTGTCGTCCTCTTTGCTCTGCTTTGTATACTCTGCTGTTGCTTGCCAACTCTTGTAAACCAATGTAATCAGCTTCATACATTATTTTCCTTCTGGGTATTGTCATGGTGCAACAGCTGCCAGTGTCTTACTGAAAAAGGTGAGGAACAATTAAGCCCTTGTAGAACAACTTAAGCTCTCACAGATAGCTAAAATCATAGTAACCTCCAACCAAAATACAGGGATATGTCACTATCCATAGCAGAAGTATGTTCATGGTGTATGTGTTTTTATAAGAGAAGCAGGAGAAACGAATGGAAATGAAACAGAAAAAGCACTAAGGGGCATAGAACTGAAGTTAAAAAGAGCTTTTTGAGTACCATCCTAACTTGAAGGAGGTTACCATGATTAGCAAAAAGTGGTCTTTAGTTGTATGATTCCTACTCTTTTAACTGGAAACAGGACTTTATAGCTGTTCTTTTTCAGTAGGCTTGTATCAGAGAAATGCATAAATCCAATATCAACTTTTTCTCCTAAACACAGAAGGTCATCCAGATCCTGAATTTTGACTAACCTCTCACACTTCATTTTGCCATAAATGTGAAGCTAAGTTGCCCACAGATGCCTTCAAGGTGAGTATTAGTACTGTTCTTCTACAATAGTGGTGAAAATTGTAGGCTTATGCATCATGGGTATACTCAAAAAATGGGTGACTACCTTTAGGAAGATATTCATTCCTGATTTTAAACATCTTTGGTGTTGGAGAACCAACCACATTCTTTGATAATCAACGCCAGTGATTAATTATCCTGTTTAAAAATGTATACTTTAAAGAATCGCGAATCTGCTGAAAGGGAGAATCAGGGATGAACTGAGGTAAAAAAGCAAAAGAAAGGCTTGTATCTGTAATGTTTTAGAACTATAGTTAGCTCAGAAGCCTAGGAAGCCTGTTTGGAAAAGCTTATATAATGCACATTTCCCACTACAACTGATTAAAATCCACTACCCCCCTACACCTCGCCTATACACCCCTGCCACAACCTCACTTCCATTGAAAGGCTAGACTTTTCATTAAAAGTACAAGCATGAGAACATTCAGCTGCAAACCTGAACGCTTCCCGGTTTCAGACAAAGGTGTTTTATTTGGGGGGTTTAGTTTCTTTTGAAAATAAATTGAAAGTGTTCAAGAAAACCAACATTTTCCATGAAAAATTATTTTTTGTCAAAAACCCAGTTTCTTTCAGTCTTACATTTGCCTAATAGCATCAGAGTTCATTTCCATCAATTCCAAAACCAGAAGTTTTTAGTGGCTGCTAAGAATATCGCCAATTACAATTGTGCTTCCACGCTAGTTGATTTCTTTACTCATTCGAAACACACATTGTTAAAATAGAAAAAAACAGACTGGAAGAACAACAACTGAAAAGATGGTAGGTGATAAAAGACGCAAAAAGATAAACAAAAGGTGAAGCTATTTTAATTGGAAAAAATATTAGAAATGTAGTAGATAAATATTTGAGTAGAATGTCATAAGTCCCCTTTGTTAATAGGTGAAGGGAGAGTCTAGGGACAATATTATTATTTCTACTTTTTTTGCTACTTTTTCCTTGTATATTAGTACCTATATCTCACCTTTCTCCCTCCACCCTGCTTCAATTCTCTGTCTCTATCTCTTCCTCTCTCTTGGAAGTTAAATTAACACTTGGCTCGTCTAACATTTGCCGATCTCCTGACTTTTAAGCAAGTTTTGCAATACAACAGACTCCTTGTATGGTATATAATTTATTTTTTTCCCTGAAAGGTGCCTTCCCAGTTGTGGGTTCAGTATGTGCTTGTGTTTTTTGCACTCCAAGTTCACTTGTGGTTGCAGTCTGCTTTGCTTTTCTCTCTAAGTGATTGTAGAGTAAATCATGTAGTTACAGGTACACCTATTCAAGTACATGCCTATAATACATTTTGTACTTATGCACATTTCAAATTAAGCATTTTTTTAAAATTAAGAACTGGAAAGATTTTCATGTGGAGCTTGTGCTTCTCACTCAGCAAATAGACTGTGTCATATACAGACATTTTCTCAGACAATGATGATAATAAACCTCAACCTTCTTCCTACCTGTATGAAGTCATACTAGTCAGTCTACATCTGCTGAATTAACAAGACATTCAAATGCTTCCTGCCTCCAGTAGGCCAAACTTACTGCATACATGGGGATGCTTGTACTTCTCGATTTTCTTCTACTTGCAAGCTTCTTGTGCACCATCTTCCGTCTTCCTATTTCAGGAACTGCCTTATTTCTCCTATGTGCCAGCATCTCTGTGTTCCCTATTTTCCCCATTCTCTCACTTTGTGTACATCTCATTACCTTCTTTCCAATTGTGGCAGGGGCTCTTTGTACCCCTGCATCCTTCCCTACCATATCACAGGAGCTATATTAGTTTCCCATTCTCCTCTTCACCTTTAACATTTTCACTGCCTCTTATCGCCCATATCAAGGGACCTGTATGCCCCTTAGTTCTGCTCCTTGCCCTGGCCCTTCTGCTTACCAGAAAGGATGTCTCATTCTTCATTCCTATTGTCTGGAGTTCTGTGCCCCTCATACCATTTCCCCAGTGTTATTAGCTTAACTTTCTCTTTGGGAAATAACATGGTGACACCCTGACCAACTTTTACCCCCCTGAAAGGATGGGAAAATGGGGAATTTTATTAAGCCACAAGCTGTAAATGGCTGTCATCAGCCCAATTATTACGAGCCCTGCAAAGCTGATGATTTTGTTAACCAGTTTCCAGTGTAAGCCTATTTCCTCTTTTATTGATTCTGGTGAAAATAAGCAAGCAGCAAGATTCTGCCCATTTGACACCCTGAATGTTCCCTGAACTTTTGGAACTGATAGGATTTGGAGTTCAAAAGGTATCAGGTTGCATCCGGACAGACAAGAAGAGAAATGTCATCAAGTTGAGTGTCAGGACCTCACTCTGCTCAGCCTATAATTAAAATATCACAGGATACCCTAGTGATAGATGGTCCTGTCAAAGAGGAACATTGTAATTCACTCAATACCCATACTAAACACACCACAGGAACTTTAACTCCAGGAAGCCAATGAAATTCTTTTCAGAATCACTACTGAGGATAAGACTGAGTTGTTCAACTTTCTTTTCTAATAAAAATGTATGCTCTCCATAGAACCCATTTCCTTTTATTGGTTTTTCCTTTATTGGCTTTGGTCACAGTATACAATTGAGAGAGGATTTTTCACTGGGAAAAGGTGATGAATCAAGTACTGCTTTCTGCCATAAGCAGTGATTTCCAGAATGTATTCCTTACTGTAGCTGTTAGCATTAGATTCACAGCTATTGAATATTTGCTCACTGCCTTGTTACCCTGCTTTGCTTGAAAGAGACATTGGTTTGATCTTGTCCTCTCTGGTTTCCTCTGACTAAAACTATATTTCTAAGGCAAGTAACTTTTTTAATAGTATCTGAAGGGGCCAGCTTCCAAAGTTTACCTTTTTGCAGTCTTAGGGGAGGATTAGATGTTCATAATTAGGTCATTGGCATTCATAATACAGTCACCAGCTGTTTCTTTTAGTTACTGCTCAGTAAGACAGAACAGCTCTGTAGTCTCTCATCCTCCCCAGGCCACCCTTGCCAGAGAGCAAGCGAAGCAAAGAATCCTAGGCCTTCCCACAGAAGGAAGCAGCAGGCCTGCCAGCTGCATATTCAGTAAATAGCAGTATCTTATATGCAGTTATGTGAGACTTGCTTGTCTTCAGTGGAACCAATCTACTTGCCATCTCTGCAATCAGGAGTGAGAACGCCCTGCCAATGTCCTAGAACATTGCAGAGAGTATGATTATCAATCGTCATGGGAAATCTTTGTGATAGTGGCAGTCTGTATAGATTAGAGCAGCTGCCTCTTTTAGAGTGTGACTTCTTTTGGTGCCTGGCTCTGATAGGAGAAAACAATACCATCCCTCTTTCCCTGTCAGAGACTGTAGAGACCTGCAGAAAGAAGGTGGTCTACGTGGAAGACTTAGGATATGGCTGCATGGACAACTTGCCATGAGGGTGAGCCAGTGTGCAAACTTGCATCCTTTCAGCTACTCTGCAGTAACAACCAATATGGTGGGTGTTTCTTCCCTGTGCAAATGTGAAGCAACTTACCCACTCCCATATCAGATTTACTGTGGGGTAAAACCTGGCACTTATGCAGTTACCACCTAATAGCAAGTCCATGTCCTCTCTGACCTTGCCGCAACTTGTTTGTGTGGAAGGTAAAACTGGCGAAGGAGAGAAGAGAGAATTGTGGAATGTGAGAGAAAGGGAAGGGAGGAGTGCATCTGGGAGAGATGTTTAGTATTCAAACAGGAGATGCCATCACCACCCACCCTGTTTCAAGCAGTAGAAGTGCTTTCATAGTCTGAGAAAACTGCTGTTGTAACAGTCTAGCTAGAATCTGGTAAAGGCATGGCTCACTGTGGCTAGATCATTGTCTGAAAGGAAGGGTGTAGCCAACTGAAATATAAAGAATGCTTTCCCTGCTACTATTTGGCATCTAATAGTAGACATGATTTTATGGTGAATTCTGACCTAGTTGCTGCCTGAAAACTATTTTTCAAGCTGTATCAGGGAGTTGAATGGCATCATCAAGAAGCCCTTAGGGACAAGGAGGGACCAGATACTACACAGACATTTCCAAGCAGTTGTGTCTTTAGCCTGCACGCATGTGGTGTATGAAAACTGGGGGTAAGCATATTGCAAGTGTAGAGTGAAAGTGTTTAGGAGGAGAAATGGTACTTTAATAAATAAGGAGGTTATATCCATGTATAGGAATGAATACAAAGTAGATCCAGTATAGCTTTCCATGGTATTTTCAAGGGGGAAAAATGCCACAATCCTCACATATTAGTAGTCAGAGCTGGGTTTGAAATGGAATCATATTCAGAAAGATAATAGATGGCTGCCTGGAAAGGTAGGGGGAGAAAAGGCTCTGGGTTACAAATTGGCAGTTCTTTTGATTCGGAGAAACAGAAACTGAGGACCTGGGTGGATATCTGGAAGCAGATAGCATCTCTGTAGCTACAGAAGTATGTGTGAAACAGTTTGAGAGAGAAATTGCTTAGTGAGGAGGAAAAGAAGATTGAGGGACCAGATTAGGTGAGAGAAAAGTAAGTTTGGGATAGAGCAACACCAGAGAATGGGAATGGGGGAAGCTCAATATAAAGGAAGAAAATGGAGGAAAGAAAACAATAGAAATATTTAAGAAAATATAATTAAGATCTAGGCCAGGAAAGAAAAGAAGTAGAATGAAAGAAGAAGAAGTAGGTATAAGAAAAACAAGGGTGGCATAATAAGTTGGAAAACATGGAGTAGAAAGTTGATTGACAATATTTTAATAGCAAAAAACAATGCATAACAAGTGATCATATTTGTTTTTTGGAATTCATCAAATTGCAACAAGAAGTATATCCCCCCATCAAGAAAAAACAATAAAACAAAAAACAGAACAAAAAACTCCTATTGCCTCTCCAACTTACTGGTTTTTAATATTTTCTATTTAAAAAGACATTGCTTGGAATGTTTCCTGACATAGGCTCAGCCCAGTGGGTCTCCTGTTTGTATCTTTGTGCCAGATGTGGCCCCAGAGCTGGCATCTGGAACCATAGACAAATGTATATTCTATGCTTCTGAACAAGACGAAATAAAGCTTTCCTTTTCCCACTAGCTTCTAAGCTCCAATACCTTTTCTATTGACTTTTTATCGTTCTTTTAAATTATGTATGTACTAGTAATACAGAATTTCCTTCTCACTGCTTTTCAACTGTTTCTATTCTGCAGAGAGGTATTTTCATTCGACAGAGATGGGACACTTAGCCTGTCATCTTCTAAAGCTGCTAAGCTTGTCCAGTCACATGGTAGTTTTCCCTTTAGCAGATGTTTGAATTCTTTTGGGACAGTTCTATCACATATGACTGGCGAGGTGGCTTAGTCCATTCTTAAATTACTTACAGTGTTTGGAAAACCACCATTTAAAACTAGCCTAAGTAAAAGGAAATAATGAAAGTAAAATTTTTAAAGGAAATAATGAAAATAAAACTTTTAAAGGTAAAGAGCTAGTCAAGTAAATGGGAAGACTGCTGAAGAGGTGTGGCACTTTGGCAAAAGGATTGGGACACCTAGCAGAAAATCTGAGATTTAGACATGTGGCCTGCCCTGAATATCTTGATCCATTTTCTTTCATTGAAGTCAGTGGGAGGTACCCAAACCTCCCAAGGGTGATGAATCAGACCCCTATACTTTAAGTTATATGTCATTCTGTTTTGAACAGGAGAGTCATCAGCGTCTGTCTGAAGTTTTCCACATGGGATACAGAAGGAAGGGAGGGGAAAGAAGAAATTTAATGTTCCCTTCCAGTTGCATCATTTACATGCTTCTCCATCTGATTGTGGAATCCAAAACCAATTAAGCCAACAGCTGTTTGCACATGTACTCTTAGGCAAATTGTAATATTCTACCCAAAAAATGCATGCATGAGGGAACAAGAGGCCAAACATGCAAATAGCCCGATTGTCCCTAAGAAGAGTTCTTTCACTTTTTCTCAACGAAGTGCCAACTGTCCTTCAAAACAATTTTTTGACTGTATTATGAGGTAATGTTTTTTTGAACAACTGAAGGCAGACTTGGGTTTAAAGAAACAACACCAGTGCAAAAAGTCAGCTGCATTAAGGGAGAGGTCAAAAAGTGTTCCTTTTAAGCTAATTATTTATTTTAGATATATATATATGGAGGGAGAGAGGGAACAGAGAGAGATGGTGTCCAAGTTTTCCAGGCTCATGAGCCTTGAGTAAATTTAATTATAGTAAAAGAAGGAAAAAAAATAGAACTGGAGCTCCAAGAACATGAAAGCCTAAAAATGTGAAAATTAATGATTTATGAACTTGGGAGCAGTGCTGTGTAGAAACTTCCAAATAAGTTTTACTGCATTCTGGTGGAATGTATCACTGAAAACTATTTAAAATGGTTTAGGGGCCCCTTGCTTTTTCAAGTAATTGTTCATTTTCATTAAGTTGGGGCAGGCGGGCGGGGGGGAGGACAAAAAGAACAAGACTTAACCTTGCTGAGTGCAAAATGGAAACAACACATCAAAGAAGAAATATGAGCAATATGCTGTCCTAGGGACCTGAAACACTGGCCCACAGTAGAATAGCTGGCAGAGTACCAGTCATTGCACTTAGATCATGTTCCTTGAAGACATAAATAAAACTGGTAGAAGCAGATGACAATCGTGTGCTGCTCAGGAGTCACCACCTCATACAATTGGCCCTTAAACAGCAAGAGTCTGCATAGCCCCATCTTAAATTTGATAATGTCCAAATTGTTCTGTTACTTTGGCTTTAGGTTTTTCAAAGCCAGCTCTGAGTGAGAAATACTTGCTTTTGTGATTAAAGTATCTAAACAACCCACAGAAAAATCTAATGAGGTGTGCCTTTTACCTGATGCTGCTTTCCCAATATCAAAACAGTAGTTTGGATTTTTTTCCTTGGGTAGATGTTTATAGGCAAGAGGCAAGTAAGTCATTCAGAGTACATGAAGATAAGGAGCTGCTTAAAGTCAGCCTGTACTCCCTCCTCCTCATCAGTACAGCTACAGTGAACTTTCATTTTGTCTGGCTTCAGTCCTGGGCTCCAAAGAGGACAGCTCAAAGCAGACTTCTGTGAAGGCTTATAAGACCTCTCAAACTGCCCTTGTGTTAGGACTTGACTTTGATAACACCTCAAAAAGCCCTTAGCTCCAGTGAGAGAATTACAAAGAGAATAATGTATTATGCTCATTGAATTTGCTCTCTTACACATGGGAATAATGTGGACTATGATCTATGCAGACTATTTATCATTAGAGCTTCTGTAATAAGATTTTCTCCCAGGTATCTCCCCCCCACAAATTATCATGTAGCCTAATTTCCTCACCACTGACCTACCCTTTCTTGAGCTATACATCTGGATTCATATGGAGCTCTGACAGGGAATTTTGTTAGGTCTGTAAAGAGTGGTTGAGGTTTCCACATGGCAGTGCTTTAATTTCTGGATCTCTTGCAGCCTTCCAAAATCCAGATCAGAGAACTACAGAGAACATGGCTCCAAAAGCATGAGATAACACATACTGAGTTAGATATATGTGCACTCACACCAACAAATGTGAGTATAATAATAGTGTCTGAGTGATATAGCTGTAATGGTCCAGGAATTAACCTTGCCTCTAGCATAGTATGTGGTATGCTTTGAGACCTAAAGTTTGTATCAGCAAGTAGGTATGGTTTGTGGGATATTTCAAGATGTCAAACATTTAACTTTGAATTTGGACAAAAAGCCATTATTTCAGGTTTTTTCACAGAATGTGGCATTTCAGCCTTAGAAAAATATTTCATTTTATTTCAACTTTATTGAAACAAAATGGTTGATATCCTGAAGATGTCCATGAAATTATACCTTTGTATTAAATGTTTCAGATCCCTCATATTTCTTGAGAATTTTTTGGTATAAAAATTTTCCAGAGCTACAAGGGGAATTCTCATGGTCATCTCAAATGAGTGACAATAAACCCTCTTTTTTGAATGTGGGCAGGGTCAGTATGTATTCTGTATGTATTAAATATTTCAAAATAAGGTGGTTTACATGTTTGAGATCAGGATTTTTTCCATTTTTTTATACACACACACACACACACACACACACACACAACACACACATATATAAAACATATATATACATATATACATACATATATATCTATGTATGTATATGTATATGTGTGTGTGTGTATATATAATATATATCATTATATATTATAATATATTATATATATAATGTTTAAAACACTCCCCTATAAATCCAGACTCTTCACATACCAGGAACACTGACCTTAAAAGAGAGAAATTATAGCTGACAAATTTTAGAAGCCTCTCGAAGTGTTTTTCTGCATGTAAGTGATTTCCAGGTTCTCCACTCAAAGCAGGGCTGGGAAGCAAGGGTGCTTTATGAGTTGTGAGATACTGTATATTGAAAGCTGTCTACCCTGGTCTATGATCACACTGTATTTCACTTTTTCTGAAACCAGTTGTCACAAGGCACTAAGGTGTGCCTGCTCCTTTAAGGGCAGAAGCTGCCTAGAGAGAAGGCCCTAGGAGCAAGGCAGAATCCCCACAGGTGCAGGTTGCCATGGCAGCAGTTAATGAGGGAATTAGCCTGCACCTGTACCCAGTCAGGTGACTGGAAAAAGGCAGGGCCCTGGGCACATATAAGCCCCAGGGCTGGGACTAGAGAGTTAGTTCTCTGGCAGCAGCCAAGGGGGAAGGAGCTCTTGTAGAGAAACCTACTTAGGGGTGCTTGACTGCCTGTTCTGCTGCTGGTAGGATGAAGGGGCTATAGGAGGCCATAAGTACTTGTGGGTAGGAGGCCCATCATATGCACCTGGTAGGGGGTGCATGGGGGTGAGCGTGCCCCCCCCCCATGGGGGTCAGTGCCCCCCTTACGGCTGACACTGATGCTGTCAGTAGGGCTGGTCCTGTCTGTTTCCCGCCCCCAGTAAGGCTGTTTCTGTCAGTTGCTTCTGTGAGTGGCCCCCCCAATTCAGGAGGCACCAGTCCCTCATGAGGCACATTATACTGAGAGAGAAGCTTGCCTTCTTAAAAGGGGTAGAGTGTGGACCCCAGGGGTTATTGTTGTGTTGTAGCCCAGGGATTCGTGTTTTCTGTTGTTATATATACCGGTGGACTGAGCTGAGGCTCTTAGAGAGGAGGAGGCCTCGTTGGGGCACACTACTGTGTAGAATCCAGCACCAGTGGGGGGTGCAGGCAGGGATGTGGAAAGCCCAGTGACAACAGGAGGACGAGCTAGATTAAAGCCTCAGAGGGACGCTGTAAAGGGATGGTGTTAGAGCCACACATCTAGCCCATAAGGCTTAGGGAAGTACTGTAAGGCACTTACTGAGTGTGAGACCCAGTAAGGGGCCCAACATCCCACAGGGTTTAGATGAATCTGTCAGGACTGTAACCAAGCAGCAACTCTCAAGGGCAGTTTCCTGATTCATCATTTAAACCAGCAAGACATGGCAGATGAGATTAGTAGGTGCCCATAGGGTGGAGCCAGCATGGTCAGAGTGCCCTAGGGACCTCACAGCCATCGCTGGGGAGGCAGTATCATGACACCAAAGCTTTTCTATGTGCTCCATATATTTTTAGAGCAAAGAAAAATGACAGCTGTTTGGAGCTGCTATGGACTTTTGGGTATCGGGAACAAATCCTGTGGGAGATGAATTAATTGCTTAAGAACAGATGAAATGATAAATGTAATGCATGTGTTCATAATAGATATCACTACCAGAAGTGTATGTGGAGGGATGCGTATGTATGGATGTATACTTGTATTTGGATCAACAAACTAGATGTACTAACTACAAAAAACAGGATAATTTCTTGCTTATTTGTAACAAATAGGTTCATCGCTTTTTTTAACGTTTTTTGGCAGTTGAAATATCTATCTATTGGCCCTTTTCTGCCCCCAGCCCATCGTATGTTCAGCAAATGAATCACTGAGGACACACAACGTCATGTGTATCTGCCTTGAAGCTGTATGACTTTGTATTTACTATCTACTAGAGCTGGTGACAAATAGATTTGTGTAGGTGTTTATCAACAGTTGCTGCACGGAAAGGAAATGCTCCCAAAGCATGAATACAAACATTTTTTACAACAGACTCTGACTGAGCTTGAGTTACTGAGCTTATTTCCCCTTCTCTGAGTCTCTTCCAGTTCACAGCTTGAAAGCTGGTGTGGGAACAGGCGGCTATAATTTCCACGGCCTCCTACAGATTCTTAAATTCTTATGAGTTTTGGGATCAGCTTCCCTTGGTTTTTTGATCCTTGGTATGTTAGACATGGAGGATCAGAAGATAGGGGTGGGGTCAAGCTGTTAATGTTCAACAGCATTTTCCACCTTTTAGTATAGCAGCATTCTGCAGTTGTCCATTATATATCATTAATGCCCAAGAGGCAGTGTGGGTTCCAGAGAAAAGAAAAGTTTGGGTTGCAGCTTTAAGTTGTGGAAATAGGTTAAGGATGTACCACTAGACTATTTTAAACAATCGCAAAATGTCCTTAATGTTTTCATTTCTTAAAAACAGAGTGACCCTGAACAACAATGAGATTAACAAGACAGCCCAAGAGTATCTTTATCTTAATACAGTATTAACTAGCTGTCTGCTTGGGTTGGATGAAGATGGGGTCAATGGCAGAGAGTGAATTCCAATCCCAGGCGGTCTAGTTCAGTCACTACATCTAGCCTCCTCCTGTAAGTATGGGGGGGAGGGGTGATTCCCACCCCCGTTTCCTGACAGCTAATGAAGACATGTACATCTGCTACACTCAGCAAACATATGTCGTGTGTGCCTGTTTAAAACATTACCATTGTGTTTTGTGTCTGTGTGTCTAACATTACCATTATAACCAGTCGTCATTGTATACCCTGTTAGTGTTTATGCATCTTGTCATATATCTACATGTCCATTCGTTAAAACATTTGGCAAAAAAGGAGTTTTGCTACATTGGTCAAGCTAACAGAAAAAGGCTAGTTTTTGTTTAAATTAAAAATGAGAAGTACAAACAAGGAGCTTGTATTCTGATTCCCCTCTTGTGCCTAGCTTTTCTCTCTTTCAACAATTGCCTCACACTTCCTTGGTTCTTTTCAAGCACATTTCATCTCTGATTACATTCCAGTGGCTCTGCTGTAAGCCATGTTTTCTGTTCTTTAGAGAAGAGCAAGGATTTAATCTTCTGCTATCACAAGGAGAGAGATGCTTTGAAAGCAGAAACTTTTTTCTAGCACAAGACATGAAGAACTCCTGAAAAGAAGGGGAAAAAAATCATTTCTGAACCTCATGAAAAATGTCTATCTAAAAGCAGATAAAAAGAGCAATATCCTATTTAGTTTGAACTTTGGCCAGAAGAAAAAGAAAGTAAGATGTTCCTGCCTACACTTATTTCACATTGGTAAGGAAAAGTGATGAGTTTCATTAATGGCATCTCAAGTTCAAATTGGAGGGGGAGAAATATCATTATGATGCCTGGCCCCAGACCCACTGAAATCTCTAGCAAGTTTCCTTTTACAGGGGTTGGCAACCTGTGGCCCACAGGCTGGATCTAGCCTGCAAAGACCGTGGATCAAGCTTGCAAAAGTCTGATTTGATCAGGGCAGGGGGCACTGATTTGAAGTGGCCACTTGAAGTTTCCTGCTCTGTGCTTTTGCCATCAGTTTTGCTATTCCCCATTGGTGTTCACCATAGCTTTTGACCAGGGCCAGTCCAGGCCAGCCCATCCTATCCTGCAGATCCTGTGGCTGCAGGTGGCCCTGCAGCCGAGGGACCCCACAAAACCAGGCAGAGAGGTCGTGGCCCTTCCCATGTTTGGTGGTGGCTACTGCATTTGTGGTGTAGCCTGGCAACCCACCCAGTGGGTTGGATGTTTGTTTAACTGCTCCAACTGAAAATTCCAAATGCCATCTCTTCCCCTCTATATCCCATGTGCCAAGATGTTCATTTACCAGTGTAAGTGTGCTGTGTGATGGGAAAGGGGGCCTCACACAGACTGATTTGCCCCAGGCCCCACCCCCTGCTGCCATCATTTGCACCGATGGATCAGGGGACCCCAAAACTATCTTGCAGGGGCCCAAAAAAATTGTGGGCTGGCCCTGCTTTTGCCAATACCCAGAGGGGGAACAGGCACAGTATAGCTGGGTCACCAGTACCTGGCCTACCATTCTAAAAGGTTGCCAACCCTGGATTTAGGAGAATGGGATCAAGCTAAATAGCTATTCAAGTGTCAATGGGCTTCACGGATATTGAAAAGTTCATCCTATGTAATAAGAATAAATTCACTGCTTAAAGCCTTAGTAAATTGGAGTTTACGCAGGTGACCTTCATGAAGGTTGGAAGGCAAATGTCATGCTCCAGACTTGGGGACAGGTTGTAAGGCAACAGCTCCTTCCTGCTACTTATTCATAAGAAACTAGGACTACTGCATCTCCCTTATCACAGACCCTGTTCCTGCTCCATAAGCAGCTCTCTTCAGCACTTAGAGCACTATCTGGTACAGCAGTATGTGGATGTGGAGTGCAGTAATGACCCTGGGGTGCCATGAGAAGAGGAACATTGTAACCATGAGGCTGGCTATGCAGTGTGATGGATTACTTGGAGAGGTGGTGAAGTCTCCATCCTTCAGCATTTTTTAAGAGCAAGTGAAATAAACAGTTTGAGATAGTCGAGTCTGAGGTGATCCTTCTTTGAGTACGGGATCGAACTAGTTTTCTTGAGGTTGCTTTTAGCAACACTTTTTTCTGATTCTGGGATAACTGTATATTGAGTGGCAGTCTTATCAGAGAGACTGAGGAGGAGATGAGCATGGCATCTCACTGCTGGAGATGGTTAATCTAGGTCAGAGTGTTTTGGAAAGGCATAACTGGAAAGGTTGCTTGGCTGCTGCTCCCGTGAAAACCTATTATGTGGATAAAAAGGTGCAGACCTGAGGGCGATTCTCTGCTGTTGGTGTTCTAGCGTACTGAACATGCCTGAGATTTACGTGAGGAAATATGTTTAAAAAAACCAAAACACTAACACCTGATATAGTTTTATAAGCATGAAGCCTAGTCATTCTTTTAGGTAATGTGCAATGAACTTGCAAATGAAGATATTTTGTACCAACAAGTTGGTTCTCTTAAAATAAAGAATGTAGAAAAAGAACTTTTTTATTATATTTTCAAAAATGAATGTTGTACAAAATATGTGGTGCTTTCCATATAATGGCTCATTATGCAGTTTATTGATAGTTAAAACATAGCATATCAGCAGTGACTACATAAACACGAACAGTAAATGCTTTGTATTTATATAAGCAGACAAGATTCTTTGGGTAAAAGGGATATCTTTTATTAGACCAATTCAAATAGTTGGAAATTGTTTTCCAATTATTTGAGTTGGTCTAATAAAAGATATTCCTTTTACCCAAAGAACCTTGTCTGCCTATGTCCTTAGACCAACACAGCTACAGCCTATACCCTTGTAGTTATATAGCACTTTCCAGTAGAGGATCCTTTATAAATATTAATAGATTTATCCTCAAAATATTCCAGTGAGGTGGGACATTTGCAGATGGGGAAATTGAGACAGAAGGAGATTAAGTAACTTGTTTTATGCCAAGAAAGAAGTCTGTGGCAGAGCCAGGAGGAGAGTCAAACTGTCACTGTGATTGAAGGCATAGAGCCTTTTGTAGGATTCTGTTCTGAATGAACATATGTTGAATAGGCACTTCATTTTCATACATGCAAATGCTTAGTTACTTTCACCATTTGCTATAATCATATTATAGTTAACTTGCTGTTACCTGTCATTTTGGACTCATGTACTCTTTCTATAATGCCTTGCTGTGCACCATGCTGCTCAGATACTCAGGATGTGGAGCAGGATAGCCATAGTGCAGGCTAATCCAGGTCTTGGCATGTAGGTAAAACACTGTGGGAAAGCTTGCATGGATGCTGCTCATTCTGTGCTTCTGAGCTGGACTTCTGGGCTCTGAATCTCTCCCCAGAGCCAGTTAATTGTCTTTTGGGGGTGACTTCTCTGCCTTCATCTGAATCATTCAGCATTGCCATTCTGGTGTTTCTAATGATAAGAAACACTTTGGGTGCCTGGCTGGTGAGCCATGCTTACACTCAGTCAAAATAATTGCCAGATTTGGTATTGTGACAGAAATTTCCTTCAATTCAAATGGGCATGGGCTGGTTTTTTGGGGATATTTTGCTTTTTTCTGTAGTGTAGGAGACGATCTGGGTCCAACACTTCCATCAAGAAATCCCCTGCCAAGGCAAAGGCTTAAGGCTTGGTGATGCCCTTGTCTTGCTCATAGGCTATTTCTTTGGTCCATTATAGAGTGTTTAGTTTTTTTTCTTTTCTATATTCAAAGTGGTTTGGAAGTGTTTAGAGGTTGCATTTAGTGTCTTTGTGCAGGAAAACCAGAGGGTTGTGCACCCTTTTGGTCAAACTTCTATTATTTGATTGCCTACACTCTTACTTAAGTGGTCCCATCTAGTTCAATATTCCAGTATTCTTACTGGGTCTCTAGTTAGTTCTCCTAAACTAAGTCTAATGAAAAGGTGTGTTTTGTGGGAAGAGACAGGCATGTACCTGTTCATCCTATTCTCCCCCTGTATAATGGACTTGGACTAGAGACAAGAGGAATAGTGTCTGGGAACATATAGAAAAAGAGTGGGTGAGACCAAGAAGCTGGAAGCTGGTATAAAAAGCACTGCTTTTAAAATGCATAAAAATAAATGCTGTTGAATTTAACCTATAATCAGCTCTTGCAATTCTGTGCCATGGGCTGTCATTGTGGCCAAGAGCTTAAGTAGATTCAGAAAAGTATTAGACATTTATATGAATAGTAATAACACTTGAATTTATGCTAGCTAGATTGAAAGTTACAAGGGTCATGGTAAGCCTTTCACTTCAGGGCATAAGTTGAGAGGAAGGAATATTTTACCTCATTATATATCATAGCCTGTGGAATATAGGTTTCCCTTCCCTGTCCTCTGAAATACCAGCATAGTTATAGATCATTCTTGGAGGCTGTACATAATGGCCCACATACAGGCACATCCCTGTGGCTGCACATCACTGCCTGACCCTCATGGAGAATGAGCCTGACCAAACTCGGCCCGGCCTGCCCCACTAGTGTGCACCTTTGGGCAGGAGTCATCCTAGTCCTGTTCAAAGACGCACTAGTGGGACAGGGCGGGACCAGGCCAGGCCAGGCCCCTTCTCCATGCACAGACTGCAGGTAAGGCAGCACTGCAATGGGCACAGCCTGGCTGGCTGCTGCTGTTGCCAGCGCCAGGTGTGTAGGGTGTGGCGGGGATATGGGGTTTTGGGAGGGGCTTGAGCAGGGACCATGACATGCATGCCCCCCACCTGCCTCCGCAGTGGTAGCAGCAGCAGCCAGCCAGGCCATCAGGACCGTGGCTTGGCTGCAGCCACAGCCTGCGGTGCCACAGCACTGCCTGATGTGGGCTCTATGCTAAATGGACCATACCCAGCCTGGCCTGGCCCACCCCACTAGCTCACAGCTTTGTACAGGACTGGGAAAGTGATGTGCTAGTGGAGCGGGCCAGGCCAGGCTGGGTCGGGTCCGTTCAGTACAGAGCCCATATCAGGCATCACCACGCTGCTGCGAGCTATGCCTACAGCCAGGCCATGGCCCCAACGGTCCGGCTGGCAGCTGCTGCCAGCCCCTCAGGGGACAGGTTGGGGGGCAGGTATGTGGCAGTCTCTGCTCAAGCTCCCCCACAAATCCTAAATCCCTCCCCTCCCTTATACCTCACATTATTTTTGTTCCCAGCGCACCTCTTGTGGTGTCTCAAACTGCTTTGAGACACCACAAGAAGCATGTGCACACTCATCTGCGTGCGTCCTATGAGGTCCACCAGGCTGGGCTTCAGGACAGTGACACATACTACAAGCTAGCTAGGTAGTAGTGCCAAACTAAGGATCCAGAGAAGTCTGTGAGATACACAACATGAAATGTATATAAAACCTTTTCCTATAGGTATATTCCCAGGCGCTATGATTTTTTTTTTAAATGAGCATCACTGTTAAGAATGGTTCATGTGCTGTTTCAGTTTCCCAAGAGGTCCTCTCTGGTCCTGTGTTGCATCTGAACAGCTGGAAAACTGCTCTTGACATGCCACAACCTCTTCAAGCCTAACCCAGGATAATTTGAAGAGGAGAGCAAACAACCTCAGGTTTTCCAGCCCACTTTCTCTTGGCCCATGACATACTACAAGATTTGACTAAACTTGGGGAAAGAACTATTACTCTGCATATGAGTCTTCCCATGTCTTTTTCCTTCTGTGAAAAGGTATGATCTGTCTGGATGCTGCACGAACTCTCAATTAACAAACTACTCATCACTAAATACAAATAGGTAGCTCTATGGAAAGAGTTTACTTTAGTAAAAGGTTATGTTAAGGACACTAATGTGCAGTTTATAATGAAAATTATATCAGATATTGTCAAATAATAAGGGCTATTGGGCATGATAAATTGAGAAATATAAGTTAAAACAGTAGTGTTAGAGTGATTTTTTTTTTTTTGGATAGTTCAGGAATTATGCAAGAGACAAGGATTTTGCCTCTCTTGAAAAAGTAATAACATGGATGGAAAAAGGCTCTATTTTAAATGGAGTGGCATAAAGTAGTGCAAATAAATTATATTTGACGCCTCTTTTTTCTTCAAGTTTTCTTGAGAAAAAATACGTAATCCGCTTTCTCCAGAAATGTACATATTTTATTTCTACATTTTTTTTATACGTGCACATTTTCTCTCTCTCAGACTACTTAGATTTTTTAGACCTCTACATTTTGCTGAACTATTTTTGCATTGCAATTTTGAAACTATTGGGATGAATCCTACTACAGTGAAGCATGGTATATACTGCTGAACATTTTTATTTCCTCAAAGTTTTCTTGCAACAAACACTCTATTATTTCTTAACCACACTCACATTTCATCTAATGTAGAATAAATCCTCTAAAAAATTCACAACAATTTTGAGGCACATTAGATAAGACTCCTAGGTTGTGATAAAAGATCAAAAACCCAGATGATCTCAGGTTTTCAGTATTTCATAAATTTTTTTGGCTCACTACTACTACAAAATGTCTTATTCCAAATTCATTTTAATCTGTTGGTCTTGGCAAAGATGGGTGGTTTGACTAGTTTTGGAGGCCTTGTTGTAAGAATTCATTATCACTAACAGCATTAATAACATAGTTTCTATATACCTCAAGGGCTCCATTTAAGTAATGGATTCCACATGGTCCTAGAAGAAGAATTCTGTGCCAAGGTACAGGGAAAGGGGTAAGCAGTGTCATGCTTATTTGCCACACATGCACACTTTCCAAAGGCAGACCAATCAATATTATGCCAGAATTTAATCCACGGGTAAACTATGCAAGCAAAATACTTCTAGAGAATTTAAGATGCCTGTTATGACAGCCTAACTTTTGAACATCAATAACAAAATAGTCAAAATGTCCTTATTTGAGATAGCTATGATGGGATGACAGCTGTGGAAATGTTAATTATGTGATATTAACTGTGCATGTCTCCATTTCACTGTTTGGTTTTATGTTTAAATGTTATGTTAGCTCTGAATTTCCAGACTCATGTTGGTCTTTTAAGACAGCTACCTTTTTATTTAATTAGGGTTTATGTTTTGGGACTTACTTCTACAGACCTTAAAAATGCAGCCTTTATCTGTTTCCCTACACAGTGTATTACATGGAGGAATGTGGAAGGAACATACTTTTGGGACCTTATTACACGTTGCACTTTGAGCTCCTCAGATGTTTATTGGTGTTAGTGCTAGCTCAAGTTTTAGAGCAGTCAGACCTTACAGCTAAAAACCTTCTCTGACTGTGTCTGGCCTGCAGAGCTATGACTTGCCACTAGACAGCTGGTGAGCAGGGACCAGACTAGGAACTATAGCTGTGAGTTGCCACTAGGGAGTTGGTGAGCCAGGACAGTTCTATCCCTGTTCTTGGTGGGAGTGTGTGTGAGAGAGGGAAAAAATAAGGGTAGTAGAGAGTTAAGGAGATCAGGATGGGTAATGTAATGGGAGGTGGAAAGGAAATGGGGGTGAGGGAAGGGTAGTGAAATGAAGGCAGTCAGCCACTAAGGATAAAAAAAAAGTAAAAAACAAAAGAATGTAAAAAGAACTAAAGAGGAAATAAAGAAGTACTCATGTTTTGATAAACTGGGGGGAGGGGTACTAGTTGTGCTTCCTGGGGTGGCTGGGAGTGGTGAGGGAAGGCACCTCTAGGGAAGCTACTACCCCTGCCTGAGGAAGGAAGCCCCAGCTCAATCTTACCCCCTACCTTGTTCCACCCTCTTCTCCCCCTAAACCCCACTCCCAGACCTGCCCATGCCCTGTTACCTGGTTAGCTGGCATGTGCTTTGCAGGATGTTTGCATGGGGTTGCAACCCTGAGAGGGAAGGTCACACTGCCAGGGGGGTGGGAGTGAGAGCTGGCTTTGTGCCAGAAACCTGCTTCTACCTGGGCAATAGATTTCAGGGGGTAGAAATCTACCCACAGAGAACAGGAGGGTGGGGGAGGGGACACTGCATCCTGGGATGTTGAAGGACTGCAACTTAAGTGGCTCATCTGTGCATGGTGGCCATGCATTAATGGAACACAAGCTGGGTAACATAGATCAGAGATAAACCTACACAGGAGTTGTGTAACTTTAAGCTATCTAAAGTGTGCTTAAAATTAGTTTCAGGTGCTGGTGTGTGGATAATCCAGTTAACTCCAGAAGTTGTCTAACATTAATGTGTAACAAGGCCCTTGCTTTTCAAATGTGGTTAAAGAGTCAAGATATCGGGATTTTTCATGGCTCTGGCTTTGCCACAGGCTCCTTTTCTGAGTCTGGCACATGCTTGCCATTCAATGCCCATGTATGCAAAATGGGAACAATATCATTTTCCTGTCTTGCAACGTCTTTATGAAAATGCATTCACTCGGTTTTAAAGCTGTTTTAGGAGAAGATTCCTGGAAACCAAGAGCATCTTATTTGAGCACAGCCCCAGCTGTAAAAACACAAAATGATAAGTATATGATAACTGACAATTCAGCTTACACTTAACAAGAAAACTGGGGAGAACCTAGTGCATTGCATGGAGGAATCCATGAAGACAACCCGGGAACTCTATACCTAGAAATAACACACTTTGTTTGTTTGGCCACTACATAAATCCCACTCACTTGGCAGCTTTTTGAAGGACCTGGCATAAGCCCCAACAGAGGGCATGCTAGGGAATAGCTAGGCATAAGAGGGTCATGGCAGTAATGCTATATTGACTTACACCAGCAAAGACTGGCCTGCACTCTCTTCTTGTAATATTTTTCAGTCATAACATTTCTTTCATCTCAGACAGAGCAGTAGGGTCCTAAGAGCAAGAATTGCAAGGCTGTGAGTACTTGTTTAAGTATCTTGCATTCTTGGTAGGTTTCATTAATGACAACTGCTTTCATTCAGTTGTAGAAATATAAATGCATTGTAGAAAAATTATCAGCTGTCAAATGAACAGAACATTCTTCTTGGCAATATCCTCAAAGCTTTTAAGCTATACTGGTTGCTTCTTTCTGCCTATCAGATCTTATCTTCTGAGACGTTGTTCAGGAGGACTTGTGAGACATTTTACCAAGTGTGCAAACTGTTCTTGTGGCCAGTTCTCTGGCAACCTTGGAAATAGAGTCAGATGAGATAGTATCACAATTTAGTTCAAAGTTAGTCAGCATTACAAAATCTATCAAACCTCTGGCAGTAGAATGGACCCAAAGTAGTACCTATAGTCAACTTTCACTCAAGACTTCCCCTTTATTAGAATTAGATTTGGGCAGAGATGGCTGTAGTATTTTGTTTGGGAATGTGAAACAATTGTTTGCCTAAAGACAACAGACTCCTCTCCATCAACATCTAGCCAGGATTGGCCTCAGGATTTGGGGAGGGTTGCCAGAATGGTACTTTGAGACCACTTAAACTTAACTCATTTTATATAAAAACCAAGGGAGATAGCCATGTCCTTAATCACTTGCTTCCTCTGCTTGGATCCAGGTATATTTTTCTGGCATTTTACAGAGGACAGTTGGCCCCAAAAAACAATGGATCTGCTATTGCAGGGAGGTGAGGGTTAGCAACCCCCGCAGGCAGGCTGTAGAGGAAATGGATGGGTGATCTTTTAGGAAAACAGGCTGGAAGACTTCCTTTGTTACTCAACCTAAAGGTCATCAGAATTGAACCATTTCTGTGAAATGATTTGATTTTTCTATAGAACAGCAGATTCCCACACAAAAAGGTATTTTTTTTCCAACTGGCTTCAGATATCACCTCCCCCATCCTATCCAATTTCCTTTCTCCCTCTTCTGTTCCTCCATCAGCCAACTCAAACCATGCTGCTAACCGATCCAAGAAACTGTTTTGTCTTTGCATACAGAGGGGTGTGGAAATGAGGGACACCAGAGGCCTATGCAGACAGGTGAAGGTTTGAAGAAGCTATGATCTTTAGAAAAAAATCAGTGCCAAGCTTATAGCCTTAATAAATAGTTTATATTGGTCCATGTTTTGGGAACCATCTTTGCAAAGAGAAGGACAAGAAAATGATTTTAATTTCTACAGCCCCTAAATGTAGGAGATAGCATCCTTTGTCAGAAGGAAAAGTGCATTCACTGAAATGACGAAATCTCATCTTGAGCCATACATGACCATATGACCCACATCTTTTCCCCCAAAACCAGATGGGAAAAATTGGGGTGTGCATTATGTGAGGAAAAGGGCTCCCCATTCGGTCCAAAAATTTAAGCAGGGAAAAAGGGGAGGACGGAGTGATGGCAGCATTAATTTGCCATAGGTCAGGGAGAAAAGTGAGTTAATGCTGACACTTCCCCGCAGCTTTCTCCCCTCCTCGCCCCCTTTCTGCTTGCCACCAAGGCCAGGGACATAAACTGATCTAAGTGACTGGAAGCCAGTTCAAATCTGTAACGCAATGGAAGTTCAGTACACATAAATCACTTTCAAAATGCTGCAAAACGGTTTAGGATAAACCTAGATGGATGTATTATCAGACTTAGCTGACTTAATTTAAATTGGTTTATTGATCTTCTGTCCCAGATTCCCTCCAAATTCAAGTTAACTCACAGTCCTCCATAGTTTCATAGTTTGTAGGGTCAGAAGGGACCTGAGCAGATCATCAAGTCCGACCCCCTGCCTTGGCAGGAAAGAATGCTGGGGTTAAATGACCCCGGCAAGGTGTCTATCTAACATTGTCTTAAAGACCCCCAAGGTAGGAGCCAGCACCACTTTGCTTGGAAGTTGGTTCCAGTTCTCAACCACCCTGACTGTAAAGTAGCGCCTCCTGATATCTAATCTGATTTTACCCTCTGCCAGCTTGTGACTGTTATTTCTAGTCACTCCTGGTGGTGCTCGGGGGAACAGGGACTCCCCCAATGCCTGCTGGTCTCCTCTGACTAGTTTGTAACAGGCCACTAGATCCCTCTTCAGCCTTCTCTTATGGAGGCTGAACAGGTTAAGGTCCCGTAGCCTCTCCTCATAGGGCCTGCTCTGCTGCCCCCGATCATGCGAGTGGCCCTCCTCTAGACCCTCTCCATGTTGTCCACAT
>NW_017728886.1:111793889-111796120 GCF_001723895.1 Crocodylus porosus
AGTTTCATAGATGCATTTGTGCTGTTTGAATAGCAGGAAGAAAAAATATCCTGCTGTGAGATGCTTTTCGGTAAAAGCACAGCAGAGGGATGAATACTTCTCTGCCATTATTTCATGTGCACTGGCCCTACATCCATAAGTCAGAAGAGGAGTATTGTCATCAAGTGTATACTTATGAAAGTAGTGTTTGATTTTTCACTTCAGTGTTGCACCTTGATATCTGCCCCACCACTTGCATTCGTTCTGCACTAGGAGTGAGGAATTTGTCAGATGTTATCACTAGAAGAAAGTTTTGTGACATACCATGTTTTCTTGCATGAACACGTCCTATTTTTGGAAAGCCCCAGGAAGGTTAAAAAAAAAAAAATCTTACCTTGGAGTATAGGACTCTGGGGCTGGCATATGGGGTCAAACCCTGAGGCTGAGAGTTATTGGGGTGGGGCCAGATCCAGCTTGCCAGTAGCAGAACCATGTGGTAAAGCAGGGCCTGATCCAGCATGCTGGCTTTGGAGCTGTGTGCTAAGTCATGCCACATGCTGGTTCTGGGGTCATGTTCTGGGTTGGACCCAGTGCACCAGGACCGGTCACAGAGTAACCCTATATGCCATCCTGATCTAACCTGTGGTTGGGGAGGGAGGCTCTCTGCAGGTCCAGAAACTTGGTGGCAGGGGGAAGAAGGGAGCAGTGTCAGCATTAATTGGCATTTATTCCAGAACCATGGCAATTAACGCAGCCACCAATGTGCCCCCTCCTGCCTGCTAGGAGTCCATTTCCTCCAATATAATGTACACCCCAATTTTCCTTGTCTGGTTTTGGTGGGAAGGGTGTTGGTCATTCATGATAAAATACAGTAGCTGCCTTGCCAAATGCAGGTTAACAAGACAGAATCATAGAAAAATCAGAGTTGGAAGGGATTTGGGTGGATATCTAACCCAATCCCCTGCTCAAAGCAGGACTGTCCCCCACTAGATCATCCCACCCAAGACTTTGTCTAGCTAGGTCTTAAAAACCTCAAAGGATGCAGATTCTACAACTTGTCTGGGTAAACTGTTCCCTCCTACTAAGATTTTTTCCTAGTATCCAACCTAAGCTTCCCTTGCTGCAGCCTGAGACCATTGCTCCTCTTGGTTCTGTCTAGAGAAGTTTAAATACAGCCATGGGGAAAAAACGTGTCTAGTTCTGTGTCACTCAGCATGCTGGTGGCAGTTTTTTTTCTTTATCCTTTTCCTCTGCTTTTATACTAGTTATTCTTAGATATTTTAGAAAGTTGACTGTGTTCAGATTGGAATGTCCAGATCAGGGCATCTGGGTCAGATTCAAAACTAGAAGAATGTTTTTGTCCTATTCTGTTCAGAGGTGGCTGAATTTCCCAAGAATGGGTTAGTGTCATGAGATTTCAACCCCTGTGGGTGCATCTACACATACAATTAAAGCACCTGAATAAACTCTGGTGTAACTTGAGCTGGGGTAAGCTAATCCCAACATCACTATCTACACATGTGTTTAAGCACAGTAATTTACTCTGCTCTTGGATAGCACCTGCCTCTGACAAAACAATGCAATAGCACTATAAATGAGTGTATACTGGCCCAGTCACTACATACATACAGACAGTGATGCTTTACTGTGCAGTAAATTGGTCTACTGCACAATAAAGTGCATGCTCACATACCAAAATGATTGGCCCCTATTGCACTAGAACATGTGTAAATGGGAGATGGGAGCAGACTCATCAAAGGTATTTTACTGTACAGAACAATTGAAGTTGCAAGTGTGGATTTCTAAACAGAAAACATGTGATTGCGACTTAACTCTTGACAAAAAAGCCCTAGATAAATTATTCAAATTTATCTGAAACCTCATTCACTATTCACACTTCATCTCCACTTCCACAGATATTTTAGAAATACTCACTAGCAGCCAATTTCTAAATCCTTGTCAGTGCATTACCAATCCATTAGCAGTTCACATTTACAAAAGACTTCCATTCAGAACTAGTGTCTCTCTCTAGACAATAAGCTGACAATTCAAGCTCTGACAATTGCATTTGAATTTGTGCCATATTAGGAAGCACTGGGTAGTTTTTGCCTATTTTTTACCTCAATTCACTAGAACTAACCAGCTCACCTGAATCATTTAATTCACTATAAGGAATTCAGTTTAGAACAGTAAAAAAGTAGTTTGGTTCAAGTCTTTTGCCTTTTTTGTAATAATAAAATGTATTATTGCAG
>NW_017728886.1:111796220-111802298 GCF_001723895.1 Crocodylus porosus
GGTCAGATTCAAAACTAGAAGAATGTTTTTGTCCTATTCTGTTCAGAGGTGGCTGAATTTCCCAAGAATGGGTTAGTGTCATGAGATTTCAACCCCTGTGGGTGCATCTACACATACAATTAAAGCACCTGAATAAACTCTGGTGTAACTTGAGCTGGGGTAAGCTAATCCCAACATCACTATCTACACATGTGTTTAAGCACAGTAATTTACTCTGCTCTTGGATAGCACCTGCCTCTGACAAAACAATGCAATAGCACTATAAATGAGTGTATACTGGCCCAGTCACTACATACATACAGACAGTGATGCTTTACTGTGCAGTAAATTGGTCTACTGCACAATAAAGTGCATGCTCACATACCAAAATGATTGGCCCCTATTGCACTAGAACATGTGTAAATGGGAGATGGGAGCAGACTCATCAAAGGTATTTTACTGTACAGAACAATTGAAGTTGCAAGTGTGGATTTCTAAACAGAAAACATGTGATTGCGACTTAACTCTTGACAAAAAAGCCCTAGATAAATTATTCAAATTTATCTGAAACCTCATTCACTATTCACACTTCATCTCCACTTCCACAGATATTTTAGAAATACTCACTAGCAGCCAATTTCTAAATCCTTGTCAGTGCATTACCAATCCATTAGCAGTTCACATTTACAAAAGACTTCCATTCAGAACTAGTGTCTCTCTCTAGACAATAAGCTGACAATTCAAGCTCTGACAATTGCATTTGAATTTGTGCCATATTAGGAAGCACTGGGTAGTTTTTGCCTATTTTTTACCTCAATTCACTAGAACTAACCAGCTCACCTGAATCATTTAATTCACTATAAGGAATTCAGTTTAGAACAGTAAAAAAGTAGTTTGGTTCAAGTCTTTTGCCTTTTTTGTAATAATAAAATGTATTATTGCAGAACAGCCATACAAAAAGACAAATCCATTTGAATACATATCTTTAAAATCCAGAAGCTGAAGTTGCTTCCAGATAGGGCAGCTGTGAATGCTGCATTTGTCACTGAATAGAACGTCTGCTTGTTTTGACAAGTTATCTTTTGTTTCAGCAGTGTCTCCATGATGTGGGCTCTTCATAGCAGTCAGTCTACCTGCAGCAGTCAGTACCTAATTACCTCCAAAAAAAGCTAGTTCTGGCTTCTTAGCATACTAATCATGTACCATGGTGCCACAAGAGAAGTGTCATGGCTACAGCAGGCAAAGTTTTTGGAGCAAAACCCATTTTAAATTGAAATGTAAGCCTATAACTGGCATTGGCTGATATATTTGTTACACAAGCAGACTAGAGCCCAGTGCAACACACTGTAAATGACCTTCCATCCAACAATCATACTGTAACAAGAGTTTCCATATTTTGGAGTGGCCTCTCTTTTCATGGTTTTATTTTGAGCTGTTTGAACTAGAATGTACCATTCTTGCATCCTGTAAGTATTTACCTCTCTGCAGAAGCAGCCCGATCCACTCCACCTCTTGTGATAGAATGATTCTATGCTTCCTGGTTTTAAGAGGTCCTGTGCATCTCTGATCCCAAATGAATTCAATGGGAGATAACAAGTGCTGTTCAGGACCTCTGAAAACCAGGCGGTAGGTATCAGGTTAGGCATCCAAAGTTAGTGGGCATTTTCTTGTGTAGCCACTAAGTCTTGTTTATTTGTTAAATGCAAACTCCTTCTCTGATGTGTCAGCCTGTTGAAGCAGCATTGTAGTACTGTGGGTAACTAACCATTCTACATGGCTGTGTGCAGACTACAAACTCTTGTGTATTTGACAGTCCCTGTGTGACAGACCCTTTTGGTCTGAATCTTTCCATGTTTGGTCATGACAGAAAAGCAGTTTTTAAAAAAAGCAAGTTTGTGTTAAATTTATATAACTATTTGAGTTAAGGTTTGAGAGCAGAAAAACCTGTTTTTATAAGTTGAAAATTTAGATACTGAATAACTCAAACAGCTGAACTTTTAAAGCATCATGCTTTAAGTGTACATCTGACAGATGGTGTCTAAATATGGGGAGAAGTTTAAATAACAAAGTTATAAAATACTTTAAAATGAGATTTTTCATCTACCGCAAAGTAAAAAAAAGTATGCTGTCCAGTCCTGATCTCCACTTGTTAATTGTTTGTGCACAGTCAACTACAGAAACAGGTTCCTCAGGTACATAATTGTTTCTTTTAGTACTGAATGACATAAAGAAGTCCAGCTCTGTATTACTATTAGATAGCCATTATATCTACAGATTAGATAGTTTGTAACATATGATGTAATGAAACTCACTTTTACAATTCCCTTGTGCAGCAGTTAGGATTTTTTTTTTAACATTAACTGTCTATGAAACACCCAAGTTAAAACTTTTAAAAAAGAAGACATTACATTTAATTAACATTAATTCACCCATCTGTATGTACATGTATGCTGTAACATTTTTTGCTTATTATTAACCAGCTACATGTATACCTTACTACATGCAGTGTCACAGAATGTAAGATGAGGGAGTTGATGATTGCAATGCAAATCTTAACATTGCTATTTCCTGACCACTTTGAAGTTAAGTTTTCAGACATCATATTAAGGGGTTTTTTGCATTTGTTGGGAAATTGGTTTATAGCCCTGCATGTGTGACAGATTTAGAGCTGCCTGTAATAATTTATTAATACTGTTCCTTGTTCAAGTTATGATGCTGTGTGCAGTATGCATATAATGTATTAATTCACTGGCAAGATTGTCAGGTAATGTGTAATGAGGGAGAAATTAATCCTGATTTACCCTCTCTGCAAACATTCAATGGACAACATGGAGAAGATTTTTTTTTATGTGCAGTCTGAATCCCTACTAGGCTTGTTAAATAGGTTTCACCCCTCTTCAGTTACTGGGCAGGTTTACATGAGATGCTTTACTGTGCAGTAAACTAACACACTGTGCAGTAAAGCATCACCATCTACATATGTGGGATATTTACAGCACAGTAAATTAGACTACTGTACCATTAGCTAATACTTGTAAATAAAGGTACTAGATTAACTGCACAGTAGTTACTGTGTAGATGCTGACTGGGAGCAAATTTGCTCCCAGTCATCCTAGGCAGTAGGAGGCCACAGGGGAAAGGGAGCTCTCTGTCCTTGGTCCTGGAATCAGCACTGGGGCTGCGGAGTTCTCTGCCCCCTGTCCCAGCTCCCAGCATGGAGCTGGTAGCTCTGGAGGTTGAGTGGGGGCTGGGAACCCAGCCCCTGCCCACCCTCTGAAGCAGCTCTGTGCAGCAGGGACCTGGCTGCTTTGGGAGGTAGGCAAGGGTGGTTCTCAGCCCCTGCCCATGCCCTGAAGCAGCCAGCTCCCTGCTGAGGAGGGCAGCTGCCAGTGAGCCCTGTGCCCACCCCTCACCCAGCAGGAGGCTCACCAGCAGCTGCTCCACACCCAGGATAGCTCCCATCTGGCAGCTGTGTATCCTGATTGGGCATGGGGCCCTGAGAGCTCTGCCTGCTGCAGTTAGCAGAACTCTTCTGACCCCATGTCCATTGGGAATGGCTCCATGCCCTGTGCCAGCCCCCTGCACTGGGCTGCTCCCGTTGGGAGCAAATATGCTCCCAGGGAAGGCTTACTGTGCAGTGTTTTACTGTGCAGTAAGCCTAGTGTGAATTAATAGCATGTGTAGATGTGCCCACAGATTTTGATAGGTAAGCAGAGGTAAAGCCCTGAGCCCTCTCTGAGAGTAGAAGAATCAGCGATAATGACTAAGGACTTGACACCAAAATGGGTTACACTTAGACCATAAATGGGGCAGAGATACAGCTGAGCCTGAAATGTGACACACTAGTTGAAACCAAAAACATTCTTTTAAGAAGACGGTGTTTGTACCTGCCAACAGATTTGGCTAGGACAATCTTAGACAATTAAACATCTGTCCTAGGCAAATGTTTCCCAGACATATATGGAAACCTCTCCTTTGCTAAAGGCTGAGTAGCTTTTCTCTGTGACTTCCCCTCCTGTCCAGCTGTCTTGTACAGCTCTTCTCACATTTACTTGGTCCCCAAGAAAGCTGGAACAAACAAACCTTTCTTCCCCACCCTTGCTTCAATCTAGCACCTCCCAGGTCATCAGGTTTGCATAGACCCTTCCCAGGTCACCAGACATGAGAGCTCTGAATGCTTTAGAATTTTTTCTAGAAGTGTTAAGTACCATTATGAAGGTTGCTGACACCAAACTGGGACATTGGGACATGTGAATTAGATGAGAATTTTCCTCTTTCAATATATGCTTATGCAGGTCAAAATAGCTTTTGACCAGTGAAAATGCTATGAAGGGACTGGAATGCTAGAACATAGCAAACAAGCTTGGCAACTAGTGTGCAGCCCTACACTCAGGTATTAGACAGTACAGTCAATCCACCATGAATTTAGGGTCTTATTTAATTTGACAGCACACATAGCCATTTCATTCATAATGACATAAAAAATGTCCTTTAAAGACACTGTTTCTGGTGAACACACAATAATTAAAATGAGATATTTATTTAAAATGTAATTAATTATATCTCATAAGTCTAATTTAAACATATTTTGCAGTGTGATTATTCTCACTGTGCACTTTTATGGTCAATTGCTACAATACAGTTAGTGTTATTTGTTAGCTTTTTTTTGCCTACTAAAATAAAATGATATGACTGCCAAATACATAATGTATTCATGAGTGAGCTAAAATCTGATTTCACCTTCATTCATGTAAATTTCTAGCACCTCTGTCTTCTTTTATATTAATCTGGATTTATACTGGTGTAACTGAAATGAGAATCAAGCCAATAGGTTTCCAATTTGTAGTTGTATTACTATATGCTTTGTTGTCAAGCGCCCTCGTAGGATGACAATGATAGATTGCACTGTCAGACAGGAAACTGAAGGTTGAAAGAACCCAAATTCCCAGACTTGTGAGGCTGCCTGCGTCAAATAAATGGCAAAGCACTAATGGAGAGATTACCTGTTCATTATTTATAGATGCATTCATATCAGGGAAATTACTGTACAAGAAGACTTTGATAACCAAAATAATAGTCACAGCAAACGCAAATAAGTTCCCTTGCTGTAGCACAGTCTAACTTATCTAGGAAGGAAGCTACTGTAAAACTGGAAAGAGTTTTTAGTACAATTCTGTATTGAGGTCTATATTTTAATTTTGCCACCCGCAGCATGTAAAAAGTAGGTGAACCTAATTTAAAATAAAAGTATACAGTCACACTGTAATTGCAATCTCAGTCAAAGCCCTAACACTGCTGTTGTACAAAGCAGTAAAAGTTTGGCAAATAAGGTCTGCTTACTGCTATATGTCAGAAAATAGGAGCAACACTGTCAGGCTCAGTAATGTAGGGCAGGGTTGTCAAACGCATGGCCTCAGGACTGGATATGGCCCACAGAGCCATTTCACCCAGCCAGTGGGGCTCCCAGAGGGGCTGGGAATTCAGGAGTGGAGTGAGCAAAAATAGGATTGCTGCCACATTGCCTGCTACAGAGCCTCAGTGGGACACATGTTGGTGGTGGGGGCTTCATTAATCTCCAGACTGTTTACGCTGCTGCCTTGCCTTGCAGCCTCTACTGTTTCTCATCCTCCTGCCACTGCTTACCCACTGCTGCTGCATCCAGATCCAACCTGGGAAGTGCCTTGTGGTCCAGATCTGGGTTACAAGAAGTTCCATGGTATGTCTGACCTGAGGGTGTGTATGAGTAGACATCCCTGATCTTGGGGAAAATAACCCTCAGGAAGTCCCATTTAGAGAGCCAACTAAGTATTGTCAGAAGGTATCAACTAAGTTTCAGAGTCATTCTTCACATTTATCACTTCTGAGTCTCTTGAGTCTTTCCTTACAGAGGAAACATGCATATTTTATTTGGATCAGCAATTTTGTAACCACGGTTTAGAAGCTGTATTCCTTTGTACTGCCATACTACAGATGTACCACTATGCACTGAGAGAGCTGTGACAGAATAAGCTGCCCTGACTGTGAAGTAGCGCCTCCTGATATCTAACCTAAACCTACCCTCTGCCAGCTTGTGACCGTTATTCCTGGTCACTCCTGGTG
>NW_017728886.1:111803935-111819860 GCF_001723895.1 Crocodylus porosus
AGAACACTCTAGCTCCATCCTCTTCATAACCACCCTTCAGGTAGTTAAAGGCTGGTATCAAATCCACTCTCAGTCATCTCTTCTCCAGATGAAATGAATCGTTCTCATAGCCTCTCATAAGTCATGTGCCCCAGGCTCTGAACCATTTTGTTGCTCTCTGCTGGAGTGTTTCCAACTTGTCCACATCCTTTCTATGGTGGGGGGCCCAAAACTGGACACAGTACTCCAGATGCGGTCTCACCAGTGCAGAATAGAGGGGAATAATTACTTCTCTCAATCTGCTGGCAATGCTTCTACTAATGCAGCCCAGTATGCTATTAGCCTTCTTGGCAACAAGGGCACACTGCTGACTCATATCCATATTACTGTCCACTGTAACCTCCAGGTCCTTTTTGCAAAGCTGCTGCTTAGCCAGTTGGTCCCAAGCTTGTAGCAGTGCTTGGACTCTGCACCTGTCCTTGTTGAACCTCATGAGATTTCTTTTGGCCCAATCCTACAATTTGTCTAGTTCACTCTGAATTTTAACTCTACCCTCCAGCATATCTACTACACCCCCAAGCCTGGTGTCATTGGCAAACTTGCTTAGGGTGCAATCCATCCCATATTCCAGATTATTAATGAAGATATTGAACAAAAGTGGCCCCAGGACAAATCCCTGGGGTACTCCACTTGAAAGTCTTATGTTTTAATAGATTGGGATTGGGATTGGGATTGGGATCAGATAGCCCCAGATCACAGGGATACTGCCCCTGGCCCTGCCCCTGCCCCAGGAGGGAAGCTCCAGCTCATGGGGACCCTGATCTGCCCCTCTCCCTTGCTCCCTCTCTCACCTCCCCTAGCCCTCCCTCCCAAACTGCTCTGTGCATCTGTGAGTTGTGTCTACATGGGCATGACTATTAGGGTTTAGGAAATGAACTCAACAATACAAGTCCTACTCTCCGCAGTTTTTTCATGTGCAGCAGCACACATGTAGGTGCAGACCTGGCTGGCTGGGGCACGAGGGTACTTCAGTGCAGAGGCTGCACTACCTGCTGGCTAACCTCACATTTAAGCACCCTCATACCCCAGACAGTCTCTCTGCAGCATACTGAGCCCAGTCAGAGCAACCCAGAGCTGGCAGGCTGACCCCTGGGGCCCCCCACCAGCCAGGGCTACTCTATCCACACTTCACATGCTATACACAAATAAAATCCACAGCTGCTTACTCCAGAGTTAATTACTCCAGGGTGCATGTTCAAACAGCATGTCTGGGAGCAAAAAATTCCAAAGTAATAATCTCCAGAGTTCATGATCGGCGCGTGCCCCCAGCAGTGGGGGGGGCACAGCAGCAGCAGAGCACAGCAGCAATAAGCAGAGGAGCACTGTTGGCAGTGGGTGGGGGTGGCAACTGCTGACCAAGGGTTGGCGACCACCCACAGCTGCCACCAGCAGTGGTGGCAGCAGCCAGCAGGGATCAAGGACCACCCGCAGATGCCGCTGGTGGTCTCAACAGTGGGGTGGCAAGCAGCAACTGCCTGCAGGTGCCGCCAACAGTGTCAGCAGCGCCTTTTTGCAAGGGGTGCACCACCACACACTGAGGGTGCATGTGCACCCATGTACACCCCCTATGCCTCGCCTCTGCCAGAGTTTATTCATGTAAACTAATTGCATGTGTAGATGCACCATCTAAGTACCTGAAAAGCTCTGTATCTGGAAACCACACAGTCTTAAACCTTAAGCACCTCCATACATAGGCCCTCAAGTCCTAGAGCATTGGTTGTTGACCAATTTTTGCTGAGGATTACTTATGTGAGGGTTGAATTTGATTGGTATTTGACTGCTGATGGCACTTTGACAGTAGAGCAAATACCATTGGTTCAGCAATGCAAATTTGTGCTACTGCTCTCTTCCGGGCCATTAATAACATTGTTGAAAGTTAAATGTCTAAGTCATAAGACTTTTCAGAACCTTGGATTTTAAATTTCTCTGCTTCAATTACATTTTGACTCAGTTTGAAGAGAAAATTTGCAAGTGCCTGAAACTCACAGCAGCCAGAAACTGTGGTGTGACCAAAGTAAAATAGTTTAGCACAACCAAGAGCTACCTAGGTAGAAAATGGAATTTGCTGTTCAGGAGTTCTGGTGAGATTTGACCAGTGCTCTAGAGAGCTTTTTCCTAGCAAATCATTTAAGATAATGCTGCTGATGACTCAAAACTCTGAATAAAGGCAAACAAAAATCATTTTAAAAACATTATTTTCTCAGGAGGACATGTGAAAAGAGAGCTTCTTATTCATAGGTTTTTCTCTGTCATCTCTGTTACTGATATATATGAAATCAAAATATTCCCTTGATAATGTATTAGCTACTTACTAACAAATGGATTTGGTTGTCTTTTTAATGCTGTGGAGGCAGAGAAAAGTCTGTCCAGTTTATTTTACAGTCTGCATTGTTTTGGTTTTATCATTCCAGAAGTAATTGTCTGGTTTCCTTACAACTTTTTACTGATATGTTTGGTATAGCTAATCAACTTGTCTTTTCCTTTTCATGCTGTATCCTCATCAGCTCTGAATATGAAAGAGATGGCCTTTGCCTGCACTCTGTCATACCTTGTCCCTCTGTGATCCCCAGAGATTCATGAAGGGAAGGAGCATGATTATCTAACCTATTAGTTTACAAGTCAAGGACTGATACCACGTGGGTCTGTTTACTCTTCCATATGATATATACAGCTCTTTGTTGGACCTAGATCTCAGGTTGACTCTTAGGGCCTTGACACATGGTACATTATAGGCACGACTTAGGTATTGATCATGTTATAAATAGTAACCCTGGCGCATGTTAAAACCAATTTATGGCATGATAATATAGCAAATAAGCCACAATGTTGTTCCTCATTTAATATATAACATCTTTGTGGCTTTTTTGGTATCACATCTTTAACTTGAACATGTGGCATGTTGGGGCAGACCCATGACAGCTCCTGATGCTCAGCTCTGCATCGAGACCTATCATGGTGTGACCCCAGGGTTCAGGACACAGCTGCCCCCTGCCCAATTGGTGGGATTGGGCTGAGGGAAGCTCCAGGTCCTGGACCCAGAGCTCCTGCCCAATCCCCAGAGGCAGGAGGGGAATGCTGTGAGCCTGACATCAGGGAATGCCTCTCTGATCTTGGGCTCACTGTGCCCTGGACCTTTAAAAAGCAGGCACACAGCTGGAAGCCCCAGCTGCACACCTGCTTTTTTAAAAATTCCTGGAGCACCTGTGTAAGCAGCAGCTGGGGAGTGGGAGTTTCCTGCTCCCTAGTTACAGGCACAGCTTCAGTGTGTGGGGCACGGGCAGATGGGGAGCCAGAAGCTCCGAGGTGCCTATGCTTTTTACAGTCCTCAGCGTGTGGGGACTTTTAAAGAGTGCACCTACAGCCAGACTGCAGCCATGCTTTTTAACCTTCCCAGGCCTTTCCACCCAGACACCAGGGAAAGTACCCCCATTTTCTGGCTCCTGGCACATGGGGAGCTTTAAAAATGATGCGGAGCTAGAACTGCTTTTTAAGGCAGATGATCCCTGGGTACTAGGAACCAGAGAGCCTCCCCCCAGTGTCTGGGTCTGAGTACCTGGGGAGGTTTAAAAAGCATGGCTGCAGCCCAGGAATGCACACCAGTATGGAGTGCTGTTAACACCAGCATGCTTTACTTTCTATAGTATTTCATTTCTCTAAGTATTTCCTATACTAATTATAAAGATGACTGCAAACCCTGGGCTCAGGGTAAATGCTGTAGTACAACAGCTATCCATCTTTGGTGTCTGTGATTGCTTTTGTTGGGGTCCACCCACGGTTGTAAAGGGAGTCTATCTCTGTAGTCTCTAGGCAGAAAACACTGTGTTAATGTTAACCTAACAGAATTACTAAAATGGACTCTTGCTTGCCTGCATCTTACCTGCCTTTGTGTAATTGCTCCTTTTTTGCTTTATTACAAGGGAGATTCTCTGAAAAAAAGTAATGTTTTTGTACTTTACTCTGGAAATGGCATGAAGCTTCATCCTGTTAGGTGTGCTTCAATCTAGTGCCTGGCGGTAAAGGCCTTATCTCCTGCAAATAGTTTCTGAAATTGTCTCAGGTGCTGCTGTCTGGATGGGGCTCAGATGGGGAGGCCAGTCTTGAAAACTTATTATTTTTTCCTGCCAAGAATCCCTTTATCAGCCTCAATAGGTTGCAGTGCTAATGTCTAGTAGTAATGCTGCTGGGAGTATCAGATATTTCATAGTACCACCAAACCACCCAGCACACACTTCTTCAAATATGCACAAAGACTTGCAACAATTTATTGAGAGAGCTTTTACATAGCATTTCCATGTCTGATTCCTCCTGAATCCCCTGCTTCCTTTTCTGGATTCCATGCAGATTGATCATGTAGGATCCTCACAGATATGGCCAGATATGGCTATCCCTTTACCTAAAGGTAACATAAACCCCTTGGGTTGACTTAAGCACAGGCTTTCATCTTCAGTGGAAGCAGAGTGGCTTCCAGCTCCTGCAAAACAAAGCAGAGAGAGTTGTAGAGCTGAATTTACAGAGCAGAAAGGGATGGAAAAATGTGGCCAGCAATGGAAAGGAAAGCCAGTGGTATTCAAGCAGGGCTCTGAATAAAGTGCCCCGTGCTCTGTGCTCAGGGCCAGGATCCTTTCGGACCAATTTGAAATCCAAGACAGTTCCAGTTATCAGTCATGGGGAGATAAGCTCACATGTCACATGGATGATAAAGTGAAACATGAGAGCTTTCTTCAAAAGTTATGTTGTATTTTGTTTTGGTCTTGTGGTAAGCAATGTGTGTTCTCTTCATTCTGAAGGTGGGGGAAGTGAAAGGAGAAGTCATAAATAGAGTTGTGAGGCCCCCCAAGGCTGGGAACTACTTTACGAAGTTGAGAGGTCATCAGTGTAATGGATAATTCCTTCCAACACATGTCCCAAACCTTATTTCCACTGTAGCAAAGTGGGGATCCGTGCTAGCCACAGCTAGCTCCCCACTTGCCTTTGGGCATGCTGCCCGCCTGTCTTGTCTGCCACACTTTGTTGGATTACTAATATACTAATATGCTGTTAAATAAGATGGGAGGCTGCCCATTACTGCACCCCCATATTTGGGGGTGTCCACGGCTCTGTACCTCCCCTACACTGTGGCCCAAACCTCGCAGATGGCATCCAGATGTTACAGTGCCCCCGGCCTACAGCCAGAGCATGCTTAGGCCATGCCGTCAGGCCTCAGTCACACACACAGTCATACCACCTGCCTCTCACTTGGGCCTCACTCACTCCACCCTCTCTCAGACAGTCTCTCTCACATTGACAACTTATGCTACCTTGTTTCCACTTAGAGCGGGCACCCTTTGGCCATAGGCTTAGCTAGTCCATTCCTTGAGTGGCAGACGTACCATCTGTTGGGCTTCTCCCATGACCCTCACCGGCGTAATGGCCAGTCAATTACCTGACCGGGTCTAAGCACACTTGGGCCCCTTTCAGGGTAATACTCAGTGTCTGTAGGTGTACTGGGCCCTCAGTCCTCTACTTGGGGCTCCACACTACCCCCTCTGCTCAGGGTTTCCCTCCTCGGGTAGGCTCAGGTGACTGTAACCGTGCCTGGCCCCCTCCACCTCCGTTGTTGCCTGACCCACCCAAAGATGGGAGCTGGGGTTAAGGCGCCTCGACCCGCCTTTCACTGGGGTGGTAACTAGCCTGGCATTTCCTGGGGGCTCTCGTGCCACTGAGAGCCCCACCAGGCCACCCACTCCTGGCAGGGTGCAGATTTAGATCATGCCCAGGACCAGGAGCCTCCTAAACCATTCCCTACAGTTCCTCCCTTACTTCCAGGTGATATCAGCAGCCTTGCAGCCAGGCGATGTTGTTGCCTGTCCTTCCAGCAGCAGAATGCCCTGTTTAGATAGGCAGCCCTGGATCCAAAATGGCTGCCCTAGTCAAGCACCTGCTGGCTTCAAGCCCATAAAGTGGCAGGCACAAATAGTGCCCTGCCACATCCACCATGGCCAGAAACCTTCCTGAACCTCCAGTAAGTACACTTCCCAGAGTTCCTTATTTATTCACTTTTGCTCCATACATACCCTTCTACATCTGCATAAGATAAGGTGAATTTCTCAAGTGTCACTGGAGCTGTAATGTAAGAATCATGCTATGGCATGAAGTATTAGGCCTTCACAGAAGTGTAAAGTTCAATTAGAATGGAGCCTCATCTTGCACTAAGCCTGCCTGTTTCTATTAGTTAAGCAGATGTTAAGTTTCATTATTACATTGTGCATCTAGACAGATTTCCTGGATCCTGATGAGATTTCACACTTCAATTTAGATACTTCAGGAGATATCTTAGATGTAGCTAATGAACTCTGGAGAAAACAGTTTAAAAAATTGAAAGCAGTTCAGACAAACAGAGTTAGTGACATGAAAAATGAAAGCAACATATTGCCGTATATTTATGACTAAGGATTTCAGCTGTTATTGGAAGATTATATTGTTGTTGTTTGTTGTTATATATATGCATGCATATACCTGTATACACACACACACACACTCACACACACACACACACACACACACAGCATAACTGATTTTGTTAATGTAGAATGAAAACATAAGTCAAGTAAAACAGCTTCACCTGTCATTGCTGGGTTGATATATACCCCTGTAATAAAAATCACATGCTGAAAAGCTCAGCAAACAGACTATCATTCAATCAAAACTTGGTCATCATCAGTATATGAGGCTTTTCAGAAAGTTTTGAGAAAAAAAGCTTTTAGGCAGAGGAAAATATCAGAGAGACTAGAGACAGAGCAGGGAGGGTGCACTAAAACTCAGAAAAGGCAAATGATTCATGAAGAAATTCAAAGTGAAAGTGTAGGAAAAAAGGAAAGGCTGTGGGGCTGAGGAGAAAAGCAGCTTAAATTATTAGGGTAGATTGCCTAAGAAGGAGAACTACAACTTTTAGCTAGCACAATACCAGTACATACTTTTTTTTTTCAATTAGTCTCTCTCATTACAGTATCTCTAGCCAATGTAGAAAACAGCAGGCAGAGGAGGACATGATGATGAAAACTGTTATTTGAGATGAGGGGTTTTTTCCCCCAATAAAAGGTTTTTTGGGTAACAGCAATATTGCTTGGTTCATGGAAAATGCCAATGAAGGTCTCAGCAGCCCTGTGGGAACAGGAATTAATCTCATGAGTTCTCTCTCAACACAAGCATAGCCAATAGAGGATTTAATTAGTGGTCTTTTGTGTAACTGAGATCCATTACTACTATTTAATACACCACAGTGTACACAAATACTGAATTCTTTCTTTAACTAAAAAGAAAAAGCATTATTATTAATCATGTAGGTAGCACTGTAAATACATACAGCACTTAACCTATGGGCTAAATCTTGTGTTGGTTGTTACTGGTTTGCTCAGAAACAGGAATGGATCTGTAGAAGTCCATAGAGGGTTCAGAAAGCTATTTTTTGTGTGCACCAGATGCAGGAAGAATAGCTCTGGGGTTTCAGGGAGCCTTCTCAGCAATATTTCCCCTACAGATGACTTTGAAGACAGCAGCATAAGATCAGCAGGTGGTCAGGAGCATAGGAAATAGCCATACCTTTGACCAAGTTTCCCAAACCTGTGCTAGCTAAGCAGTGGTATTATGTGTGTATTGCCTTGGCCCCATGGGCTAATGCACCAGGCAACTCCAGGTGTACTTTTACACTGACTCTTGTGTAGGTGCACCTGGTCTTTCACTCAAGATGCTTGGACAAAGGCAATCTGAACTGAGCCTATTCAGAAAGATACACTGTCTACCCGCACATCTTCCAAACTGCACTAATGACTCTATTTAGCTGTTAGACAAGCATTGTATAAAGGCTAAGTAGTAAAAAAGTTACAGTAAATGTGATTAATGGAGATGAGAAAAGAGTAGCTCATCTCAGAGGAGAGTTGTGTGGCTACCTAAAGGTGAAAAGCCAGAAGAATGAGACAAAACAACACATCCTAGAAACAAGAAAGGGAGAACAGATTATTTCCCTGCAGTTAGACCCTAACTTGCAGGTCTTGCTCAGAAACAAACTTTACCCTCAGAGGCTGCATCCAAACAAGTACAGCTGTGCTCTATGTGGACCACAGACCTGTCTGCAGTGCCACATACTAACACATTCAGGCATTTCCTATGCTGCTACCTTGTGGGGTGGGTGGGGGTGACCCCTGGAGATCCGGGGGTCAAAAAGACCCACACAAAAACAAAGTGGAGCAATGCATGTGGGGACAGCACATACTGCCCAAAACTGGAGTCTGGCTGGCTGGAGCCATACTCCAGCTACCATCAAGGCTCCAAGCTGCAGGAGTGACACAGCTGCAGCTTCCCTGCCCCCCAAACCCTAGGTAAGGCTGCTGGGACCAGCGACTATGGTGCCTCCAGACTCTCCTGCCCCACCTGGGGTAACCTGCCATGCACCAAAGGGTATATGGCATGGGCATTTGCCGGGGACAACTAGCAGTGGCACATGGTGTCCCGCTGCTAGTTGTCCCTTGGGAGCCAAACATCTGTAGTAATCTGGAGGTGCCCAGATATGTCCAAGGTAGTAAAAAGTTCAGTTAAGAACTAGCTCTCAATCCTTACCAAGCGAGAAAGTTGAAATATTTTAAGGGAAAGTGCCAAATACTACTCCTGGGAGGAAGGAATCAAATGCATAAAATGGGGACTAACTAGCTAGGCAGAAGTCTGAAAGAAAAGGATCTGCAGATAACGAACTGAGCAAGAGTCAATGCTGTGATGCTGTTTCAAAAAAGTCAAATCTCATTCTGGGATGTATTAACAGGAGTGTCCCATATAAGACTTGGGAGATCATTATTTGCTCTGTTCATTGTTAGTAAGGGCTTACCTGGAGACTATATAGAAAGGTAGTGCTTTGCACTTTCCTTTATTGAATTTCACCTTGTTGAAATTGGACCATTTCTCCAATTTATCAAGATAATTTTGAATTCTCATTCAATCCGCCACTGTACTTGCAAGCTCTCCAGTGAGATGTCATCCACAATTTTTATAAGCACACTCTCATCAGCCAAGTCAATAATACAAATGTTGAATAGAACTGTGACCAAGACAGACCCCCTCAAGAAACTGAATAGCTACTGTGATGATGTTATAGTGGGAATACATTTTTCTGAGTGCATCCAGCTCATAGTGATTTCATCCGCCCTTTTGTGACTGTCAAACGCTTTACTGATGTCAAGATATAGTCCACTTGTTCATTAGGCCTGTTAGCCTGTCAAAGCAGAAAATTAAATTGGTTTGACATGATCAGTTCTTGACAAATCTATGTTGTCTGTTTTATATCACTTTACTATATTTTAGGTGCTCATAAATGGTTTATGAATTTGTTCGGAGAACTGAAGCAAGACTGGCCAATCAGTAATCCCCCCCAAGTCCTGGTTTTTCCCTCTTCTCTAGCCCCCTGGGACTCCCTGTCCATGAGTTCTTGTAGGCAGTTATGGTACTAAGAATTTGGAGATTGTTTTGGCTCGTTCTTTAAGCTGAAACTCATCTGACCCTTCTGACTGGTCTTTTCCTATTCTGATCTGCACTCCTTTCATCTTATTAAAATTAATTTTGTTCTTTATCTTATCACAATTAACCTTATGAAGAACTGAAGTAAAGAAGGCAGTTAGTACTTCAGCCTTCTCATCATGTTGGGAAAACGGACCTTGGCTCAGCCCCCACCATGGACATGTGCAGTAGGACTAGAGGCAAGAGCATTCAGGAGCCCATGAACACCTCACCTCAATGATGACATCTGACCCACTCACAACAGCGAGACATGTGCAGAGATGCCCATTGACCACTAGAGTGCCGTGTGAAACACCTGGAGTGTTGTGTGTATAACAAAGTGATCAGTTGAGGAAAGTGAGTGACAGGTGGAGTGATTGAAGGCAGTACATACAGAAATCCTGTCAGAGTGTGTGCGGATGCTCGCGCACGTGTGTGGATTTTACTTGAGGTGTGTGGTGGCTCAAGTGTAAGGGTATGTGAAGAGTATTAGTGATGTGTGAGGCATGGGTGAGTTGTGGGTGTGCATTTGGTGTGGTACCGAGGGTGATATTGAGAGAGAGTGGTTTAGACATCCTGGCTGGGTATTGTGTACGGTGAACAATACTCACCTGGATACTTACCAGATGACGACAACATTGTAGAGGACCATTATTTGGTGGGTAAAGTAGCACCTGCTCCCTCATCTCCAATCCAAGTACCCTTAAGGGAAGGGATTTGGAGCTTCGCTGTGACTGGATTTACGGTGCAGGCCTGGTGCTGCACCATACTGCCCCTGGCAGAGTTGTCATGAGCATTGCTATTTCTGTTGATGTTGATGGCAGTGTTCTCTGCTGATGTGTTGTATATAGTACATGTTTAATAACTGCCTTCTTGATACCTTCTAATTCAAGTTTATGGTTAACTTTAATCAGTCTCCATTTGATTTGCAGAGGTTGGCCATGGGCAGGCACTAGCTCTATGTCAATCTGTGACCCTAAAGCCATCAACCACAGATTCACAGACTAAAGGAACCCAGGCTTTGTAGGAGGCCTAACAACCTTGTGCCCCTTTTGTCATATAAGGTCTTGGTGTTAGATAATTGAGGCCCGCGCCTTTCAGATTGGTGTCCCTGGGTGGGCAGCAAAAGAGTTGCTTTGGGAGTGTTCAGAGAGGCGTGCTGCAGTGTGGTAGTCCAGGGGACAGATTGACCTGAGGAGGGGTCACCACATGCAGCAGACTGGTATAGTGTATTGGAAGTATTTGAAACTTGCTGGCAAAGATTGTATATGTGTCCGTACATTGACTAGATATTCACACACCACCACCATAAGTGTTGTGTCCTGATGTGAGACAGCAGTGAGAGCACACCATTTTGAGTTTGAGGTGTATGTGAACAGCTTGTTACTGTGGGACAAGATGGACAGCTCAGCAGCGATAGCTGAGACTGGTGTGATGGCCAAGCCATGGAGCTGTTCAAAGAATGGATTGAACCAAAGATTAAAAATAAACATGCATAGCAATATCTGGTTAGGAAATTTATGTTTTAGAAGGAAGAGAATTTGGTCAACAATGCACTGGCCTATGAGTGGCTATGTGAGTGTTAGCAGTTGTGGTTGGGAGAATAGTGGGGAGACGAGAGAACTGGTAGGAAGGCCATGGTTTTAGGGATCTTTGCGTGTGTTAGGGAACTGGCCAAGAAGCCAAGAAAGATGTTGATGTAGTGAAGGGTCTGCAAGATCAGATAGATGCTCTGACACAAAGTAAATTAGAAGAGATGGAGAAAAAGCAGGCAGAAGTGCAGGCATTACAGGGAGTGGCATGGAGAGATGCCAAGGAAATTATAGAGTTGAAAGAAGAGACTGCAGCGGTAAAGAAAGAGAGAGCGGCTTTAGAAACAGAGGCCAAGGATTATTGGAAATGACAGGCAGAGGACCTAGAGGCTGCATTTAGGGTCATGCGTAAGCAGCACTTGAGAGAGCTGAAGGAATGCACTGCAGGGGGAGCTGCAGAACAGGAACATACAACCTGTCATGATCTGTGCGAGAGGAGAATAAATGATTTAAAGAGACAGTTATATATGTATGAAAAGGACCATTGGGTATATAGGAAGCCGCAACCAGCTGAAGAGAGCACCACTGAGCTTAGCTCTTCTGCCAGGAGTACTTTTACTCTCAGAAGCTGTAATGCTACTGAGAAGGTTATAGTAGCACAGCTTAGCGTGCCAGTTGAGAAGAGAGAGAACACGGCTCTGGTAGCACCCATATGTTTTAAGGAAGCTAAGAGGCCTGGAATGTGTGGCGGTAATGTAGCGGATACCATGATAGTACCATTTACCACAGGGCAGCTGGGAAAAGAGTCGGTCCACTTAAGAGAGACATAGCAGTAAGCTGGCTTACAGAAATGGCCATGACTGGGGACAGCATGGGTTACACGGTGTCTGATCTCATAGAAATTGTCCAAGAATGCATGGACCATAAAGATTTTGTGGCCTTGCCAGTAGCCATTAGGAGTAAACAGGCCCCAAACAGTGTGGCGATCCACATTGAGATCTTAAAGTTATTCTCTCCTGTGGAGCTGGCAATAGTGCTCTTCCACAGTGAAAAACAGAAGAATGGTGAGAGGCCTGAGGCTTATGTTGAGAGAAAGACATTACTTTACATGGTGGCTGGGTTAGCCAGATGGATTTAATGGTCGTTGTGATTTTGACATTCCAGATTTTAAGAATCCGTTGATAAAGGGTTTTACAGCCAGACTAAAAACCTGTCTTGGTGGTGGAGCCCAGAATGCTCCATTAGAGGATATTATGACATGAGCCAGAGAAGGGTATGAATTCAAGGTCAATAGGGTTTATGAAGCCAAGAAAGCAAAGGTGGCCTCAATCTTGCAGGGAAGCCATAGTGAGGGGGAAGAAAACTTAAAGAGGAAGCAAACAAGATTTGTTAGGTTCAACAGCGAGAACACTGACAGCAAGTGAGTGATACCCAGAGGATGACCGCCTGCCAGCACTATGAAGCAGAGTAATGGAGTCACGCAGTTCAACCGAGCACAGAAAAAGGACAAGACAGCAGAAGCCCCTGCCAACAACCAAGACAAGGTTTGTAAGCCATACAGACAGAGTATTGTTCCCCATCATGGAATTTAGGGATTCAATATGGAAAGAGCCCCTAAAATATACTAGCAGGGAGGTTATCCATGGGCTGCCTACTTTGAGGTTGCTAGAGTTATTAGTGGATTATAAGAAACAGGACACTACTAGTACAGGAGAGAAAGGGCGACTCCTGCCACCTCCAGTAGCTGGTCTTGGTTCAGACTGAGACAGCCCAGTGCTTCCAGTTCTCCAAACACCAGAATATGATCAGACACTGATGACTTATGATAAATGGGGACATCCTTTGGTTCTAGTTAATTGTAGAGACACTTTAAGGGAAGCGCTGTGACACATTCACAAGAAATGTTAGTCAACGCTGGTGCCACTCACAGTCTTGTGAGCATAGAGAAAGAGCCATTCGCAGGGTGGGAACCAGTGCAGACCCCCATCCTAGAGGGATTCGATGGGTCCAGACAGAGGGTGGGATTCACTGCAAATAAGATTATACAAATTGGCTCTACAATTGGGGATTATTGCTTTGGCTTATTTGAATTAAATGGCACAGGAATATTAGGCAGTGACTTAATGTCACTGTGGAGAATAATTGTAGATTTCCCAAACAGGGTATTGAGAATAACAAGATGCATACAGGACATGATAATCACTCCTGCCAGACACAGGTGTGCTGCAGTGAAAGCTGCTGAGCAATTAACCCTTCCCTTGAAGAGGATATAAGCCAGATGGCCTCAAGGACTCAACAGGTATGGGCCACACATAAATTACAATGTGGAAAGATTGATGCTTGCATCAAGGTCCAGGGCAAAGATCCATGCCCACAGAGACAATATACATTCCCAAGAGAAGCGGAAGGCAGTATTAAAGTGACCATAGATGCTTTGGTCAAACAACAAGTGTTAGTGGAAACGCACAGCACTATGAATAGCCCGATATGGCCTATATTGAAAGGGGATGGCAGAACCTGGAGGCTCATGATAGATTATCGCCAGCTCAATAAAAGCACTCCAGCCTTTGCTCCAATTGTGGCAAAGCAAAGAGGGACTAGAAAGTATTGTACATGGAGCTACTTGGTTTACGCTCTTGGACCTATCTTGGACCTAAAAATGCTTTCTTCGCCATACCCTCCACCCTGACTCATATTATAAGTTTGCGTTTATGTTTGGGTCTAAACTCAGGGCTTCCACAGCAATCTGTCACACTGCCACCGAGACATCTCCAAGATGTGGGAGCAGCTGCCTGAGAGGGGACGAGAGTACATCATATCATACGTCAACAATATATTGGTAACAGCCTTGTCGAGGGAAGAGTGTTTGGATCGGATCAGCATAGTGCTAAGTATCATCGAGCATACAGGATTTTTAGTGAACCCTCAGAAGGCACAGATACTAACGCAGAGTATGCAATATCTAGGATTGAGATTAGAGCTTGGGGGGCATAGCCCAAGTAAAATTGATTTGTTACCAGCCAGCTCCCATGGACTGTAGTACCCTTTCAGTCGCGCATTACTTGCTCTTCTCCTCCATTTTGTAATGGATCTATATCTTGTCTTCCCCTTATTTGTGATGTGTGTATAGATTCAAGATAGCTCTAGAAAGTGGGGTAGCTCTGTATGGCGATACCAAAATGTGTGCAAAAATGATATGGAGTCATTCAACATCAATGTAGAAAGCTGGGAAGAGCTTGCAGAATCCCATCTGATCTGGACAGAACATATGGCACTGGATGGAGCTAAACATGAAGCAGCTTTGACTCAGAAAATAGAAGCAAAGTGAGAAAGAAGCAAGCAGCATGCTGTAAATTTGGACTCTGACTCAGACAACATAAGGATCTGTGAAACTTGTAACAAGCCATGTCACTGTAGAATTGGCCTTGTCAGCCACAAACGGATTCATCAGGCATCTTACTAGACTGCTACATGTACACCATAATCCAGAAGATCGATGGTTGCCTACTGTAGAACTCATGTATGTATTTGCTGCCTTTTATATCCCTTGCAAATTGTATGCCTTTTTAATACACTTTTAATATAATTAAAAGACTTTAAAAATCTTATATTATTCCTTAATTCTGCTAGCCGTAGATTTCTCCTTGTGTCCTTTTACTTCTCTTAACAACCTTATGTATTTCCTACTTTCTAATTTATTATACTGCCTTTGCCTCCTCTCTAAGGTAAAGACTGCCCATTCCTATTTTCCTATTCTGAACTTGTGGCTTTAGAGGCTTCTGATAAGATAGTGTAAAACCTTTCCAATTATCATTCACATTTTCTGATTATAACCTTTCTACCAGCCGATTCAGCTCATCATTTTTTTCAGCTTTGTGAAGTGGCCCTTTGAAATGTGTATGTGTATGTGCATGCGCGCATGTGTGTATGCATGTATATATACATATATTAGTTTCCATTTTATTCTGTTTGCACCTAGTAGGTCTGATCGAGACAAGAGAGATGACATTCAGTTCACTTCTACAGCACTTCCTCATAAGCACCTGCCCATGTAAAGACTGAATTAACATGTGTTTGAAAAGCAGATGTTATCTGGAAGTTTCTGCTCGCAAATGGAACCACCAAAAAGGGGGCGCATTTAATTTAGTTTTATTTTTCAGATTTCCTCAAAAAAAATGAGGACCCAAAAAATTGTTTTGTTCAACACATTTTGTGCAGCACACCACTTTCCATAAACCCCCTGGGGGTATATGGAACCAAGGGTCCAAAAGGTATTTTCACAAACCTGCCAGAAGAGATGATGTTGTCACTTCCCTTTTACCCAGGACCATTCCCTGACTACCCTGGATCAAGTCTTTCATCTGTATGAAAGAATTTGTATCCACATCTCCCATCTCTCAGGAAGGGGCCACCACTACCAGGTGTCAGGGCATTTTGAGGTAGGGCCCCAAGTCTCTCTCCTGGATAAATAAGTGCTCCCTGGATGGCAGAGCAGTGGTTGGGTGGGAGCTCAAGGGCCACAAATTAACCCTCTGCAGGCCACCAGCTGGACAGACCTAAATCTAAATCTGATCTAAGTTTTTTACCTAAATCAGGCAGTGAAAGGTCTTGAATTGGGGTCTCCCAGCTCAGAACATGTCATTTTGTATGAGGGTGTTCTCAGTCCTCAGCATGTTGCATAACACACTTAGCAGTCACCGAGACATAGAGTGAGTGAGTGGGAATGATTTTCCATGTGGCTGAGACATACTCCTGAGAAGCAGAAGAGATGGCAGAGGAGGGAACTGAATGTAGATCATCCTGTGGAAATGAAAAGTGGTAACCTCACAACAAAT
>NW_017728886.1:111820130-111841220 GCF_001723895.1 Crocodylus porosus
ATATATATATATATATTCCCAAGCTTTAACTGTAGAAATTGATGGAAATGCAGAGTGAGAGTGAAATTTCATTACAATTCATTAGCAATTTGATTTGTGTATTTCTAAATAAGTACAGTACTTTTACAAACAATCTGAAGTAATTAGCATACGGGAAACATTTGAAAAGCAGATGTTATTTACAAAAGGCGATAGACAGGAACTTATGGAGGGTATTTTGCAACAGAAGAATAGTAAGAAGCAAGACCAGCAAACAATCTGTTTTTCCCCTTTACTAAATTTAGAAGGCAGTGCTGTCAAAAGTGAAGTGCCTTATAAAAAGGCAGAGATTTAAAGTAAGTTACAAACAAATAGCTGCAGTAGCTGGAGGGAAGGAGCAGCTAACTAAAGGCAAGAAAAGAACACAGCCTAGACTGATTCTAAATATGGGCTTCAGCTTCAGGAGGCTGAATTCTTCCCTTCTTTCACACACATGCAACTGTATGGAAGTTAAAGGGAAAAATCCAGCTGTAGATCTTTAGTGCCAGGAAGTTTTTTCAGTAGCATTTTAATAAGGTATTTAAGAGCAAGTCAGTAAATACTGTGTCTTTTAGTACATGGAAAAAAGCAACAAATCAAGTGCACTGTGACCTTAATCCTAGATTGTAATTTTTGCTTGCATTAGTTTCACATTTTGTACATGGCCAGTATTACATTTTATTGGCATTTAGTTTTCCGGAAGATGATGTAACAAAGCTACAAGGTTCCTGATTTCTGCTGAGAGACAAAAAATGTTTATGCTTATGACCCTGCCCCTGAACACAGTTGTAAAACTGAAGGCAGAATTCTTAATAATTCTTAACTATCCTCTGTTATCTTGGGGTGAGATTACATATTACAATTAGATCATGTTAAGATCACTTAAAACTTGAATGATCACACATTAAGGCTCATTAATTAGTGCTAAGTGTCCCTTAGGCATCTTAAAGTTATGCCACTTTGGACAGGGATTATTTTTGAGCTATGCTACCTAGTTTTAGTTCAGTTAATTTCTGTGTGTTCACCTGAGATAAAACCACCGATTTGCAGAAGCATTGCTTGCAGGTGGACTAGCTATCATCCAGCACTCTATGGCCTCAGCCTGGCAGCTGGAAACAGCTGGGGACATAGGTGAGTGGGGAAGAAGAGAAAAGGGGTGAAGGGGGCAGCAGAGTTGGGGGGGGTCAAGATTGGAGTAGGGAAAAGGGAGGAAGAGAGGGGAGGGAGGAATGGGTGGGTGGAGGTAAAGAGCTGCTGGGTTGCTGTCCCCTTTGTCTTCCAAATCACCCTTTCCACCCCCAGATCTCTCCCTGCCACCCCAATTGTCCTCTCTGTCCTCCATTGGCCACTTACCCCCAGATCACTGCCATGCTGCACCAATACAAGGGTGGTGGAGGTACTTGCTGGGGGTCTCCCTTCCTGACTGCTCCTGGGGTCCTTCCAGACCAGACTGACCCTGCACACCCAAATCCAGCCCCTGCCAGGCTATAAAACTGAAGAAGTAGGGGAGATGAGACAGGGGAGGCAAAAAGCTACCAGGCAGCTGTAGGGCCCCAGTGAGGGCTGAATCTGGGTGCACGGAGATGGCATGGACTGCAAGGAGCCCAGGAGCAGGTATGAAGGGAGGGCTGCCACCACAACTCCTTTCAGATTGATCAGGATAGGATGGCAGAGTAGCAATCCAGGGGTGGAGAAGCCAATCAGGAGGGTGGAAGGGCTGACCATGGGGTGGAGGGGGTATCTGGGAGGTGATGGGGGGTAATGGGGTAATTTGGGGGAGCAAACTTGCAGCCCCTAGCAATACCAGTGCTCATCAGATCTGAGCAGTGCACATTAGAGAGGTTATTAACATGTTACTGATTACTAATACTAGTTAGCCTCAACACAGACTAATGGTCCTTAGAATTAGCACTTGCTAACTCTCACATGTAATCTCATCCTAAACTTGTGTCCTGCAACTTGATTCAGCCAAGCAGTGCCTTAGAACCACAAACAGTCCCACTGACCTCCGGGTCTGCCTGTGTGGGTCAGCTTGCAGGATTCTAGTCTCCATAGACTTTAAGTTGCACCACCATGATTTACATTAACAAACACTTTTGGGAGCCTGACTGCAAGGATAAGGATTACAGTGGTCAAGAAACTGGAGAACACGTCTTTCTGGATCAGGCACAGTTCAGGGAAGCTCCCAAACATGGTTCTAGTCTCTTCCCCCACCCCCCAGGGCTGTCAGGTCATTGTCTTCCACAATGACTAAATCATGGTAACTGACTTGCGATGTGAACAGTTTTTTTTTAAAAGAATGTTTAGACCTTTCAACTCTTTGAGCAAACCACACTGAGAAGCATGTGACTTCACACTGTTAGAGTGACTCTCATTTAGTGAAGGCACAGGTCATTTTTATGGGTGTACCCATACAACAGCAGAGAGCTGGAAATGGAACGGTAGAGGTGTGAGTCATTCTCTGTATGACAGCCAGGCAAACATTTTGATTATGGTTGGTAAAGGATGTAGCTAGCCTAGGATTCACCCACTAACTAGCAGAAAGAAGGTAGATCAAAATGCTTTCAGAACAGTGCAGTTTTATAATACCTTTCACCCAAGTAATTGGAGCCATTTTTCATGTTAATAAAAAAGTCTATGGCAGAGGAAGTTTGCTCAAGTTTTATTAATGTATGAAAAATCCTGTAAGTAGGCAAACTGAGATCAGGATGTCTTTCAGAAGAATTCAGAGTTTGCTTTTTACACCAGTGAAGTGAATGGGAGTTTGGCCATGGACTACAACAGGAACAGGACTGGACTTTTAACTTGTAATACAAAGTGACTTCAATGAACTGATGCCACAGAAGTGTACATATATAACAAAGGTCACAGGCTAGTCAGTACTGCTCATTTAAAGTTAAGGTCCTGATTTGTATTCATTAGGGAAAATTCACTTTACCCCTTGCTACAACCTGCAATGACTAAGCCTTGTCAAAAAATCTTTTAATGATGTTACTGAAAATCACTGCTGGGAAGTTTTGATTCATGTCTCCTGAGCTTAGTTTGTAATTAGCAATACTAGATAATGTGCTACAAAGCTATCTCATAAATCCACAGGGGCAGGTGTGTTGAAAGTGGTGGATTGATAGAAAGTTGTTTCCTTTAACACAGGTGCTTTTAGAGGCTGTGCACTCTGCAAAAGTGCCAGTAACTTGATAAAAATGTTTACTTGCTTATTAAGGAGCAGTGTGCAAAGTATTAGAAGGAACAATGGTGTAACGCGTGGCACATTCCATGTGCAATGTGAGTACTGTGAAAGAGCTAAGACAGCTTATAGGATTGGGGTTGGACTAGGTCAGCCTTGAGCTTGCTTCCAACTTTACGATTATATTATTCTGTAGCACAGGCAGAAGCTCTGCAAGCATCATTACCTATCAATTAGACTCTTAGGATGACTTAACAGCAAGGGTGTCTAACTTCTAAGCAGCCAGGGTCCACATGTTTTGTGGGCCACAGGCTCCCAGGATCTTCCGCTATGCAGAGCAGTCCAGCCCCACTCCCCTTTCCCTCCTGATGCACTGTCCTACACCTAGGGATGGGGCAAGAAGCAGAAGCTGAAGTGAAACTCAGAAATGCCAGCTAAGCCAGCAGCAGGAGCAATGGGAGGAGCTGTGAATAAGAGGAGCCCACAGGTCTTCTTGGGCCACCAGCTAGACATCCATAACTTACAGGAGCTACTTCCAGAGGGAAGAATATAGTTCAGTCTTGTTTAAGTTTTTAGACTGTCTGCTATTGCTGCACACTACAGACAGGGTGCCAATAAGTCTCTTTTGAATAGTGTTTGTTGTGGCAATAGCATATACTATATATATTTTAAAATCAGGAGAACTGTTCCATGCAGAATGTGTAGACTCTAGACAGTCAAATGAATCTTTAAATTGATACCCACTCAGAAATGAGTGTGCTAGGTTTATTTGCCATATCTCAAAAAAGAAGTCTTCTTTTTCAAATACTTCATGCAACAACATCTCTCTGTGATCATAAGCATTATAGGTGCTTTGCATTACTGGAAAAAGGTCACTTTTGTCTCTGTCAAATAAAACTTTGCCAGTGATGTTTAATATTGTGGGTGGAAAGATTTCTCTCAACGTCTTGCTTGATTCTGCTCCGAGTCAGTTCTGCTTTATTTACTCAAAGGATATACTTGGTTTTGAGCAGTATCTCCATGACCTGAAAATCTTACTTAGATATTCTAGAATACATCATGCATCTTTGCTTTGGTGTGGAAACCTGTAAAATAAAGCTTATTATGCCCTAGCTGTGCAACATTATACAATGGAGTGACATCTTCTTTAATACCAAATGTGATCTGTTGATTTTGATTTTGAAAGCTACTTCAAATCTGACACTGGGCCAGAACAGCTCTGATCCAGAAGAAAGAAGAGGATAGTTAGGTTCAGTTCTACAAAGGATTCTTCTTAGGCCTTGGTCAGCCTTAGTAGTAAGAGCTCAGAGACAGGGAGTGAGATTTTAGCAGATGTTTGGTCAAGAGAGCCAAAGGGCATTTTCTTTAGTGGCACTTTTGGTCTTCAGATATTTTCCTTTGCAGAGCTTTGTCCTAAGCCATTCCACAGGGATTTTCTCCTCATCAGAGTGACTTGCTTATGTTGTTATTATGGCCAGTTTGAAAGCATTGCCCCTATGTTCACTGAAGAGGCAGTGTAAAATCTAAGACAGCGTAATCTTAAACCAGAAGAGGAGAAAGCTCTGCTGAACAAGTTAATAGCAAAGCAAAAACCAATTAGATAAAATCTCATTTGGAATTAGTGAGGTCTTTGGGATGTACTTAAACTGACTTAATGGAGAGTTTTTTAAACAAATAATTTTTTAACAGGAAAGCAAATTACTTCTGAATTACTCATTTTGTAATGATTTTAACTTATTTCAGTGACAGCATAATGACAGAAAAAGTTATTAACTTCTCACTGCCTAACAAATAAACATAGCTTCCTTTACCCAAGTTGAAGAATAGTTCTGCTAAGGTTTGAGCAGATGGAACGTGATAGATTTCTTGAATTTTAAGTAGCTTGAAAAAAAACCTTATGCAGCATGGAGAAAACATGTGAAGTTTAAAAAAACATTAAGATCCTGATTCCCTACTACTTTGCCCCTAGCGTTGTCATTTGGTTTTGGGCAAGTGGGTGGACAGGTGTCTATTCTGATTTGAAAGCAGTCTACATTGATCTTTGGCTCATGTAAATAAGGCCCTAAACTTCAAAAGAAGGATTGCTTCTCTAATTATTCTCAGGTGCCATATTCTTCTATAGTGTGTTGTGGGAAAGGAAGTGCAATATTTGCACCTGGTCCCTTGGAGACCAAATGTCAATGACCCGATAAAGGCATTGTTTTTTGGTTATTGACAGATGGCTGTTCAATGCACAGAGCCTGCAAACTGAGTAAGTAAGATGCTAGGCTGTGTAAGGATGGCATAGACAAAAATGTTGCAAATATCTTGGGGCAGTTCTTTGCCCCTTCCAGCTGCTTTGTGCCACTCTGCTAAATGTAATAAGGTTATAGAAACAGTTCAGGGTGATTAAAGAACCCATTGTTAGTGGTGCATGGATAGAGGTGAAGAAATATAAATACTTCTATTTTGTTCTTGATTAGAATAAGGTATGAGATCTGTAAAATAAAAAACTGGAATGAAAAAAGTTTACTGGAGCAAAAAAAATTATAAGTGCCATGTTGCAGTGCACATACTGTACCATAGGATAGCCAGAGGAAAAGCAAAGAAGACTAACTGACACAATTTGGCTGCTCACAAAGCAAATGTGTGAAAATGAATACAAAAACGAACACATAGCTGTCTTATTTACCATTTCACAAATGCCAAGTTGCAAGTTTTTGGTGTAGAGCATAGTTTATTTTTGGCAACACTCTGAAATTCTGATTCTAGTACGCATGGTAGGGAAGGAGATTCAAATGTATGATTCTGCTTTTCCTGTGTCCAAGAGTGTCTGGGATGAAAAAGGATGACATGAAGAAATTAAGCAGATTGAGATCCTGCAAATGGATTGTGAAGGTATAGGGGTCTGCCCCTATTTATTTCCTTGTGAGATGAATTGCAAACTTAAGAAGACAGTGGAGAAGAGGACAGACAAAAAAGTAAAGTGTATCAAAGCAATCAGCCCCTAAGTACATCAGAGCCTGAATTTCAATCTGTAATCTCCTGAGATAAGGTAGATCACAAAGCCCTGGAAGAACGACAGGGTCCCAATCAAAGAATCTATCTATAGCCAGCGTTGTCCCTAGGGGGGTGCGGGGCCTGGGGCATATCAGCCTGTGCAGGACCCAGTGGCAGGGCGAGGAGTAGTGAGTGGCAGGAGCTGGCAGTGCTCGGGAGCAGTGGTACATGACAGCCATGGTGGGGCCTATGCAGCAATGACTGCAGGGACCCCCAAAGTGTGGGGCCCAGGGAGGTCACTCCGATTTACCCCACCCCCACCCTCACCCCCACTTAGGGACAGCCCTGTCTATAGCACAGTTGTCCAAAGGATATCAGCCCAACTGATCTGGTGTGGTCTCTAGTCAGATAATGCACCTCCAGGTGGCAATATAAAATATTCAGACAGAGAGAAATGACAGCAATAAGATTAAAGCATAATACAGTGGAGACCATTGCATGGCATGATGAAGCAGAGATCTGCATTAGGTGGAACAAAAACTGGGCCGAACCTTCAGCCGAGCTTTAGACAGAAGTTGGATTTAAAATTCCAATTCTCATAAGTAAAGTAAGGTAGGACTAATGCTGGAAATACACAGAAGTGTAGCTGGGCAGTTTTGCATCATGAATAGTGGCAGTACACAGGCACCAGCTGGAGCACTGGTGCTGGTAGCAGCAACAGCAGCAGCAGTGTGAGACCAGCACCAATGGCAGCTGCTGTTACTGAGGACTGCCTAATTTGGTGCCCAGGGCTAGTGCCCCTGTCACCCCCCAAACCTTCTTAGTTAAGTTGCTGAAAATGCTTATCATTAAAAAGGAGCATTATGAGAATGTTGTCATTTTAAATAGATACATGAATGTCAGAAAATTTGTTCAACAGAACACCGCCCATATCTCAAGACATCATGCACTATCCATGTGATGTAGATAGATGTGGGTTATACGTATTTTTTAAAAAATCAAACAATTAATTAAAGTTCTATCTCATATGTATAATATTGGCTTCCCTCTCTCCTCTGTGAATGATAAATAAAAATGTGTAAGTTGTCTAATTTATATTAGGGAACAAGTGAGCTTTTTACTTGTGGAGATGACAGAGCCAAAACAGAAAACTGGCTGGAAGGGTTACTGATTGACATTGAGAGTGATTAGTGAGTGGTGTTTCTAACACGTATGAAAAATGTAAAGTAGTTGGAGTAGAAAGAAGTTGTTCTTTATGAATCATGTGCAGAGGATAAGGATGCAAATATTGATATCTCTTGCCTGTGGTTTAGGGTGAAGAAATTACAAGTTAGGAAGGTACAATTTAGGAAGATACATTTGCATAACTAAATCCAAAATGGATCTGTGATAAGACCTACAGGGCCCTGGAAAGAAGAGGAGGCCACCTTGCTTTCTTCCAGGTAATCTTCTTTTTTTATCCCTTCTTCCTCTCTTCACTGTCCAGGTTTTTCAGCACATCCATCTATTTAAACTAGTTTAGCTTTGTGTACAGTAACTTAGCTGAAAAAGCAATCAACGCCTTTGGTTTTTCCTTAAGCCATTAGCTAAAGCTGGCTGTTTATTCCCCAGGAAGATGCCCTGTATTAAAAGTCATTACAACTACACAAATAAGTAACAGAACAATGAGTTTCCTTTTCAATGCTATTGTCTGCCTCTTTCTTCTTCTTGCCTGTGCATAGAGCTAAAAATTCTTGTGCTGCGCTGTTCTATTTTGCCAACATTCATTAAGACCAGTGTAATCCCATTCACTCCAATGGGAATTTATGCCCACATTTGGCTCTTTCTCCATTCTCTAGAGCAGTGGTTCTCAACCTTTTTAGACTCAAGGCATGCCTCCTTCGGGTCAAGATCCCCCTCAGAAAATGCCAGCTCTTAGTTTTCACTTTTCTTTTTACTACAGAAAATACTAAAGCAATTTGTCTGTTGCAAAGAATTCAGAAAGACCATAGCAGGTAAGAATGTTTTTAATACTGTTGCTTTCTATTTGAAAACTCTGGGTATATTCTGTGAATCATGTTTGCACATGTTTGCTAAGCACTGTATAGCACTCCACAGCACCCCTGTAAATATCTCAAGGCACCTCAGGACACCCTGGTTGAGAATCATCACTCTTGAGCTTTTCATTTCAGAGCTATTTAACATCTACAAGGCCAGTAGAAACAAACAGGGGCTGGGGATGCTCAAAACCACTGAGAAACACAACACAGGTTACTGAATCTACCTAGTGTTTGTTTTGTAAACAACGGTTTTGGTTTTTGCTTTAACAGTAAGTAGATGCTTTTTTAAATCTACAAGGAAGTAATGACCCATCAAACATTCTCCTTTCCTTCAGAATATTCACATCGGCTTTATTTTATATTAATTCTTTAGGTATAATCTGCTATATGAAGACTGAAAGAACCAGAAAACAGCTTCTACTCACATCTCTGTTTTGTTCCATTCCCAGTCTGGGTACTTTCTTTCTTATGCCCATGGGCCTGGGCCTCAGTTCCTCTATTTATAAAATGAGAAATAAAATATCTACTCAGGAGGAAAGTTTTTTGCATATGAAGTTTACACCCATTTTCTTGTGACTGAAAGAACCAGGAAACAGCTTCTACTCGCATCTGTGTTTTGTTCTATTCCCAGTCTGGGTACTTTCTTATGACCATGGGCCTGGGCCTCAGTTCCTCTATTTATAAAATGAGAAATAAAATATCTACTCAGGAGGAAAGTTTTCCATATGAGGTTTGCACCCATTTTCTTGTGACTTACAAGGGTTGCTCAAGTTCCCTGCTCTATAATACCATTTTGATATGGCCATTTTACACAGTGGGTCCAACAGAATCAGATGCAGGGTGTTGTACTTTGAAAGGTAAAATGTACATAGGGCTTGTGGTCTGTTTCTGCACCCACTTTCTGTCTGCCCATAAATATATTGAATGAATCTCTGGCATGCAAACAAAATTCCTAACAACTCTTTCTCAAACTGTGTGTACCTGCTTTCTGCCTCAGTCAGTGATTTAGATGCATAAGCAATGGGTTGCCATCGGTTGTCAAAACTCTGCAGTAGCACAGCACCTAATCCCAACTGTGACACATCTGTTGCTATTTGTATTGGTTTCCCAGGGGTATAGAATTTTAATACAGGTTCTTGTATTAATTGCTGCTTCAATGCCTTCCATACTTCCTCCTGCTCTGGATTCCAGCACCATCCATTTTTACTCTCAAGAAGCATCCTTAGAGGTGTTGCTGTTGTAGACAGGTTTGGTATAAACCTTCCCAGATAATCTGTCATTCCCAAAAAGCATTGCAAGGCTTTTTGGAGGGTGTGGTATCCTTTCAATAGCCTGCATTTTTTTCTTGACAGGTTTCACCCCTTCTCTAGAAATAATGTCTCCCAGAAATATCAATTCTGTTGCTCCAGAACCACATTTCTCTTTATTTAATTTCAGATTTGCAGCCCTAGTTGCCTCCAACACATCTCACGCCTACAATCATGCTCTTCCTTGCTGGAGTCCCAGATGATGATGTCATTCATGGAGGTGTCTACACCCAGAATATGCTCATAAATCATATGTATAGTTTTGTGATACACCTCTGGAGCTGAAGCTATACAAAAAGGTAAACACAGAAATCAATACCTTACAAATGGAGTATTGAATGTGCATAATTCAGAACTTTCCTCTGATAACTTCAGCTGCCAGAATCCCAAAGAAGTATCCAATTTCCTGAAGAACTGCGCATTTGCAAAGTGAGCCATAATCTCTTCTGTGGTGGGCAACTTAAAATGTTCTCTTTTTATGGCCTTATTGAGAGTCCTTGGATCCAGGCAGATCCACAGCTGTCCATTATTTTTTTCCACAATTACTAGGGAGTTCACCCACTCTGTTGGCTCCTCAATTTTCTGTATTACCTGGGCTTCCTCCATTCTTTTTAGCTCTGCCTTTAGTTTATCACGGAGGGCAAAAGGCATCTTTCTGCATGCATGTATAACTGGAAGGACCTATTTATTTATCTGAATTGTATGTTTCCCTGGTAAGCAACCAAGGCTTTGAAACAAATCTTGATATTCCAAGATAAGGTCCTCATAACCCAAGCCAGAGTGTTCTAATGCAAGCACCTGTTTAACCAAATTGAGCTTTTCATGAGCTGCTAAGCCCAAAATGGGTGTCACCTCCTTAGATACTACAATGAATGCAAGATTGTATGCCACATTTCTATGTCTGATGCCAGCAAAGCACTTTTGACTGGCATCTTCGCTCCTGAATAGGAAGTCATGGTTACTTTTGTTGGCCTCAGGTTTGGTTTACTTTTTAGCCTGTTATAACGTTGCTCTGGTAGAACGTCTACCTGAGACCCTGTATCCAGTTTAAATCGAATCATTATCCCATGCACTTCTGGTGGCAGGATCCAGTCCTTCTCAGTAGCTCTGCTTGATTCTACTGTATCTATATAATAGTCTCCCTCTGGAGTATCTTCAACTATATGCACTTGGGCTTTATGGGCTTGCACTTTGCAACATTTGGCAAAATGATTATTCTTACCACAATGTAAAACAGAGCTTTCCTAATGCAGCACATCATTTGGAGCTATGCTGCATTCCACACCTGCTGCATACTTGCCTGTACCCCATCTGACCCTTAGTAGTAGTTGTGGTGGCTGGGGCAACCTCCATTTGAATTGGTCTTTTTTGTCTGTCTTTACTATTTATTGCATGGACAACACCTTTGGCTGCATTCAGCTCTTTGGCCTGGGCCTTCACAGTTTCAGCTGCTCTACAAATCTGTATAGTTTTTTCTAGGAAGAGGTCTCCCTCCTGTAGCAGCCTGTCTCTTAATCCATTGTCTGTGATGTCACAAATGATTCTATCCCTGATCAGAGAATCTGTTATGTCCCCAAAAATACAGGTCTTGCTGAGTGTGGCAGGGCACCTTTGGTGGCCACTTTAAGAGCACCAAAGCAAACAGGCAGCAGCCAGGTGCCTGATGAGGGCAGCCATTTTGGCCCAGGGATATAAACTGGGCTGCAGTTTGCTGTACAAAGGAAGGAGGAAATAGGCTGAAAGGCTACTCTGGCTAGAGGCAGGAGGTAAGGGTAGGGGCTATGGGGAGGAAGTGACCCCTTGTCCTGGGTAAAATAACCCTGCTGGGAAAGGGTGGTCTGGTGGGGCTCCTAATGGTGTGGGAGCCACCAGGAAATGCCAGACCAGATACCTCCCTGGTGAAAGGCAGGTTGGGTGGTCTTATTAACCCCAGACCCACTTCCCTGGTGGGTTTCTAGTGAGCAGGGGGAACCCAGGGTTCAGTTAAGGAGGACAGACCTGGGGCTGTGCCCAGGTGGCAAAGAAAAGCCTGGGGGCACAAGTGAGACCCCATGTGAGAGGGGTGATGGTTAATGAGGCCCTGTGTGAGAGGGACAACAAGTAGAGAGACCCTGAGAGAGGGGCAACGAACAGAGTGGCCCCATGATTGGATAGGTAAGGAGGCCCAGTGCAGGGCATAGTGGCCTAGTGAGGGGCTAGGAGCAAAACAGGCCTACAGTTGTACAATCACTCAGTCAATGCTCAGGTGAGGGTAGCAGGACATAGCTCCAGTGCAGTCTATTGGGTGCCTGAGGAGAGGAGAGCTAAGCCTGAAACGAGGTGAGGCTGGGCAGCATGAGTGTGGCCCCTGAAAGGGTAGTATGAAAGAGGCTGGTTGAGAGCCAGTGGAGTGAATGAGACGCCAGTGAGAGAAGGGCCCCATTCACTCTGGGACTGTAAATAGAGCTACAACTGTGTGCCCAGTTCGCTATAGGCCAGAGAAGTAACACCAGAATAACATCTGCAAGGCATGGGACCCATAGAGGGAAGGTTGCAGCAGGTATTAGGCCCTCATCAGCAGAGCAAGAAATGGGTAGCCTGCCACCTTTGTTAACAACTCTCATATTTTTTCCAGCAAGACATGACAGATGAGCGAAGTGGGCGGTTACCCCAGGAGCCGGGTGGCTGGTGAAGATCTGATGAGGAGGCTACCCTGTTACACTGAGCCTTTTTAACTCTGTGATATAGTGCTCTATGCTTTCATCTGGTTTTTTGCATGCACATGAAAAAATTGTGACTTTCAAAAGTCTCATTTCATTTTGGCATGCAATATTCTTCAAATGTATTCAATATCTCATTTTTCATTTGCTCAAGGCCAAAACATGAAGTTAAGTTGTTGTACACCTGAAGCTCTTCTTCCTGTACCACATGCAAGAAAATGGATGATTTAACTTTTATCAGCTTTCTTTTCTGCTCCTATAGCTGCCAAATACAACTCAAACCTTTGTCTAAACGTTTTTCAGTTCTCAGCAATATTGCCTGACAGCTGAAGACAAGAAGGGGCTTGTAATGCATCCATGTTTAACTGTCTCTCTCAGCTGGTTACACTTCTGGCTTGCAGAGAAAGTACTCACAGAGGCCTTTGTTCCTTGTTGAGTGTTGCTTCTGTTAGAAATGGAGTATTGTTAGAAATGCACAGTTTGCATCTCGCACCTGATAAGAAAAAAACACTGCCAAGGACTTTTTTTCTTGGCCAGCCTTGCCACAGCTCTTCTTATACTAAATCACAGACTCTCCCCCAGCCTCCCCCTAGCCTTTCTCATGCAGATTACAGAAGCTGGAATTCAACTGACTGTGTCCTTGAAAGGGGGGGGGTTTAAACTCTTGGTGACCTAAAGAACTTTCTGAGCATGTGCAATTAGCTGATGCATATTTACTTCTCCGCCCTGCATACTTAAGTAGTTAATTATAATGTACATGCGATGAATGTAGGGATGTAACCACATATATGTTTGTATGAAACGGAAATGAGCTGTAAGAGTTCCTGTTTCTGCACACGTGCCCAGGAGGGAAAGGATAAATACAGCCTGCAAAAATTCCTTGGGGGTTCGGAGTAATCTGAGTTTTTGACTCTGCTCTGACCCTATTTGCAAATACACCTTTTGTGCTGCTAAATGAGTGTGTGTCTATGATTTTGGTGGCCTCCAAGAAACGGACCGCAATCTTTTGCAACACTTCCAGGCCCTGAATTACCAGCTTTCTCCTAGGGATAACTCTGCAGATCAATCCAATCTTCCCTATTCACCACTGCTGACACCATGTAATAGTTTAGGTCCTGCAGTGAACAACGACAACTATGAATGAGGAAGAGAACAGACCTTTTAATAATATCATAGCACAGTGTTCCTCCATCTTGATTCCCACCCTGCCTCCACACCCAGGGATCATGTTCAAATTCCTCATGTTATAAGACATTCCCTTGTAAGGGACTGTCACCAAAGTCTAACCCTTATCACGGGGACCCCTGACAATTTGGGTCCCTGGCCCTGGGATCCTCATCAGCAGGCAAGTGAAAGCTGCAGTTTTAAACTCAGTGCCCATTGTCGGTGCCATATTTAAAACTGCGGCTTTCACATTTGCTTTCCTGGGAGCTAGAAGTGTGGCCCCTTCCACAGTGGGACTGAGGAGAGGGGGGAGATAGGGCTGGGGTTGGCCCAGGAGTGCTGCAATGCACCTGGGGGAGGGGGCTGAGCTGGGTTGGGAGGGCCATACCCTAGCGGTTGCGGGGGGGGAGGGGTGCAGTTGGGCTGGGCCAGGAGCACCATGCTGCATCTTTGCTGGCAGCAGCACTGGGAGGCCTTAAAGGGTTATAACCCCCCAAAATTAATCTTAGACCCCCTGCAGCCACCCCTCCCTATGCCACTGCCTACCTGCAGCTGCTCTCTGCAGGTCAGTGTAACAGGGGCTGGGTGGAAAGCAAGACTGAGCCACAGGTGGCTCACAGTGTGGAGGGGGAGATGGTTGCCTCCATGCGATTGAGACTGGGGGAGGTCTTGTGAGGGGAAAGTGTCTGTGTGGGGGGGTCTGTGTGTGTGGGAGCATCTGTCTGTGAATCTAGTCTGTGTCTGTGTGGGTCTGTCTGGGTATGTGGAGTTGGGGTCTGTGTGTGTGTCTGTGTCCATGTGCAGAGAATAGAGTGCACATGCCTGTGTGCGTGCATAGATTCATAGATTGTAAGGCTGAAAGGGACTTCAGTAGATCATAGGGTCCAGCCCCCTCCACCAAGCAGAAAAGATAACCGGGGGTCAGGTGACCCCAGCACAGTGACTGTTTTGTCTCCTCTTGAAGATTTCCAGGGTAGGTGATTGCATCACATCTGGAGGGAGCTTATTCCACAGTCTGGACAACCTGACTGTGAAGAAATTTTTCCTAATGCTGAGCCTGAATCTGTCTTCCAGGAGCAATGGCCACAAACTCCTAGTTTTCCCCTCGAAAACCAGGTCCCCTCTCAGCCTCTTTTTCTTCAGGCCAAAGCTTCCCAAATTCCTCAGCATGTCCTCATACAGCTTACTGTGTGAGACTCTGATCATACGGGTGGCTCTTCTTTGGACTCTCTCAAGCTTGTCCACATCCTTGTTAAAGTGTGGTGCCAAGAACTGGCTGCAGTACTCCAGCTGCAGTCTCACCACTGCTGAGTAGAGCAGAAGAATTATCTCCTTGGTTTTGCTGGGGATGCATTGATTGATGCATGCCAGAATATTATTTTCCCTACTGGCTACAGCATTGCACTGCTGGCTTATATTCATACTGTGATGTATTATTACCCCCTGGTCCCTTTCATTCATGGTACTAGTCAGTTTGGTGCTGCCAAGCCTATAGGTGTGTTGGAGGTTGCTTCTCCCAAGGTGGGGCATTTACATTTCTTGACATTGAACTTCATCAGATTCCGATCTGCCCAACTTGCTAGCCTTTCTAGGTCTGTTTATATCTATAGCTAATCTTCAAGTGTGACCACGCTTCCCCATAACTTGGTGTCATCTGTGAGTTTGTCCAGTGAGCTCTTCACCCCTACATCCAAATCATTGATAAAGATATTGAAAAGTACTGGACCCAGCACTGACCCCTGCAGGACACTGCTGTCCACTTCTCTCCAGGTGATATGGATCCATTCACTATGACTCTCTGGGTCCTATCCTGTAGCCACTTTCTCACCCACCTGACTGTCTCAGATTAAAGCCCACAATCCTCCAACTTTCTCACAAGGACATTGTGGGGTACTAGCTCAAAGGCTGCTCTCTTGTGTCCAGGTGACAAGTTACTTGGCCATGGAAGGAGATGAGGTTTGTAAGGCAAGACCTGCCCTCGATGAAGCCATGCTGGCTGTTATTCAGAATCTTATTTTCTGCAAGCTTATCGCAGATAGACTCCTTGATTAACTTTTTGTAGGATTTTCCCTAGGATGTAAGTTAGACTGATTGGCCTAGAGTTGCCCAGGTTCTCCCTCCTGCCCTTCTTGTGGATGGGCACAACATTGGCCCTCTTCCAGTCCTCAGGGACATCTCCAGAGTGCCACAAGTTGTGGAAGAGTTTCACTAGGGGTTCTGCAATAACTTTGGCCAGCTCTTTCAGCACTCTCAGATGAAGATTACCTGGTCCCGCTGATTTGTAAATGTCTCATTTTTTTAATTACCTGGCATTGTTTTCCCCTTGGTCTGGTGGAAGTCTGAGGTGAAGTAATCATTCAAGAGTTCAAGTTTCTCCTGGATGCCAGTAACAAGCTCTCCTGAGTTGCTGAGCAGTGGCCCCACACTCCCATTTATTTTCCTCCTGTTCCCTTTGTACCTAAAAAAGGACAACTTGTTGTCCTTGGTTCATGTTGCTGATCTAAGTTTGGTCGCCATTTAGCCTTTCTTATCTGTTCCCTGCAAGTGCAGGCCATCTTGGACTAGTCCTCCTTGGGGCCTGCCTTGAGCTTCTATTTGTTTATAAGCCTTTCTTTTTCTTTCTTAAGAGGATCATGATTTCCCTGTTTAGCTAAGAGGGCTTCCTAGCCCTTCTGTTACCTTTTTCTCTGCATGGGAATGGACTTCCTTTGTGCTTCAAGGATCATGTCTGTAAGAAACAACCACTCCCCATACACACCTTTCACCCTTGGTCCCTGGTCCCACAGCACTTCCGCTAGTAGTAACCTAATCTTGTTGAAATTTGCATTTTTGAAGTCCAAAACTTTAATCCTGCTATCAGATTTGTCTGCCTTATGTTGGATACTGAACATGATAGTTTCATGGTTGCTGTCACTCAGACTTCCCTCTGTATTTAAGTCAGTCATCAGGTCATCTCCTTTGGCCAGGACCAAGTCTAGCAGAGCATTACCTCTGGTTGGCCCATGCATCTCCTGAGTCAGGAAGAGCTCCTCAACACAGGTCAGGAAGGATCATAACCGATCCAACTTCCAGGAGATATCTGGATAATTAAAATCACTCATGATGACCATGTCACGTGCACATGTGGCCTCAGTCAGTTTTCAGATGAACTTAACCCAGAGGCTTTCAAGCTGTTTATTTTTAGAACTGATGTCAGCCTCCAAGGAGGTGTACGGCTTTTTCACTTAGAGAGCAACATCACCACCTTTCTTCTCCACCTGGTGGTGTAGCCCTCTATAGCTATGCTCCAGTCATGTGAGGAGCCCCACCAAGTCTCCATAATCCTTACTTGGAGCACAATGCCCACTGGAGAGTAGGAGGGCTAGCTCCTCCTGCTTGTTCCCCATGCTCCTGGTGTTAGTATATAGGCACCTGAGTCCTCCTGCTGAGGCCCTTGTTTTCCTGCCCTGCTGATGGGGAACTATTCCCTCAGCTCCTGCAAGAGTGGCTCTCCCAGTGTCTCTATCTACAGGGCTTACTTGTATGTTGGTCCCTGGACATGTTTGAATTTGTGTATCCCTGTCCCCCAGCAATCTTAGTTTAAAGCCCTGTCCAGAAAATCAGCCATCCTGGCCACGAACAGGGACTTATCTTTCCTGAGGTGGATGCTGTCCCTTCCAAGGAGTCCTCTCTCCCTGAAGTGTGCACTGTGGCCAAGGAATCCGAAGCCTTCTCAATGGCACTAGTGTTGGAGCGGACAGTTCACTTCCTCAATGCATCCTTCCCTTCTGGGGTCCTGGCCTGCAACAGGGAGCAGAGAGGAAAAGATTACCAGGGCCCCCAACCCCTTGAGCCCAGCCCTCAGAGCACTGTAGTTGCTCATGACCCAGTCTGGATTACTCCTGGCCATGTCATTAGTTCCTACATGGATGAGGAGCATGGGGTAGTAGTCAGAGGGCTGGAAGAGCCTGGAGATCTTCTCTGCTACATCTTAGATGTGAGTCCTTGGAGGCAGCAAACCTCATGGGCTAGGGAGTCCAGATGAGTCCCTCAGAGCCCTGCAGGAGGAAGTCCCCCACTACCACCACCTTGCACCTCCTTTTAGGGGTGACAGCAAGCTGCTTACCTTCCTCCTGTTCCGGTGTCACCATCAGAGCCTCATGTGTGAGGAGAGGAGCATACCTGTTGTTCAGGGCTAGGGGATGAGCAGTCATGGCCCTGCATTTCTTGGAACATTAGGTGACTGTCTTCCAGATCACTCCAGGTGGGTCATCTTGGTTAGCTATCACGTTGACCACCATCTCTGTCTCTTTCTCTTCTTCCTTCTTCTGTAGAAGGGCCTGGCAGTAGCCATCAGTGGAGTCTTCATGAGCCCTGATGGTGTGCAGTTGACATCTCCTTCTCAAGCTCCTGCACCCAGCCCTCCAGAGACTCCATCAGGGAGTACACCCCACAAGTGGAGGTGCCCCTGTGCCCAGTTGCCATTAGCCATGCCAGGTAGCCCTCACAGTCTGGGGCCACAGGCTTTGTCTGGTGGAGGTCTCAGAGATGCCAGGACTCCTGCGGGTATGATGAGTTACTGCCATGGCCAAGAGCGATTGTGTGGTAACGGGCTATGGTACTACCCATGAACTACCTGCAAACTGCTTCCCTTATCCGTGTGTGTGTGTGTGTGTGTGTACATTCAGCTATAGTAGGGATGGGGAGCAGGGAGAAGAGGCAGGCATGTGCCACCCAGCCTCCCCCACCAGCACTAGGAGGGGAAGGGGCCCCTCTCCCCTCCCAGCAGACCAGCTCCCATGGTTGGAGGGGGCCTCCAATTTTCCGTTTGCCCAGGACCCCAGTACACCTTAATCTGCCTCTGGTGCTCACATATCTAAATTCAAATATTAGAGGCGCATAATCTTTTTGTGCATTGGAGTTGTGATATGGCTAAATTAAATGCAGTTTGTGAAGCCCTTAAAATCCTTTGGCAGCAAATTCTATACAAGAATTAACATGACTTCACCTGAAGTGCATGGCATTTTGTCGGTGTAATGTGTCAAGTACAATTCAGAACTGCTGAAAGCTTTGTGCCCATGGTGCCCAAAGAAAGAGAAGATGTATTTGTTCTGAGAGCAAATTTAATTCTGGTGTATTAAAGAAAAGCTAGAGAGTAGAAAAGAACATCAAATATTAGAAGAACTGTTTGTCTTCCTTCTGGAATGCTTTCCTTATTCAAGAGTGCGTTCATATAGGTTTTGAGTTTCTATTACACCTTTGCCATGTGGCTTTGATTGTTATCAGCCTGCTTCTAATTTCCCTGTCAGATTTTGGAGGGCTACAGACTGCAGTTTCGGAAAATATTTTTAGCTTCACTGGACAAAAGCAAAAAGGATGAAAGGAATGAGAATGGTTGTAGTATGCAGTGAAATTGGAAAGAGTAAGGAGGTACTAAAGACATGTACTTCAAGCCAGAGACTCCTGTAATAGGAGGCAGCCTTTGATAAGTTCTGCAGAGGCATCTCTGGATCTGTGACATGAGAACCTTGTTTGCACATCTGAGTCAAGATTAAGCTCAGTCCAGGAAGTCTCTAAATGTAGCCACTGACTTCCTGTTGCTGATGGGAGTTAGCCCAGAGCCCCAGTGCTCCCTTAGGCTTCTCCTGGAAAGGAAAATGAATTTGGATCTAAATTAGAACTATACAGATCACACCACCCTTTCTTTTTTAACACTGAAAGTAATTAACCCCTAGATAAGTTATGGAAGGTCGTGATGGATTCTCCATTGCTGGAAATTGATTCATCAAGTTTTGATGCTTATGTAAAAGGATGTGGTCTAGTTCAGTCCAAAGTGCATTCAGAAAAGTACTGTTGCTTGTCTTCTATAGGAGGTCAGACTGGACTATGGAAATGGCCTTAAATGCTTCTTGTCTTAAATTCTTAGATTGCTTGAATCTGAACCATTTGTGCCAGTGTAATTATGTTAGGGCAGGGCTATCAAAGTGGCAGCTGATGGGTCACGTATGGTCTGTGGGGGGTTAACATGTAGCACCTGAACTCCCACAGGATGGCAGGTATGGGGGCACTGGCCTGCATTTGCCATGTAGCAGTGGGCAGCACCTTCCTATTCATATGCATGGAGCATACAGCCTGAAGAGTAGGCCTGTGCAAAGCAGCAAGTATTCAATTTGGCTTCAAATTCAGCCAGTTCAGAGGGATAATGATTCGATTCAGCAATTCAAATCATTGTCCCGATTCAAATCATCAGATTTGGAGATTCAACCACCAAATCAGGCTGAATTTCCTCTGAATTGAACAAGTGGCAGTATTGGCAGCAGGGGGCATGGCAGTGGTCAGTGGACCCCCCACCCACCACGCCTGCTCCCCCAGACCTGCCCCTCCCCAAATGGCTGCCACACCTGCCCTCAGCTTCCTGGCATTTAAAAAAAAAAAAAAAGCCTTGCACTTACCAGATGCTGCAGCAGTGATCAGGGCCTCTGGGGCCTTGTGGCAGAGCTACTCCCCCACGCCAATGCAGCGTGAGGCAGTGGGGGGCAACGGGGATCGCCTCCCCTGACTGGCACCTGCATGGCAGCTGTTACATCACAAGGGTGCAGCATGGCTCGGCAGGGTGCTGTCAGGTTCTGCACACTGCCTGGGAGCTGGGGCCACTCAGGCTGAGCACTGCCAGCTCTAGGTGACTGCTGGAGCCACCCCAGCTCCAGGACAGTGTGCAGTGCCCTACCGAGCTGCACTGCACCCATGTGATATGACAGCTACTGCATGGGTGCAGGCAGCAGGGGCAATCCCCACTGCCCCCTGCTGCCCTATGGGGGGGGGTGCTCTGCCATGATCCTATAGGGGCCCTGATCGCTGCTGCTGCAGCTGGTGAGTGTGGAGTTTTTTTCAAAAAGCCCAGCACTCACTAGCTTCAGCAGCAGTGATTGGGGCCTCTAGCAGCTAACAGCAGAGCAACCCCTCCTCCACCCCCCGCACAGCACAGAGCAGTGGGGGGCAGGGGAGATTCCCCCCCCCATGTGGCAATGTAACTTAGCAGGGCACTGTGTGCTGTCTGGAGATGGGGCACACCCAGAGCCTAGCAGCGCTCAGCCTGAGTGGCCCCAGGTCCCAGACAGTGTGCAGACCCCCGCACCACCCTGCTGAGCCATGCTGCACCCTTATGATGTGACAGCAGCTGTGTGGGTGCCAGGTGGGGGAGCAATCCCCACTGCCCCATACTGCATGAGGGAGGCTCTGCCATGAGCCCCCAGAGGCCTCAATTGCTGCTGCTGCAGCTGGTGAGTATGGGGCTCCTTTTTTTTTTTTTTTTCAAGTGCCAGGACTCTGGGGACAGGTGGGGCAGCCATGGGAGGGGGCTGAAGGAGCAGGTAGGGGGTGGAGCTGGATAGAGGCGTGCTCAGGGGGCTGGAGGAGCTGGAGTGGGCATGGAGTCAGGCAGGGGTCCCCCCATAGTCCCCTCTCTCCTCTTCCAGGCCCCCCCAACCTCCTACTTACCAGCATGGAGCCTAAGTCCAGCTCCCTGTGGCAATGAGCAGGGACTGCCCAAATCTAAATTGATATGGGAGCAAGGAGTCAGGGGAGGGGCACTCTGAAGTGCTTTGGGTTAGAGTACAAGGCAGTCGAGGGGAAAGAGACTTAACGGTGGGAGTCTACTACAGACCTCCCAACCAGGGAAAAGAGCTTGACCAGGAATTCTTGGGTCAGCTCACAGAGGTAGT
>NW_017728886.1:111841231-111870924 GCF_001723895.1 Crocodylus porosus
CAGGAGGCGCTACTTCACAGTCAGGGTGGCTAGGGTCTGGAACCAACTTCCAAGAGAAGTGGTGCAGGCTTCTACCCTGGGGGTGTTTAAGAGGAGGTTAGATGCACATCTTGCTGGGGTCGTTTGACCCCAGTATTCTTTCCTGCCATGGCAGGTGGTTGGACTAGATGATCTGCTTAGTTCCCTTCCGACCCTAGATACTATGAAACTATGATTTGGATGCTTCTGAATCTATTTGGAGGCTTCCAATTCGATTTGGACCTTTTATTGGGTCTCTTGATTCGATTCAGATTTGGAGATTCAGGACCGGATCTCCTCCAAATTGAATCGGCTGCCAAAGCTTAGCACAGCTCTACTGGAGAGCCCGTGGCCCCTGCTAGTCCTGTCCCTGCAGTGTGCAACCCCAGATGGTGCAGCCCATGGCACATGTGGCTCCCACCTGCTTTGAAGCTGGGCAGCCTGCATTAGGGCAAAAATCCTGAATGCGTCCCAACCCAAAGGAAGTTCCATGTATGCCTGTTATGCTATGTACAGTACTGATATCCCACAAAAAGTCATAACAAACAAATATCTGAAGAGCAAACTCAAACAAAAAGGATTTATATGCATCTGCCTGAAGAAGGGTGTTTGTACCCAAAAGCTTGCAAAGAAGAATTTTTCCAACTATTTTAGTTGGTCTAATGAAAGATATCAGATTCATCAAAAGAACCTTGTCTAGCTCTGAAACGGATCACATTTGTGCCTGTGAATCTCCAAGACAGGAAAGGCAATTAAAAGTAGTATGGCAGGATTGCCAAAAAGCTAAATTTGAAACAGAAGAGCATAGATGAAATTCCCAACCCAAGCAAACTTTTTGTGGGAAATCTTGACAGCGGGAAAAGTCTTTAAGGCATAGGTAATAGAGCAACTTGAAAAACAGATTTCCAGTAGATCACCAGGACCAGATGGTTTTTATCTGAGAAGTGTGAGAGGTGTAAACTCCAAAGTAGCAGTTACTGGCAAACACATGTAAAACATTCCTTAAAACTGTAACCATTACAAAATTACTACCATGGAGCTTATGTTCCAACATGGAACAAAAAGTGACCTTGTGAATTACAGACAAATGGTTAATGAAACAGATATGGGGAAGCTGATTCACAATGATCAGAACAAAGATATGTATTCTGAAAATTACAGTGGATGCATCCATACATGCAGGCATGTGCACTCGCAGCAGCGGTGCAAATTTGAGCTGGGGCTTTTTGCCTCAATGCATGGGCCTGGACATGAACTTTGGTTTGGGGCAAATGGTGCCATGGGGGGGCAAAATAACTTTGCCTGGCTCCTTCCAGATGTGCAGCCAGGGGGAGCTAGAGGCTGGAGCCAGCACCTGAGCTGGCCCCAGCAGTATAAAAAGCTGCCCTGGCAATTAGCTCACGGCAAATCACTCTCAGGAGCTTCTGGGGCCCATTCAATTGGTATCTGGGGACACTATCCCTTGTGCCAGCTGGACTGCTGAAGCAGCCCTGAATGTTCCCTGTACCCTTTACCCACTGCAGCAGTCTGGCAGAGGGGGCTGCTGCCTGGCTGTGACCTGCTGCCACCTGGGACAACATGTGGCCTCAAGGCTGCACACCTGCCAGACCTGGATGGGGACTGCATGGCCATTAGAAGCATCTGCACCTCTGGGCAAGCTGCCAGTGGGCTCTGGCAACACAGTTGGCCTTTGTGTAGCACTACTGCCATATGTGCCACCACCTGGCCATCTGGGTAGCTATCGCCCAGAAGATGTTCTCAGTGTGGTGGCCTGCTTTGAAGTGTCAATACATGGAGATGGTCAGCCATCTCCAGCTGGGTCCTGGGTGCCAGCTCTGAGCAGGCTCCTCTGTCTGGGTCCTGCTACTTGCCTTAGTAGCAGGAATCCGGTGTTCACTATTTAAAAACTGCAAAATCCCTGATTAAAAAAAAAGAAATCCTAAATTCGCTCTTTAAAATACCCCCAAATCCATGTTCTTCCACAATTAAAACAAAAGACTGCTAGAGAGAGAGAGAACAAATAGGCTGATCAATGTTTTTGAATGTATTTTGAATTGATACATTTACAATTTTAAAGCAATTTAGAAGCCTACCAGTGCCTTATTTTATTTATCATAATAAAATAAATTCTAAATATCTATACAGTTTGGCATTTACTTTTGGCTTTTTTGTCATAGCAAAATCAGAGCTGCCCTACCCACTTTGCTCACCAGGATGTGCAGTGCTGAGTAGCACTGACATGCCAGTGCCTTGCCCATGCTTTGCCCTTCACTCTCAACCTACAGCCTGCCCTCCGCCCCAGTCCCCTCACTCCTGACCCACAGGGCCAGGTATGTGGATGAGGAGTTTGTGGGGGTAGCTTAGGGGTGTGGGGTTTGTGGGTGGATTGTGTGGGGACTGTGGGTTTGGGGAGGGGTGCATGGGGGCTGCTCAGGAGGGCTGGGTTCTCTGTCCCCTGCAGGGTGCAGCCCCCCAGCACAGCTCACAGACTGCACCCTAACAGGGCCACAGCTCCCCCCACAGGGTCTACAGGCCCCCCAGCAGGGGCACAGAGCCCCCCACCAGAGGCTACAGCTCCCCCCACAGGGGGGTACAGTTTCCCAGCAGAGCTCCCAGCCCCCTAACAGGGGCCCACAGCCCCTCAACAGGAGCCAAAGTCCCCCAAAAGGTGCACATGTCCCCCTGAAGGGACTACAATCCCCACAGGGCTCACGTGCCTCCAGCCTGCCGCTGACTCCCCCACCCAGTCCCAACATCCCGATCACTCCCCCAGCTCCCTGACCACTGCCCCAGCCCCTCCATTGATTCCCCCAACTCCCCGACCGTGTCCTGCCCCGATTTTTTTCCCCAAGCTATTTTTGGTACCTGGGTATCCAGGTATTGAATTTTGACCCCACACTGCAAATATGCAGCACAAAGAATGGTGTTTTGTTCCCAGTGTGCATCTTGCAGGATCACAAAGGGGGTTGAGATGCTGCAAGAGGGATATGTGGGCTCATGTGGTCAAACCATCAACAGTTTCTGCTGTCCTCATTCACTCTTTGAAGATAATTGAAAGTGTTATTAAATGGTAGAAAGAGAGTAGGTGGCATACATCATCAAGGTTTTTAGGTGACTTTGATTAGGTCCCTTTGCAAGGAGGAATTTTATATTATATAGCACAGGTAAAATCCTTTTTAAAAAACTGGCTAAGTCCCAAGAGGTAGAATTGTAAATAACATTGTTTTCTCAAAATATATAAAAGTTAATAGTGAGTTGCAAAGAGCTCAGTTCTGAGACAATTGTACAAAGTTTATTAGTGATTTGAAGACAATAGACAGTGATTTGATAAAATCTGGCCTTCGCATGCAAATATTAAATTACATAAAAACTGCAGGAGCCACATGAGAAAATCAAGAAGGACCTAATTCAACAAGCACAGTGTCAGGTGAAATTTAACTTAGAAAATTACAAGGTAATATACAGTAGGCAGAATAATCTTAGCTTCTCCTGTATGCTGATGAGTTTGAACAAGCAGTTTTCTCCATGGGAAAAGATTTAGGAGCCATTGTTAGTAGCTCATTGAAAATAGCTGTGTACTGTGCTTCAGTGATAAAGAAAAAGATAAATAAAAGGCAATAAAGACTTGCTTTGGGTATAAAAATAATGAAAGCTATAGTATATGCAGAGGGAATGAAAAACCCTTAAAACAAATAAAAGGGAATAATTGTGCAGATTGCATTTTACAGCAAGTCGTAAAGGATACATGTTGGAAGATTTAAAGGTTTAGATTATTTTGTCACCCTTCACCATGTTTATGGTAGACAATTATACAGGGAAAATCAAACATCAAGCCTGAGTTAGAAATTAATCTTCCATGAAGGAAAGTAAGGAAAAGGTCTTCCATAACACTGTATAATTTGACAGGTGAGTGTGGGATTTTTTGTTTGTTTGTGGATGGGGGAAGAGGGGATGGTGGATTTTTTGGTGGGTTTTGTTTTGGTTAGGCTGGGGCTCACCTTCCTTCAAAATATTAAATATTGGCTGGTATTAGAAACAGAGGAATAAATTATTCCTATACCTACCATTACTAGTAGTCTCTGATGATCCAAAAGTCAAAAAATAGAAGTCTCTTTCACTTTTCTAATTTCACAGAATTTGATCTTTAGCCGATGACTATTAAAGATTTGCAGATATTCCATAGACTTCTCCCTTGAACACAAGTGCTGTGTGGAGGACAGAAGCTCTGTCCCATGAAGGATTCTGAGATTTTTGAAAGCTATCATTGTTCCAAACTGGAATCAAAATCAAAACAATATGATATTTCATAAAGGAATATATGCATATAAAAACCTGCTTATAATCAGGTGAAATGTTTTGGTTTGACAAAGTTGAAATGAAAGTTGAAACTTTTTAAGTTTGCATTGTGCAGTATAATACAAAAGGAAAATTTAAAATACACCATGATAATCAATAATATACAAATGTCATTAAGAAAGAAAAAACAAAACATTTCATTCCAAAAGTCTTTGATGCTTACAGCCACAGAATTCTCTCTTACCAGTCAGATTATCCTTGCAAAATATTTCTCCTTTTTTTACCTTCTATTTCTTTTGGATAACACAGTTATCTTTTAGGTGGAATCTAAAGGTATTTCATAGCAATAGAGGACTATTGGTAGAAGTTTGCAGGTGAGTAAGTTTATGGATGGGATTCATTTGCTACCACTGTTTCTGTATTGGTTAACAACTGATGAAACCCGATAAAATCCTTCCAACAGCAAAACCTTTGGGTAAAATGTTAAGGCTTAGAATATTTGTCAAGAGCTGTTTGGCACTGAAGAGCCAAGGATGATGTCACTTTGGAAAACTGGGACTTTGGTTAAATGTCCAGGTGTACCAATATTTGTCTTTATAAACACAAATCCAAAACATATTGTTGTGCCAGGGTTAAGGAGGTTTAAGAGAAGACCAGTTCGTACCTTGGGAATTTGGGGTTTGGGAGGGGCTAGATTTTGAAGGAATTCAAGGAAAGTTTCTCATGACCTGTGGAAAAAATATATATATTTACTGGAAAAAGGGGAACGATTTTCCGCTAATAACTGGTAAGCAAAAATGCAGAACAATCTACAAATTTATCTAATTAATAACAGGCACCTTGGTTATATGTGAGCAAATATCAGATTCTAAAAAACATCCAGCACATTTCCCCTATGAACTAGCCCAGCAGTTCCATGAAAAATAAAACAAAGATTAGAATCAGAGAAAAGCAGGGGTAGAAGGGACCTCTGGAGGGCACCTTGTCCAACTGCCTGCTCAAGACAAGGTAATCCCTATCCAAACTACTCCATACATGTCCTTGTCTAACCTATTCCTAAAATGACACAAAAATGCTATAAAAGAAATCCATAGCTTTTATCATTTTTGTCCAAATAGTCTACAGAGCTGGTCAGTAACAAAAAGCAGCAGGAGCCACACGAATGACATTTTCTTACACCAACAGTATTCTAGAGTCTGGCTAGGAATAATAGAGTGCAATGACTAGAGCCTTTATTGTCTCGGGTTTTAGAAAGCTTTTCAAAATGACAGTAATTTTCTTTAGGTTGACCTATAACAGCGAGCTATCCTTGTAGTTCAGTTGTAACAGCTAACTTGTCTTAGTGGTTAAATTAGAAAACAGTGCAAATAAATCATCTGCTGTGGTTAAGGCTCGCCTGTCCGTCATGATCAAAAGCATTGTGATAAAAGTAATTGATTACTCTCATTCATTAAATGTAATCATCCAGAGTATCAGGGGCAGCAGCACCTGATGGGGGCCAATAAAAGTTAAAACCTTGGCATAACAGCAATGGTTGTGCATGGCCATGTTCAAAAATGTTCAAAAGAGACATCATTGGGCAGCTCCTTGGGATATTTTTCTGTTTTGTTTTTTAATTTACACTGAAGCATTACAAGAACTAACAAAATAGCTCATTTTCTGGGTGTGGTTCTACAGTGCTTGAGAGACACATCTGCATCAGTCAGAGAGCATTTTTCAGATCACTGAATATTGATGACTTGGTAAATTGTTTTGATTAGTTTATTGAAGCCTGGGGTGCTTTTGAATGATGTGCTACAAGAATCAGAATGAACTCATCTACTATTAGTGCACATGCTGTAAGTATTTTCTCTAAGATTTCTACTGTGACTGAGGAATAACAGGGCTATTAATATGTTACTATTCCTTCAGGATCTCACCCAAGCAGGGGGATAGAGTGGACAAACAAACTACCAGGGAAAAAATGAGAGAACTCAGTAAGTTAATACCTAAATGTATTTACATTAATAAGAGAAAAATAGTCAGGCTAAGTAAATACAGTTCTGGATTCCTTCCAAGGGTTTCTGAAGAACAGAGGAATGTTTTTGCTGTTCACTTACACAGCTGACCTGGGCTGTTGCCATGAAAGGCGTTGTGTTTATTTGCCTTTCACTGTTCAGCATAAAATATAGTGTAGTCTTGTTTCTTCTGCCATCAGTGCTGTCCAAAAGTCTCTGAGCAGTGCACTGTTATGCCAATTTGCAAACTTACCATCTCGACCCTGGGACTGGAATGTCTCAACTGAACATTTGAAATGGGAAGGGGGAAATGGAGAAATGTTTCTTGGGTTGCTGGTCTTTTTTTTTTGTACAGTTTGCATCTTGAATACTTAATAAGCAATTTTCCTTTTTGGTAGAGTTAGAGTGATATTGTAGCCGTGACAGTCCAGGAACTATGCAAGAGTGGCTTTTGCTTCTGTGATGATGCTGTCTAAAATTTGATATTCTGTTTTCACTCATCTTTGTGATGTTGGTTTGGAGCTATTTGGTTATAAATTATTTTTCATTTCTTTCCTTAATGATCTTTGTCATTTTCTTACCCAGCCCTGGTCTGTAGTGACAGATAAAGGCCCCTGAACAGTTGCATCCACACACAGGCAATGAAACATCCTAATAGTTCATTAGAACAAAATAATTTGCAGTAGACTTAATAAAAATTTAAGAATGAAACTAATTCAGTTTGAATTGGTTTAGTGCCAGTGTGTACCCCGAGAAGCTGAAATCATTCCACCTGTTCTCCATTAATGGCCTTGAAGAATCTACTAGAATTTAATACTTCTTAAATACTAGACCAGAAACTGTGAGATCCATACCCAGAGACCATTACCACCCAAACTGTTTAGATGGAGATTTGTCTGGGTCCATGGCAAAAATGCTCTGATTTAGCAGCACTTGTTTGGACACATTGAATAATTTCTTTTGAAGTAGGCTGCAGGTTGGGTACACCTCATAACCTTCATCGAGGACCATTTGCAAGGTACATATTCCAGTAGGAGCCCACCACTAGTAGGACTTGCTTCAGTCAGATATAAGCCCTCTGTCCACTGTAATTAGAGCTGGACCACAGTGGCATGTGAAATTAATGACTAGTGAGAGATTAATGAATAGTGGCACAGTGAGGATGCAGGATTCACCATTCTGCTTTTCAAATCCTTTTCCATTTATTCAAGTCATTTAATAAAGAGTTGTGGCATCTACTGGGGTTACCTGGTGGTCCATATGTTATGCACCCCCAAAGTACAATCTTTGGCTATCATAAGGTATGTTTGTTGTGTCTCCATGGTGATCCTAAGACTGCTGCTGAGAAACTAGCCCCACCCATTCACTCTTGCTTCATCTTCACCCCTTACCAAAAAAAGTTATGTGGTCACTTTCTGGGGCATGCCTAGAAGCTCATTTAGGATCTCTGCCTTGGGCTTGCCCCTGACAGCAAAGCTGGATATATCTAGACCAGCTCTACTGGTGGCTGCAATATGTGGCTTTTTCAGTATATGGCTCACATGGAGCAGGAATCAGTGAGTGGGGTTTTTTTTTGTAATGGGGTGGGTCTCAGGATGATCATGTAGGCAGACATGCCCATTGTGAAGGCCATAGTGCTTTATCATTCTTCTATTTTGGAAGGACAAACATTTTGGAACAACTGCTGAGGCAGAGCAGAAATGCAAACAGGGTAAATGTTGCAACAGCAGCACATCCACTGTTGATCAAGCAACCCAAAGCAGCATCTCTTGCTTACTGTACCACAGAGAGTTCAAACCACAAATTGGCCTGATTAGCCACTCACATGCTCATAGAAACCACACCAACTAGTGATGGCATGGTCATCTTTGAATTCAAAGGACAAACAACATTTTGGAACATCAGCCATGTTGCCTAGATTGCCCAGGCTCCGAATCCCACTGCTACTCACTACTGAAGTCAATATGGGATTTGGGTGCACAAGGGTTGGATGGTTGGCCCTGAATGCTTTCTGCCATGCCCTCAGCCTGGCAGAAACATATGTGTTCTTTAAAAGCAGTCCTGATTTAGAAATAGTGCAGTCACATTGTAGTGGGGCACTGACCCTCAGAAACAGCAGCTCTCTTGGGGTTACCAGCATGCAGTGAAAACACCCAAGTCATCTAGATGACCAAGTCATCCATTCATTGCTGTGCAGTCTACTCCATACCCAGTCAGGTCAGTTCTGTGAGTTGGTGAACAGAGTGGAAAAAAGGGCATTAGGCCCAAGCCCTACCTTTTCACACAGCTTGGTGGTATATGTGAGGGAAAAGGGTGCACATTTATTATATGCAGGGCCTAAGATTTTCTTTGGGCTTTTCATGGGCTGAGACTTCTGAAGCATCCTTCTTTATGACAGGCAAGGTTCTTTGAGTAGATGTGATATCTTGTATTAGACCAACTGAGTAATTGGAAAAAAGTTTTTAGTAAGCTTTTGGGCACAAACACCCTTTTTCAGGCATAGGGAGTCTCTGAGGAGATCATTGATTTGATGTTGGAGGAGACCTCCAGGACTGTGGAGGAAGGATTGCCGAAGGTAATGCTATAGAAGAGAGAGGACATGGACTCTGAGGAAGGCAGAAGCTGGAAGCTTGCGACCTCTAGCAGCAAGCAGAAATCTTCATCTCTACCTGCAGCAGTTTGCATGGAGAACAAATACGAAGTGCTAGCAACAGAGGGGGAGGAGCACCTTCCATTGGTGGAGGAGAATAGGCTTCCCCCAGGTGTGAAGGATTGTGGCCAGCACCACCACCAAGAAGAAATGATAGGTGGTAGTGTCTGGAGACTCCCTTCTGTGGGGCAGAGGCATCTATCTACCAGCCTTACCTGTTGTCTCAGGAGGTCTCCACTGGCTCCAGGACACTGCTCTGCTCCCCAGCCCTGATGCCATGTGCCTCCTCGTTCCCCAAGGCAATGCCAAGGAGCGGAGCAGTGTCCCAGAGCCGGCAGAGCCTCATTGGGGCAGGCAGCGGCTCCTCCCCAAGGTGAGGCAAGGCAGGGATGGAGGCTGGGGCATGGCGCTGGCACAGGCTCCGCTGACTCTGGGGAAGTGCTCCACTCCCCGGCCCTGATGCAAGGGAGCAGATCACTTCCCCGGAGCCAGCGGAGCCCATGCCAGGCTCCTGCCCCAGCCTGTCCTCATGCACTGCCTTGAAAAGGCTGTGCGCAGCCACACCTTTAGTTGTGTGCAGCCATGCAAGCATGCACCTTGGAGGGAACCTTGCCTGGGAAACAAGCAGGAAGAATTGAAAGTCTTCACACAGTCAAGGAAATATGATGCAACTGAAATAAGAGACTTGCTGAGATAGTTCACATGACTAGAACACTGTCATGGATGGGTAAAACCTGGAAGAACAGGAAGAAAAGGAGGTGGAATTGCACTTTATGTGAAAGAGATGTATGCTTGCTCAGAGCTCCAGTATGAAACTGGAGATAGGTTTGTTGAAAGTCTCTGAGTTAGGGTCAGAGGAGAGAGCAACAAGGGTGATGTTGTGCTGGGGTTCTGCTATTTACCACTAGACCAGGAGGATGTGGTGAATGAGGCTTTCTTCAAACAGCTAGCAGAAGTTTCCCAATCACGGGTCCTGGTTATCATGGGGGACTTCAATCAGCCTAACATCTTCTGAGAAGGCAATACAGCAGTGCACAAGCAATTCAGGAAGTTTTTGGAGAGTGTTGGGGACAAGTTCCTGGTGCAAGTGCTGAAGTAGCCAACTAGGGGCTGTGCTCTTCTTGACCTGCTGCTTGCAAACAGGGAAGAATTGGTGGGAATGTAGTGGTGGATGGCAGCTTGGGTAGCAGTGGCCACAAGATAATTGAGTTCAGGATCCTGAGGAAAGGAAGGAAGGAAAGCAGCAGAGTTTAGACCCTAGACTTCATAAAAATAGACTTTGACTTGCTCAGGGAACTCATGAGCAGGATCCCCTGGGAAGCTAGTCTGAGGGGGAGAGGAATCCAGGAGAGCTGGTTGTACTATAAAGAAACCTTACTGAGAGTGCAGGAACAAACAATCTCAATGTGCAGGAAGACTAGCAAGCATGGCAGAAGACTAGCTTGGCTTAGCAGGGGAATTGTTCAGTAAGCTAAATTACAAAAAGGAAGCTTATAGAAAGTGGGAACTTGGACAAGCAACTAGGGAAGAGTATAAGAGTATGGCTCAGGCATGCCAGGATGAAGTCAGAAAGGCCCAATCGAAATTGGAGTTGCAGCTAGCAAGGGTTGTGAAGGGTAAAAAGAAGGTTTCCTACAAGTATGTCAGTAGCAAGAGGAAGATAAGGTCACGTGTGGGTCCCCTACTGGATGTGGGAGGCAACCTAGTGATAGAGGATTCAGAAAAGACTCAAGTACTCAGTGCCTTTTTCAGCTCAGTCTTCATAGACAAGGTCAGCTCCCAGACTACTGCACCCTGCAGCACAGCTTAGGGAAGAGGTGAGCAGCCAATAGTGGTGAAAGAACAGGTGAAAAAACTGGACTCTGAGTGGTCTAGGAAACGATCTAAAAAAGCTGGGCTCCGTGGGGTCCATACAAATCCATGGAGCCAGACAGGGTGCACCTGAGGGTGCTGAGGGAGTTGGCCAATGTGGTTGCAGAGCCACCAGCCATAATCTTTGAAAACTCATGGTGACTGGGAGAGATCCCAGACAATTGGAAAAGGGTAAATATAGTACCCATATTTAAGAAAAGGGTAAATATAGTACCCATATTTAAGAAAAGGAAAAAGGAGGATTCTGGAAACTACAGCCCGGTCAGTCTCACCCCAGTCACTGGAAAAGTCATGGAGCAGGTCCTTAAGGTATCCATTTCTAAGCACTTGGAGGAGAAGAAGCTGATTAAGAACAGTCAGCATGGATTCACCAAGGGCAAGTAGTTCCTGACCAAACAGATTGCCTTCTATAATGAGATGAATGGCTCTGTGGATGTAGGGAGACCAGTGGATGTGGTGTACATTGACTTTAGCAAGACTTTTGATACAGTCTCCCACAACATTTTCTCAAGTAGGCTAAGGAAGTATGGGTTGGATAAATAAACTCTATGGTGGATGAAAAACTGGCTGGATCATCAGGCTCAGAGGGTAGTAGTCAATGGCTCAGTGTCTAGTTGGCAACCTGTATCCGGTGGAGAATCCCAAAGGTCGGTCCTAGGGCCAGTTTTGTTTAATGTCTTCATCAATGACCTGGAAGATGACAGAGTGCACCCTCAGCAAATTTGCAAATGACAACAACCTATGGGGAGTAGTAGATATGCTGGAGGGTAGGGTTAGGATTCAGAGAGACCTAGACAAACTGGAGGACTGGACCAAAAGAAATCTCATGAGGTTCAAAAGGATGAGTACAAAGTCATGCACTTAGGATGGAACAATCCCATGCACCGGTACAGGCTGTGGGGGCTGATTGGCTGGGCAGCAGCTCTGCAGAGAAGGACCTGGGGCCAATATGAGCCAACAGTGTGCCCTTGTTGCCAAGAAGGCTAACAACATAGTGGACTGAATTGGTAGGAGTGTTGCCAGCAGATCAAGGGAAATGATTATTCCCCTGTCTTCAGCACTGGTAAGGCCACATCTGGTGTAGAGTGTCCAGTTTTGGACCCCACCCCACACTACAGAAAGGATATGGACAAATTGGAGAGAGCCCAGTGGAAGACAGTGAAAATGGCTAGGGGGATGGGAATCATGATTTATGAGGAGAGGCTGAGGGAACTGGACTTATTTAGTTTAAAGAAGAAAAGACAGAGGGGATTTAAGAGCAGCCGTCAATTACCTGAAGGGTGGTTATAAAGAAGATGGAGCTAGACTGTTCTCAGTGGTAGTAGATGACAGAACAAGGAGCAGGGGTCTCAAGTTGCAGCAAGGGAAGTTTAGGTGAGATATTAGCAAAAACTCTCCCACTAGAAGGGTAGTAAAGCACTGGAACAGGTTGTCTAGAGAGGTTGCAGAATCTCCATCCTTGGAGGTTTTTAAGACCTGGCTAGACAAAGTCTTGGCTGGCATGATATAATTATGGATGGTCCTGCTTTGAGCAGGGGGTTAGACTAGATGACTTCTTGAGGTCCCTCCCAACGCTATTTTCTATGATTCTATCTCCCTTGAACCACCCCATAGTGTTCAGGCAGGACAACACAACCTCACAAGCACGGCAGCCCTCACTGTATGCCATGAAGGATCAAAAAAAGTTACCAGGCATTTGCTATAAGAAAATCTTGTGTCAAGGAATCAGACTCACTATTCCATGACTGGTTGGCACTGATCAAAAAAGGGGTTTGTGACATCTTATTGTAAGCAAGGAAATCTAGCAGATCTGGTTAGCTCTCTCATTCAGAAGCAAACTACTGAGCATGCTGATTGGTCTCTTATACATGGTCTTGCTAAATTTCTCGGTATTGAAGTAATTCAAATGGTCTTCTGTCTCAAACAGCAGTTGTCTAATTTAGTAGAGTCTGCCACTACACTGTGGCACTGGTTCACACCTTGCTCCACACAGCAAAATCCAGCTTTGAATGGGCATAGTACTTACCATTAAGAGCATGGAGCATAATAAATAACAGTAGTTTCCACAAACTATGCTGCATGGGTAGTGAAGATGTTTGAGATTACTTGCCCACACATCATGTCTCTCAATGAAACTCAAAAGTCTACTTTCTCAAGTTTCAGAGATTTGGTTTCTGTGAATGATTCCAGATCCCACTGGAAACATTCCAGGTCAAATGACAAATGCTGATACAATGTTCATATTTATTCGTGGAGCTTATTTGACAGCACTTCTTAGAACTGTGCACTGCTATAAGAAGCTGCATTCAACACCTGAGTCTCACCAGGCAAACAGACAAATGCTGATTCTGAATATGCCCCAGAATCAGATGAAGATAAGTCTTAGTAGGAAGTCCCCTGAGTAAACAGGGAGCATTGGGAGCTTGGAGCTCACTCTTTTAGCAAAACTGTTGCAGGTATCTGGTACCACTACATGCTCTTAATTTGCAAGAAACTGTGTTGGAGTCATATGTGGATATATCTACCTGGGTGGCTTTGGACACAATCATTAATCAGACTCTCTGCTTAGGAATGTCACTTGGGCTCCCCTGTCTAGATTAGTCATTTCTGCTATAGACACAGCAGATATAGCTGCTAATAAGCATTTTTCCACAGTTCTAACTATTAGGCAATTCTGTTTATTTCATGATACATCATTTCATTTCCAGTAGGATCACTTCAGAGTTGGAACTATTCAATACAGACAAGTGCAAAGCCCTGCTCTTAGGACAAAACAGTCCCATGCACTGATACAGTCTGGGGACTGACTGGCTAAGCACTAACTCTGCAAAAAAGGACCTGGATGGACAATAAGCTGGATGACCCAACAGTGTGCCCTTGTTGCCAAGAAAGCTAACAGCGGACTGGACTGTATTAGTAAGAGCATTGTCAGTGGATCAATTTAGCACTGGTGAGGCCATATCTGGAGTACTATGTCCAGTTTTGGACCCCCACTACACAATGTGAACAAATTGGAGGGAGTCCAGAGAGGGCAATGAAAATGGCAAGAGGACTTGGGAACAGGACTTCTGAGAAGAGGCTGCGGAATCTGGGCTTATATAGTCTGGAGAAGAAAAGACTGAGGGGGCATTTAATATACAACAGCCTTCAACTACCTAAGGGGATGGTTCCAAAGACGATGGGGCTAGACTGTTCTCAGTGGTGGCAGATGACAGAACAAGGAGCAATGGTCTTAAGTTGCAGCAACTGGGGTTTGGGTTAGATATGAAGAAGACCTTTCTCACTAGGAGGGTAGTAAAGCACTGGAACAGATTATCCAGAGAGGTGGGGGAATCTCCATTCTTGGAGGCTTTTAAAACCCAGCTAGATAAACCCTTGGCTGGGATGATCTAGTTGGGGATAGTCCTGCTTTGAGCAGGGGACTGGATCAAGTGACCTCATGAGATCCCTTCCAATCCTAATTTCTATGATTCTGTGATTTTATTGCACCACTAGCAACACACAGCTAGAATAAGAATTATTTTGTTTCCACGGGTAATGTTTAGCATGACACTAGTTTGTTAGAAACCAGCAGAGAAAACAAGGATAGAGAAGAAATAAAGGTAGGAAGTGAAAATGAGAAAACATACTGAATTTCTTCCCTATTTCATAGGGAACATCAATAAAAGACCCAGCACTTGAATCATGAGTGTGTGGCCTGAATTTCCTCTCCCTTCTAAGTGACTACACAAACATTACCTTGTAGGCATTTAATTGCTCCTTTCAATCAAACTATTATTCTGTACTCTCAAGTAATCTGAAAACCATTTGAAATAGCTATTTTAATCTCTATCAACTGTGAAAGGAGGAATAAAAAATAAATAGATTGCAGCCCATCCTTTCCCTGTTTAAGTCCCTAAACCTTGCCCCTGTTAATATAACTAGAATCAATTACACTAGCATGCCATTCTTTCTTCCATGAAGTATTGGATTTTTTTAAGCTCAAACTAAAATATATATTGTAGGAATCTCTTCCAGCATTTATTCAGAGCAGTAAAAGGGTTCTTCTTTTTAAGGTGTTTGGGACCAACAAATACTTGTTTAGAAAATAAAAAGAAGAAGTAAGAAGAAAGAGTTTAAGATTAAAAGAGCTGCACTGCTTAGATTTATGTCTGTGGGTTTTCAGTTGATTTAAATAGTACTGAATGACGACTGACGTAAATAGTGAGATGTGGATACAGATGGAAAGCTTACTGGAAAGAAACAATTGCATTGTGTCAGCTTACAAGAGGTAAAAGCCACAATAGGTCAGACTTGTGATTCTTATTGTTGAGCCAAAATCTTTCAGACATGAGGCAGCATTAACTGGATCAGTTTCAATTAAAACTGTAGTTCTTTGTCTGCCTTTAAAGATATGGCTAGTGGAAATTTGTAATTCACCAAAACTATTACCCTCTAGAATTCCCATCTTGTTGGGTTCCCACAAGTTTTAGTTTTACTCAGCTGACTTAATTTACTGATGTTATTTCAGGAAGCTGCCTACACCTTCTGTAACAGAAGTAGGGGGTAGTTTGATAACCTCTTTTTCAATTTTCTTTGGGGTTAAGGGGAATCAGTACAGTCATGTAAGGAAAGCTTGTGGGAGGGAAAAGAAACGAAGAAAGTAAGAGTCCTGACTTGTGGTTGGAGGCAACAGAACAAGTTCACGCAGTTCTTTCCTTTGAGGTTTTCCATCCTTCTTGGAGATAGCCACTATAGCTAATTGACCCCTCTGTAATTTCATGTTATGGATTTTTTTTTTCTGAATGGTGACTGGACATAGGTTACTTCAGTTTTCTTGTTTCATACATCACATAAGAATATAGTTATGATTAAACTGAACTTCACAAATTAGGATTTTGGACATAATTTTGATTTCCTACTAGTGTTAGGAGTCAGGGTAGCAGGAAGGCTTTAGCCCCCCAGTGACCCTGATTACCAGAGTGGGCCTGGCCACCAGTGGTCTAATTACCTCCAGGTGGCCAAATTGCCCTGGCTGCCTGGGTATAAGCCTCTGGCCACTCGGTATTCCTCAGGCTATTCAGTAAGATAAATGCTTCTCTTTCTGTGTCTACCTCCTAGTTCTTGGGCACCAGTTCAGATCCCTTACTTCTTGCTCCAGACCCCAGTCCAGTACCGACCCATCTCCTGGCTTGTGACTTCAGTTTGGTGATTACCTACACTTGGGTCCCTTGTAGCTACAGACACCCATTTCAGATCCCCTGTTAGTGACCCTGGTCTGAATCTCTGCCTCCTGCTTCTGGCTCTGACTTGGTGACTGTGCACATCTTGGTACCTTACAGACCTCCCCCTCCTCACCCACCTGCTTCTCATCTCCAGACTTGCAACTGTAGTTTGGACCCTTGGACCCTTGATTTTTGACCTTGCCTGCTCCCTGGATCATGACTCTGTAGTATCAAGCCCTGGCTACCCCTAACAACTAGCAGCAAAGCAGAGACTTCATGGCTGGTATTTCCCTCATTGTTTCAAAATTTGCCCCTGGGGGTCTTTAAGAGGAGGTTAGATGTACACCTTGCTGGGTCATTTGACCCCAGTACTCTTTCCTGCCATTGCGGGGGGTCGGACTCGATGATCTACTCAGGTCCCTTCCGACCCTAGAAACTATGAAACTATGAAAAAGCCCCATTCCACTATCCCTCAGGGAGGTGGTCCATTGTCATATCAAAACCAGGACTGAACCATGGTGACTCACTTGCTCAAGCTCCTCCCTCCCCTTCTGCAGACCTTCCTTCAACATGCTGTTCAGTGTGTGTTCAAGTCCTTTCTCAGGAAAGTCTTTGCTTTTTAAATAAGAATAGTTAAGATTTTCAGAATTTGATCATCATATAGCAATCCCCTTCTCTTATTGTATGAGTGATTCTCTGGAAAGCACATAGTAATACCCCTAATGCAATGTTGAAAAAGCAGACCTTCCAGGCTTTTTGGCTATTAACACATCTGGTCAGGTGCTCAAGCCCAGTTTGGCCCCTCAGCTATCTTTTGTAGAGGGAATCCCTTCATGAACTAGCATAAAGATTTTCTATCACACATTTCCCTGCCACTGGAAACTGGCTGGGGGAAAAGGCTCTGGGTTTGTAAGCAACCAAATACCATTTAGAACACCTTGGAGCCAGGCTTTGAGAACCACATGCGTGGCACAAAGCCATGTTTTCACACACCAATTGATCTTTCACCCAACACACAGTATGGCCCACTAAGCTCTTCCATATTCTGTTTAAGCAGAATTCAACATGATCCCACAGCTGTTTGTATTTCTTTGTATCCAGTTTCTGTAAATGAAACCATTCGGCTTCCTGCCCATCTCCCCATGAAATGCAAATTCCACATTATGGTTTCTTTCCTGTGTAGACCCAGTCCCTGTGTCCTAGCCCATCATTCCTGTAGAGCCCAAATCCATCAGTTCTCACTGAGGTTCATCAGCTCACCACATTTCTGATATACCAACTGTGTTGAATCCCTTCTCCAACCACACATACCATTTCTCCCATGTTTCTGTGTAAAAGCATTTATCTTTTTTACTCCTTATGCAGTTATTGTTACTAGCCCCATTTCATGTAGTCTTAACTCTGCTTTTGGTTGGACTGATGACTGGACCATAACATTTTTGCTACTTTTCTTGACAGATTCCTCTGGTATAAATTCATTTTGAAAAGAGGGGAAACTGCCTGAAGGTAATTATATTGCTCTAATTTTCCTTCAGCTGCAGAATTCATTACAAAGATGGGGGGAAAGGATTTGTTGAGTTGGTTTCAGGCAGCATTGAGCTGGCAGTTCCAGACATTGTTTGCAATGTCTGCCTACACTGACAGATCTGATGCCACCATAATAAGTAATAGCAGATGTCTTTTAATCTCTGTCTGTACTAGGAAGATAATCACAGTAACTAGAGCTGTGTTTAAGCATAAGGCTAGCAACATAGCTTCAGCAAGGTCCCTTTTCCCTCTGTAAACTATGCATGATAGTGTTTGAAATCATTTAACAAAACTTGTTTGAAGCTGTTGTCACAGTTCATACTCTATGTGCCTTTAAAGTGAGAAGGTAGTATAGTAGCTGATCTCCTTTATGAAGTGTGTGTGTGCTGAAAACCCAGAAAACTATGTATGCAGACTTTGAAGGGTCTGGTCAGACAAAAGCTGGCTTAGCTGGAAGTGGTTGATAATCAAACCCAACGAAGTAATAGGTTTGGGTGTACTTTACAAACAAATCACCTTAGTCAGCTAACTGGATTGTTCTGTTGTTCTGAATCTGTTATGTTTACTGTGGTTAAAATAAAAGGCACGAGTTGCCATGTGAATTTGGGGAAACATAACAGTCTCAGAGGGAGTCGTATCTTTAAAGAATAGTGGCCTTAAAAAAATTTTTACAAAACTTTATCGTGGAGGTAACACTAAATGATTACCAGTGCAATGATCAAAGTCTATGCAAAGGATACAGGAAGTCATTAAAACATACTTTGATGGATACAGAATCTCATGTAAACAAGTGGAAGATGCTTTAATGGAATGCATAAAAAGTGTCTAAAATCATGACCCCATGTCATGAGGAGCTAACAATATACTGTAATATTCAACATATATTTGGAGACATAAATAAATATTGCCCAGAGCTCCTAAGTTTTGCTCATGTGTTGCTAGACAGCATGTATTCTTTTTTCCTCCAGAATGGATATAGGCAATAGGGCTGTGTGAAGCTTCAGTCCCTGATTCGATTTGGCGGAGATTCGGCCCAGTTCAGAGGCCAAATCTCCAAATCTGAATCGAATCAGAAGATCCTTTAATCTCTACAAATCAAATTGTTATGCTCCAAATCAATTCAGAGAAATTTGGAAAGATTCAGCAATTTGGACATAGACACAGCTTTAAATGTTTTTTTCTATATACCTCAAGGTACCAGGGAGGTCATGAGTGCTGAGATGGTGGGGTGGATGGAACATCCCACAGGAGCATGAGGGCTCCCCAGCGCACTCAGCAGCAGACCCGGAAGTGGACCAGAAGCATTTCTGATCCACTTCTGGGTCTGCCAAGGAGTGCACAAGGCCCCTACCCTCCCGCATCCTCTGGCTTGGCAACAGCTGCCTCCTGGGTCTGGGGGGCACACTCCTGCGGGACACTCCATCTGCGCCATCATTGCAGCATTCACAAGCCATGCCTGGTACCTCGAGGTATGTAGAAAAAACATTTAAAGCTATGCCTATGGCCGAAGTGCTGATTCTCTGAATCAGCATCGAATCTTCAGATTCAGATTTGGCTGAATTAAATTGGGGACAATGATCTGAATCAATTAATCGAATCACTATCTCCAACTTGGGCCAAATCCAAATCAAATATGGCCCATTTTGCATGTCCCTAATAGGCAAGTACATCAAAAGCCGACAAAGGTGGTCCCGTAGTGATAGACACCTTAGAAATGCCACAGATAGGCAGATATATTCAAGCTCCAGTGGAAAGAGCAATAAAATAGTTAAGCAATTAAATAAAATCCAAACCAGTTTTGTTCATCCTGGGAATGGGATTTTTATTCTCTCTGACCTCTTACAGACCTTCATTCGATAATTCACTCTTATTCAGACATCTACGAAAGGCCAAGATTTCCAAAAGCTAAAGTCTCTGTAGGCTTCTCATGATGACTTGGCCTCTGCTCTGGAAAAAAAATCAACAGATACACACCCAGACAGAAAGGTTCATGACCATGGAGGAGACTTTATTAAGTCAAAACTGCTCCTGCAAGAGGTCAACTTCTGGGGACATTTCCCATTTAATATTCAGATTGACAGAGTCATAATCAATAAGCCTGCTTTAGATACTGAGCTCTGTAAAGCTAAGGCTTTAAAAACCAAATTCAAAGTTATCCTACCATGCTAGACAGGATGTGCCCACAGCTCTCTTCAAGTCCTTTGCAGTTGCATAACCAAGACCAAAGATGAATGTAGATTTTAGGTTGCTTCCCATGGCGGTAACATAACAGTTTGCTGTGAATTCCCCACTGTCTTCCTAGCAACACCAAGTGGTTCCCTTGTGAGTCTATCAAAAGTTTGTGCACAGGATACAAATCATTTACATAATGTTTATCTACAAAAAGTCACCTTCACAGGAGAACCAGAAACATGTCTTGGGAATCATACCTTCTAAGCTTAGTGTTTCTAATTTGCCAATAAAGAAAAAATGGTATTTTGTGGCAATACATGCTTTACAGCTAGTACTTCAACGGACAGAAACAAACCTTTAGTGTCACAGGACCTTTATCCCCTTGTCTAACACCATGTGTTCATTCTTGGAATAGATTATTACATATATACATATATGCTCAAGTATGCTTAAAGGATTAAGTTCTGTGGGCTTCAGATAATGGCACTGTGAATAAGCTAAGACACCTAAAATTCAGTAAATACACATTATCACAGCTTCAAAGTCAGCAAAATGTGCAAAAAAGAAAACAAACCAAACACTACAGGATTTTCTTATGCTTGGCTCAAAAATTGGTTGTGAATATTTTCAGAGGCTCAGGCAATAGAGAGGCAAAAATGGTGTTTATGTACCATTTATATACCATTTCAAACAAATTTTAGTTCCATAAGTTTTTTTCTTAAATGCTGAACAATTGAGATGTGCTGCCTACCACCTTCATTCTCTGGTTAAAGACATTGACAGATCCTAGTTCAATAGCTGGAATTCCAGGAAGGGCTGTGTGAAACACCATTGTTTCAATTCAATGTCCATTATGACATTTTGAAGGCACAGTGTTTTGTTTCATTTAGTTTCAAAGCACTGTCCCATTTTGTTTCATCGAAACTGTTTCGCTGTTTCGACACGTTTCAACGTTTTGCCCATAGGCTATAATGAGGAATCATGAAAATGCTTAAAGTGCTGTCATTCGTTGCCTGATTTGGATGCAAATTGCACAGATGGTAGCCCCTTCTGAGGCCATGAAGCCACCCAAGTTTCAAGGAGATAGGTGCAGAGCTTTCTTGGAAACTGTACCTCAATGTCTTGAAAACAAAACTTGTGACACTTAATGGCAGTGGCAGCCTCCTGTCATCCAGCATGCAGATCTGGGGGCCCGCATGCCTGGGAGGCCTGCAGAGCTGTGCCAGACTCCTCCTGGGGGTGTGGGCCCCCGGATCTGCACCAGATGACAGCAGGCTGCCACTGCCACCTGGGACCAGCACTGGGTGCAGCCTGCACCCAATGCCGGGCTCCATGGAGCTCAGCCCAGCAGCCGGAGGTGGAGCGCAGCCCTGGCTCTGCCTGCTTCCTGCCACCCGGCTGAACTCCATGGGCTGCAGAGCCAGTCAGAGCACAACCTGGCAGTGGGAGGCAGGGACAGCCAGAGCTGCTCTCCACCTTCCACCACCGGGCTGAGCTCCATGGGGTTGCGGAGCTGCTCGGAGGGAGCACAGCCCTGGCTCTCCCCTGCCTCCCACCACTGTTTCGAAACTCAAAACATTTCAAAACTCAAAACGTTTCAAGTGCCTTCATTTCACTTCAAAGCTGTTTCGCAGCTTTTTGTTTCATTTCAATTTTGCTGTTTCAAGCTCGAAACATGTCAAAACAGCTTTGAAACAAAACACTCTGTGGAATTTCACACAGCCCTATTTATTATCACCAAATCCTGGATCCAAGTGTCAGTGTCCTCTTCTTGGTTTGAATGCACTGGCTGTTTTTTAGGAGGATGGGCAGAAGCAGAGAAAATTATTTCAGCGCAAGCTAATAGAGATCATGAAAGTTGTGTAAATGCAAGTGCAATATTTAAAGTGTGCTTATTCACAAAGAAAGTAACTTTTTCAAAAATGGCAGCTTCTTGCACAGCAGATCTGCTCCCAAGACTCAGTTTGAACCTGCTAACAGAGAAGAAAGTGCCACTGCCTGCACCTGCTGGGACTATAGCAATCCAAGAGGAACAAAGCCCAAATCCAGTCAGTTAATGGGACTGAGGCAAACTATTGTGATATTGCCAAGATATTACTGATGTTTTAAAGAGAAACTCCTTCATCCACATAATAAAAAGGCAGCAAGGTGAACCCTTAGGGTGTGTCTACTGCATAGGCTGCTCCAAATTGACACCAAAACAGAGAACATCTTTATGCTGTTATACTAATTCATGGCCCATCCACACCTTGAACTGAACATACAGTTCTGGATGTGCCATCTCCAGAAGAATGTAATAGCAAAGGAAAAGGTATGAAATAGGGCACCAAAGATGATCTGGGGTGTGGAATGGCTTTTGTATGTGTAGAGACTGAAGAGGCTGGGACTTCTTAAATTGGAAAGGGGGATGTGGTAGAGCTCTATAAGGACATGAATGTTGTAGAAAAAAAATCAATCAATAATTATTATTTATCATGTCCCTTAATGCAAGGACTAGGGAGCACCCAATGAAATGATCAGGGAGCAGGGTTAACACAAACAAAAAGAAGCATGTATTACACAATTACCGAATGGCATGCTGCTGAGGCCAGTTAATTTAGGTGGGATCAAAAAGATATTAGACAAATGTATGAAGGACAGGTTCATTAGGGGCTTTTAAATGTAACAGTCAGTGACATAGCCTGTTCATGGTAGCAGGGAGGGATCTTATATCCTTCCTCTTGAGTATTCAGTATGTGCCAGTATTGGAGACAGGATACTAGCTAAAATATATCCCAATTCTTTCTCTTCACCATACCCTTTTTTTTTTAACCAGTTGTTCTCCTGGCATCAGACTTAGGCAAAAGCCATATCTCTTTCTAATGGGACTAAGGCCAGGCCTTAGGCTTGGTTAGAGGCATGGTCTAAAAGAGACATATATATGCCTCTTGTGTAGATGCAACTGCACCACTGACTACATTTTCCCCCATGAAGCTTATTCTACTCAGAGGAGCTGGAATAAATTATAACAGAAACAGCACAATTTTGCTTGTATGTGCTCTGTCCCTGCTAGAAGCACTTTGTTGGCAGAGGATACCAGTTATACTATACTAGTACAGTGTTCCCAGCATAGATACAGCCTAAGGTCATAAACTCACTTTGCAAGTAGCCCCTGTGAACTCTTCAGAGCTATATGTAGTGGTGAGAAGAGAATCATGCCTTAATTCTCCATGAGGTTTATGATCCGAGAGCCATTGCTACCACCTCTAGTTCCACTGCCAGGAGAATGATCACTTTGCAATCCCTGACTGGGTTCTTTTTCTCTTTTCTGACACCAGGCACTGCTGGAGAGCTTCTGCAGTTGTGCTCTATTGGCAGATGATCTTCTGTAGACTGCATTTCCTTCTTGGGCACGTGCCACATCTGGTTTCCAGGTGGGGCCATCAGTTTTTTAATAAGGAACTGGTTGCTCCTATTGGAACCCAGAGCCAGGCTTTCTTAGAGCAGTGTTGGCACTATCTGCAGAAAGCAGCCTGTTTGGACAGAGCTGAATTTCCAAAGCCACTGCTATTGTGTAAATTCTGTGCTGGGGTTTCTTCCTTCCTGCACTTGTAATCTCTTAAATTGTAGCCAACACGGGTCTTTCTTTCTTATTCTGTGCTGACTCAGTCATGTTTTTCTCATGAAAGCCTGCCCATCTTTTGAATATTTCTGCTTGCTCAACTCACAAGCAGGGCACTGCAGCAGCCTAACAAAACACGCTGCATGATGGCACTGCCCTGGAGCCAAAGGCTAGGAACAGACATTCAAAAAGCCCAAGCCTGAATTGATTCACTCTTTGCAGGTTAGTCTAAACTATGCAGCTTAAACTAATTAATATCTGACATGCTATGTTAAACCAGGAAATGCAGGCACATGCCTGCAGTGCTGGTGGGTGCTAGAGCATGTCAGCAAACTCTGGCCAAATGGGAGGGAAGAGAGGCACCCTCCAAGGCTCTCACCGCTCCCTGCTGGAGTGGAAGGGGGTTGCCCAGGCACCAGCCAAGGCTAGCACACAGGATGAGAGAAAAGTCCTTTCTCTGAAGCAAGGTATTGTATACAGCAATTTGCAAAGCATACAGCAGGGAACTACCAAAAATCTTCACCTAAGCTAAGATACAGCCCAGTAAAACACAGCATACACAACTTAGTCTAACTTAAAATGTAAACCAGAAAGACAAGAGTTAGTCTTACTAATCCTGAGGGCAGAGTGTCTCCTTACAGGCAGGCATTCAGAAAACCTTTGTGTACATGGTTTATAATGTAAATGTAGCTTTTTGCATTCTTTGGTGCATCTTCTCTTAACTAAATCTTCAGCATGTGTGATCATTGATGATTGTCAGGTCTTTGCCAATACTTTCCACCTCTCAGTCTGGTCCTGCAAGTCTTATCTCTGGGCTCAGAGCTGCAGCAGGACTTAGATCTGCACACTGATCTGCTTGCTCCTCTCCCCTGCTCTGGGACTGCTGTGCAAGCCACACAGCCAAAGCCCTGGTGTTCCAGGGAGACAGGACAGAATAGGGTTATCATATTTCTGGGTCCAAAAAAGAGGACACCTGTCATGTAGGAGGGGGGCTGTGGGGGGGGGGACAGTGAAATTTGCCTCGGGCCATGGCAGGCCAGCATCTGGCCACACCCTGCCCCTGCTCGGGCTAGAGAGCAGAGGGGAGGGACCAGCTCTTCTATGGAGCAGAGAGCCCCGCTCAGCCCAAGAGCATACCAGGATGCTGCGGGAGTCTGGTTTATCTTAAACCAGCAAGAGGTCTGGGACAGTCACTGCATAAACTGGTTTGAACCAAATCAGTTAAGTCTGATACTACATTCAACCAGATTTATCTCAAACTGGTTTATGTGCACTGCGCATCTGTTCTGTTACAGGTTTAAACCGGTTTCTGATTACTTAAACCAGTTTATGTGTAATGTCTGTCCTTAGCCAAATGGTCAGCCTTAATCTCTGCTCCAACATTGACGAGGTCATGGATTGTTTCATGGAAGTGAAATACAGCGTTCTGTCCTTTGCTAAGGATGCTTCCTCCCTTCAAATGTCTTTCATCATCTTCCCACCTCTTTTCCATAACACTGTTTCCTCTTTTCCAGAACTATTATCATGTCAGTTTTACAAACAGCATCAATTTTGAGTATTTCTGTTTTCTTCATGTGCTTTAACTCAGGTGGATGAACTAGTTCAGCTGTCCTCCCAATATCTCAACCAGCCTTTGATCATCTCCCTTCTCGATTCCAAGCACTATTAATTATTACTTATCATGCCTTCAAGTGACACTCATTTCTCTTCCCCACTGCTTGTCTCTTTTCAGCCTGTAGGTCTCTTAACATCACTGGGGTTGAGCCAGACTCATGTTTGATTTGGTGGTAAGGGACTGTGGTTTGCAAGATGCAAGGTAAAACATTCAACAAAAAGCCCCATGTCATCTTATCAGTAAGTTGTTTGACATCCTATGTCTATTTTTGCACAAATTGGCATGCCTCCTTATACCAGTAAGAGCCCCTGCAGTTCAATAGCTTATATAAATGGTATCCCACTTCACAGTTTCTTGCTAAATTTTATTTTGGTTTTATTTAAAAAAATAAAAAATGGAATGACTTTAGTGCTAGTTAGCTATAGGCAAACCTCTGCAAGTCCAGTCATTCATTTCAGAAAAGTGCCTGGCTTTGGGATACTTATTTTGATGAAGAGCAAAACTTTGTTATACATCTTTTTGAATTAAGCAGAAAAAAAAGAGAAAAAACAGCAAACCTCTACAATCATGGTGGACTGAAAGTTTTAAGTTATAACCCATGTCTATAGATTTCTCTGCACCTGGAAGTATGAAAACATTAACCATATTGTACTGAAAAAACTATGTGGGCAATTGTTTGAGTGGCAGCAGTATGCTATCTTGGGGCATAAAAGAATTCAATGCTTTCTGAGAATTAGTGTTCTGCATATTCATAATCACTTTCCCTTGATGTCTTTCCAGTTCTTCCTGTCTTATGTTTCAATCCGCTATGCAATTTGATGACAAATTCTAGCCAGAAAAAAAAGTTTCCATAAATTCCATAAAGCTGCTAGCATGTAGAGCAAAGGGAAGGAGAGATGTAGCTAACCATCATACAAACACTTCACATTTGGTCATTAATAAGTAATCTGTCTTGATGATTTTGTAAACAATGTATAGACTGAAATGTCACACCAGCTCAGTGGGAAGCATTTGAAAACATTCTGGAAACTGGTTGCTAAATCAAACACATTTACGAAGGCAATTTTATTAGCATTAGAAAAAATTAAACAATTCAGTAACAGGTTGCAAATGAATGCACAGCCGTTGGATTACAGCATCTGTAAATATAAAACCAATTTGGAATGAGCCATACATTGTCCTTTGTGGAACTGTTTTGTTAATGAATTCCAACCAGAAAATAGATCATGTTGTAACACAAAATTCCTGCTTCTGATTTTTGTCAGGCATTGAAAAAGCACACCAACTAAAGCAACAATGAGATCCGAAGAACCCCATTTTCAACTGTCTCGCAACCATGAAGAAGACCTGATTTGAAGGAGGGCACTTTGTGCCTGAAATCTTGTCTCAATATCTCTCCCAGCTATACACTGGTCCAGTAGAAGGTATCGTGAAATAAACCTTACTTTTTGCATTGGACCCTGTGTCATTTACACTTCCGTCAAGTTGATATTAAAGTGCTGTCCTCCAATACTAGTATTATAATCCATCCACTTTCCAGACCTGCAAGTCTGCAAAGTGCAAGATGTCAGCACCTGCTGCGATAGAGAAATAATAGTGGCAGGGTATTAAAACTCTTTCCACTTGCCCTGGGGGAGCTCTCCTATGCCTGCTTTACAGTTGAACCAGAATTCTTGAAACTTAAGCCCATTTCTTAGTTACGTGAAAAAAGAAAACTTGCTCCTGTGAGCTGTCCACACTCATCAGTGCTAATTGGTTTTGCTTAATTTAATCAAAAGAGAAAAAGGAAATAGAAGTGGCCATCTTTTGACATTTCAAAAGATTGCGAAGGAATGCTCACGGCTTATTCCCACAACCAGTGAAGTTGCTGCTCAGTCACTGACAAAACTTGCTGTCTGGTGGGTATGGGATTCACAGCCAACATTCACCAAATAGGCAGAACCACACTGAAAACATCTTCTGGAAGTGAAGGAGTTTGCAGAATGCAGATCTAAGTTCATAGAGAGTTTCAGTTCCTGTTTCCTATTCAGCATATGACCATGAGCCTTAGCATAGGCTGATGAAGGTATGTCTGTTCTCTGCCTGTTCAAAGAACCTGTAAAAAGCCAGGATTTTTTGGCTCCACTCTGTAACTCTGAAAAACTGAGTGGAGTTAGAACTTGAAATGGTTCTCATGGGTAAGGGCAGCTTCTCCATGCCCAAGTTCAGTTAATTTATAAGGCAGCAAAGGGAAATTCACCCAGCAGCTTTCTGACTGTGTCTGGTTGATTTAAAATTGTTAAGCAGCCGTTAGTTTTCTGTTCCATCGCTGCCATCATTTCAGTTCCATCCTCCTTCATCAGCACAATTGTTCAGTCAAAAAAAAATTTCATACAAATTTTATCAGAATGTCCATTTAATCAAAATACAGAATATTGCAACATCACCAGCACAATGCTATAATTCACCATTGTGGCAGTTAATTCCAACACTTCATCCTCATGACAGAGATATTAACAAGAAGAGAAAATGGGCTATTACCATGACAAAGATTTCTGACAGCATGGAAAAAGCAGCATATCAACCTATCGCCACTGCAGCGCTAAGACAATGATCTGGTGTTAGGCTTGTTAATAATTATACTCTGCATTTCTCACAATTCACAGCACCCAAAATCATCTTAGCCATTGCATGTCTTTGTCTAGAGCTGAAAACTGTCCATTTCCCATACATCAGATAACGAAGCCTGAATAATCAGGCATACAAATTAGTAGCTTAGCCTGCACAGAGGGTTGGTGTGAACATAGAACAAATCAATGGAATGCAGATATTAAAAGAATGGGGCTTTTAACTGCTTTCTCCAAAGAAGTCCTATTTATAAGTGCAGTATTCAGAACTTAAGGCATATGAATATGATCTTGGGACACTAGGGAATTTGTATACAGAGGCCTGATCTTGAAACTTCTGATTCATTGGGAGGAAAATTAGACTTCAGAGGGCTTGTTTACAGCATGGGCGTGGTGTTTCCCCACCAAGACAGGTCTGACCATGCTCTACCCATCTGCACACTGTCTAAAACCAGAAGAATACCAGTAGAGCTGCTCTAGGCTTGTCTCCAGTAATTTCTTGCAAGCACCTAAGAGCCTTAAGGCTCAAGAGCACCTGTAGAGAGATTCCCCAAATGTCCTCACTGGTGAACATCCTTCTTTTGGGCATAATTTCAAGTGTGGGTGAGTAGGGAATGGGCAGAGCAGACTTGGGCCTATCCTGATGGGAGCATCCTGACACCATGGTTTAAACAATCCCACAGTAACATAGGACTAAGCGGAACCTCCTGAGTCACGTGCATGCAGCCCCTCATCCACTGTCATTTCCATCCTCTTGAACGCCATCATTTTTTATCCTCTGCTTCTTTTTTAATGCTATTCCAGAATATCACTAAAGTAATCACAATTTAATGCTTCCTGCTTATGTGAGAGGAGACAGGTCTTTCACTTGATCTCTCATTCTGTTTTATTTTAGACCTCAGATCTTCCAAGTGATAATCAAATGAAACTCCCTGATATAAATATCTACTGGGTGGTAAGTTATTTTAGACTTGTGTCGTACAGTTTTTGATTTTAAAGGAGAGCCAATTTGGGTTAATATTTGAAGATATAAACAAGTGGCTGTTTAGTTAGCTTTCATTTCTTACATAAATATCTTTGTAAAACAAACGTTGCGGTTGGGGTTTTTTTGTAGGAATGTCGGAGAATGTAGATTAATTGTGTATCTGATTGGAGAAAGCCTTAAATACTTTGAGAATTAACTACATAAACATTAGCCTCTTGGAAAAAAAAATAATTGCACAAGTCAATGCAGGTTGCTACAGAGATCACTTGCCTCTTGAGGTTTTAATAGAAATCAATTCTGGCCTTGTTTCTCCTTGTCCTATACATATCAGTGAACTGTATTTCAGGAACTGCTACATTTCTTAACTATCATTTCCACAGTTTATTACTAGTTGCCATTTTCCAGAACAAGACAATTGTAAGCTTTATTCCTCCCTGGTATAACACTATTTAACTCATGGTATAATGTCATTTAACTAGGAGCCCAGTGCCTGTGGAGGGCTGAATCAGCTGGGCTTTCTGGCCTCTGTCACCAAAGTAATTTAAAACAAACTAAGAATGATGACGTCAGAGAAAACTCTGCTGTTACCCCTCCTCTGAAGCATAAATATAAATACGTTTTGCTTATGAACTGTGTCTCTTTCCCTCCACTCATCTGCTTAGGATTGTACTTTCTTCATGACAGAAAAGGTTTTTTTGTACTATGCTTTGTATTGTATATTCCTGATCCTGACAGAGCTCTTCAGTCACCACTTTTATATAAAGAATCATATGTATCCTTATCTCCATCAGAGATTATTTTCCCAGTTGAATAGGTCCAAATTAAGTCTTCTGTAAAATTTTAAAGTAGAAGGCTAATGACAGAGCTAAAATGTTACAGTTAATTTCTGGGAAAACAGTAACAGCAAAGCCTCTCTCCAGTTCCTTTTCATAGATTTCATGGATTTCATAGACATTAAGGCTGGAAGGAACCTTGGAAGATCATCGAGTCCAGCCCCCAGCCCAAAGAGCAGGAAGTCAGCTGGGGTCATAGGATCCCAGCAAGATAAGCATCCAATTTGTTCTTGAAGGTGTTCAATGTAGGTGCTTGAACCACCTCTGATGGCAGGCTGTTCTAGACCTTGGGGGCTCGGACAGTAAAGAAATTCTTC
>NW_017728886.1:111871309-111880375 GCF_001723895.1 Crocodylus porosus
TCATGACCCCCAAGTCTCTTTCTTCCATATAATGTGTTGTCTGTCCAGGCCTTTAGATGGGATTATTAGATATCAGCGCAATACAAATAGCTACAATAACAGAAACTATAGCTCCAGGTAGGCGTTGGTTTGTTTCAGCTCTTTCCTTATGATGGGGGTGGCTAACCTGTGCTTTGCATACCTGAGAGGAAGCAGGGAACAGTAGCCAAAAGGGTTGGGAGCAGAAAGCAGAGAGTCCAGGAAGGGAGCAGAAAGCAGAGCAATAGATTGGGCAGGAGAGGACAGTTGGAGTGGCACCTGGAGAGAGTGGGAGGTTTATCTTATGGCCTGCCAAGAAAGATGGCTTCCACTGCCTTACAATATGAACAATAAAGAGTGAAAAATTTGTAAAAGCAAAGGGCATACTTTTCACTGGTAGGAGTGATAGTCAAGTGCAGTTGTTTGAGAGAAGAGTTTTATTGGGCACAAGGGCTCAAATTGCTGAGACTGAATGCTGTAGAGTTCTTGTTTAACCTTCATGAAGCCAGGCCCTGTGCTAATTTGAATGCCTGGTATTCAAATAGCTTGGATGTTACCATGAGCACAACTTGACTTGTATAAATGTTAAGTAACACTGTGGTGCAGCATAACTAAAAACTGTGTTCTTTTGGCAGCAGCAACAGCTGACAATGTTCTCATTTTGTTATAGCAGCACCACACCCTGATGTAATTTAAGGCATAAACATCAGTCTGATTAGTCAGAAATCTGAGTCTTACTTCCAGTTAAAAGAAAGAAAGAAATTAAATAGCTGTGATGACTTTTTCCACAAGTTACTTCCACAGAAAAAAGACATTAAGATAAACTAGAGGTAAAAAAACATCAATCATTTCTAATTACATCATTGCACAATTATATATCTATATAGCACATGGATTATCCTATGTATAGTCCTGTCAGACATATAACAACATGGACTGGAAGTACCTATTTGCAAAGACTGAAAAGTACCTAAAATTATTATATGAAACCATTTTACCATAAAGGAACTTTACACAGCTATAAAATGCATGATGTAACTAACAGTTGGAGGGGGTTTTTAATGCTTACTCACACCAAATGAACTAAAGACAGATCAGACATGCAAGACTGCCAATTCATAAAAGTAGGTGAAGCCACCAATGAATGAATAGGAGGTAATGACAGACTCTGCTTCTTTCTGGCACTCATGCTTTGACCATTAGTGAAATATTTAACTTTGCTGTCATTTAAATATTCCTAGTTACTCTTCCAAAACAACACCTTTCTAAACAAATGGATCAGTTCACAACTCTAGATACTGTTTCCAGTAAGAGGTCTCTTTTTCCTCTTCTCCTTGGCTTTCTCATTACTTTACTACACATGTATCCTCCCAGTTCTTAGCCTGCAATATATCAATGTAATATTGTCTGGTCTTGTGTCATTTGGCCTTCAGCTGGATTAATTGTAAAATAATATAATTGCACCATTGCATTGGTGATCCTGTGTGAGTTCAGCTGGGACATAGGCAGCTGGGCTTGCAGATAGGCCCTGGAAGACGACTGGGAGGTCATCAGAGTGGGGGCATGGGTTACTGGAGCATCAGCTCAGAGTCTGGATCAGAGGAGTGGAGAGTGTTGGACTAAGTTCCCAGGGAGCCAAAAGACATAGTCTGAGACATAATCCGAGGTCAGGGACCAGGAGAACTGATGCCTAGTTCCAGGAAAAATCTGAGATTAGATTCAAGGAGGCCAAGCTGAGTCAGGATACCAGGGAAACCAGAGAGAGCAGAATCAATGCTGAGTTTCAGGGGAGATCCAAGATCAGGACCAGGAAAAACCAAAGCCAGATCAAAAGTCAGGAGAACCAGGGACAGCTGTGAAGGCATGCTGGAACAGACTGAGGTTTTGTCAAGGCATGCCTGCAGCCTGAGGTTGCAGGTGTGTTTAAAAGGAGAGAGCGGTGCTTTCATAGTTGGTAGGGTCGGAAGGGACCTGAGCAGATCATCAAGAGCACTGGGGTCAAATGACCCCAGCAAGGTGTACATCTATCTAGCCTCCTCTTAAAGACCCCCAGGGTAGGAGCCACCAGCACTTCTCTTGAAAGTTGATTCCAGATCCTAGCTGCTCTGACAGCGAAGTAGCGCCTCCTGATATCTAGCTTACATCGACCTTCTGCCAGCTTGTGACCGTTATTCCTGGTCACTCCTGGTAGTACACAGGGGAACAGGGACTCTCCCAATGCCTGCTGGTCCCTTCTGACTAGTTTGTAAACAATCACCAGATCCCCCCTCAGCCTTCTCTTCTGGAGGCTGAACAGGTTCAGGTCCCGCAGCCTCTCCTTGTAAGGCCTGCCCTGCTGCCCCCGATCATGTGAGTGGCCAGCCTCTGGACCCTCTCCAAGTTGTCCACATCCATCCTGAAGTGTGGGCCCAGAACTGGATGCAGTACTCCAGCTGTGGCCTAACCAGTGCCACATAGAGGAAGAGGATCAAACTGACAGAGAACTCCAGTGGCATTAGCCAAGTGGCAGGGCGAGGCATAGTAACTCACTTGTTTAGCCCAGCCAGGCCTTGATCAGAGTCCCTGACAGATCCCAGGAAACATGTGGCACTTGTAAACTTCCACAAGCTGTAAGTTACTTCCCTTTTTTGTGTTTTTTAATGTCTGCTGCTTCGTGAAAACTAATTTAAAAATTTAATCACAAAAGATGAGCTTGATGTACTGCTATTCAAAAGTATTGCCTTAACAACAAGTATAGAATGTGCTGTCAGGATGACTCAACCTTACTCACCAAAACATGATGATGTGAGATTCTCAAAGTAAAGGAGAAGATGTGGAGATCTCCTCCTCCTGGTAACTGGAACTATCTATGAGCAGATTTCCTTCCACCTATTAGGCATGTAGGTGGATTTCTATTCTGCCCTACACGTTTCTGAAACACAGTTAATTCAAAAGGTGGGTGAATCTTCCTCCTACTCGCTATTTGTTTTTTACATAATCTTAAGGGTAAGAGGATGGTGTGTTACAAAACCAGATGCAGTAACAGATTTTCAGGACTTGGACAGGGTGGAATAGAATAATATTTAGGTGACCTAAGTCCACTTAGGGTGACATTCTGTTAATCAGTTCATAGGAAAACAGGGCCAGAAGGGACCTTTGGAGCTCATCTAGTCTAGCCCCTTGCTGAATAAACCATGGGAAACCACAAGAGGGAAGTACAGGCAGTCCTCAGATTTACAACACAATTGGTTCCTGAAAATGGCATCTTAAGTCGAAATGTTGTAAGTCGGAACCAATTTTCTTACAAGAAACAATGTTATAAATGGGGGATTCGTTCCTGAACCAAGGCCCAGTACCCTATTTTCACCAAAAATACCCCAGAATTTTGTATTTGATCAATTATAGATGAGCAATATAGCTACATTAATGTATTTATATTGTAAATAGCTATCATATTGACTTGGAAGGACTTCTTTGAGGTGACTTTGCTGGACTTTTTGAAGGGCTCTTGGCTGGAGACTTCTCAGGAGAGTCTTGGCTGCAGGTTTTTCTGGAGTCTTGTCTGCTCTCTTAAAGAAAGCGTCCAAGGAAGTTTGGACAGATGTTCTCCAGGGAGATAAGTGATGCAGTGAACTTGTTCACTGGCATGGTGTTGCATTAGATCATGCATTGAAAAGTCAAAACTGATGTCATAAAGTTGAAACAGGGTGTCACTTTATAAACGTTGTAAATGCAAAATGTTGTAACTTGAAACATTGTAAATTGAGGACTACCTGTATCTCCATATGTAGGGCAAGGAAGAAGACAACAAACCAGATGGATGAGACTCAGTAATGTGGGAGCCCTTGCACCCAGTAAAACAGAAGCTCTTCCCTCCAGCACTGCCCCTCCACCCATTTTTCCACTCTGTATTAATGGTTCAGCTTCAAAAGAAGCACTAAAAAAGCATCTAGGTAATGGATGACCTAGCCTTGTAGTTGGAGCGCAGCGCAGAGAAGTCAGAGACCGAGTTTCAAATCTCCTTCGTGGGAAGGCAGGGAAAAGGAAGAGATGGAAATGGAAAGAGCCTCTGCCTTCCCAGGACCGTGCCTGTAGTCACTGAGGTATAGGGGCCTAACACGGATGCACACATCTGAATCTATCTGTTAGTCATGGGTTTTGGCTGACTCCATTTCTGGGTGTCTAAGTCTGCTGCCTGTCCAGAAGGTGTGTTTATGCACTGTGCCTGCTACTGTGCATACTCAATTTGCATTACTATATACATCATACATACGTCATCCATATGCACAGACTATATATACATGTTGGAACAGAAAAACAACCTGTGCATATGTGGCATTTTGCCATTTAGTCATACAAAAATGCCACACAGGTGACCAAATCTGGACACACAGATGACCAGGAAGGGAAGAGAATATCACCCTTAGGAATCCAATAGATTGAATAGAATCTGGCCCTAGGAATCTGATCCTATATGTGTATAAAGAAGATAAATTTTTAATTGTGATTCATTCCTGTAAGTGTGATGTGAAGCCAAATATGCAGCAATGAAAGTCCAAACCAATTTTCAAAAGAAATGAAGCTTTCAAACTTATTCAGGAGCAGTAAAGACATCTAAAAATCTGATGGCAAATAGTCAGGAGTGTATCCTTAATATTCAGTTAACACAGTTTGTGCACCCAAAACTGATTATACACCATATAAATTGGCAATTGTTAAAGTTTTATTTAGGCCATTATTGAATATAATTATTCAACAGAAGACATCCTGAATCAATGCATCCTAGTTTAGGTTTTAATTTAGTGAAACTCCAACTCTTGGAAAACGTTGTTCACATTTCTAATTAATAGATTGTTAAACACTTTAGTTTACAGTTTGTTTCACTTCAGTACTTTCATCAGGCTTGCTGGAAAAGGCGCGTGTTATATCTTTCTCAGTTAGTAACAAATGGAAATTGTTTCATTTGTTTCAATGAACATGATTCATTTCCAGGGGTGAAAAAGACAAAACTGGTTTGTTCAAATAAACTCAGACACAACTGTAAGTCTCTCTAATAACAGTAAGGTTACTGTTGTCATACAGATGTCAGACGTCTTGTCTTCTGTAATACAGAGTATACTCAAAGGTAACTACTCCAATAAGGCAAATTATTCTTATAGAACTCAGTTTTGTTTTCTCCTAGTCAATATAACATAGGCTGGGTAGAGAGAAAAACCAATTCTATTTCCTTTTATGATCCGGTCACAAAGTCCGTGGACGAGGGTGTCAAGGTGAAGAACGTCTTCCTGGACGTTAAGAAGGCCTTTGACATAGTTTCTCACCACATTCTCAAAAAAACTAGGTGACTGTGGCATCAATGCCTACACAGTCAGATGTGTGGCAAATTGGCTAGATGGTCACACCCAGAGAGTGGTGGTGGTTTTCGACCTGGAGGGATGTGGGCAGTGGAGTCCCCCAGGGCTCGGTCCTGGAGCCTATACTATTCAACATCTTTATCAGCTATCTGAATGTGGGTGTGGAAAGCATGCTGTCCAAATTCGCTGACGACACTAAGATGTGAGGCAAGGTGGGCACGCTGGTGGGGAGGGGCAGAATCTAGCTAGATCTAGACAGGTTACGGAGGCGTTTGGATGAGAATAGGATGGAATTCAAAGCAGACAAGTGCAAGGTGCATCTAGGGAGAAGGAACCATCAACACACCTATAGGCTGGGGAACACCCTTCTTGTCAACACAGTGGCAGAAAGGGATTTTGGAGTTATTGTTGACTCGAGGACAAACATGAGCCGCCAATGTGAGGAAGCTGTCAGTAAGGCTAACCACACCTTGTCGTTCATCTAGAGATGCATCACAAGCAGGTTCAGGGAGGTTATCCTTCCCCTCTATGCAGCATTGGTCAGGCCACAGTTGGAGTACTGCCTCCAGTTCTGGGTGCCGCACCTCAAGAGGGATGTGGAAAACATGGAGAGGGTCCAGAGGAGGGTCACTCGCATGGTCAAGGGGCAGCAGGTGAGGCCCTACGAGGAGAGGCTAAAGGGCCTGAACCTATTCAGCCTCCACAAGAGAAGGCTGAAAGGGGATCTGGTGGCCATTTACAAACTCACTGGGGGGGAGGCAGCAGAATTTGGGCGAGACTTTGTTCCCTTGGGCACCACCAGGGGTTACTAGGAATAATGGCCACAAATTGTTAGAAAGAAGGTTCAGGCTGGACATCAGGAGGCATTACTTCATGGTTAGGTCTGCCAGGTTCTAGAATGGACCCCCAAGGGAGGTGGTGCTCTCTCCTATCTTGGGGGTTTTCAAGAGGAGGCTGGATAGATATTTGGCTGGCGTGTTATGACCCCAGCACTCATTCCTGCCCAGGGAGGGGGTTGGACCTGATGATCTGTTCAGGTCCCTTCTGACCCTAAGTGCTCAATGCACTATGACCTCAGCCAGGTCCATCAGCACTCTCAGGTGATGTCCATCTGGTTCTCCTGACTTATAAATGTCTAGCTTGTCTAGTTGGTTTTGCACCAGCTCAGCATCCACAGTGGGAAGGCTATCATTCCCACCATGCCCCTGTGATCCGTATCTTGCTTGTCTTTCCCCTTAGTCCAATGAAATACTGAAGCAAAGTGGGCATTCAGAAGTTCACTTTTTTCCTGAGTGTCCACTGCCAGCTGTCCCAAGGTGTTAAGCAGGGGCCCCACACTTCCATCTGTCTTCCTTCTGCTCTCTACATACCTAAAGAAGGACTTCTTATTGTCTTTGACTCCCTTGGCTAACTTAAACTCAGTTGCCAAACTCAATCCTAACTTAAACTCAAGATATTGACACATTGATGAATACTTCTTGAACAAAATGATCCAGCCAGTCATGTATCTGCTATGTACAAGTTTCGTTTAAACAATATTTTCTGAGCTTACTAAAGAAAATGGCATGGGAGACAGTTTCAAAAGTCTTGTTAAAGTTGAGCTACATGAAATTCAGTGCATTCCCCTGTTCACAAAACCTGTAACCCTATCACAGGAAGAAATCAGGCTGGTTAAGAATGATTTGATCTTCATAAATCAACTTCAGCTGTTCCTGGTCACCTTGTTCTCCTCTGTGTGGTTAGAAATAGCTTCTTTGATGACATGCTGCAGAATCTTTCCTGGTATCAAGTTTAAATTCAGTAGCCTGTAGTTCCCTGGCTCCACCTTTTTGTTTTTTAAAGATAGAAACTACATATGTAGTGTCATCTGGACATTGCCCAACCTGTCATCTGGACTGTACCCAGCCTCCATGAATCCTCAAAGAGAATAGCCAATGTTTCTGTAATTACCTCAGCCAATTCCTTTAGAATTGTAGAATAAACCCTGTCTGACCCTGCTTGCTTAAAAGCTAATTTGGCCTTCTTGATTTTCTTTCTAAATGCCTCAGATAATACTTTTATACTCATATTCAGTAAGTTAGTCAAGTTGTGAGATTCTTTTTGAGTTTCAAGTCACTGAAGTGCTTGCTGTTCAGCCAGCCTAGTGTCTTACCATGTCAGGATGTCTTCATGTTAGGATAGCAACCTTTTGTACCCTTAATTGTTTCTCTATAAAAAGAAAACAGCACTCTTGGTCTCCTTTTTCTCTTAGATTTACCTCCTCAGAAATCCTGTCCAGCAGTTCCATGAGTTTGTTGAAACCTACTTTTCTGAAGTGCAGCGTCTTTATTCTGCTGCTTTCCTTTCCTTTCCTCTGAACCTTGAACTATATAATTTCCTGATCTGTGGGTGCATCTACACAAGATGCTACATCACCATAGCTATAAGCTACAGCAGCATAGCTCATTGCTACGCTGACATAGTGTCAGCGGGCATGAACTGTGATGCTAATGCTCCTGTGCAGCAGCTCATTGCTACTGTGCAGTAGGGTCAGAAATGACCCATGTGCTACCGGGACTGCGCAGTTATGGCAGTTACTGTGCAATTGGTTGCACGTGTAGATGTGCCCTCTGTCACCCAAGCTGCCTTCCACCTTCAGATTTTCAACCAGTTCCTCCCTATTAATACTCAGAAAATCAAAAAGAACTTCCATGCTAGTTGTTTTTTCTACAGTCGATATGAAGGATGTCAAACATGGTCTGTGGGCTAGATATGGCCCACAGGTGCTTTCTGTGCAGCCTGCTGGTATACCAGTGGGCTCTTGGAAGTTGACGAGCATGGCCTGCCACAAAACATTGGGCCTTTGCCTCACTGTCATGCCTACCCCTGCACCCTCTGCCTCTGGACCTGCCGCTGCCAGACCCACTTGTGCAGAGGTGGCCAGAGTTGCTGCTTCCATGCCCCAGACTGAATCTGGCCCATCAGGAGCCCCACGGTCAAGATCTGACCTGAGATCCCAGGTCAGACACCCCTGATTTATACCAAAGAGTCTCTTGACTGCCTGGATGCTGGTATGCTACCTTCCAAACTGATCATCAAGGGTGTTTATACATGTGATGCCATTACCATGTACACGTGATGAAAATATCACTTTGTGTGGCTTAATGATGTCACACTGTACACATACAAGAGTTTTGGGGGTTTTAAATAAGTTTGCATCATTGCAAACTAAACTATATCCCGTTGTAGTTGGTTTTGCAATGTTGCAAATTGCAACAATGCAGTTGCCATGGGAGAGACAGGCAGGCTCCACAGAAAAAAGAATTTGGCCCCTCACTGCTTCTGCCTTCAGCAGACTCCTGTGACGAGGGGCCCCAGGTCTTCCCTCCACACTAGTGGAGACACCCAGGCAGGCTGTTAATGGGCTGGGTGCTGCCCCAGCTCAGGGTTGGGGAAGAGTTGTATTGGGCTGGGTGCTGCCACAGAGGGAAGGACCAGGGCTTCTGGCAGCTCACTTCCTGGCTGTGGGCAGGCTCTGGCTCCAATGCGCGTGCGCGCGTGCACACACACACACACACACACACACACACACACAAAAGGATTGGGCCCTTCGCTGTAACATGATGGGAAAATTGAAATAGTGGATTTTAATTAAAAACCCAATTTAGGGGGCATAGAATAAAACCCTGAGGACTAAAACGCCATCACATGTACAAGCACTCTAAAGCCCCAAGAG
>NW_017728886.1:111890910-111895344 GCF_001723895.1 Crocodylus porosus
TTTTACTTCAATGTTAAACTGAATTATATAGCCTTATGCCCTAGAATATTAGTAAAGCTTCTAGTTTATTTTTACTTGGAGAAAAATATGTGCTATTATATGGGATGATTCACCCCCCACCCCTTTTCAAAATCCTAGATCTAGCCATGGGAGTGAATGGCAGGCCCTGGTGAGAGACTGAAGAGACCACTAGTGCTTCAACCCAGTTGCTGTGGGGGGACAGACCTTCCCCCTTGACTGGGTAAACTGCAGAACAGAAACGGGCCCAAACAGTTAGGTAACCACTTCCACAGAGAAGTTAAGGAGACCAGGAAAAGTTGCTCTCAGTGCTTAAGTATAATGGCAGTAAGTATCTGTTCAGATGCTCAAGGAAGTGTCTCTATGCCTGTATCTTCTTCCCAAGCTTCCTTTTCATTCTGAGCAAAACATAAACTGTAATAGGCCATCATTATCATGCCCTGTAGTGTCCATCCCCTTCCATCCCATTTCAAAGTCAAAACCTAATTGAAATGAGACAAGGTAGACATTATACGATTCTATAAATAGGGTTTAAAATGTCGTCTTAACAGGCATAAATGTGACCCATTTAAGAAACCAATACAAAGGAAAAATGTTAAATACATAGGCTCATTACACACAAAAAGGTCTCCTTGTAAGTGATGTTATTCCTTTTACAGTTATTTATTTAAATTGGTTCCAGCATATGATTACATATTTTCTGGTTTGATGCCCAGTAAATGTATTTTACTAATAGTTTTTATTCATTTCTCACTTTGAATTGCTATTGAATTTATCGCACAGACAATGCACTCTTTTAATAGTTTCCTTCCATCAGCAGTTCTTTTTTATAAAGTGTTTCATTATATAATCTATAGCCTGGTACTTAGAAAAAGTATTTTTTTAACAATCCCTTGTTTAAAATGGAAGAGTTTTCCTGACACAAGATTTTAGCATGACTGTACCCTTCACCTGATAGTTTATAATGCTATCAAGACCATGGTTTGCCTTTTCAAAGTAGGACATTTAAACACACAATTTCTATCAGTATATGGAAGCGTTGCCTTTAAATCCCCTCCTTTGCCTTCAGCAGATTACCTGAGTCAGTGGGAGAGGCAACCTGGATTCAGCTCTTGTTACACAATCTCTTTTCAAAATGTAGAGTGCTCTTACACAGCTGGTTATATAAGGAGAGATCTGGCGAAATTCTGTTTTTACAGTTCTTGACAGGCCATACTGTGTATTTTCCATCTGGTTTTGTCCCTTCTGACACCTTGTATACATCGTTTCAATTGCTGAGGTTTTATGAAAAGGTAGAAGTTTAGGGATGAATGCCATCAAACGTGGAAAATATTTTCATTATAAACACTAAGAAGTAGTGCATATTGAAAAAAAAATTGAAAGCAAGCATATTTAGTACCGTAAAAATCCACTTTAATTTTAAAAAATTATATAAAGAATTATCTTTTATCAGGGTGGTGGGTGAGTCCCTTGAGTTCATAACAGGCTAATAAACTATTAACTAGGTATCATGGTGATCCAAAAATGTATTGCTAATCAGCATAGTGTAGTTCTAAGTACTAATAATTTCTTCCTATGTTTTAAAAATTATTTAATCTGCATAGTCACTTGCATTCCATGCAAAAAAAAAAAAAAAAAAAAAGAAGCACTGATGCAGCACAACAGCTAAGAAACCAGGTATTCAGTATCAAGAAATACAGAATGAAGTTCTTGTTGAATACAGGTTGAGAATTTGAATGCCAGGGTTAGCTTCACCACATACATTAATGGAGGTTTCATGATTACATGTCATAGCAAGCTTTGAAAATCTCCACCAGCAGTATAAATTGTAAAATAAATATAAATTTTAATATAAACATAATATAAATATAAATTTATAAATATAAATTTTACAGCAGTATAAATTGTCAGTTACTACAGTACATAGTATTAGGCAGTCTATGCTGAGGGGGTTTTCAAGACATATAGTACAAGTACCTGATTCAGTCTATGGCTTGGCACTCATTTTATTGTTATGGACACATTGTGGGACTGTGTCTAGAATATGGACAACATAAAGAGAAGTAGAGAAAATGATGGGAGGAAGCGAGCAACAGACTGAGGTCCTTTGTCTGCATATACTTGGCGTTTGTTGTGTTCCCAGCACATAAAGTACATTTTTTCTTCTATGGCCAGGTTGGAAATTAGCCACCTCCACATGTAGTATAAAGCTACCCATTTACTTCTCTAGCTTGGGGGTCAACGACCTTTTAGGAGCAGTGAACCAAACTAAAGCAGCTTGATCTGAAGGTGGGTGACTGCTCCCCCTACTGACACTTCCTTCAACTGTTGTGAATTGCCACTATTAGAAGTGTGACCTGGCCACTGCCTCGCATTCTCCCTGCTACTGCATTCCTGCTGAGGTCCTGGCTTGGAAAGCTAGATCCAGCCCATGGGTCATAAGTTGCTCATCCCTGCTCCAGCTAGTTCTGAGCTTACTAATTGGGAAAAAATTAAAAGCCCCCCTGTTTCTGTTCTGAGAATCTTTGTGTTGATGAAGAATGGGAGACAAGCAGATGTGCTTGGTAGATGTGGAACATTGCTGTGAAGAGACAGCTAAACAAACAGGTCCATTGTGACAGTGGCCTCTCTGTCTCTGTCATTTGATTATTAGGGCTGCGTGACGCTTCAGTAGCCAATTCTATTAGGAGGAGAATTGGTGTTGAGGACTGCTGCCTGTTTTGTCTATGGCCAAATCGCTGAATCGGCGTCGAATCTTCAGATCTGAATTAGCCAAATCAAAATTGGAACAGTGATTCGAATCACTGAATCGAATCACTGTCCTTCCAAATTGGCTGAATCCAAACTTAATACTTGTTGCTTTGCACAGGCCTATTGATTATGTGTTTTGCAGATATCATTGTCCTTGTACACACAGTTCATAGCTATCATGACTTGTTGGCAATAATGTAATATGAAAAAGAGTGGGTCACTTGTGCAGTTGTTAGGTATATGGAATAGATATGGGATGGAGAAATACCCAGCAGCATTCTGAGGCTCCTGGGTGGGATTCTGATGTGAAGTGAGCCAAATGAGGACCTGAACCCAAACTTACATTTAAGACTAAGGACACCATATCTACATACAGTGCCTTGGTATGAATGTGAGCTAGAAAAAACTGTTTCTTCTAGTCAGCCAGCATATCTAATATGCCAGACAGAGCACAACTTTCTCTTTCCCCCCTCTGGAAAGAACATGTATATTTTAAAGTCAAAATACGCAACCCATTATAATATGAACTCCCTTGCAAGAAGAGATTCAGAATGTCCTACCTTTTTTACAGCTAATGTGTCTCTTAGTGTCCTACCTACTTCCTGAGATATTTGGTTGTAACTTTCATGATTTCTTAAGTCACTCATGCTTTTTATAAATGTTGTATCATCCAATCAAGGAACAGAAATCACATCCTGTGACTGGCAAATCACATAATTGAAAGTTTAAGTTCTGAAAGGCAATTATCCTAAGGCATTAAAACTCTTCACCTACCCAATTTCAGAGAAATTATTTACTGGTGAACCCAATGCGATCAATCTGTGACCAAGAAGAGAGCCAAATATGATAAGAGGGCCAAACTACCCCTAATGAAGCATTTGATAAGCTCTGCATGTCTGCTTCACAGTGAATGCTGACTTAAGACCAGAGTTGGAATGAAATGGTTATCTGAGATGCAAACAAATTGCTTAAAACTGACCTTTCTGCTGCTTTTTCTGGAGTCTCACTGTCCATCACAAAACTAAATGTACTTGTTACACTTCCAGTGAAGTGTAAGTCTACAGTATGAGTGAAACTCATCCTAACAAAGGAGCAGAAACTCCAGACAGCTCCAAATTGCAGGAGCCAGCCCAGCAGCTGAGATCCTCAGAATGAAAGCAGTATGTTGCAACTGTGTGAGTAGGATTTGGCATTGAGATTATGTGGGAGGCATTTCTAGCACCAGTAACCCTATAAGAGACAGAGAAGAGGAGAGTGAATGTGTTATCTTCCAATCATGTTTATCCATAGGCAAATAGCATCCAAGTTCACAAGGGGAACAATGGGGAAAAAAACATCAAAATTACTCTTAAAACCTTTCCTCCCAGAAGCAGTGGGATTGACTGAGCTTTCTTTCATTTTAAGATTTCTCTCTCATTATTATATCCATTGTCATTGATAGGAGTAGCAGATTCATGAGCCTCAAACAGAAACAAAACATCGCTATAAATTTGGATCTCTTCAAAACTCCTATGCTGAGTTGGGTTTCAGTTTCACCTGTCCTGAAGTCAGTGGATAGTTAGATGCAGGGTTCCAGTTCTGGCTTCTTAGAGAGACAGGACACATGGCTGCTCTTCCCTTAGATTTAGAGAGAGACAAGATTTATAGATTCATAGATTCATAGAT
>NW_017728886.1:111895689-111930433 GCF_001723895.1 Crocodylus porosus
CCACAGTCCACTGGATGCATCAAGAATAGAGGTCAGCTCCTCCAAGACGCAGTTTCCATCCACTAAACTAGGTCATCTCCCAAGTTGGCCAACCAGGAGTCCATGCAGAGTTGGTTGGTCTTATTTGTTGTTTCCACCTTTTTGATAATCAAAGGAAGAGATTGGTTCCATTACTTGCATTAGTCTGAGTTGTCTGTACCATGGCCTTTGAGTAAGATAAGATAAAGCCCAAACTGGTACAGGCATGAGCAAAGTCTAGCAGCAGTCATTTCAGCTCTTTGCAAAAGGAGATGGAGATGAGGGCACCTCTGGGTGGAAAGGCAGAAGCCTTATGTTAATTTGGGTTCCAGACTAATAAAAGTATGATGAAATTCTTATAAAATTATACTCGATTTAAAGAAGGATTGCTCTGACACAGAATAGCATCAGAACAAAAGATAAGCAGACTCCATTAGAACAAAAAATTGGGGGTGGGTTATCAAAAATCAACACGATTTAAAAATAAAAAAAAGTTATGAGGAATGAAGATGTACGACAATGTGGAAAGAGATGTTCCTAATTTTAAGAACCAGACCTTTCAGCCTCTAGTCACAGAAGCAACTTGCAAGAGGCAATATAACTGCCCAGTCTAGATCCAGATCCAGAGTGCAGAAGCATTTCAGACTGGGATTTTAGTTCACCCCATAGTAAAAATAAGTGCCTGGAATCCACATGGGCATCTTGGCATTGAATGCGACTTGGAGAGTAATTCATTGCCTCCATTTTCTAGGAGAACCAGCCTTAATAGGAACCCCAACAGTGACCCGGCTGTTCCTCCCACTGTGCTGCTACTAAGAGAGCAGAGATTGAAAATGTTGAAGGACTGTTTGTTATAGACTTGACACAAACTTGCAATAGGTGGAACCACCTGTGTCCGTCTAATTCCAACTAAAATAACCAGCTTCCTGGAGTCCCTCAGTTGGGAAAAATGTCAGAGTGACTCACAACTTGGAGGGGAAATCGGATGGTGCTGAGGAGAGCACATGGTGTGACTGGCTCCAATTCAAGCCATGAGGTGGTGGTGTGAGCTAATGGCAGAGAGATCTGTTTTCCTGTGTGTGTGTATCAGTCTATTTCACAGCTAGAAGGCTGAGCATGTGTGTGTCCTGGAAAGGACAGCTGTATGCATCCCACTTCCAGTCCGGATACTGAACTGCCCAGCTGCTTGACCTAGGGAGGGTGCTGAGGGCAGCACTGGTAACTTCCACTGCAAGCTCTAGATAGTCACCTGCTTAGCAGCTCCCCACAGCACAGTAGCTCTTTTCATAAATGTTAATTACAGGTTTGCTGGTCCAACCTAGACACTAAGAGAAGAGTGGTTTAAAATACTGTGAGAGGTGATATACATGGCATGTATTGAAATCTTCATGCAGTTGCATTTTCTCCCCTTTTCTGTTTCCCCTGCCAGTTGCTGGGGGCATTGCATGTAATTTCACCTCGCAGTACGTGGGCTGCCTTAAGGCTTCTTGCAGGGGGCTTTTTGCATGGAGATCTGCTAGCAGAGCAGCCATGTGGGACCCAGTCAAATACCTCTGCTCTGTAAGAGAGTAGCTCTGCACTTACTTCTCCATAGCCCAATGTGGGAAGCAGTGATGGGGCAGGGCAAGACATGCCATATCCAGCACGTATACATATCCAGTGACCCTAGAATTTCTGCTTCCTTTGAGGGGTTGTTGTACCACTCTGGCCTTCATACGGCAGTGGACTGTGCCGACCGTGGGCTCAAGGAACCAGATTTTACATTTCCATCTCTGCCCACACACCAGTTTTAGCTTGCTGCAAGATAACCTGCTTTCATAATGTTTGAACAGGGGCCTTTGTCAACCTCACTCCTGCAAAGCTCAGCATGTGGCTGATCCTGCTTGAATATTCATGGCTTAAGATTGTTTTCCTGGTGGACCCAGAGGTTTTTCGGGTGAGAAAATAAAATAATCTGCCCAGTCCAAAAGCAGGAAGAGGCAAATACAATGATTTCTTTGTTTAAATAGTTCCTGGAATTAGTATTTTGGGTGGAAATAAATACACTCACCTGATTTTACGTTTGCTCTTATCTCCACAACAGGATCATGTCTCTGTATTGTATCTTATGACCCATCAGTTTGTACTTACTAATGAACAGAGCCTTTTAATTAAGGATGTTGCTTTTTTCTATTGGCATACATCCCTGTTGGTGTAAACTTCCTAATGGTTGTGTCACATGAGCAAGTTACAAAATAACCGCTTGTCATGAAAAAGTAAGGATCAAGTAACATCAACAAAGAATTAAGGAAGCCAGAAGCAACATGAAAGACTACAAAGATAGGTGACAGAAAGTGGGAGAAATGAGCAGAGTACAGTGTATTTATCAGTCTTTGTAACGGAAGATGTACTATTAAATTATTGTGGTTTAAATCAGAGATCGGAGCCTAGATTCTCAAATACATTTAGATGCCTCACTCCCACTGAATTCAGCTAAGCACTTCAATTGTATTGAGGATTTGCACTTGCTTCTAGAGCCTAGTAGTCTGCAATCATGACAGCAATAATAATAATAGATTACAGTCTTAAGTTAAATTTATTAAAAGTTTTCATCAATATGATCCCGGGTTAAAATGTTAGAAGATAGATTGACCAAATACCAGTAGTTTTAAAGCCCCCTACCTGAGCTGGGAGTGCTGGTATCTAGTGAGGAGGCTGGATAAAAAGTAGGAGGATGTTTTCTCAGCCACATGGTCAGCCTATTGAACAGGTGCTGCCTATTGCTGCCCATTGAGTTGCTTTTCTGTAGTAGAAATGCTGACTAAACCAAAGCTTATATGCAGGCAGTGGGGCCTGGCTCGTCTCCAGCCAGGGACACAACAATGTGTTATGTCTATTACTGTTAAACAAGTTAAATCCAGGATGATATGTTCAGGTATGATTTTGTGCATTCCAGGAGGATGGGAGTTTTTGGAAGCAGCTATTTGGTTAGGGTAAGTATGAAGAGAGAGGAGATCCACAAAAAACTAAATTTCCAATCCTACCAAAGCACAAGTGCACTCAAAGATGGGATTTGGATATAAACCTGAGGATGTGTAAATAGTAGCTTTCACTTCCTATTGCTGCAGTCCACGGCCTTGAGTCTGCTATTCTTGAAGCCAGCAGCAAAAGTCTCTTTGACATTGTCAAGGCAGGATCATGGGGCTGACGTGGCCAAGCCTCATCCTGGTAAACAGTCATTTAATAAGTGACCTTGTTAAAATTAAACGTCAGGTTAGTTTGCAGGGTTGTATCTCATAGTAGGTACTGCTGTAAGACATGCAGGATGAGGGGAATAGTGCAACAAGGCACAGAGCAATGGAATATGCTGTGGAGCCTTTCTAGGTGGAGAGCAGAAAAAAAAAATCCCCTTTACAATTCTTTGTACAAACCTGGGACTATTTTAGTGTTTTTTTTATGTGACATCACAGGAGTTGAAAATCATGCTGGACAGGCAGAGGCATTTAATAATGTCAGGCCCTAGTTTGCTTGTTTACTCCTTACTCTGACACACCTCCCACTGGTTTAAAAGCAAAATGTTAGATTAAGTACAGCAAGATTGGGTCTAGTCTTGAAGACACTGGGAGTCACAGGTGCTCAGCTCTTCACAAGGTCAGACCTGTAGCTTGTAAGACAATTTTTACTCAAAGTGGGTATCTTTTGGTAAGAGAGGCAACATCACTGCAAAAACTAATAAAATGATTGTTTTATCACTTTATTTTATCAACAGGATGACATCCACAGCTGCAATATAAATATACAGACAATGAAAGAAGGTGAAGGCTATAGTTATCTAAATTAGTCGGAGTAGGACATATACAGTAACTTGGATATAGCAAAACCATGAATTATCCTCACCCTGTCATCTGAAAATAAATATTTTATAGCACAAAGCCCATCATTATGTATAAAAAGAGTTCTTTTTCAGGCTTATATGCTTATAGGAGGTGGGTCTAACTTGTGGTTAAATGCTGCAGACGATAGTCTTGCTGATCTCAGGATTTTCCAGCAGTCAAAATGCCAACGTCTGGCTTTCTCAAAACCCCATGAAATTTATAAAAACTGCAGCCCCATTGCCCCCTCCCCAAGGTCAGGATGGCTGTAACCAAGTCAGCATCCTGCAGCCCTCCTACCGAGGTTTGCATTAATATACTTTCTTATGGGAGAACTCTTTGTCATTCATTAATATCTTAGGATGCTATGTTTGGGCAAGTAAAATCCTGCTTTGCCCTTTAGATTTTACCCGGTTATTGTAAATAATTTATCAGGCAAATGGGTGGGTAGATAGGGTACCCTGTGTGTGTTTAGAGGACAGTTTCCCAGTTGTGCTGTTTTTATACTATAGCATGTTATTTAAAATGTATTTTAATATAAGACTGAGCCTACACAAATGAAGCTTTCAATGCTAAATCTCTCCTCCTCACAGCTTGACTTGCTATCCCTCACCCAGCTGGTTGTTTCGAATTTTGCATGAGTTTGAGACCGGTGTGTGATGATAGGTACTGTCTGGTGCCTTAGTACAGTTGCCTTGGTGTAATTACACTGAGGCAAATGCACAGTGGTGATGTGCTGCAAGTTCTTAGGGTAAGCTTGACCATTACAGTCTGCTTACATTACATTGCACATTGATGCAGTTACTATGGGACAAGTATTCCTATTTGCGATGGCACCTTAGGAAAAGGGAATGCATTAGAAGTGGAAGAAGGTACCAGGTGTCCCATGGCCAAGTGCCAAGGTAAACCTAAGAGAGACCTTGGGAGGGAGTTCTTCTCTTCTCCCATTTTTAACTGTTTAAACTGCTCAGTTTCATAGATTTGGGTAACTGTTATTGAGGAAATGAAAAGGCACTTGTTTGTGGGAAACTGTTCTTCCTACATAGACACCTCCCTTTATCTGATCATGAATCATTTTGTCCTATTTACATTCCTTCTATTTTAAGGTTTGCTTCCATGGCCCTTCTTATACATGGACTGCTGTAGCTTGCCTTCACTGCTGTGGAGTACCATTTGCTGAAGGCTCCCTGCCTGGTACAAATTACTTCTTGAACCATGGCATTTAGCTCTAATGTTTTCTTGCTAGCTTTCCTGCTTCTTTTTCCATTCAGGGTATGCATAGCGTCTGTATCTATACCTACCCCCTACCTATAGATTGAATTTATTCACTCTAGAATTAACACCTCTTTTGACTAACATGCTCATTTACATTGAAAACCCTATTTTTAGAGCTTAATTTCACAATGCTAAGTTTTGGGGGTTTGGGGGTTTTTTTGCACCTTTTTTCCAGAGAGGATATTGACACTAATTATACCATGGTGACTGTTCCTGAATAGATCAATCATAATCACTGCTTGATTGAACTTGTGTGTGCTACTTTGGACTAAATTAAGAATAGCTGCTCCTCCTGTGTGCCTGCTTCCTGGAGCAGTCATTTTTAAGAAACTGCTTCTCTGAAACTTAGCTGGAGAGGACACTTGACTAATTTCCATGCAGGTATTGGAAGACATTATTGTTCTTCCTCAGACAGAAACAAGAATATTGTGAAGTTTGCATTATAAGCTCTCTTGTCTAGGAAATAGCTTGTCCACATTGCATCAAAGAATCAAAAATATATTTGAGAGAAACTTCTGGCATGAGTTGTGGAAAAATCAGGGTCAATTTGGGAGAAGGATGGAAAACATGATGCAGCTTTAACAAGAGAGAGCTGATAGGAGATTGATGACAAAGAGCCCTATGGCTTTCTCTATGAAAGGATTCTCTCCCCAGCTCTTAAACTTTCCTGCTTTTGTTACCTCCACTTCAGCTCCAATACTGGTTGCAATAGCAGGAGCCCTACTATAAAAAGGTGTTGTTCGCTGATGTTGTTTCAACCCCTATTTGCGTATAGACCCATTTTGATGAGATGAAAGGGGAGTGAGATAAAATGAGTGAGAGGTTCCCATTGTCTTCAGTGGACTTTAGATCAGACACAAAGGCCAGATCCAAATAAGGTTTAGACATCAATGTGCTTGGAAACCCATGCTCAGCTACCATGTATACCTGGACAATGACTTACTTCTCAACAGGGAAGTCCACCAGGGGTGAACTGCTGAAGTTCTACTTTTGCACAGACCCACAAGCTCATCAGTGGGCATGTCTACATGTGATATTAATGTGCTGTAAGCTTACTGCATAGTAAAATACTATGCAGTAAGCTTTCCCTGGGAGTACATATACATGTGCACCTGCCAGGAGCAATTCAAAGCAGGGCTACTCATGACCTGCTCTGCCCCACTACAGCAGCCAGGAGCTGCTCCTCTGGGTGCCAGCCCCATGCTGGTGGGGGGCACCAGGGTCAGGCCTGGGCTTCAGAAGGGAGTAGGGGGCAGCTGATTTCCAGCCCCTTGCCCTGACTGGCAAGTAGGGCAGCTGGCAGTGAGCCTCTGGCTGGGTGGGGAATCTGGGTCATCTGCAGGGGCTTGGCAGGAGCTGTTCGCCTGGTGGGGCAGCTCTCACACAGCCAGGAGCTGGGCAGGTATACGCCATCCAGCTGAGGGCTCGCTACCAGCTGCCCCACTGATGGGACAGTTCCTGCCCAGCCCCTGGCTGAGTGGGGAAGCAAGAGCTCCCCAGTCCCAGCGCTTCTCAGCTTCCTGCTGCTGGTGGAGCTGGGACCTGAGCAGCACCAAGACTGGGTTCTCTGCTGGTGTGGCAAATTTGTTTCTGTTCAGTGTCTATATAAGCCTGTAGTATCTGTATTACAGGTATTGGCTAACTATGTAATACACTAATTTACTGCACAGTAGCTGCTGCACATGGTTACATGGTCAGACAAGGTTCTTTGGGTGAATCTGGTATCTTTTATTAGGCCAACTTAAATAGTTGGAAAAACAATTAAGCAAGCTTTCAGGTTCAGCAGCTTTCAGGAAGTTTTAGCAGTTAGTGTGTGCTCTTCCTGGATAGAATGAAAATAAATAAGCCAGAGGCTGGTCTGGTGTGCATACCAGACCAGAAAGAGCACACACCAACTGCTGAAACTTCTTTAGCCTGATGAAAGGTTTTTGAACCCAAAAGCTTGCTTAATAATTGTTTTTCCAACTATTTATGTTGGTCTAACAAAAGATATCAGATTCACCCAAAGAACCTTGTCTGCCTATGTCCTTAGACCAACACGCTACAACCTATACCCCTGGTTACATGGTAACACTTTACTGTGCAGTAGATTGGTCTACTGCACAGTAAAGTATCTCATGTAGACATACCCAGTTTGCACTGAGTGCCTTGGCCTTATCTCAGGTGTAAGTCCCACTGGAATCCATGGATTGAGTGTTCCTCTTCTTATCTCACCTGAAAGACTTGATTCTTAGGTCAAACCTGTAAAATCAGGCTCTGCACAACATGTGGTGACTGTGGCCACTTTAATATAAAATACAGCAAGGGTGAAGGTGGAAGGACACTTATCCCCTAATCCTGTACCTCAGTAATCAGAATACTCTAAGAAGTGGGAGGCCTGGGTACTAATCCCTCCTGTGCCTAAAAGTCCATATCCCTTAGTTCTCAGGAAAATGCCTTGACTCCAGGCAATGACCTGTTCTGGCACCTTCCCTGCCCCCCTTTCCCTTTGATAGAGTTCCTTTTGCATGGAATTGTTAAAGGGCAGATTGTCCTGTAAGCAGGGTCACCTGGCCCCAGCTGTGTACACCAAGCTGACTGGTTGCAGAGTCAACTGGGTTGAGTATATAAACCTAGGCCTTGCAGTTGGGCTCTGGCTGCTCAGTGCCTTGCATCTGGTTACAGCTTAGTTTCTGCTTCTGCCTCAAGCCCTGTTCCAGCTCAGTACCTTGGCTTTGCCTATCCTGTTGTGCATAGGCAATGCGTAGGGGGAGTGTGGGGGGGAATGTACCCCTCTGAGATTGGTGCTCGCTGGCTGAGTGGGGAGCACCAGCCAGTGCCGCCGCCCCCCCGCCTCCAAGAAGCATCAGCAGCACTTCTGGTTTTGCCCCTAAATCCATGTTCCTCCACAAGTAAAACAAAAGACCACTATAAAGAGAGTGAGAGCGCGAGACAGAGACAGCCATCAGTTGGACAATGTTTTATTGCTATATCTTACAGTGTTAAAGCAAGTCTTATAATAATAATGTGAACTCTAAATACTTGTTTCATGAATTCATGAATACGTATTTTGCTGCCTTCCCACAGGGGCGATGGCCCCCACACAAGGGCTATGGCCCCCCAACAGGGGATTCAGCCCCCACACAAGGAGTACAGCCCCCCCAACAGGGGGGTTCGCCCCCCCAACAGGAGATTTGGCCCCCATACAAGGGGTTCATCCCCCCAACAGGGGGTTTAGCCCCCACACAAGGGCTATGGCTCCCCAACAGGAGATTTAGCCCCCACACAAGGGCTATGGCCCCCCAACAAGGGCCAAATGGCCCCCACAGGGGCTACCACCCCCCTTGAAAGGCCCAAATGCCCCATATCAGCCCCTCAATTGCTGCCCCACCTGGTCCCATCCCCCACAAGTTTCTGCAGCCCCCTCAATGGCAGCCCCCCCCCCCCCCCCCCCACCCGCCCAAAGGCTGCCCCCCTGAGCCTCACCCCTCCAACTTGCACCCCTGGGCCATCATGGCAACCCCCATAACCCCAGGCACCATCATTTAAAAAAAAAAAAAAAACAGGAAAAAAATGGATAACAGTGAGAAGGCAGTACATAGAGCCTATTTCATAGTTTTTTAATAGTGAATCCCCTCCCCCTTGCTGCTGAGTGGCTGAGAAGCCCAAGCAGCCACACCCCTCACTCCTGATTGGCCAACCACTCTTCAGACAGCAGCATCACCACAGCATTTCATCTGGCCTCTTAAAAGATAATGCCAAAACCTTTTGCTTTCTTGACTGGCGCCTTCACTGAGTCTACGTAACTAGCTCAACCTCTCAGTAGCTTGCTGTCAAACTATGTGCTCTATGGCTGTAGGGATTGCTGTGCTTCCTTTGTATTCTGGTAAACTTTTATTTTTTTCAACCAATTCCATGCAAAATCATGGGAAATGCCATTCTTTTGCAGTAATCGTAGAAACTAGCATATTTTTTTGCAGTTTCCATGAAAATTGCAAAACCGTGATTTAAATAGGTCCCTACTTACGGGAGACTCAGCAATAAGGATCCATCATCAGCACCATTTTATATACCCTTCTCCCATGTCTTGCATTGTGTCATGTTCCTTACACAGGACAGTAGCACAAGGAGATGCTGCAGTTCTGCTGCATGCCAGGGCTGCATACTGGGAGTCTACACTGTGAAGTCAGATGTGGCTGTAGTTCTCACTGATTTAAGTACAAGCACAGTGATCACCAGCATTCAGACTGGAAACAGTGAAGAGAATTCGGGTGTTGCAAGACTAGACAGAAAAGACTAGACCAGGGGTCGGCAACCCCTGGCATGCGTGCTGAACGTGGCACGTGAGGCTACTTTGCTTGGTATGCCACGGCCAGCCCTGGCTCTGCTGCTGCCACCAATGGAGCCCGAGCTATTCCCAGCAGGGCTTGCAGCATCCCAGCTGCCTGCTGGGAGCAGCCTGGGATCCCGGCTGGCAGCAGCTCCCCAGAGCCAGGGCTGGCTGCAGCCAGGAGGCTCCAAACAGCTGTGCTGGGCTCCTGCATCAGCTCTGTACCCGTGTGCCTCAGAGTGGGTAGTGGGGGAGGGGCCTGAGGCAGCGCAGCCCTAGTTTCTCCCCCGCATCAGCGCAGCCTGCCCCAAGGTGCCCGTGCAGTCACTGCCAGCACAGAGCTGATGCCGGAGCTGTGGAGTCTGATGCAGCTGTTTGCAGCCTGCCCGCTGCTTGCTGCAGCTGTCCAGAGCCCGGGCTGGCTACAAACAGCTGCGCCAGGCTCATCACCTCCATGCTGGGAACAGGGTAGAGACTGGGGCTGCTCTGCCTCAGGCCCCTCCCCCACCACCCGCTCCGAGGTGTGCATGCACGCACCGGTGCAGAGCTGATGCTGGAATGTGGCACAGCTGTTTGGAGCCTCCCAACTGCAGCTGGTCCTGGGTCTGGGGAGCTACTGCCAGCTGGGATCCCAGACTGCTCCCAGCAGGTAGCTGGGACACTAAAAGCCCTGCTGGGAGCAGTCTGGGCTCCAGCAGCTACCCAAAGCCAGGGTAGCTGCTGGCAACCACAGAGCCCAGGCTGTGGGGCAGGGGCTTTGGGTGGGAGGCAAGGGGCAGTAGGGCTGTGGGGCAGGGGCTTTGGGTACCCCTTGCCATGTACCTCTTGCCCTCATTCTGTTTTTCTGCCATGCCAGCACTCCAGCACCTTCTGAGGTAGGCATTGTGGTGTTTTTCGGCACTCTGGCCAAAAGACGTTGACTACCCCTGGACTAGACCTTCATCCCTTTTACCTTAATGACATACATTTTGTTGTGAAACTAGCTCATGTAGTTCTGGATGCAAGAACGAAACAATATATTTTTAGGATACATCTCTGTCCCTAGAGAGAACGTCAGGTAAATCTGATGTTTGTGCTTTTTCCCAGAAAACAAATGGGATTATGTCCAGAATTCAAATATTGCTATTTATCCACTTACCACAGAGCCTGAGTTATGCTAAGCACTGTCCAGACACAAAGTGATGCCCCCCCAACCTCCATGCCCTGAGAACCTTACAGTCATAGGTCTGCTGATTTATTTGATATAGCTCCAGACCAGTATATTTGTATGTGTACTCATTTAGCATATTTCATATACTTTTATCAGTCAAACCTTTGTCCCATAGTGAGTGGATGGTTTTAACTTTATCCTCCCTTCCCCATGCTCTGAATATGCTCTGAGAACCTGCTTTGAGTGTAATATTCTTTTTTAGAATGTGGTCACACATGTATGATCACACATGTATGGTCAGTCTATTTCTATTCCTCTCACGCAAAACATGTGATTTGGTATGTGAAAAATGTGGTCCGTCTCATATACATTTCTGGTTATTTTTCCTGCATGAAACTTTATGCAAAGTAAACATTGTGAGTGGATCCCAGTGTTAGTACACTGGGGATGGCTGGGAATCCACTGGACCAGATTATATGCTAGGAATGGGCAAAATACAGCCTGCGGGCCAGATCCAGATTTGGCCCACCACGCCATTCTATCCAGTCTGTGGGCCCCTAAAAATTTAGTAATTTAGTATTTATTTACTCCTGGATGCCTGTCAAAGTTGACAGGAGTCTGGATCAGTAGGACCCAGAGGGAGCCCACAGGACCAAGCAGCCCCCAGCCATTTCCCTGCCTTCCTGCCCCCACACTGCTCCAGCACCACATGGCTGCATTGCCAGACTGGGGAGCATGGGCCATGCCAGTACACTGGGGCCAGAAGCAAGAGGGGTGTGTGTGTGTGTGTGTGTGTGTGTGTGTGTAGGCAGGGGCAGAGGGTGTGTGCGTGTGTGTGTGTAAGCAGGGGCGGGGGGGTGTATGTATGTTTGTAGGGTGAGTCCCACAAGCACACCCCACCAGACACATGCGCCCACACCCACCCTTACATTGCCAAACATGCAGACTCCCACCCCTACCCCCTCACGCATCCCCGCCACCCCATGAATCCCATACCCACCCACACAGCCACACCCCCCCGCTTGCTCACTCACCCCACACCTATCCACCCCCACAGATGCACCCATGCCCTCCCACATCTCACATACCCACATGCCCACAGCCCCCCCCACAAACCTATACCCTCCCTCCACAAGATACAAGAGTAAGACTTCATTTTAAGCTATTGTGGAATCACTTCTATGTACACTATACAAACACAGCGAAATCAGGACAAAACTATTTTTGAAATCAAATTAATGAATGTTGTAGATGTTTTCTTTTAGAATATAATTTGGTATTTTTCTGGTTTGGAGATGGCAAAACCCTTTGCTAAATGAAGTACTTCTGGGGGCAAGGGGACAGACTTCTGGTGGCAAAGGTCAGGGGATAGGGGGCTGGACTTCTGGTCACAAGATGGCGACCAGGGGGTGGGGCACCTGTCAAGGGGTGGGCCTACCCATGCAGCTCTTGACCGCTTGCCCAAACTCGGTAAGTGACCCTCTGTCCGAAATAACTGCCTGCCCTCGTTACATTCCCTATTGAACTAATGGCAGGTTTAAGAGAGGTGAGTAACTAAGATGTTGCAGTTAACAGTCAAATGAATGAGAGAATAATTTACCTAGAAAGGGAAGCTTGGCAACAATAAGCAATTGTTTATTGCTTGTGAGTACAGTTAATACATAGATCTTACTGATTTCAAATTACTGCATTAAGGAAGGCAATGTTCCATACTTAAAATGCGTAATCTCAGGTCATGAACCTTATTTATTTACATAAGCAATATTTACCAGTAGTTTAAATGGAGTTTATTAGTTATTAGTAGGTCTCCCAAGAGATTACTGCTATTGCAGTTTGTAGACTGTGATTTACAATGCTGTAATCATCTGAAAGTACTGGATTTGGTAAGCTCCTCAGATAATAGAAAGCCAAGTCAAGCAATACTTATAGATGCCAACTGGACTTAAAATGCTTTTTTGTACAAGAAAATATATTGCTGTATTTCAGCCCACCCACTTTTCAGCAGGCGAAGAAAAGTGACTTGTAATCAAATTACACACACTAAAAGGAGAAAAAATAAAAAGGGATTTCTGTGAATTTTAGTATTTGCGCTATCATCATCTTGGTGTGATTGAAGTGTTCTAAGGTAATGTTCAGATTGCTTGACTGGGTCTCCTTCTACAAACAGCATCAAGCCAAACCATTTCAGGATGTGTCAGGAAATTTGTGAATGACCTCCCTTCTGTGCTGCGTCTCAAAAGAAAATGACCTATTCTCTGAATATGCAAACCACATGTAAAAAAAATGCAGATACTAAGAAGCCTCAAAACACGTTTGCAAATTCTCAAGTGATAAATGGTTTGCACTTTAATTTATTAGTAATTATTCATTTCTCCTTCAGGGAAGTGATTTAATCAGATGGGGGACTGAGCATTTCTATTAACAGAACAAATGTGACCTAGTTGGTCATCTTTCCTTTGCTATTCTTCATTTTTAAATGTCCTACTTCCCCCTTGTATCCTTGAATAATTGAGAGTTTTGATGCTTTTAGGTGTGTTCCCTTGCTGCTTCTATGTCCTGAGAAAACTCTTGTTTAGTGGTTCCCTGGGGCGTCCCCATCCCTGGGCCATAGTGAGGAGGGTGCTCTGAGCAGGGACCTCCAAGGTATGTTCTATACCACACACCTATGGTAAATGTACCTTACTTCAAACCAAAAGCCTGGTAAGCAGAACAATAGCTAATAGGTCACCTAGTAGTAATCTCTAGTAGAAAGGTAGACAGTCATTTCTCCTCAAAGAGGAATAAGAACAAAGTTCTGAAGGTGAATCTGTGGGAGTTGAGGGTGCTTAGCAACTTGTGCTATTAGGTTATCAGAGAAATAACCAGGAAAATGCTACAGCAAGGTGATATAATAGAGCCAAGTCATGTAAATATACTTGACCCTGATGTGGTCTGTATCAGTGATTGACAGCTTTTCTTGGCCACACACTGGAATGACCCAACTTGGGTCTGAAGTTAGCTGGCACTAGGACCCTTCTACTGCTGCTTCATCTCACCATGGCATAGAAGATTCTCCTACTGCCAAAGCCTGAACTTCATGGGCTAGATCCAACTTGCAAGGAACCCCTGGGTTGCCAACCCCTGGTCTATTATCATTAATAACAAGGGATAATTATTTAATAGAAAGACAATAATAGGATTGTGGCCTGTCAATTTTATACATATGAATACATTATTAGGCAAAATCCATTTTCTGAATGAAATTGCCATTCAATGAAAAATAAGGGAGCATGTTAATGTTCCCCTTTTCAAACTCTTTTCTGGTTCTGGATTCTCAGTCCAATTTAACTACAGAGATTTTTTATTTATAAGGGTGAATATTCTTTTTGGTCTTCATCTTCCTTAAAGTAGCCCACAAAATACAATAACAAAAACTACTTCCCAGTCGCGCATATCAGCTCTTGGTTTGTTTGCATTTGATTGGATGTAATTATGTAGCTAATCCTCAATCCTGCTGTTGCTGAAGCTAAGAGAAGCAGTAGTAGGTCCCTATATGAAAGACACAAAAGAATCTAGCAAATTGAATGACAATCAGAGGTACTGGGCACAAAAAAGATCTACTAGTCCAGCTTCCTGCAATTTCAAGTATATTTTGGATACAACACCTAATAAATTTACTTTGTTCAGCTTAATGTTGCATATCTCACAGGAATGGCTTCCATCACTTCCTGTCACGACTACAACTTTGAGTATAAATCACTAGAAATCATGAAAAAAGAAGCAGTAGGCAATAAAGTGAAGGAATGAAGCGGGGAATAAAATAAGAAGCTAACAATCGCCAAAAAGACATAATGGGGTCAGAGAGGTGCTTTGCGGGTAAGGTGGGGGCAGTGAAAAAGGCAGATCTCTGAATCTTAAAATGCATTTATCAGTTGTTTCCATTCCTCCAAGAATGCCTTGCATTCTGAAAAAATACTATTTAATGTACACAAATACAGTAGAAACTCTGAAATAAATCTGATTATAATTAATCAAAGAAGGAGACACCTTGTGATACCATGCATAACTGTAGGGAATCACATGAACAGCATTCCTGAGAGTAATTGTATGTAATAGCATTCCCGAATGGGTTCATTTCAAGAGAATTTTAAAATACTTGTAGGAGCCAATAAACTGTGGTTAACTCCAATTTCCTGAGGTGCTGTCTGGTTATTTGCAGCAATACTGATTGGAGTACTATGTTTTCTTTTCATATCAGAGTTCAACCTATCTCAGACGCATTTTCAGTGTTTAAGTTAACAATCCCTTCTAAAGCCCACATGCAAAGGGAATATGTCCAGGGTGTTTATGGGCCTCAAGAGAGATATGTCATAATGTTTTCCGTTGCCTGCAAACAGTTGTGGCACTGTCTGTTATCCAGGGCTTTGGGGGGATCTACTGTAAGCATGTCAGAGATGTTTAAAACTAGTTTTTGTATTAGACCATAAAAAATAGGGATTAAATCCTAGATATATTTAGTAAATGTAATATGTCCCATTACTGCCTACCTTGTTCAGAAGTTTGAAGTAAGTCAATATTCATTTCACCCTGAATATTCATTTCTTCAGTAGAGGCATTTCTGCGGTAACTAGCACTTTTATAAGACAGTGCATTCAAAACACACTGTAAACATTAACTTAACTGCACTGTGTCCCTGAATCTTAAATCTTAAATTAGGTTATTCCCATTTCACAATGAGGAAGGCAAGGCAGGTGAAATGATGTGCCAAGGCTCACAAAGAAAGTCAGTAGCAGGGCTGGGATTAGACTAGAGCTGCTACACTTGGCCATTACTCTACAGTGACTCAGTTTTTCTTTAACTTGAGCATTACAATTCATGAAGGACCACATCCAAAAAAGGGGCTTGGGTGGAGTGACATTGAAATTTTTTGCCTTGCTTTTGGGAATCATGTTCACCAACCCAGGGTCAAGGTCCAAAGCTCCCTGTTCTTTACGTGCGGAGCTAGGATTGGAATTGACAACAGGAAGCAGCTAAACAAGCCAGGTAACAGGAGATACTGGAGAGGGTTGCAGTTAATATCCCATCCCTCAACTGGCTTCATAAATTTCGAATTCAGGCCTGCAGGCTGGCATCTCTGTGAAGTGGGTATTTACAGCTGGGAACTGTAACAGGGCTTCTCTAATTACCATTAAAGGGGAGATGGGTCAGAGCCCTTTAAGGGAGGGGTATCACAAGATCCAGCTCATGGAGCCCCATCATCCATCCTCTCGTGATGCCTCTGGGTCCAGAGTTGACCCATATGGTGCCCACCCTAGCTGCTCCAGGGCAGGTAGTGCATGCAGATGAGTTTCTCTATTACAAAACAACTGTCCTGTTGGCACTTGGACAAAGCACTTCTTCAAAATGCTTCATATACCTTCATCTGTTCATCCCCACAGCGGTACTCAGAAGTACTTTACCCATTCTCCAGATAGGGGAAAATGGGAACCCACAGTTTGTGGCCCCTCCAGAGCCACAAAGGGAGTTTGAGGCATGTTTGGACTCAGTTCCTGGTCTCAGGTCCTGTACAAAACTCATTCCTTCACACCGTCACCTAAAGCCACATTGAAATCAGTGGCATAACTTGTGTTGACTTTTCTGGGGCCAGAACTGCATCCTGTTTACAAGTTGGTAAGCCAGAAAATATCATTTATCAAAACGAAGATCAAATATTCTTTTCAATCCACATTTCAATAGTAGCCACTTCCAAATAAATACGAAACACATTCGTTAAAACCCAAAACCCATGGTCTCAGCTGAGACGCTGAATCTTATCCCTATTCATGATGGATCATTCAGTAACATTTTGGAAGTTTTAGGAAACTATACTCGTTGCTTTTCTTAGAGCCAGGTAACCTGTAACAACGTCTGAAGGCAGCATGCGAATGTAGGCAAATTCTTCAATGGTACTGAATCTCAGCTTGCTCTGTGGGTCTGTGTAGTTAGCCTGGGAAAGAAACAAGGAGAGACACCAAAGAAAATCTCAGTAAATGTCAAACAAAATCTTGCCCCAGTCCAGAAAACTGTGCCTAATAGCTGATAAATTAAAATGCAAAAAAACCTAGGCATTCTCGCTAGTGGCATTTTTGGGCTCCTCTTAACAAAGTTAGTCATTCCTCTTTTTCCACTTCTCATGTCCAAGCTTAGGGGAAGAAAACAGATTCCTGTAAACTGTCGCATCCAAATGTATTAAATGTATCCGTGGGCACAACTTACTTCATTCCAGTCAATCAAGAGTAAAGGAAACTGCAGCACCTCCTTAAACTCACTGTAGCAACTGTGTCCATGATGTACAAGGCAGTTCTCCAAAGAATGGGTTTGTTGCCAATAAAAGACCCTAGAAGAGGATGAATTACAGCTGTCCTGTTTGCCCTGTATGCCAGCTTCCCTGCCTGTGTAGAACTGCAGCATTTAAAATCGTTTCTGGAACAAAGAAGTAACCGTTCCCAGCACTCAATTCTATGACTGAACTGATAAGGAACTTGAACATTTTGCACTGCTGATTTCAGCTTTCAGCCTTGTGGCATGGCCATGTGACACAACTAACCATGGCCTTGCTCAGATCCTCTGCTGTATTAGGATGTACCCCATCACCCTTCCCTCCCTGTTGCCACAGAAAACTTGAATGTACGAGAGGTGGGGTACCCACCACACCACGAAGGTGGGGCAAATCACTCTCCATGGTATCTTCTCTCTGTTAAGCCCACACAGCAGACACTGCTGGTGCTGCTGTTAGTTTTATCCTGTGGAGACCCTACTACTGCTCTCAGACCCTCCCTGTCAGCTTTCCCTAATAAGGAGGTTTCCTGATGTGCAGGGGGCTGGGAGACAGACCTCTGCACATGGGGACAAGGCCCATGTCCAGCAGGGCTTCCCTTAGCAGCTGGGGCCTGGCCAGGAGCTGTCCTGCTTCTGAGGCAGCTCTTGGCTGAGTGAGGATTTCCCCTGTGGTAAAGCGCTTCATGCAGATGCACCCATGGAGGGCCATATTTATCAATGGTATAATGCGAAGGTGTCTATAGTTGCACAGGGCATCTATTTGTAATTGCATCACAGTTCTTTAAGTCTAATGCAGGACTCTAAAAAGAGTCTAAGTAGGCTGATTAATAACTACAGGTGCAATACTCTAGCTGTGAGTTTCTGATTCATGACTACTTAGTGTATTTCATAAATACCTTTGTTTAAAAAATTGTGACCTGGAGAGGATAGTTCACCATTCTAATTCGTCATCCCTGACCTTATGGTAAGGCATTACCATATACTACATGGAAACTAGCATCTAATGATTATTAAATAAATTGTGCTAGAAGCAATCATAAAATTAGAACTTCACCAAATATTTCAGAAGCAATTAAAACAGATAAAAGTAGAGTTATGCAATTTTGTAAGAAAGAATGTTCCCTGCATTTTGTAAACTAAATCAAAAGCTGCAGGTACTTTATTATGCTTGAAATATTTGTAATTATCTTGGTTTGTTTCTATAGCAACGAGGCTGATACCCTTTTTTAAAAAAAGGCAGAGAAGTTCAAGCAACTGAATAAATGTTTTATCTGCTTTAGATTATTTGTTTTGTATACAAATATAATCAAAAGCCCATCTTGCCAGCTTCAACAGAATAGACTGCATGCAAATACTGTGTGTAAACAAGTTTTTTTGAAAGTTTAGAGATGACTGCATTAAAAAATATAAGCTGGTTGCCCATCAGGGCTAAGGACAGACATTCAAAAAGCCTGAGCCTGAATTGATTCAATCTTTGCAGGCTAGTCTAACCTGGCTAGGCTGAACTGGTTTGTAATGGTACAGTCATTCCCTCTGGACTGAAGAAATGCAGGTATATGCCTGCAGTGGCTCAGGCTAGAAGCTGGGGGGTGCCAGAGCAGCCCTCCCTTCCCTTTCATAGTGCTGATCTAAGGGGGCCATGGCCAGGCCCCAGCAGGATGCTCTGATTAGGGAGGGGTGTAAGCCCTCACCCTGGCCTGGTCTGTCCCACCAGGCCTGGTGCTGTTCAAGGGGTGGGAGTGTTGCCAGTCCCCAGCCTCCAGCTAGCACTTTGAGGCAAAGGGTGTGTGTGCAGTGCATGCATCTGTTGATGATACTGAACTTTTCAATCTCCCTCTCCCTGCTTCTTCATACTGTCTGCAAACCAGCAAGGGGCTGATAAAACTAGTAGGGGCCTGATAACACAGTGCTTATCAGCCCATCAGTAAAACAAAAGCTTCTTTCATTAGTTCAAGCTCTTCTTAAACAGCTTTTTCCAAGGAAGGAATGGAAGGACATTACCAGCTGACTTGTTGATTAGCTTCAAAAAGCCCTAAGTGGACATTGTTCTGTCTGCTTGTCCCAGTGAAACTGGAGACACAAACACACAAATACCTCTCAGAATTAGCTAGCATGCCTAGGGTTCTTGGGGCTGGGGTCCGTGCTGCGGGAGATGGGAGCGAGGGAGGGAGGGTGGATCTCTGCTTGAGCAGTGAGCAGCAAGGGAAGCTAGGCAGATACTGCGTTCTTGCAGTCTCCAACAGAGCTCTGGTTAGGGAGGAGAGGGACAGGGTCAGCCTGTTCTCTGGAGTACAGAGCCCAACCCAGGGCTGCAAAGCATCAGGGATGTTGGGAGACTCTGGTTTAACTTAAACCAGGAATGGGTCTGGGACAGATATTGCATAAACCAGTTTGACCCAAGTCAGTTAAGTCTGATACTACATTCAACCAGGTATATCTCAAACCAGTTTCAGCCATTTTGAAACTGGTTTTATGTGCACTGAACTTATGTTCTGTTACAGGTTTAAACCAGTTTCTGATCACTTAAACCAGCTTATGTGTAATGTCTGTCCCTACCCTAAGGGATTTGATTCCGTCTATCACCCCACAGAAAGAGACTCAACAGAATTTGGAACTATGTATTTAAGAGAACAAAATGAAGACTGCATCAAAATGCAAGTTACATGATGTTACTGTTCCCTGCATGAGTTATATCAAATAAATATTATTGGGGAATGCTGTATTCTTAATTGGAACTGTTTATTCATGAAAATGCTACTGGATTTCCCACAGGTGTTTAGGGGAGAAAGTTTTTGTATTTGGTTTTTAATTATTTTAGTAAACCCTCTTTAAGGAAGGGATTCTGTAAGTAAATTTAGTGCTACTTATGAAATAGTTTTGGCTCAGCAATTTAAAGACCATATTGTCTTTCTTATCTTAATAAGAAAGATGGTTATGTGCGATTTTTTTAAAACATCTTCCAAAGAAACCTCCCAGCCATAAGCAAAATAAAAACTTTGTCTCATGGTAATTTGTCTCTCTCTATAGATGGAAAATTTGAAAAACCGAGAGTAAAAAGGAAAGAAAATTAGAGCATGCTGAAAGCAGCCTTTAAAATTACAGAGATTATTTGTACAATCCTGGAAAAGTTACATTTCTGCAGCTCAGTGATGGAGGTTGGGGGAGTAGAGGTAGGAGTCTGCTGGAGTCAAGAGAATTTTACCTTGTTTTCTTATGTCCTGGCTAGCTAAAATTTAACATATCTTTACAAAGTAGTTAGAAACATCAATAGCTTGTTTAGTCAATATTTCTGGCTAATTCTGATGATGGTCAAGGGCTAGTGGGGAAGAGCTACAGCTCTTTGAGATGCTGCAGTAGTTAAGGGCCTTTGCTATTAATCCCCCCAACCCTCAGACAGCCCTCCTCCATAAAATTGGACTCTTTATCTCATATGCACAAGGCTAGACATATTACTGTAATCCAAACAGTACCTAGAATGGCTGCTGCTAACACCTGCATAGCAACTGTAAGGGGAGGAGATATGAAACAGATGCTTGACTCCACCTGTGATTGCAGCTTTCCTGCTAAAATGTGTCAATGTTGCAAGACAGTCACCACCCTCCCCTTATTGTCTGCTTCATCCATGCATTGGGTCCCTTGTCTGAGGTAGATGGAAAGATCTATGAGCTAAGGACTTTCTTCTTTATTACTTGGTACCATAGTACAACTGAAAACTGGTCAGGGAACTGACATGCTACTGTAACAAAATAAGTTAACTAGCAGTATAAATGTGAAAGTATTCCTGGCTGAAAGGAAGTCATTCATGGTGGGTGAGGGAAGAGGAAAGAGTTATGTGCTTTGTGCTAGGTGGGACGTGCATGGTTGGATGAATAGTCAGATCCCCTCTCTAGCTTCAAGGTTTACCATTGCTCAAAGAACTGTGCTAGGAATTTCCCTCCATCTATAGCTTATTTAATCAAAAACAATGTAAAAAAATAAGGCTGTACAGTCAAGAAATGCCAGTGCTAAGGTTATTTATAAATCCTCTCTGCGTGTCCATGATCAAGTACCCTTTTTCTGCAACAGGATCCCTGCCTCATTCAGTGAACAGAATGGATGGGTGCTGTTTGTAGGCCTTGCTCGGGTATTGATTTAATACAAGCATTGATCAATGCATTTACAACTCATATAAAAGCTTTGCTAGATCCCTGACCAAAGTAGGCCTCACTGAAGGCCGACCTCTCACTCTCCCAAGGCTTAGTCTGGAATGTGCCTATAAGACCCCTGGTAAAGTTGATGGTTAAGGATACTGCCAGAGAGTCTAGAAAACATATGATAATGACAAGAGGCATGAGAATAATGGTAATTAAAGATGTTTGTTTGCTATGTAAAGGTATGACATGTTCAAAATGTTGGTCTGTTCACCAGGGCGCCTCTTGGGGTAACAAGGAACAATGGTTACAAACTGACAGAGCAGATTTAAGCTAGACATCAGGAAGAACTTCTTCATGGTAAGGGTGGCCAGAATTTGGAATGGGCTTCCAAGGGAGGTGGTGCTCTCCCCTGCCTTGGAGGCCTTCAAGAGAAAGTTGGATAGGCATCTGGCTGGGGTTATCTGACCCTAGCACTCTTTCCTGCCCAGGGCAGGGGGTCAGACTCAATGATCTGTTGAGGTCCCCTCCAACCCTAGCATCTATGAATCATCTATGAAAAAAATTGTTTTGATTCTCCATATAAGAGAGAGACTGGAAACTTTTGGAACTTTTGCTTCAGATCTAGGGGATAACAATATGTGAGTTTTATCTGTGTCTTGCCACCAGATCTGGGGTTAAAAACTTCTAACTTCTTGGACATGAATGTTAGGGAGTTGGTGTTTTGCAGGTAATAAACCTGTCTGAGTTTTTTGCCACTGAATGAATCTTTAGTCATTCTTTAGGGTCTGTGAGGTGGGACACAGACGATGCCCTGAAAAAAGCGTTCACTACATTGACTAAGAGAAGGGAGGACAACAGTGCCCATATAATTAGGTGTTCAAAAATTTGTTTTCTCCTCATTGTTCAGTGCGTGGCCTCAGTCTGTATTCAAGCTATTCAAACCTTGCTCTGAAGATTTAATTATTTATTTTCTAATTAGTTTTTCTATGGTGCTCATTACTTGAATGGTTCACTGATAATCACATTTACTTGCATACCATGCACATGCTCAAAAACTACCCCTCCAAGACTGGGATCTGTGTTTTGAAGTAGGAAGTGGATTTCTACACTAGAATGGAAGCATGGGGCATTGTTAATGGTTGCAAGGGGATGGCTCTGTGCTGGGCTCTGGTTGCATGCAAGAGGGGCAGGGTGCTGCTCAGCTACTCAACTCTCCTTGCAAATACCACAGCTCAGGCATTAATTCTGTCACTGCTGCCACCAAACTGAGCCACTGCTCAGCCACAAGCTGCTGCCAACTTACCAGCAGTTGTGACAGTGGTAAGGATAAGCTGACACTCAACTTCTAAGGATGTTATGTACATACCAACATACACACCACATTTTCTTGTATATCAACCACATGTGCCTTGCTTTGGAAAGGCAGAATGACAGGAAAAAAAGATTTTTTTCCAGAATCATGGCTGAATTGAATGCTGCACAGAGCAGGGACAGAGTCTACTTTTCAGTGTCACTTGGCACTGAACTCGATGCTATATGTTCCGAAGACACTTAATGGATTAGGTCCCTCCAGGAACTTAAATACAGTTTTGGTGACATCCTGGCTGCTGACAAGATTTGTAGCTCCCCACTCTCATGGTGCTTCACAGAAAGTGGCATGATTTAGAGCGACTCCCCCCTGGACCCAACAGATATTCACTATTGGGTTGGGCAAGGTGGGGAATCGAGCTCTACTTTGAGTTGATCCAGGAGCTGCCTGCCCATAGTCTCTCTCCCTTAGCCCTGCCTCCCTCCCAGTTCCAGTGCTGTGTGCAGGAGCAGGCAAGGTAAGGAGGCTCCAATCTACCTGCCCTCATCTCCAACTCAAGCTGGGTAAACCCCAGCCTGCAGCTCCCTCCCCCTCCCTTCTTCCCCTTCCTTCTTGCAGACAGCACCGGGGGTGGGGCTGGGCTGCATCAGCCCAGCCCTGATTGCGCACAGGGGCAGACAGAAGTTAATGAAGGTGCTCTGCTTTCGAGCACTTTCATCTGAACCCTCATTACATGAGGGTTAATTTAGCACATTTTTAAAGCCCTCTGCAGCCATGCACTTCTGTCCAGGCACAGCTGTAGAGCACTTTCAAAGAATTGATTGTGTGACAAACATCACTTCTCAGCACCCTACATGTCCATTCTGACCTGTGATAGCTTAGATGGGAATCAGGAGTCTAAGTGCTCAAACTAGACCACTTCCAACCATGTACAGAAGCCCAAATATTGGAGACTCAGGGACTTAGCTGTCCAAAGTGATACTGAATGAATTTGGATGCCTAATGGTTTTTGCAGGTTCAGGAACAGATCCTGTCTGGACCATTTTTCTGAAAACAGATGTCTGTCTTCTGCTTAAATCCCATCTAAGCACCTATGGGACCAATCTGGATTTTGCCCTTAATCTGTTTAGGCATATTCTAATGGGGCCTGACTAAACTGAGTAATGCTGTTAACAGTCTTTGCTTTGTACTGTGAGAAATGAGATGGCAATTGTAGACAAGGAAAAAATACTTACAGGAAGTCCTGAAATGTCAGAGTATTTCTTGGCTGGTTTAAAGGAAGGAGGAGCATCAATATTAAAATCTAGAGGTATGCCAAAAAGAGAAGGGAAGAAAAGGTTACCTCCTGCATTCTTGCTTGCCAGTGCGATTCCAGTAAGCTAAACTTGTTAAAAACACACTTGAGGAGATAACAGACATAGATTTAAAACACTGACTTTAAATGTGTTAAACTAAAAGTACCAGGACAAAGATGCATTAAGCAGAGTTTATCCTTGAAAAGCTTTTAACTGTTATACTTTGCTAAGGCCCTGATCCCATTCACCTAACCAGCAAGTACAGAACTGGCCGGTAAATAAAGAAAAATGCTAGAAGGCTATTTCTATTACATAGCAAACATGTTACTTACAAGCAAGTCTTAATGACAGCTTTGCTTGAGGTTAAAGATATTTGCAAAAATAGCCATTTGTTATGCCTGCCATAGGTTAAGACCAACAAATGTTGCTCAAGACTGACACTCTGAAATAGCATAATCCAGAAAAGCAAAGTAATCTTTTAAATCAGATAAATCTTTAAGCATGTACCACTTTAAGCCTGGTCAATGACCTAGAAAATTGTCTCAACATTTAAATTTAATTCTGGAAATTGCTATTTTTTGGCTTCCCTTAGACACAAATAGTATGCAAACAGCCTTAATGCATCAGTAGTTAAATTCCCAATTCTATAATGTATTGGGATCTGTAAAATATCTTTCATATAGTAAGTTTCCTCCCCCCTCCAACGACATGTATGAGATTTCCTCCCTGCAATGAGAATTTATGGCTGAAGCATTCCAATTTAGGAGATCAGATCTTTTAATCATGGTGTGCATTTTAAGACTATAATTCAAAAGGTATTAATGCTTCAGGCAGCTGTTTTTTTAGATATGCAATTACATTTGTTTCTACATTTGCTTTTTTTTTTAATGAAAATTTACTACTGTAAATAGAATGGAGTGGACATGACACTATACAAGGATTGTCAGTTATAATAGCCAGGAACAGAGTTGTCTACATTTTATTCCAAACAGTCACGTCTAAAATAACTTTTAAAATGACAAGATATATTTAGATGATGCATGGGGTCTGACGTATACACATGTGCGCACTCTAGTGTGCTTAGTCAGTTCTTACAGACTACTGGAGTAAAAACCAAGGGCCCAATTCTCTGATTCTGGGTTTTGCTTATGCTGAGTAAAGTCACTTACTGAGTAGACTACGGGAAGTCTACATCATGCCAAACAGTGCTAGTGAGCATTAACATGAAAATACACCCACCCTTCCATTTTATAGGCCAAGGAAATGTATGGGTTTTTTGGTGCCCCACACAGGTCATTCTGAGGTTCCAAATACTACAATGTGCTTTTTAGAGCTGCCCCAGGCACGTCCAACACTGCTTCAACAGCAACTATATTACATATTTTCAGCATTCTGCATGCACAAACAGGGGATGTTTCCAGGATGGGGCTTCCTAGCATGGCACAGACACTACCTATGCTGGTTTCAAAGTAACAGATCTGGGTACTGTTAGCCACGGCTGCATAGAGCTCAGCCTGAGATATAAAACCCACCTGAGAATCTGGATATATATACTCACACAATTAGCCTGTACCGAACTTCATGCTGCAGCACTTGCACAGCTAGCAAACTTGGGCTAGAAAGTTTAAAGGTAGCTGGCGTACATCTATACAAGCTGAAGTCAGTAAAGTGACAGGTATGTTTATACATACCAGTAGGGGCTATTTGTAAAGTAGGCTGTTACTCAGGTTGAGCAAAAGTGACAAAATCTTGACCTGAATAAGCCATTTAGGACTAGGTTTTAATAGCCTTGCATCCTCCTCATGTCTCTCAAACAAACTTTCCAACACTTTTTCAAGTAACTCCATTTGGTGGTGATAGTGGGGCCAGGCTATTCTGAATGAATTGCTGGAATCTGTTCAACTGGGTTCCTGCATGCATAGATGCAACAATTTTACGCTCATTTTAAAGAAAGTTATTTGTGTTGATTTTATTGTTTATAAATACATGCAAAACATCTAAGCAGCTTACAGCTAGGATCATTTAGTTGCCATGGTAATGCCCTTTCAGAAGCAAGAATTTGTTTTAGGTTCTTCCAAGTTCTGTTCTTCTTGCCAGCTGCTGCTCCACCAATGCCAGAGTGCTAGAATTAAAATGTGGTGTTTAGAGAAAAAATACATATTATTTCAAAATATGACATTTTTATTTCAGAAAAATGAGACATGCTTCCTCTTGTCATGAACTATTTGTTCACCTCACTTAATCAGTAAACTACCACACTGTACACTTTACTCTTGGTTGCAGGGAATATAAAGCTTTTTTTGGACTGTGTCAAAACTACTATGTTTGGGATTAGCTGAAGGAAATAAAAATCTGCTTTTTACTTGGAAATAGAAAAATCAATATGGTTAGCGTGAGTCTGAGATGACCAGATTCAGTACTCATGCACATTCCATTATATTAAAACTTATTAGTGTGGGGATGTATCCAAAATTGTGATTCTCCATCCTTTAGACTGCATGTACAAAATTACAGGTGAAGCTGTGTCTCTTGTAAGTTTAAAGTGATTGTGAAAACAAAACCGACCTTACAAAATGTAATCAATGCTATGAGAAGCTTTCTGGAAATCTTGCTTTTCTTTCAAATGGAAAGAGACAGAAGAATAGAAAAAGAGTAATAGAATGTTGTGCTAGCAAGGCTAGTTTGCATTTTGAAAGCTGTACTAAAGAAAGGCTTGCTACACTTATTATAATGGTAATTTCAGTTATGAAATGTGACTGCTATGAAGTAATTTATTTATGTCCATCCAGACACAGAGGATCCACAACATACTGTACTATTTCTAATGATCAAAGGACACAGCCTCTCAGTTTCACCTCTGAAAAGAAAATGTTTTTACAACTGGAGAGGTGGTGTTATCTTGCTTAATAATTGCTACCTGCCACATCAGCCTTATCAAAATTCTCACAAAGTTCTGCAAATGCATTTTTGCTGTGATTTATGTTATAAATTAGTGTGTAAAGTGTATGAGAACTGAAGGAGGTGGAAATGATAAAGGAATGAGATTTGTTATGAAAAAATATTCTGCGGAGTTAACTCTGCACTCTTGGAGGATACTTGTGAGCCAGTGAGATACAGCAACTTTTTTCACAATGAATATCTGACAGGAAAAACACATGGAGCATTTTACTATAAAACTAACACCTTTGTAACAGAGATAACATTGTCAGAAAGATACTGTTGATTTATAGGATGGAAATAGATGTGTTATCATGTTTCAGAATCACCATATGTATTTCCCTCTCCTTGCTGCAAATTAAGGCATGTATTTTTATGATTGTTGTCACTTAGGACCAATGAGAAGACCTGAATAACTTCACTAGGCTATGAAGCACACCCCAAATTTTGTTGCTACTTTGAATCCTGTTTTCTCTGTCCAACAATTTTTGGAACAGTCAGTTTTAGTAAATTTCATGGCAGACATGCAAGATAAAAAACCCCTAATCATACTGAATACCAGTTTATGCAGTTTTCATTATAACAATATACAGAGCTTCAAAGAAAAACCTTACTCCCACAATCCAAATGTGATTTCCACCCTCCCTCTCCCCTTTCAACCATGTGGTAGCCTGTATCTGATAGATAATTCAGTTGTCTTTTTTTCTGCATTGTGGGAGAGGTAGAAATAAAGAATGTATGAAATAAAAACGCCACCAAATTAAATATGTTTTATACCCATTTTCAGAATTTCAGAGTTCTCTGATCAAATTGTTAATTTGCTTATCTATAGCAAAATTAGAAATGACATCTTACTCTGAAGAATTATGGTTTCTAATGAAAAGGAACAACAAAAATATGCTGTACTAGATTTGGATATCTGGCTGTTCAAAAAATTTAAAAATATTTGCAAGAAGTACCTAGGGAATGTCATGTAAGAGGCACCATGAATATTTGCTGACAATTCAGCTAAAAACTGCTGCACAAAAAGGGCTTTAAAGTAGTGAAATAAATTAAGGATGTGTGTACACGACACCAGTACAGTGCTCTGTAGACAGGGCCTGAGCTAGCTTGAATACAGGAAGTAAACAGGAAGCAGCATAGCTATAGTAGTAGTAGAGTGCTCATTGGCCCTGATAAGAAACAGAGTGTGTTACACAGGCAAGAGCACATCTCCATGTGGCACTACATTATGCATTGTAGACATGCCCTAAGATCATAGACTTGTGTTATTTGTTTAGAGTGCAAAGCTGTATAACTTCACTTTTGGCTTTGGATGTCTACACCTGTATGAGGTCCCTCAAAAGCTGATGAGTTCTTATGAGCTGCACAACCAAACCCAGGGCCTAAAACACTCGAGTTTTTCTTGTAAGGGTGCCACCAAACTATTGGCTTTGGCTGTAGACAGATATAACAACTAAACACTTTTGAAACTTTTCAAAAGGCCAGCATATAGCATACTTATATACAGGTAGGATAAAATGCTCCAAAGAGTGACAATAATGTATCTGAAGGGAGCAGGTACTATTTTGTACCACTTTGTTCCACCTTATACTGGTATGGTAGGTTGGTTTACCTGGAACTCCATAATGCAGCACTCTTATCCCTTCCTCCCCCTAGTCTCCCTGCACCCTGGCCTCTGCTGCTGCTCCCTCACTCCCTCTGCTGCTGCTGCTGCCGCTGCTGCCCATGGAGCTAGAAAGCTCTATACTCCCACTTCCAGAAACAGGATTCCTGCTCTCTAGCCCCAGTCCTCCAGCTGGGGGACAGGAGAGCCTCTGGTCTCCCAGTTGCAGCTTGGGGAAAACAGAGGCAGAAGGCACAGGAGAGCAATCATTGATAAGGGAGTGGGAGGGAGCAGTACAACCACAGCTTCCAGGAGAGGGAAGCTGCAGAGCAACAGCAGTGCTGTAGGGAGAGGGGAGCTGTAGCTCACTGCAGCCCGTCAAGCACCCTTGCTGAAAAGCATGCTGCTACCTTGGTTTTTTTGAAGCACTCCAGCCAAATATGATGGGGGCTGTGTGTCTGTCAGCAGCAGAAACATCCCACTTTTTAGATGTTCCAAACCCATTATGCTTTGAAATGTTTCATAAATTACATTTGTCTGCACCCTTTGTTGGCAGGAAAGGCCCTGGCAGTTCATGATTTACTGTATTTGTTCATGAACCTGATTGGCAGTGATTTCCTTTAGGTATACAGGACAGTACTTCTCTTTCAGTACTGGACCTCTCTGTACAGGCTGCTTACAACTGAACTGACAAAAGCTTATGTCTGCTATGAAAGAGACCAGAGTCTCACCTCACATGAAAACAATAAAATGACAACAACTATCAAGTGCGCATGCACTAAGTGACCTGCTGGAGAACAGCCCTCTATCCCACTATTAATTCCTTGAACATTTGGTGAGCAGCAGGCTGATGGTGACTTGCGGTATCATGTCTTAAATCCAAGTATTTTGATAACCATGCTTTTAAAAGGGCAATTTCTTCCTTCATTCATTTTCATTGTTAAATCTGCAACCAGAAATTCCCTCTGGGAGCTACCTGTTCTTAGCTTCTGGCATAGTTTTAAATTTTTGAATTACCTGATATTGTGTTTTGCCCAATGATATTAAATTCAAATGAAAATGATTTAAGTCATCAGCAGAGTTGTTAATGGCAGGTCCTGGAGATTAGGGTCTAGAACAAAGGTGCCCAACCCCTGGCTCCTGGTCCAGATTCAGCCCACAGAGCCATGGCATCCAGGTTGCGGGGCTCCACGTGGGTTGGGAAATTTAGTGGTGTAGGAGCAGTGGCAACTGGTACAGCCAGTCCTTTCCCTCTGCCAAATTCCTAAGCGCAATGTAGCGGGTTGGAGCTGGGCCGTGTCCCCCCCCCCCGCTTCTGCAGCCTGGTCAAGCCCCATCGTGCTGACCCCATGTGCGGCATCAGGCCTACCAGCCGAATCCACTCTGCGGATGGACTGGGCACTACCCATCTGGCCCACTGGGGAAAAAGGCTGGGCATCACTGATCTAGAATAAACTTCTACAAGTTCCTTCTCAGTTAACGTTTGTGCAGTGACCAAGACAATTCTAGGGCAAATTCAGTGCAACTTCATTGCATGTCAGAAACAGTATTAATAAGTCGCATATGCATGTCTGATTTATGCAGATATCAGCATTTTCAGAGTAGAGGCAGTGACGTTCCCCAGAGACACGGAAGCCAGCAGGGGCATCTGGATCAGTTAATTTCTGCAGACAAGCTATGTGGAAAGGCGCAGGGTATGTGATAGGCTTTGTACATCCCAGAGGCTGCTTGAGAGAGAATTTAAGAAGCAGCAAAGGAAACAGTGGTTTAAACACCCTTCACACTGAAGTAAAAAATAGAGTCAGAAACAAGGCAACCTGTGAGTGAGGGGACAATTTGGTACCCTTTGTTTTATGAACAGAGGCCTCAGGGTGTTAGGGCATGCGGTGGCTATATCTTACTCACTGGGAACATCTACACCTACCCTTTACTGCGGAGTTGACCAATTAGCTGCGCAGTAAAGTGTCACTGTCTACATGTGCAGCACTATTAGACCAGAGTAATTTAACTCCACAGTAGGTTAGTACTTACTGCCTGACAAGTAGTATCCTATAGCAGAGTTATTTACTCTGCTGTAACCCTTGTACACAGTGATTGGGGTTACCTGGCACACAACAGAATATAGTGTAGGGACTGCACGCTGGCTGGCCCCGCACTGTAGCACTCTTGTGCCCCAGCCAGCCCCTACATAGCACAATGAGCTAGGGTGGAGCAGCTCCAGACTGCCAAGCTGGCTACCAGAACCCCCTGCCAGCTAGGGCTGCACCACCCTGACTCAACATGCTGTGGTCCTGGGGACAAGTGTAAACGCTGTGCCTGGGAGTGATAAACTCCAGCATGAACTGCAATGGAGTTTACTGTGTTGCATTAATAGCATGTGTAGATGTACTGTAACAGGGAACCCTAGCCCTGTTACCAGAAGACATGTTAGTCCCTTTAAGACAAGAACTTTCTGGGCACAGCATGCTGATAAGATGGGGGTTAAAAGCTGAGCCTGGCCAGCTAGTCAGGTGACCAGAAGGGGGCAGGCCAGGTCTATAAACACCCTGGGCTGGGCAGCAGTAGGGGCCAGCAGCCAAAGGGGAAGGAGTATGTCCCAGAGCTCAGTGAAGAGGCTTGGTGAGTGGTCCAGAGGCTGGAGGAAGGGAACTATGGAGGACCCTGGAGAAGCAGCACAACTCCAGAAGAAGGACTGTAGCTGACAGTGGGGAGCAGAAGCACGAATCCCTGCGTAAATGTAAGGTGGCGTGATGCCTTCTTTAATCACATTTCTCTTGGTGGCGGTTATTGCCCATGGACAGGACTGTTCATATTTTTTTTGTTACTGAATAACACCAGTGGCTTGGATGAGGCTATTGGGGAAGGAGGAGGCCTCATTGGAGCTCCACTATAGCATGGGAACTCAGATGCCTGCGTAGGCACAGTATTCGGGGGCACAGTCCTGGCACCAGAGAGTACAAGCCAAAAAGGCCAGGGTGGCCTGGTGCACCTGGGGTGTGACTGTGTGTTTTGGGGGTTTTTTTGGACTGGGATGGTGGAGGTCTGGGGTCACTGTCCGGTTTTGAACTTGTGATCCCCTAGCTGTGGGGCTGGTGGGCGGGCCTCTCAGCCAGGTAGGTTGTGCTTTTATTGGGAGCAAAAAGGAGGACCATGAGCCCCAAGACTAAAGAGCTAGAGCCGTGGAGTCAAACCCTATCTGGTGGGTTTAGACAGGGAGGCCTAGCTAGAGAAAGACTGGGGTCAAGGCCAGTGGTGGCAGAAGACCCCAACATACAAAAACAATAGGCAGTCTCCCACTTACAAAAACATTGGTATAACATTTCCATCAAGACGTATCAGGCGAGTAGAGAGAGGGACACAAGAAACCTTAAAGAGGACTTCAAGGGTGCCCCACGTAGGGTGCAGATAACAGGGAAGATGGCGCTGGGGAAGGCAACCTGTTACATGTACCCACTGTGAATTAAATCTGAGATTTAATTAAAATTTAAAATTTAAATCTCTTTCTAAGCACCAATTTAGGACAGCACTATGAAAAGCCAGCTGATTCAAAGACTGTATAGTATGCCAAAGGGTTTCTAGCTCTGCCAAAGAGTAAGGTGATAAATTTGTAAAAGAAAGGCAAGAATCAAAAAAAGTTGCATCATTTGCTATCATCCTGCTTTGCCTCCATCTCCAACGTAATTCTGCATTACCAAATTCGTGAACTGCTTAAGTTTTGCTTCTCACCTGAAATCTGAAATGCCATGCCTTGACAGAATACAAAGTATTTGGTTTTAGTCCTAGCAGAAAGAATGGCCCTAAAGTTTTGCTGGTGTTGTAATTGGTGAGATGGTGTAAAAGGACAAACATTAATGATTTAGTTTTAGTTTCATTATTTTGCAGTCTGCCTTAGCTAGGAACAAGTGCTCCATATAATTGAAAGGATGTGACTCTTAGATTTACAGTGGTATAAATTGTTCATTTCTAGCCTTGATACCATACCATAAAACTGTTACAGGTGCCTTGATCCAGCAGTGCTATTTTGGCCGTGTTCCAGGACTGCATATAACATGTCCTGCCCTTGGACCAGTGTCATTTTCATGCTTTGTAATTTAATGCACACTTTGGGTCATGTTATAGCATGAGTTTTTAAGGAAATAATTTATTTAAAACTGATGATACAAGATACTTCTGACTTTGGCTCCTAATATTACTTTCAAAATAATAACAACAGCAATGCGGTAATAGTGGAGTATATTAGCACTTATTTCATTTTAAGGCTCAAAGCAGGGGTGCTTAACCTCCCCCCTGTGGAACCAAGAAACCAGACCTGCAAGGTTCCATCACAGGTTGGAAAATGTGACAGCAGGGTACAGTGGAATTTCCATGCAGCTGGATCCAGCCTCACCCAGGCCATTAGAGCAAATGAGGACTAGGGTTAGGCCTCACTGCCACACATCCAGACTGGGCCGGGCTGTTATCCCCACCCACGTTGGGACTACGGCTGCTTTGCTCCCCCCATGTATCTAGACTGGGGCTGGCCTGCTCCATCTCCCACCCCCACATGCATCTGGATCAGGGATGCTGCATCCCGCATCCTCCACACGCATATGGATCAGGGCTGCTCCACCCCTACCCCCTCCATACATCCAGAATGGGGTTGCTCTGCCACCCCGCCCTCTGAATGTCCACACCAGGACTGGGCTGTTTTTCCTGCGCTCCCTCCTTCATACATCTAGATTAGGGTGCTTCACCTCCCCAGGGTGAAAAGGTTGGGTACCAGTGACTAAAAAATTTCCAGTTGATAAAATCAAATACCTACCATAAAGTTTGGATCCTTGAATGGCAATGGTTTAGCTGCTTCCATTGGCCCTGTACCAGGATCTGTGCTCAGAAATTTATTCTCATTCATGGCCTCTCCACCAATCCTCTGGAGAAGGAACATAGTAATGCAGATTTTAATTTGAATGTTCTAAAATCAAGTAAGTCAGTTTTATTTGTGAACATCAACTTTAAATCTTTTAGTCTCAAAAAACTTCTAATCTTCTTTTGAAACTTTGAAAGTATTATATGCCATAAGTAGGTCTGGTCCACTTGACTGGCAGGCCGGCCTCAGTCTATGAAAGTGGACAATCAAGTAGTTTGGACCAAAATGTAAAATTTTTTATTTAAAATACATAAATAAATAAATAAATAAATAAAAACCTTGGGGGAAAGATAGAAAGCGGTGGTCATGCCAACCCTACTAAATTGAAATGGCATAGATTCTGCTTTGGTGTCAGCGAAAGCCAACCTGAATAATATGCAAGACAGCATGTAAAAATATAAATGGTTATAAGTAAAATAAACTTCTTTCAAAATGTTCTGTATTAAAACATCAGTATAGGAAATATTTTTTTAAAGATGATAAGACTTATTCCAAAGATTTTTTAATCAGTTTACCCTGTAACCTTGACTTCAATAGGAGTCATTGGGCTTGGGCAGATGTTAGTTTCTCCAGGTAGAGTCCCTGATCTCTCAGGAGAAACCACAAGTGTATTTTTGCCCAGAGTAAAAGTGGCCACTCTGGGAGAAAAAACTAGCTCGGGAAATAAGTGAAGTGGCTCTCTGGAGACAGAAGTTCTATACAGGCATCTGGTGTGCTTTGCCACTTCTCCCTCTCCCTGCCCCGAGGGGAGGGAAATCATGCATCCGTCCCAGCCAAGCAGGGAGCAAAACACACCCCTGATTTCTTTGGGCTGCCCTTGGCTTGTTTCCTGCGTGAATCACACAGCAGCACTTGGGTGCCAGGAAGCATACATGCATGCTCCCTGCCCCACTGCAGCTGGGCTGGAACACAGCATGAGGGAGGAGAAAGCTAACTATGCACAGCATAGACCCCCACTCCAGGAATGGACAATTAATGAGGCTGGAGGGCTGCTAAATGAGTTTTGGTGAGTAGTTGAGGGCTGCAAGGGTAGTCCCACCCCTTGACAGGTGCCTTGCCCCCTGGTCACCAACTTGGGACCATAAGTCCTGCCTCTAACCCCTGAACTTTGCTACTTGAAGTCCCTCCCCTTGTCGCAAAAGTACTTCTTTTGGGAGGAGGGAGGTTGCCATCTTGGAACTGGGGGGAAAAAGTAAAATATACTAAAAAATCAAACATCTCCTATAACAGTGGTCTCCAACACTTTTTATGGTGAAGATCACTTTTTGGAAGTAAAAGGCATCCCAGGATCCACCTTGCCTCACCTGCCCCACCCCTGAGGAGCATGGGGGGGCACAGGCCCCTGAGGCCTCTGTTGGGTTGTGCCTAGCAGCAGGCCCCCTCCATCGCATACCCCTGGAGCAGGCTGGGGCTCTGTGCCATAGCTGCACCGAGCCACACCCGCCCAGCAGCCAGACAAACATGGTGTTAGGCCCCAACCGGGCTCGGTCTGGAAGTCTCTGTGGTTTAGAGGTGTGTGGGAGGGTCTCCCGCTGCTGGATGGGACCCATGCCTCCCTGCACCTGTGCTCCAGGAGGAGACTGCTGAGAATATATAGCTAAAGTTCCAAAGAAACAACAGCTCTGCCTGCCCCGCTCCCACACACAGCATAGCCCACC
>NW_017728886.1:111930533-111933210 GCF_001723895.1 Crocodylus porosus
CAGCCCTCCCTCCCGGAAGAGGCTTACACTCCAGGAAACCATGAGAGAGGCTGCTGCCCCCATAACAATCACTCCCCTGTCGCTGCTCCACTGGCAGGGGCGGGGGAGTGGCCAGAGGCCAACCAGGGTCAGGGAGGGGGGTTATTTCCCCTCTCTCTGGAGTCTGGAGGAACTGGCAGGGAAAAGACCTATTCTGCCACTCGCCCTGCTTAGGGAGCGACTAGCAGCAGCAGTGGCAGCCGGGAGTGGCAGACTCTGGTTGCAGTCCTCTGGGGGCAGAGTGGGAAATAAACCTCCTCCCTGTCCCCTCTACCGCAGGGGGGGCCATGCTGGCCAGCATCTGGCTGCACTCATCCCTGCTGCTGGGAGTAGGGAGCGCCAGATGGACCCCAGCTTGGGTCTGTGGGACAGGGGGGGGAATTAAACCCCTTCTCTGGCCAGTTCACTTCAGGTGACTGCCAGGGCCACACCCCTGCCAATGGAGCAGTGAGTGAGAAATGCCTGGCAGGTCTATGCTGGTGGGACAGGAGAGAGAGGTGGGAATAAACCTCTCCCCTGCCCCCTTCACCTTAGGGGAGTTAGCCTCTGGTTGTGCTCCTGCCCCCTCCCCCCGCCCAGCTAGGGAGTACAGGAACAAGCCCAGCTCTACTCCACTGGAGCAGACAGCCCAGCCCAAGGCTATAGAGCATGCTGTGATGCTGGGGGACTCTGGTTTAACTTAAATCAGGAAGGGGTCTGGGACAGAAGTTTCATAAACCAGTTAGAGCTTAATCAGTTAAGTCTGATGCTACATTCAACCAGGTTTATCTCAAATCAACTTCAGCCATTTTGAATCGGTTTCAGTGCAAGCTGCCAGGCTGCACTTCAGCAATTGGGTCAGTATCGGCTGATATGGCTTATTAATAATCAGTCATCGGTATCAGCCCCAAAAATATTGACCATTGCACCCCTACTTTTTAAAGCAGCTTTTGTCTTTACCTAATTCTACAATTCAGGGGGTAGGAAGGGAGTCAAGTGTTCTAAATGGGACTGATAAATGTGAGCATCTTCGCTCAATTAAGAACTCTAAACTACTGAATAAAGATACCCTAAGAAGAGCATTCTAGAAGTCCCTGATTTTCTAAATAAATCCTTGAAACTGAGAATTACGATCCAATGTATCCTGGGTACAGAGAGACAAAGGCATACTGGCAAGGGATGGCAGCCTTATCCACTAAACAGTCATCACTACCTGTATTAAAGCATTAATATGGAAGAAAGGTATTAAGTTGGTGGTGGTGTCATCCTGAAAGAATCTAAAGGAGCTGGGTGAAACCAATGCTGGGAAGTGTTTTCCTTAGCAAGCATTAGCATAGATTTATTTTTATTTTTTAGCCTCCTGGATTCCTCCAACTATAAAACCTTTAATAATCCTTTTCAGTACACCACACAATTCTGAATTGACATTGTTAGCATTTTTTTAACTACAAATATTTTCAAGATTTATAAAAACTGTTGTAAATTGTACTTCAAAATGCCAAGGATTTAATGTGTGAAAAATATAAATCAAAATAATGGACATCACTATGTTGGCTTTTATGTGTGTGTGAGTATATATATATTTTTTCCAAGAGAGGAAAAAATGACTCTGCAATTAAACTTAACTAATATAAACTTTGTACTTTAATATCTTCTCCTACTTGAAATGACTAATACAGTGATAAATGATGCAAATCAATGTTTAAAGTCTGAAGGATAACCTGATCCAAAGGACAACTACTGCACAATAATGGTAAACTTCTTAAAGCTGAACAGGATCTTACAGTCCAGTCCAATAGTATAGATTTACTTTGAACTTTTGAGTTCGAAAAAATAGAGCCATTCATTGCTCACTTTGTTACATTAGTGTAGCCAGAATTAATTTAGTTCTCACAAGCCTACTTACAGTTTCATTAGTAGCACAGAGTTTTGTTAGCACAATTAGGAAATGAACATTTCCAGGATATGTATTCCACTCCATGTGTTCTGGTAACCCCATATTCCACACTGGCTAACCTCCTCCTCTCACTAAATTCAATCCAATTCAATTTAATATATATTTTTGTAAAGAGCACCAGATACCCCTTATAGCAGGGGTGGGCAAATGCAGTCTGCGGGCTGGATGCAGCCCACCAGGCCATTCTATCCAGCCCACGGGGCCCCCCAAAATTTAGAAAATTAATATATATCTGCCCCTGGCTGCCTGTCATGCAGCCTTTGATGGCTTGCCAAAACTCAGTAAGCAGCCCTCCACCCGAAATAATTATCTGCCCTGCCTTATAGACAGCATGAGCGTGTCCAGATGAGCACATACATACCTCTTGAGGCATCTCAGAGCAGTTTGAGACACCACAAGAGGCACGCTGAGAATGAAAAAATGTTCCCCGCACTGCATATTTGCAGCGCAGGCTCAAAATTTGGTTCCTGGATTTCCAGGTACCAAATAAAAACATCAGGCAGAAAAGCAGTGCAGGGCACAGTTCCTTACTATGTCCTGAGGGAAGCCAGGACTTGGGCCTCCAGAGATGCTCTGGCATCTAGCCAGAGCATCTCTATGATGCCCCTGCTGCCCTAGCACACTGTATTCATGTGCCAGGGCAAGCAAGGCTAACCTGGTAGTTGTTGCTGCGAAGTTTGGATTGGGGGGGTGGGGGGAATT
>NW_017728886.1:111933325-111946097 GCF_001723895.1 Crocodylus porosus
TGGAGGCAGGACCTGGCCCAGCATAACATGTGGTCCCTACGAACAGTGCCAGCCCCCAGGTGACAGTGCAAGCAGCCCCAGTGCTGCCTGAAGTGGTACGGTGCTGCAGTGAGCCAGGCCAGTGCCACTAAGAGTGCCACTTTGAGCCGACTGGCGCCATGCTGTGCCACGGGGGTTGCCAGAAGTGCACCCCATGCCCGCTGCTGCTGTGGGGGTGAGTTGTGGGCTCTGCATGGGTGGAGACTGTGGCTCTGCATGGGGAGGGGCAGTGGCCCTATGGGAGGGGGGTAGTCCATGTGCTGTGTGGGGGGTCTGTGCCCTGTTAGGGGCAGAGGACCCACGCCTTCTGAGCAGCTCCCCCACACAGTCCCCCCACTCCCACAGTCCCCCCAAAATTCCTTCTCCCCTACCCACACACTGACCCACATCCCCCCACACCCACTTGCACGCCTCACACCCCTTCCTGAAAGCCCCACATCCTCCCATTACACACCCATCATGTGATAAGTAAAACCAAAAGCAAACATCAAAACATATAGATATTTAGATTTTGGTTCTAGCTCCCCCTGGCTGCAGATCCGGGAGGAACTGGGCAGGGTTATTTCACCCCAAGTAGCACAACTTGCCCCACACCAAAGTGCATGTCTGGGGCACTGAGGCAAAAATCCCCAGCTCAAATTTTGCGCTCCCATTTGAGTTGCTGCAAGTGCACATGCCTGCATGTGTGGATGTGCCCTAATAGTCTACAGCATCAATTAGGAAGGTTTTAATGTACATTTACAGCCAGATTACCGACACTTAAAGTCTCTGCTGCAAGGTCTGGAGAGTGGGTGCATTGCAATAGAAGTCTCCACAAATAATTCTGGCTGATATACTTGGCAGCTTCCCTTGGAATCTCCAGAATGCCCTACATTGCCATTTTTGGGTGCTTATACACGGCATATTGTCCACCTAAAAAACGGAAGGCATGATTATACCACAGATGGATATGTCCACAGTAATTTAGTTAGCAGAGAAGACATGGTGGCTTGGACCTTCAGTACAGGCTAGTGCCCCATGAGTGCTCCTACTTTGGCAACTGGAGCCCTTCCCAACTGGAGCCCTTACACACATGCTTTTTCACACTGCGACACACCGGAGATCCAGCATGTCAGAGCAGACTCATTTAATTAAATCTGCTCTGCATACAACCTGATGCTGCATTGCATGCAGTTGTATAAGTGGCAAAATGTGTGTCAGCGCAGAGAAAAGAGTGGTGGTGAGCTTTTGAACTAAAACACCTTTGTGTTCAAAAGTGCACTGCGGGGCTACTTTCTCTGCACTGACACTTATACAACTGTATGTGATGTAGCGCTGGGCACTTTTAAAAGTGTCCAGGGCTGCAGTGCAAATGTGTACAAATGCCCCATGTGTCCACTGTAACTGTTACTCCTTTTAGCTAGATGTAAAGTAGCCCAGGTATATCCACCTATGCTATCATTTTGCCATCAGCATCAATGGCATATATTGAACAGTGCTGAGTGATGGGCCACAGCAGCACACAGCTTTGGGGAGAAGACTTGTTACCTTATTATTGAGTTCCTTTGTATAAAGCCAAACCTCAGGAATGACTTTTAGACATTAGTTTGGACTCCACATAGTGCCTTGACTGGACCGGGGAGTAGGCTGGGAAAACTGCCTACTCACACATGAGTTTCAATCATCAGTTTTTGTAATTTATTTACTTTTCTATGTGTTTTGTTCCATATTCCCTACCACTGATGTATTGTATTTCACGTCATCTCCCAAAATTTATTTGTCTGGTTTTACTTTGGGAGAGGACAGGAGAAACTTAGAACATGGAAGCAGAAATCTTTGTTTTGGCTGTTTCCAGGTGGAATCAGCTTAGTGGGTTTCTGGGAGGGGACTAAGTTCCAAGTTGAGTTAGCTTGTTAGGAAACTGCTTGTCTGAACTATATTTCTTAAAAAGAAAGAATAACTGAGGATAAAAAATAAACAGGATGAAAATTCCATATTGGAATAACTGGCTCACACTGACAGCTCATTTTCCATCTATTTGAACTAGTTTTGGTTTCTGTATTGTATTTTACAGTCCTCTTTCCACATTATCATAGCATTTTTTTGCAAAGAGGATTTAAGAACACTTTTATACCAGCAGCCATATTTTAAGGGTATATGTATGCATGCAATACTTGCATCACATCACTGCCAATATCTTATCATTGCCAAGGAATTTGGGGACTTGGCTTATGGAAAAATATTACATGTATACATTATTCTAGGTAAGGTTATCTCATTTTTTTTTTTTAATGCCGCTTTCTGCTACATGTTACAAACAGGACTTTATAAACAGTGATCTGAAATGGAAGGCAAACTGGATAGTGCACTTAGAGAAAGCAGACCTAATTTTATTAGATGTAGCAGTAAAATCCCTAAGAACTGGAAAAACCAGAGCTGTTTATGTAGAAGTAAAGCTGATACTGTCAACATTAATGTTCTTTATCTGATTTTGAAAATAGCTATTTGTATTGTGGTAACTCATTATGCTGAGTAGCTCTTTAATTGTATTGAGTAATCCAATTATAAATACAGGTAATTGTTTATGTCTTTTTGTTTGTGTTGTCTGTCTCCAAGAGGGAAAGCTATGATGATTAAAAGTATAAGCATAGTGAAAGGGACTGACAAAGTAACCCTGGGTTTGTCAAAGAGTAAGTGATCTGATTCCAAATCAGGCCATGAAGTCAAGGATTCATATCCCATTGACTCCAAGAAATAGGAGTGGGTCTGCTGAGGGTAGGGGCAGAGTGTGTGTGTGTGTGTGTGTGTGTGTGTGCGCGCGTGCGTGCGTGCGTGCGCGCACACGCGCAGAGGCAGTATATGTGTGTAGGCAGGGGTAGTGTGTGCAAGTGTTCATAGGGTGAGTCCCACCCACACAACCCACCATACACATGTACCCACATGCCCCCCACTGCCATACATGTAGACCCCACACCCACACCCCCTCACACATCCCAGCCACCCTCCCCCATACATAGCCCCCCACAAACCCCATACCCACACACCCACAGCCCCCTCACAAACCTATTTGCACCCCCCACAATATACAAAAGTAAGAGACTTCATTTTAAGCTGTTGTGCAAGCACTTCTATGTACATTACACAAACAAATGTAAATCAGGACAAAAATTTGATTTAAAAACATATTAATGATAGCTGTAGTAGATGTCTGCTTTTTTTGGTATTTTTTCTGGTTCCGAGATGGCAAAACCCCTTGCCTTGGAGTACTTCCAAGGGAAGGGAAGGGACTTCTGGTGGCAAAGGTCAAAGATTAGGAGGCGGGACTTCCAGTCACAAGATGGTGACCAGGGGGCAGGGCACTTGTCAAGCGGCCCTCCACCTGAAATAATTGCCCACCCCTGTTCTTGATGCTGATAAAGCCTACCTCCTACGAACCATCTGATTATCCAGTGTACTTTTCAGAGAATGCTTTGCAGTTCAAATGTGCAACACAACTTTGGACCTCAGGCTTGTGTAATGTCCTGTGATGTCCTGATATTCTTAATTTTGTTTAAGGTACAGAGATGAGCTAATTTTCACTAGTTGCTGATTAAAGTTAAGTGACAATTTCTTACTGAAACACATGGAAGATGTCACTGACAGCGAACGAGAGGAACAGTTTTCTTAAAATTGAGAATAGACATTGACTATCACACATATAATTGAATCCCAGCTAATACTGCTTATGCTATAATATATATTAGGGTATTTTAATTAATATATTGGCTTTCATTTTATGGTAATCCTGGTATAGTCTATCTTGCATTCTGAATATTTATTTTCTTTACCTCTGAGCAGTGAAGTGATGTCAGTTGTTTAAAAAGATGAGCTCTGATAATTGAGAAGAAGAAAACAGTAATACATGTTAATGGGGACAATGTGCAGAAGAATATCAAACTTGGACGTGATTATTTTTAAAGAAAAGGATAAGTTAATAATGTTGGTGAAGAGCACCATTTAAAGTGCTTCATTTCTCCAAAGGGCATTTCCTGAACAAATGACACCTTTACACTGGTGTAACTCATTTCAGTTCTGTGTACTGTCATGAATTGCATTAGGATCCCGAGGCAAGCATTTTTTGTGTGATATCTTTTTATTGTACACTACGCTTTCTTAGGATCTATAGTGAACAGACAGGCAGCAGGGCAGTTGCATGCAGTAGGTGGCTTTTTCAGCACTTTACCATGAGATGGCAGAGAGCAAATTGTAGCCTGTTGTTTATCTACAACTTACCCTCACAGCTATTTGGGGTGCCTGTACACATGCTCCAGGGTGGGGGTGAGGCATTTTAATTAAAGTGGCTCTCATCATTCGACAAACTTTAGTTAAAACACCCTTGCCACCATTCTGAAATGTGGGACACTGAATACATGAGCCACTGCAGTATGCTGGAATGATTTTATTACACTTGATTAACTGTGTTCCAATGCTTTTTAATTGGAACACACTGAAGCACATATATAAACACCCTTGCATTGATGCAAATAACACTACTTTATTTCTGCTTCTTTCTGGGGGCAATTGTGTACCAGGTTAGATGATGCCACTCCAGTGCAGAGATTTTTATCATCTGTCCTCTGGTTTTATTACACTGGTGTAAACATGTTGTTGTCTGTCCAGGCCCAAAACTGGCAAGAAGTGATTCCTGAATTGCACTATCCATCCGCTTCTTTAACTTTAGAATAATATTTAGTAGCGTATAGAAACATGCTTTCTGAGTCTGTTCATATTTTACTAGTTGCTGAATTCAGTGTGATACTATTTCTACATCCTCCATGCTCAAAGAGGAAGTCGTGTGTGATTTCTCCAGCTTTTTCTCTTTCAGTCCTCTGATTCATTTGAGTGCCTTCAGAAGGGTAAAAAGATTTCATCATCATAATTTGGGGAAGGTAGGGAGAAAGGAAGGAGGAAATCAAAAGATGTCATACTGAGACTGTCAACATGAAAATTTCCACAGTCAGTTTTTCTCCAAAGGTACAAAAAACCAGAAAGAGCCACAGTAACAACCGAACTAGCAACTAAGTAAAATGCATAGAAATCTTACTATGCAGCACCAAGTGACAAGGTGGGTATATGCTAGTTCAGGGATATACTGCAAACTGGGAGTAAATGAAAAGGTCAGTGGCGTTTCAGTGCTGCCAACTCAACCTATGAAAGAAGAAAAATCAGGGTTCCCACTGACTGATTCTGTTCCCCTTCTGAAAGGGGAAACAAATCTCACTAGGAGCACATTTGAGACCCCAAATGCCCAATACTAAAATTATTGATGCAAAAAGCAGTTTGACCAAATGCCTTAAGGCATTTAACAAATATCTCCTTAGAGCAGCGGTTGGTGAGGCTTTTGAGCCATAGGCCGAATCAAGCCGGCCTGGATCGCAGGTGCACTAATGTTTCTGACTTGGCCCAATGCCACCTGACTGTGCCAGCATGCAACCCCTCTTTCCTCCTCAGCCTCCCACTGCCCCTCAGTTTAAAGCCATTTTTCCAAGCTGAAATCATAGGGAGGATTAAATAGAGCTTTTTTGGAAGCTTACTGCTAACTAACTTATGGATAGGTAATTGTTAGAGGTGCACTGATACATCAGTCCAATGTTGGATCAGCACCAATAAAGAAAAATTATCCCATCAGAAATTGACCTGATGTGGTCGGTTATTTGTCTGATAAATGCCTGTGCACGCAGCAGCAATGCAGCATGTAGGCAGCGAGGAGCACAGCCCAGCAGCTTGTAAGTCCTGTGTGGTGGAAGGGGATGGGGAAAGCAGATCAAGGCCCCTGTGGTGAGGGAGGAGTGAGGCTGGGGCTGGGGCAAGTGCTGCCCAGCCAGGGCAGGCATGGGACTGAGCTGCAGCTTGGCTGGGGGGGCTACTCATCCAGGAGCTGCTGGTCCAGCACTCATCCATCAGCTCCCGCTACTGCTCCCACTGCTCTCCTGGGAGGGCATGACTCCAAGGTGCCGGACTAGTATTGGAAATCGGTTCAGTATCAGCCAATATGTCTCCTTAAAAACTGGCTATCAGTATTGGCCCGAAAAATCTCTATCAGTGCACCCCTAGTAACTGTTGTCTTTGAACTACAGTAATTCAACAAGTATCTGCAGAACTGAAGGCTGAAGGGAAGAAAAGCTTAACCTTTCTACAGCCATGTTTTTATTTCACTGCTGATAGAAATATTTTATAGAAAACATTTGATGAGACATTTCATAGTATAAAAAGACTGGAGGAGGAGGGGGTTGTCTTCCTCTAAAGTGGGGAGCATAATCCTCTTCCTTGGATCTCTTGAGGTGTGTGTGTTGTTTTTAAATATTTCCTGTCTTTGTAGCAGCCAGATGATGTCAGTGCCTTTGTACCCCTGCTTCATCAGGTAAGTTAGGCTGACAGTTGAGCAAGAGAGTCATTTGTGTAGTTTTAAGAACTGGTTAAACAAGCACTTGTATAGAATGGATTAGATAAAGATTATCCTGCCTTTAACAGAACTAGGTGATATCCTGAGGTCCCTTCCAGCCCTGCTGTTCTGATACTATGAAAGAAAGTGGGAAGAGGTGGAAAAATCTATTCCTCCTTGACTACCATTTCCCTTTTTAAAATGACTGAATGGCTCTGTATTATTGCAGTGCAAATTAACCCCAAACACATCACTGAATACAAAATGATTTAACTTGGAATCTAAATTCATAAAGTGAAAAAAGTATGCACACTGTATTGAAAGTTATCTATATGTTATACATTAAAATATTTGTGTATGCCTGGTCTGAGATGGCTTGAAACATCTTATATTCCATCTCCCTGAGAGAAGCTGAATAAAAATGTTACTCATCCACTAAAAGATTGGACTGTCACCAAAGTGATGGATGGCTTTCCTATATTCTCTGTAGGGCATTTCAATACCATAGACTGCAAGTGCTCTTGATTAAAGGGTGACATTTTCATTTAGGGTCCCATCACTGCCTGAGCTTCAAATCATTATCATTCACCTACACTGGTGCTTTCAGTGACAAAATACTTACCAAAATGTATAAAATACTAATTACTTTAGTCACTTTGATGGAGCTATAAAATACCCTAAAGCAAAGCTCTGTTACACTGCATGAGGGTTTGAATTTAAAATTAAAAATACAGTCAAGGAGATGGTAAGTTTTTAATTGCATTTCTAGCCCTAAGTCATCTCTTCAAAACCTAGAGGGAAAGGACCCAGCAATTTCATGACACAGAATTCCTTTTCACTGGCATAGTTCACTTTAACACAGACACTCACACAACTGGAATTTACTTTGTTCTTTTAAAAATGATTAAACTTTCAACCACAGAAATAGAGTCAAAGCTTGTCAGCCAATCTCAAAAGATTTGAGATGCCAAACTCTTTTCCATTTAAAAGCTTTGGAGTACAATGACAGCCAAAATTTTTTTTGGGTTTTTTTTTTTTTTTTGACAATTTAAAGATATTTTGAGGGAAATAATGTTTTTCTAGGGGGAAAAGTTTTAATAAATATAATTGGCAAATAACTGTAAATAGCTTTACACTATCCCAGAAAAGCCTGCTTCAATTTGCATTTGCCACAAATCTCCCTTCGGCTTAAACGACTGCAAAAGATCTCTCACTTTTAGATTTCATTTGGTGGATTGGGACTATTTCTTGTTTATAACATTTGACAGTATTCTTTATTAGGAAAATTGTGACTCAAACTCAGGAGCTGACCAGCATACTAAAGAAGCACTGGTGGTAGGAAGCTTAGAACATTTGGAATGAAAAAGTACAATGCTTTTTCATACTTCACCATAAATAAGCCTGAACCCAGTAAACAAAATATTTTAAGTACTTGAGGGAAAGAAGAATTTCTCTTAAAACTCCTATATTTTAAAATTTAAAAGGACAATCATACTGGGAAATGAGATTACTCAGTAAATTAGAAGTGCATCTTTTCATAATGCTAAATATGCTTCTGTACATAAATAATACTGAACGTTTCTATGACATTAAAATTACTATTGTTCTACACCAATTGAGGACTTAAAGGAGTCTGAATTCCATTAAAAAATATTTAAATCAGGGGCAGGAAAATATGGTCCATCAGGCCATTCTATCTGGCCCACAGGGCCCCTAAAAAATTGGTAAATTAATATTTATTTGTTCCTGACTGCCTGTCAAAGCTGACAGAAGCCAGGGGCAGTAGGACCAAGGGGAAGCCCACAGCAGAACTGAGCAGCCCAGCCCCACCCCACTCCACTCCCAGCCATTTCATTGTCTTCTTGGGACAATGTGTGTGTGTGCACGCAGGAAGGGCAGTGTGTGTGTGTGTGTGTGTGTGTGTGTGTGTGTGTGTTCATAGGGCGAGTCCCACACACACACCCCACCATACACATGCACCCACACTCCCACTTGCAGTGCCATATATGCAGACCCCAACCCACACCCCCTCACACACCCCAGCAACCCTCCCCCACATACAGCCCCCCTCACAATATACAAGAGTAAGAGACTTCATTTTAAGCTATTGTGCAATCATCTCTATGTATACTACACAAACACGTAAATCAGGACACAAATATTTTTTAAAATCAAATTAATGAATGTTGTAGTAGATGTTTGCTCTACAGAATATAATTTGGTATTTTTCTGGTTCCAAGATGGCAAAACCCCTTGCTGAAAGGAGTACTACTGGGGGAAAAAGAGGGACTTCTGGTGGCAAAGATCAGGGGTTAGGGGGTGGGACTTCCAGTCACAAGATGGTGACCAGGGGGAGGGGCATCTGTGAAGGAGCAGGGCTCCATATGAGTACATATGGCCCTCGAGAGCTTGCCAAAATGCAGTAAGCTGCCCTTCGCCCAAAATAATTGCCCACCTCTGATTTAAAGCTATCATTTACATATGACAGTTGGGGAGGGGAGCACAGGAAGATGATTATCACAATTTCTTGATGATCCATCATGTTGTTAGGATGTCAAATCTGGCCACCAAGTAATAACATTTTTCTTATTTGGTTAGAATCTAACACAGTGCCACATAGGACTACTGTAAATAAATAAGGGAAAAAGGGGCAGAAAGATATTAATTTTTTGAGAGCTGATTAGAAATAATTTGATATGCAAAAAAAAGATTTCAAATTTTGATTTCATTAATGATGTGGGCCAAAACAAGCCTCTTCTAATCTTTTAGAAGAGACTCATACCAGGGAAGTCAATAACCTGTTAGTGAAGTGACCCAAATGTGATGTGGGAAACCCAGGTTCAAATCCTGATTCAGAACAAGAACTTGTTCTCAAGTGTCTGTAGTAGCCGAACTGCCAGGGTATTGTCCCCCTCACACCCACTCACTGAACCAGCAACATTTCATCGAAACAGATATATAACAGGTAAAGAAGGAAATATAGTGAGAAGAGACTAATTAACTCAAATTAGCTGCTGTTGTTACAGGAAAAAGTTCTCAGATACTTCATGGCTAATTGAAGTGGGACAGCCGGCTTATAGTTCTATAGGATCACAGCACTTTGACCCATTTCTGTTTTTACCCCTATTCTCCTTCTCTAGCCACATCCCCAGCTCTAAGCAATTTAATACAATGCAAACAGGCTGCTACTAGGTCCTCTGAAATCTAGTGGTGAAGTACTGTAATGGCACCTACTGCAGGCAGGTGCTTCAAGAGAGGTAGTTATCTATCTACTCTGGACACCACTGTACAAGCTAATGTAAGTGGCACCAGTGTAAATGTGTCCTGTCTGAACCCTAGGTCTCCTGGTTTTGAATGCTGTTTCACAACTTGAGCAATTCCCAGGCCAGTAGTTTATTTAATTGGGGCTTGGGGGGGTTATGTTTTTATTAGCAAAACCAGAGAAAAATTCAAAGAAAAAAAACTGTGGAAAGTTCTTTTTTAATAAAAGTCTATCAAATGTAACACAAAATACATTGTTCTTCTCTCACATATACTCTTGAAACCGGGTCATTGTCTTGTATTAGAATCATGCTTTTGGCTTCATTTCTGAATATGTATCAGCTCTTCAAAATCATTGTGCCCTTAGTTCTTTATGCCCTATACTTTAGTCAGGATGGTCCCATCTTTATGACTTATTAGGCCTGTATGTGCTGTCCCATACATTCCTCCCTTTCCTTTTGCTATTTGATATATTGTTTTTGTTCCTCCCACCACCACCTGTAAAATGCTGTTCTTTCCATTTATCACTTTAAGATTTTGCAAGAGCTTTCTGCATGTGATGTTGAAAAAAAATAAGCTCCATTTTTCCAGGCTGTTTGGTGTTTCTAGGCTTCTGCCATTCCTTTTTCTTCATTATCAACATCATGTTTTGTACATTTGCATTCTACCATCATGTGTCTCTTCATATTTGGCTTCCCCTTGCTTGCTTTTTCACGTTTCTGCTGTTCTCAGCAATAAGTTGTTCATTATATTTCATTCATTCTCTAATCCTTCAATCTGTATTGCTTGTTTTCTCTGCTCTCTTACCTTTGCATCAAATTCTCAATGTTCTTTTCTTTTCAGGTTCCACACTAATTCTTCTATTACTTTTTCTCCTTTTTACACTCTTTCTTTACTGCAATATCTATGATCAGAAATCTATGGCAAATCGTCATCCCTTTCTACTATATGACTTGCAATTTACCAACATTTTCCCTCACCCCAATATGATCAATTTGATCCTTTCTGTGACCGCTTCCTGATAGGTGATGACTGATGAGGTAGTCTTCTTTCTGAAATGTGTATTAGCTGTAAATAAGTTCAAGCTTTTATTTTTCCAGTACTCTTTCTACCCTCATTGCTAGGTCCATATTCCATTCCCAGTGCAGCATCTCAAGTATTTGTTATGGACTATTTAGGTGGGATTTGGTGTACAATGTCACAAGACTAATTTCTATTAATTATCTGAAATATGCTGCTAGGTGCTTGTCTAATCAGCTCCAAGGTCTCAGTAACAATATAAAAAAAAATGTAAATTTGTGGTTTCATATCCTGAAAAGAGCTAGACCATTTTCACTTTTAATGTAATGTTCTATACAATGCACTGTATTAGAGATTAGAAAATTTGAATTTATTTATTTTAAAGTTTTGTTTAACCAAGACTGATTTGATATGGTGGGAATAGGAATAGCCCACATTTTCTTTGCTTACATATTAAATAGGCTTCAAGCTAAAAACCTGTATTATGAAGTTATACCTGACACTCTAGGTACTTGTAATTATGTAACCTAGATCCCTACTAGCTAGACCTATCATGAAGAGAAGAGATTTGGATCCAAGTTGGAAATCAGAACGCTCTTTTGAATTGTAGAAAGGAAAGTAAAAGAGATGGAAAGAAAGGCAAATGTGAATGCACAAATTACATTTGATTGGGCGGCATCGCTTCAATTGTCTTCCTAGTTCAACCCATCTTGATCAGGCTACTGAATTTACCTTCCAATGTAACTAATTTACATTTGAGGCCTAACAATTTATTTTCATTTATTTGGTCCAGGATTATTAAAATAAGAGCCACTGAGTTGGACTAAGAATGTTTCTAACTCATTTTGATTAACTAAATATTGGGTTCTGAACATTATTAAAGCATTTAGACCTTTTATTGTTCTCTTTCATTCCATCTTGGTTTGAGTTAATTTTGTGGCAATGCTAGGTAACTTACTACAAGTACTTTCAGAAGTGGTCATGAATCCTAAAGCTGTTGCATACTGTCAGAAACCAGCATGTCTTAAAATGGAAGATATGACGATTCTACATGAGCAAGCTGCTTTTTTTTAATTTCAGGGCAGTAATACAGTTCATACCAATTATAATCCCTGGTCTCTACAGCAACTGTCAGTTCTCTACCTCTGGGTCCCTCCTTTTCTTCTTTCCTCTTCCAAAACAATGCAGAACTACCCATCTCCAGGTTTCACTTCCTCAAACATGAAAATTTTTTGAGTGAGCAGGCAGTTTTCCATACTCCATGGTAGTGTCACAGGCTGTCACATGATGTGCCTTAATGGGTATGTGATTAGGAACACCACAAGAACCCAGGCTTTCTCTGTGCTGGGAAGATCAAAGAAAAATCCAGCCTAAAATGAATCCCATACTGAAGGAACCTTTGATTTCTAAACAAAACCAAGTCTCTTAAATAATTTGCATATCTCTGAAGCAGGCACATGGGAAACCACACCACTCTGCCCATAATATTTTCCTGTTTGATGAGAAGTACAGGAATTGTAACAGGGAGCCCCCCTTTGTACACTCCGGTAATGGGCATTGATATAACAGAAGCCCCTTCTTCCTTGCACACCCCACAACCCCCTGCCTTTTTTGCATTTCTTTTTCCTTCTAAGTATTAGCAGAGACCTAGCACACTCATTGCATGGGTTTGGCAAGGCTCGGAGCAAGCCAGAAAGCTGAAGTGACTTTCTGTAGGAGAAACCTACAAACTACATCTACATATCAATTGAGCTGTGTCAGTAAAGAAAACAAAAAACTAAAATATCCAATTCAAAGCAAAGCCTGTAAAAGACGACAAAAGCCAAGGTGCATTGAAATCATGACTGTAAATATATCCTGGTGAACACATTCCCCCATTGATTAAGACCTATTTCCCAAAGCAAACTTCCCATATCTGTCCAAAGTTTTATGCTAAATCAGTCTACCTGACTGCATCTAGCCTAACTTATTTACTGTCCCCAGTGGCCTTTGATTCTCACTACCTCACATTGTATTTTTATATATTTCTCACAGTGCATTTTTTAATTTCGT
>NW_017728886.1:111947204-111973246 GCF_001723895.1 Crocodylus porosus
GTGGGGGGCGGGGGGGGCCGCAGCTGCTCCCACTGTGTGAAGCCCTCATGGGCAAGCCTGGAGCTGGTGTGGGGCCCAAGCTGGCAGCAGGGGTGGGTTACAAGCTGGTGCTGAGTGCGGGGGAAAAGTGGCCCTCGCCCACCGTGGCCAGCGCCCCGTGCTGCAGCCACTCACAGCCAATGTGGGGCCACCTGTGCCTGCTCAGGACGGCCGTGTGGGCTGTGAGCAGCTGCAGCAGGGAGTACCAGCCACGGGGTGGGCAAGGGGCTGCCTTTCCCCTGTGCTTAGCTCCAGCTCCTTCCCTGCTGGTGAGCAGGGGGTCAGAGCTGCATGCTGCTTCCCCCCTGTACTGCAGGGCTGGGGGTCACTGGGAGTGAGCAGGTGTGGGAGTAGTGCCCGCACCCATGCCCCAGGGCCAGCGCCAGCAGGAGTACAGGGTCCTGCCTGGCAAAGCCTCTATGAAGCCAGGCCAACTCCCCTGTCTCCCTGCTGGTACAGCCCAGCCCAGCTCCACAGACCCCTGCCAGCCTGTGTCCTGCTTTGGGCCCCACTGGTGCTGGCCCTGGGACATTGGTCCCAAAACATTGGTCCCAAGATCGTGACCAGGGGCAGGGCACCTGTCAAGGCGTGGGGCTACCCATGCAGCCCTCAACAGCTTGCCACAACTTGGTAAGCAGCCCTCCGCCCAAAATAATTGCCTGCCCCTGCTGTGGAGGAAGCTGACCATCGACAGCAGACTCCAGCACCTCAGATAGGTATAAACCAACATCAGTGCTACACTACTATTGCAGCAAATGTGTGCATGTGAGAGTGAGTGCATGTGTGTGCATGCGCATGCTATGATAACCAGTATGCATCATAACCCCCCAGAATTTGCATTTATAATTTTATTAAAACTTTACATCCCGTGTAATAAATTAGAATTTATGATGTTCCTGTGAGTTGGTCTTTCATAGCCAACAGAATGAGATATACATAAGGAAGACTAAGGTTCCTTTTTTAACAATAACATAAAAAACATTTGTCATAATAAAAGAAACCAAGTAAGTTGCTAGTCTGCAATCCTTTTATATTCTTTGGCCTATAACCTATGCTTCAAAGGAAAGCTAAAAAAAGCTGCACAAAATACTTCTGTGCCATTGTATAGTACTATGGACAGTAGTGAGAAAATTTCCTCCTGAACACAACTGACTGGCTGTTCATAAACCATGAAGACTGAAATAAAGACCTCGGCATTTGGACTGGAACGCTGGTCGCCTCCCCACTCCCCTACAAGAACCGGTAACCACTAGGATACAAGGTATCTGAGTGTATTTTGTTCTGTGTCTGTCTCTCTGGCCCCCTGACTTATTCAATGTAAAGTGGAACCAGGAGGGAATGAGAATACCAAAATGTTTCATAGCTTGGTGATTATGGCCCTTTCCTGGGAGGTGGGAAACCCATCATGCAAAAGAAGTCATTCAATATAGGTCTCACACTCTAAAGTCTGAGGTATTTATATGAAAGAAGGGTACTGGTGATGATACCACATTCCCCTCTGTTCTTTAGGAAATGAATGACTCATGCTCTGTTTTTAAAAGAAAGGGCTTTAGGTATCTACCTTCAAGAGAGGAAACAAGGCTTTGAATCCCAAGTGGGGGAGCAGGGGGGATGACGCACATGTCCTCAGGTTTCTAACTGACTTACATAGGCAGCACGCCACATACACATAGTGGACCATATTCCAAAGATAGGCCAAACTCTCTGTGCATCGTGTTGTGAGTCTAGGTAACAAATGCATGGTTGTGGAGTCTGTTATAATGCTCACCGTTACAGTGCCCCAAGTCTCCTTGTGGATCCAGGACAAAACAAGTAGCCTAATAGGTAGTTTCCATTTTTTTTTCAAAATGCAAACAACTGAGTTCAAACCCCATTAAACTACAAAATTAACATGTCTGCTGACCTTGTTACACCACAATTACTGTTTTATATATTTCCTACCACTTTTAAAGCAAAACCTGAAATGCTACGCAATATGTGCATTTCGTGTATACTAAAACGTGTGAAAAAAACCCAACCAAACAAAAAAAAAAGCAGTTCATTTCATAAAACTGCACTATCCTGATAAATATCTACATTTATTCCTGGCTGTGTCTTGTTTAGCTTGGACAGTTTTATATAGCTAACTTGATTACAACACAGATGTTTTGTGAGTACCACGTCTTAAGTGAACTGCCTTAAGACTCACTTAAATAATGAATGAACTGTTCTGAATAGTTTTCTATATGGTATCACTGTTGTATCTCCTCTTATTCTTTTTTATTACTATCAAACAATCCTACTATTATCTCCTTTTGATAGAAACATCCAATCATCCTCCCTGTCTTTTCCCAATCTTTCTTGCACTTTTTATAAACATTTTTATATACAGTGCAGAAGTAGCATAGATGTTAAGATATTGCTTGTTCATTAAATAAAGTACATTTTTGTAAACCTTACACTGAAAGAGAGAGTGTAAAAATCTGATAGCAGTTTACCAAGATCTACAGCAGAAATCAAGACACATGGGCTGTAATGTAGGGAGAGTGAGAGTACATCTGTGTCTATTCTGCACCTCAAATCAAATCAAATTTTGGGCAAGGGCAGGATTTTTCTGTGACTGGCAGAAATTGGTTTGGAAATACACATGCTGTTATGATTACAGATACTCTAAATCCTTCAACACATGACAGATGTGAAACAAAGTCAAATCTTTGATCTTCTAAAAGTGATGGTCTTCTCTTTGAACCAGCTTGTTAAACTGTTTTCTCCATAGTTTTAAAAAAGCTAAATGTAATTATGTATTTTATCATTTCCATCAGATTTTTCTTACAAATGTAGATAATTGTTTGTTCCTTTAGCGTAACAAAAGGCATTCTCTTTTGACCCAGTGATATATAAACAGAGATACAGGAAATGAAAATACAGTGGTCCTTCACAATGAGAAGCAAAGTCTTGACTATATTACAGAGCTGCTGCTGTTTTAACTCCAGCAAAAACCTCCAGTGTAAGTATAAAGTATTGTGCAGAAATTTTTCTGCTACCAGAGTTACACTAGCTCTCTGATCAACAAAAGCTCTGCTGGTATTTGTCTTCTGGGAACAGACTGGTCCCCACCTACCCCACTTGCTGAAGTAGCTATTCCAGGAAAACTGTTCTGCAGACCAAGCTCAAGGCTACAAAAGAAATTGTGTAAAAAAATTGTGTAAAAAAGTAGTTCCATTACCTAAACTGCACCAATCTGATAAAGTTACGTTATTCCTGCTTGTGTGCTATTTAGCTTAGACAGTTTTAAACAGTGTAAACTTGTTTCTAACACAGTTGTTTTATGGGCATGCCCTTCTCCCCCCATTTGCCGATAGGGAAATCATTTTTATTCAGCTGTTTCCTCCCTGTCTGTTTTATTGTACCACCTTAATTGTAGGTATATATTTGTTTAACTGAAGAGATCAGCGGATACAGGGTGCATCCTCTTAGCGCACACGAAGAACACAATGAAATCTATAAGAACTACACGTGCTCTGTGTATTTGTCATGTCTAGGATTTAAAAGTATATTAACTGGTTCAATTTTGACTATGACATTAGCAAATGGTAGTTAGACTAGGCAAGCAGTGCTAAGCAGGCTGAGTTACACCCTTATTAGAGCTTGCCAGTCCTTTTGTACTGCTGGGGAGGTGACAATTTGAGAGTGAGGTTAAATTCCTCATGGCAACAACTACCTACCTACTTCACTGTGGCAAAATATGACACTTTGTCCAACAAAGTAGCATTTAAATGAACTTAAAATTAGATTTTAGTTACTATCCCTGGAAGCACATTATGTCAAAAGGTATTATTTCAGGCTAAGTACAGACCTAGACTAGCATGACTTTCATCATCCAGCTTCATATATTTATCATTGTGTCTTTAAAGCCTGATTGGCTAGAGACAATTTAAAAATAAATTAGTAACATTAACCTAAAGTACCCTCCTTCTTAAAAACCAACAAAGGTGTCACAATTTCTGAGCTCCCCAGTTTGTATTAATTTCAGGGCCTTGATGTCCCTCTCACAACGAGGTGAGAAAAATACAATCAATTATTTTTAAATTTCCAGCTGTAAACAAGGAAGACGACCTGGGGGCAAGTTATGCAAATCAGAAGAAGTGTACCGTTAAAGTTTCCGTTCGCGAGCAGTTCATTTTTAATTACACCGCGAGAACATTTGACAAGGCACCCTCTTCTGAGCAGCGGTCATTCAGGGCACGGAGAAAGCAGCAGTTCCGCTCAAATGTTCTAGTGCCATTCCTCGCTGCTTTGGTGAAGAGCAGTTTCGCGTTTCCACTACAATTCTACTTTTACAGGAATTACATATGTTCAAAACGAAATGACGTAAAAACCGATAAAATGGTTTCCTAGCTATGGTGACCTTGCGGAGGCGCTTCGAGATAACGGCACAACAGCCACGCGTTGTACGCGGTTCCGCGCAGGGGCGCGGGGGCCACGACAGGGCAGCGCGGGGCGACATTCGCGGGGCGGGGGCAGCAATCACGCTACCCGTGGCCCCGCCCCGAGGCGCGAGTGCAGCGGACTAGCTGCGACTGCCCGCGCAGTTCCCCGTGGGGGGCGGGGCCGGAGGCCGCGCGAGTCCGGTCCCTCCCCTGCCGCCTGCTTTGAGCGCGCGTCGCGCCGGCGTACTCACCTGATGGCGGCCAGGGCGCGCGTGGCGCCAACCTCTTCTCGGTGAGGTGGGGGTGGGGGGAAGGCTCCGCACGTCCCAGCGCTGCCGCCGCCTGCCCCGCGCAGCTGAGCCCGCAAACGCGTGCGACGCCAGCGTCTTCCGGCGACTGGGCCGGGGGTGGGGGTTGGGCTCAGGTCGTGGCGTCAGCTGAGGCGCTGGGAGGGGCGGAGTCTCCCTCCACCCTAGGAAGAGGCCTTAGGGGTGCGGGGCAAGCGGTGTCTCCCGACCCGCCACCCCCCAAGGGGCTGGCGGCTGGGAGGCCTGAGCCCTCACGGCCCAGCAGAGCCTAGGTTTCCCCCCTCTCGAAGAAACAGGTGCCCGGGCGCCGGCATTGGGGGGTGGTGAAGCAAATTTTGGGGGGGCTGTAGGCTCCCCTCCCCAAGCGCCGCCCCTGCTCCGAAGACGGTGCGGCTGTTTGCAGGTTGTCAGGGCTCTGGGCAGCCGCAGCAGGCTGCAAACAGCTACGCCGTCTTCAGAGCCCCGGCATCAGCTCCATGCTGGAGGCGACCGCAGGTGCGCCTCGGGGTGCAGCAGGCGCGAGGAGCTGGGGCAGCCGACACTTGGCTCCTCTCAGAGGAACGCTGGAGCTGCTGGTATCTACGATGACCCGGCGCGTCCCTGCCTACGTCCCTGTCTGTGCTCCCCCTGCTTGTGGGGGGGCAGGACAATGGAGGAGGAGTCAAAAGGGGAGGGCTGCAGGTGTGATGCTTGGCTTTTGCTCTTTCCACCTTAACCAGTTTAGTTTGCTCTGTTGAATCCATTCCTATTCAGCTTCTGCTCAAAGTCATTCATGTTATTCGGTTTAATTTTTGTTCTGTTAAATCTGTTTTTTCACTCTTACACCAGTTCATATTTTTCAGGTGTTTACTTTTATTAAAATGGTTCATATTTGGTTTATTTTGATCTCCCTACTTTGCATTCCTAGACTTAAACAATTTGTATTGCTCACTTAACATCTGTGCATTTTTCAGCTCTTGGATTGCCTGCTTGGAAATACTTATCCAGATTTACATGCACTTCAAATAATTAAATTATTTCTAATCTTCTGTTTACTGGTTTACATTGTTTTCATTACCTTCGGTTTGTGTGAACTTCAGGACATTTTATGGTTGGAAGGCATATAGATATATAATTATGGATAGTAAAAAAACAAAGTCAGATATTTGAAAGTTTCAGCCAGCTTGGACAGAATTTATGGTTTTGTGCAACAAGGGTATTGTGTTGTCTGTAGTCTGTGCAGCAGAAATGTGGTGTTTCAAACTTTTAGTGTCCAGCACCATTTTGCAACTAAGCACGAAGCCAAATTTTCTGGAGTCAATGAAGCAGACATGTGAATCCATTAGAAAAGCTGTTGATTCATTTAAAAAACAGCCAGCCAGCTTTTCTAGCTTTTTACTAGAAATACTCTTCCCACACAGGTGCATTATATTGCAGCTGTAGCTATAGCTCAGAAAGGCAAGCATTTTACAGATGGAGAATACTTAAAGGATTCTTTCTTAATGTGCTGAGGATCTGTTTCAGGATTTTGCGAGTAAGAAATGCCATTGTCATCCAGGACTGTTCAAAGGCAAATAGATGAAATGGCAATTAATGTTAGGGAACAACTGACTCAACCTCCATGCTTATGCTGTGATGAGCCTTGCGCTGGATGAAAGCTTAGACATAAAGGATATCTCTTGTTATATCATAATTGTTCTATATTTTATCTCTCTGGCAGTTTGGGAGGAATAAAGGCCAGAGATGCACTTAATGTTGTCAAAGATATTTTCACACAGCAACTAATTGACCTGTACAAAGTGTTCTCTGTTACCACTGTTGGCATACCTGCTATGGTGAGTAAAACAGCTGGATTTGTAAAGCTTCTAGAAACTGAGATTGGATGTCTTTTGAGTTTCCATTGTATTATTCATTGGGAGAGCCTGTGCACTGAGATCTCATATTCTGATTTAAATAAAATCATGACAACAGCTGTGAAAATTGTCAACTTCTTGATTGCCTGCTCCTCTTTGATGCACAGGAGAGTCTGTGAACGTTTAAATGATATGGATTCTGCATATGGAGATTTAGTGCTGCACAGTGATGTACGCTGGTTGTGCTGAGGTAATGTGCTCAAGCAATTTGTTGCTGGTCTTAAATGCATTAAGCTGTTGAGAAAAATGGTCTGCTATATGCAGACCTTACTAATGACAGATGGCTAACAAAACTGATATTTTTGACAGACATCACATTTAAATTATTAGAATACTAGGTTACAAGAACACAGAAAACAATTCTTCAGCTGTCTGAAGACTGGAAAGATTTCTGTGATAGATAAGTTGTTTGTTTTCAGATCAGCTATCAAAACGTCTGCCTTCCGTTTTTTTTCCCAGTCTGAAAATCCATTCTGAGCAGCATCAATTGCATAATAGGGATATATGCAACTACATAGGACAGCTGAAAGATGAGTTCACAGGATGATTCCAAGACTTCTGCAACAGAGAACCCATGTTTTCATTTCTTGTGAACCTGGACAGTACTAGGGAAAGTGATATAGAACTGCAGTACTTTCAGTGGATGAATATTGAAGGATTTGAATTGCAACAGATTAACTTTCAAAGCTCCTGCATCTGGGTATCAAAGTTGAAATTGCTGCAAGGTGAACTTGAGAATGAAAAGGACTGGCAACTCAAGATTCAGCATGTTTGTCTTCCCTTCCTGAAAAGTATGCCAGCATGAAAAAGTATCTTTTGCCTTCTGTCTTTGGATCTACTTATCACTGTGAACAAGTGTTTTCACAAATGAAAACTATACTCAGTCCTATGAGAAACCATCTGGTGACAGATGATTTGAATTCATATTTGTGTTTGATGACAACGAGCTACCAGCCTAAAATCACCCAACTCAGCTGTCTGAAGCGGAGCCAAGGCAGCCACTAAGAAAAGATCTTTTACGTGAGAGCATTTTTACTTGTTTATGGCAGTGAATACAGAGCATCTATATTAAGGAATTAAGTATGCATCTCCTTAAAGAACCAACATCTACCTTGGCAACATCTCTTTGGAGAGGTATGGGTGTGGTGTAGGGATGGAGGAGCCATGTGGAGACCCAGAATGTGTTCTTCCAAGCCTCATTGACAATCAGGTGCCAATCCCTGTCTTTCTCTGTTTTACCTACCATTTAAGACCAAGGTGTGGTGGGTGAACAAAGAGAAGACAGGAGTGGCTTATGACCCTGTGACCAAGGGCATACTCTATCCCTTGCTATATTATCACCAGCTGGGTTAGTGCTTTTTTCTTCTCTCCTCCTTTTTTTTCTTTTTTTTCTTTTCCCTTTTTCTCAGTCATCACAATATGCCTAAAAAAGAATACACAACACCAATTTATTTTATTGTCTTGTCACCAGGTTTAGAATTTTTAGAAAACCTGGTATTTAATGTTAATAATCACCGATGTTGCTTTTTCTTTTAACTATATTAATATGCAGTGTTACCATGTACCCCCGGCCTAGTTTTGTTTTTCTGGTATGTCGGTACTCTGGCACCTTACCAGATAGGTATTGCAGGGTTTTTTTGACATTCCGGCCAAAAATGTTGCCTACCCCGGTTTAGAGTCTGATTCTATTTAACAAAAGTCAGAAGAGGAAAGCTCTTGAAGTCTTTGCAGAAAGGCTCAGAGTTGCATGTTGGTAACTTTAGATCCTGTCGCAAAGCTTGTTCAGTCGCACTAAAATGAGCATTGCTTTGCATTTGTCTTGAGCTTTATTCTTTTTGTTCAATGTTTTGGGTAAAGAACGCTTTTTAGAAAGAGACTGATATTAAGTTATGTGATCTTTTTATGCATTTTAGTGCTTGTACCTGCCGGGCCTTGATCATCCAGTTCCTTGCCATTCAGCTCTGGATTTGGATGACGGTTCTCCGCTCTGTCCCAATGGTCTTAAGGCGACAAGGTCTCACCCCGGGCAGTCTTATCCGCCCCCCAATCCCGCCTGCCACGATTTTGATGACCCTCTCAGTCAAACCTGGCAGTTGGACCCCCCCCACCACTATCTCAGGCCGAAAAGGTGGTGGTCTTTGCGATGCTCCAACCTCCCCTGTACCTCACCCCATACCCAGCCACGACAGAGTGCTGATGTTATTTCCGCGGCCAGCCCTACCTCTACGAGACTCTACCCCTGGGTATCACTCTAGCCTAGGCTATACGGCACGGGCTTACTAGTCCATCTGGGTCCTAGGCTTTATGTTGCCTTCTGTCTTACTTTTTATACAAGCACAACAGGCGATCGAAATAACCAACAAGAAAAAAAAAGAAGCTAAGAGCAGAACCACCTACAACCCCCCCCCCTGTGATTCTCTAATTACTATCCTGGGGCAACTTAGTTACAGCGTACCCCACAATTGTACAGTCCCTCCACCAACTGCTCCCTTGGTGCCACCCATTTCCTACTCCCAGTGTGGAATGTATGAGGCCAGCCCTTAATGTCCCTTCTGACTCTGAGTAAACCTTCCTCCGATGGACTCTCCCGAGCCTTCAGTCCAGTACTTAACGCTCTTTGCTAGTCTCTTGGCCGTTCACCTCTCCTCTGGGTGGTTCGCTGGAGCCAGACTCTGCATGTAGGGACCCTCTTGTAGGCTCTCCTCGTGGCTTTAGGGTGATATGCAGCCTGGCCACCTCCGTCTTTCGTAGCCCGGTGATGGCGTCTTTATATTGACACTTCCCAGGGCACTCTTCTGCCCTATGAGCAGCGTTCTTACGCTCTCCCTCCTTCCCGGTGGGTCTAGAGGATATTTTCCCCCGTGCCCTTCCTCAGCCTCTCCTCCACTTCCATCTTGCTGTCCACCCTTCTTATTCCTCTGCCAGCTCTCCTCCCCCTTCTCTCCAGCTGTCCGCACTTTAAAAAAACCATGGCTAACGAGCTGCGCGGGTCCCGCCACCGCTTCCGGTCCTGCCATGGTTCCTGCAGCAGGTAGGGAGTTTTCGTTTATTTTCTCTTTTCCTACATTTTCCCTGGGGTGTGTTGTCCCCCAGGGTCCCTCCTTGACCCTTCGGGGTCCATGTCCTAAACTTTCCCCAGGACAGTGCTACCACAACTTCTAGGTTTCTTATGAACACTTAACATAAGTGTCAGGGAGACTATATTTACCCAGATCCAAGACAACCCTGAATTTAAGACAACCCCCCAATAATTAGTTTCTGTACATAGAAGTGTGCTACAATTTTCCATATATAGAATCTAATTATCAGAGGATTGTCATTAAAGTTGTCCTTACCACCACTACAGTAGGGAAACCAGTGGTAGGGCAGGCAGGCAGCTTGTTCCCTACCACCTGTGTATCCCCATCCACCCTGACTTGTACCTATCCCACTCAGACTCCTTTCCCTTCCACCCCTCCCCATGCTGCCTCTGCCCTCCCTCCTGCAGACTTGGAGTCCCTGCCCCAACTTCCTTCTCCTTCCCCTACCCCTGCCCCTGCCAACCCTTTTCCTTCCCCACCTTGCCACTTTCCCTTGCTTTGGTGCTGGCACACTCCTTTCCCACTTCAGCCTGTGGCATGAAGCCCAATCCCATAGCAATGGTGCAGAACTGGGTTGGGGCCATGATCTGTGCTTTGGGCTGGAGCAGGAATAGAGCCTGCTGGTGCCAGGGGAAAACAGGTGCAGTTTCCCAAGGCTGTGGAGGAAGAAGTAACACAGGGTGGGGGGGAGGCAGCCTGAGGCTGGGGGAGCAGGTACAAGGGGGAGTAAGTGTGGAGGGGGCAGGTGGTAGGGGGGCAGCCTACCTTTCCTCCTTCACACAGCCCACCTCCCCCACTACGTGACCCATTCCGCTGCTTTCCTTGCTGCAGTGGTGGTGGAGAGAAACTTCATGAGCCAGTGCATTAGAGGAAAACATGCAGAAAAGCTTTTTTTCTATAATACCCTTAGACTGCAAGATACAGATGTGGTGTCAGTTTCCAGGCAGGCAAGGTTCTTTGGATAGATGTAATATCTTTCATTAGACCAACTAAGTCATTGGAAAAAAGTAGTTGGCAAGCTTTCTGGCACAATCACCCTTCTTCAGGTATTAGGGAGTCTTTGCTGTTCTGAGACTCCAAGTAATGAAAGAAGCTTAAGTGTCAGTTTCCAAGCATTCATTGAAGCCTCACCCCTCACTGGAGCAACATCCCAACTTAAAGACCCCAAAAATCTTCCATGTCTAATATTTAGCACTTAGACACCACATTCCATCTTTTGCCAAGAACCTCCTTTAGATGTTGTCTGAAACTTACAGAGGATAACAGCTTCCATATCACTCTTACCGCCATTGTCCCATTTTTACTTTTGAGGGCAGAGACCCTGTTCTTTGTTGTGATTAGCAAATATACCCTCCTGTATACCTATTTGTCTCAAAGCATTCCACATTCAGTGGTGACCACAGCGATAAGAACCTTGGTGTAAAGACACTGAAGTTCGAAGATCAATATCCAAAAGACTTGTTCTGATCCAGGTTAAGTAACGCTATTGATAAAGACAAACTTCTGAGGGAGAAGTCTACACCCACTGGCTCTAGCCCTGATGGAACTGGAACCATAACAGCTGTTGGGAGATTTTAGGCAAAAAAGCCCTCCCTTAATTGAATGGTGTGGTGTCAATTAATTAAACCAATGACCTTTGACCAGTTTCCGTTACTACTTAATATATGCATTAATCCTCCTTTCTGAAAATACTGCACTCGAGGAAGATGCAAGTATTTTTCAATGGAACAGCAGCATGGAATAAATAATCGATCACATCACTGTTAGATTTACATAAGCGGCAATCAGTTTCCTGTAACTTCATTTTTAATTTTGCATTTGGTAAATACAGGCATGCTATGTAACTGAAGTACATCTCTCACTGCCGATATAATTGATGAGTGTTAAAGCTATGTACTTCCAAAGTAAACATGACTCAATACCTTTGGGTTGGTAACAGACAATGAACAGTATTTTTGTTCCTCTTTGTGAGATGCACATCAATTAAAGGTATGTTCCCAATTTAGCTTTCTGCTCATATGTTGGGTAAAAAACTTTCATCTTACCATTTCAGTGACATGTGGCATTAAATGTGTCCCTTATTCTAGGAAAGAAAAAACCCCCACAAACACATAGTGACTGATAATTATACCTGGCAAAGTTATTCCTTAAAAAAAAACAAACAACTTTTTTCTTATTTGCAGTCATAAGGTCAACAAGACCAACATTCTTCCTGGTTCAAGCATTGTAGAAGCTGCCATAAAGCCTACATGAGAACTAAAATGTGGTTTGTGGGCAACATGCCCCCAAGGAAAGTTATATAAATGATCACTTAATGTGAAAGAAAGTTAATTTTAAGTGCCTGAAATTCTTTTAAATATCCAAAAAGATTTTAAGGTCTTTGAAGTAGGAAACTATCTTGAACACTGATTCTGTAGACATCTACAGGTGCATATATGTTGGTAGTCCTGTTGATTCCAATTTTCTTATTGGGTAAAGAATTTTGTACTCTTAATTTTTATCCTGGTGTTCCATAGTGTCATTATTTATTTTTATCATGCAAACAATTCTAGATTAAAATATAATCTGGAGTCATTTGAGCCCAGTTTTTCTCCTGCCCAGGCAGGGGGTTGGACTTGAATATCTACAAGGTCCCTTCTGACCCTACTTCTATGATAACTTGTGACATGCTTGGTTTATGATGGCCTGCACATTTTTTTTAAAACTAAGGTCAAAAGGTGTTAATTTGTAAAATGAATATTTGAAACATGTTTAAAATTAGACTGTACAGAAGGTATGCATCTGTCAGACTTCTGGAGGACTGAATCTCGTTCACTTGCATTTTAAAAAATACAGCAATTTACAGGTATTCAGCTGGAAGTTCATTCAGAAAAAGTAGGGGGAAAAAAACTTAAATATTTAATAGATAAGTAAATTTCCCATGGACTGACCTATACAATCATGTAGATACTGATGAGTTTGAGCATTAAGTGTTTGCTTACCTGTTTATATTCTGGCTAGTTTAAAGAATAGATCTGTTAGGTGCTTAGGTGTTAGATCTGTTAAGGTAGTAAAAGTAAGGCTTTCCTTTGTATTAACTGAGAGAGTTGGGGTGCTAGTACCTAGCACAGTGACCATCACTAGAATCTTGAGAGAGATAACTGGCTAAGAAGCTAACTGGGGGCTGGTAAGACAAGGTTCTTCATTTTGAGGTGTTAAGTCTGGCTTGATTAGGATCATGTGGGAGGAAAAAAAAAGTCTTGCTATAGGCTGGTCCTTACTGTAGCATAAACTCTGTAATTTCAATGATTAACCCTCATGTTAGTTTAATTTATACAGATTTCCCAGCAGATCCTTTAACCAGGCAATTTGAGGCCTGGTCTTGTATGTTTACTTGGTGTAACCCTCCCACAGCTGGACTGTTCCTCTACAACTCCATGAGTTCAACATGGGGTGTTGCAGAACTTTTCCACCTCCATGGGGTTATCCATATGACAGGAAACATGGCTGCTGCTAACATAGGTAGCAGTTTGCATTATATTTGACAAGTATTTCCCAGGGTGGCTAGTAGTTTAGATGTTCCAGGATGCCAAGGACTGATTTTGTATGCTGAAAAGTTGCCTGTGGGAACCATCTCTTTTTATACTGGCAACTGCCTCTCCACTGGTAGGCAACTTACAGTAACACAAAAAAAATCCTTTGTATAGGTTAGTTGCTTATCAGTGGTGGATGGAGTAAGCTTCTATATGCTGTGATGAAACACAATATAAAAGTATGTGGTACATTACACGCACTTCATTTTAGTGGTGCATGGCTTGTCTCTATGATAAGCAAAATTAAGCATCCTGCTTCATGGTGGATGTCTCCTGAGACGCTCTCAGCCTTCTGGGCTATATGCGTGGCTCCAAACCGCCCCTTTACCATGCCTCAAGCCTTGCAAATGATACTGGATTTGTCTCGCCTAGGCTTTGCTGTAGGTTGGTCCTCTTGTCCTCCCTGAGCTCTCTGCAGCCCTGTTTCTGCGCTTCACTGGCGCCTGGGGTTCCCACATTGTAGTAGGCCCCCCACTGAGGCCTCTTCCTTCCCCAGTAGCCTCACCCAAACCACCGGTGTTATCAAACAGACAACAGCAAACAAACATGAGCCCCTGGGCTCTAACATAACAGAAAATTTCAGGGTATACTCTGCCCCTCTTAAAATAGTAAAACCTCTTCTCTGGTACTAAGTGCCTAGTAAGCAAAGGTACTTTATGGGCTCATAGAGCCCCATTAGCCCTAAGGGTAGTGTATCTGGCAGCTGCTGTGTCTCTGCGTTGTTCCAACCTGGAGGCTCCTTCCCCTTCAGCTGCTGGCAGGGAACTGCCCTGCCTGGTCCCAGCCCTGAGGTTTATATGGGCCCAGGGCCCTGCCTCTTCCAGCCAGCTGACTAGGTGCAGCTAATTTCCCCCCCGTTAGCCGGTTGTCATGGTAACTTCCACCTGGGCTCCTGTCTGGCTGTTTGGGCTCTCTCCCCAGGCATTCTCTGCTCTTAGAGGAGCAGGTACCTTGGTGCCCTGTGACAGGTTCCACCAACAGAATGTTCGATCACCAGGGGAGTGAGGCCAGGAACTACACTGATCCTCTGGCTGTAACATGGTAGTCTTGACTTTCCCTGGGGTGATGCTTTCATTTGACTTAGACCTAGGGGCAGAGACCATGATGCAAAACTTCTGAAACAAAAGCATGAAACTGAACTATGTAATTTTAGAGTTAGAAATGCTCACAGTTGGGCACATTTTTCCACAGTAACCTTTTCTATTTACTATGTAGTTATCAGAGCATTCATGAATGTATTTTTTCTCACCTGATGAACCATAGAATCCTAGAAAATTTGGGTTGGAAGTGACCTTGGGAGGTCATCTAGTCCAACCTCTTGCTCAAAGCAGGACCATCCCCAACTAGATCATCCCAGCCAAGGCTCTGTCTATCGAGGTGTTAAAAATCTCCAAGGATGGAGACTCCACAACCTCTCTGGATAATCTGTTCCAGTGCTTTACTATCTTACAAGGTCTAACACCTAAGCACCTAACAGGTCTGTTCTCTAAACTAGTCAGAAAATAACTGGTAAGCAGACGCTTACCATTCAAACTCATCAGTATCTATATGATTGTATAGGTCAACCAATGAGAAATTTGCTGATCAATCAATATTTTTCCCCCCTTACTTTTTCTAAATGAACTGCCAGCTGAATACTTGTAAATTGCTGTATTTTTTTTTAAAGATAAGTGTGGAAGGTTCGGTCCTCCAGAAGTCTTACAGATGTATGCCTTCTGTACAGTCTAACTTTAAACACAAGTTTTAAATATTCATTTCACAAATTAACACCTTTTGACCTTATTTTTAAAAAATGTGCAGGTTGTCATAAACCAAGAATGTCACAAGTTGTATTTTAATCTAGAATTGTTTGCATGATAAAGATAAATGATAACACTATGAAACACCATGATAAAAAATTAGAGTGCAACATTCTTTATTCAATAAGAAAATCGGAATCAATAGGACTACTGACACACAGGCACCTGTAAATGTCTACAGAATCAGAGTTCAAGATAGTTTCCTACTTCAAAGAGATATGCATAATGATTGGCTCCATCACATCTAATTCTTGAAATTGCCTATTGAATTCCTCTGCTAATTTGATCTGATTTGCACAGAATGTTTCTGGGTAGAACCATTTTTCTTTTTTCTGTTTTTCTAGTATTTTCTCCAAACTCAGGAAGTGCTGCAGTATGTCATCCTTTCACTGGGAGGGCCGCAGGCCCAGTTTCAATTTGAATGCATTCACCATACTGATCATATGTGATTTAAGTCTCTGTCCTTTCCCTGCAGTTGAGCAGCCATGGCTTGTTTGAGCTCATTGCACACTTTGTTCCTTGATTTTAGAAAAAAATAAATATTTTGGGCATTAGATCCAAAAACCTTTTTAGGACTTTCCCCTATAATTTTAACCACTTCCTATCCCCCTGGAGAAGCAGGTCACCATGAGCAGCATCCACTTTGTCAAATAAAGGTTTAAACAAACAGTGCTGAAGGGCTCTTGCTTGAATTGGCTTTACAATTCTGACAACAATTTTCATTACATGTGGGAAGTCCAGAACTTTACTCACCAGTGCTTGCTGGTGGATTTAATACAGTGGTAATTCACAAAACAAGGAAAATCAGGATCATTTTTACAAATTGCAACAAAGCCTGCATTTGCACCAAGCCTGGTGGGCATAGGTGCTGTGCAAACCAGACCAAATTAGCAGAGGAATTCAACAAGTAATTTCAAGAACTAATTGTGATGGAGCCAATCATCATGCGTATCTCTTTGAAGTAGGAAACTATCTTGAACTCTGATTGTTCACCGCTGGCTTCTGCAGGTGCTCGCCGCTTGTCACCCCACTGCCAATATGCTGATGCTGCCACCCACAAACTGACCTCCCAAGTCTCAGGAGGCACCAGTTACCCATGATGGGTGATGCATCATCTGTTGTGAGTTGAAATAAGTTTCTTAATTGGAATGCTTTTCTCAAGCACGTGCTTTTTGAGTTCCTTGTAGACATCTTCACCTCTGGTTCTCTTTAAGGGGTTATACAGTCAGAAGGTCCCCTTTAGCTGTTGCATCCTTAAAAACCATGCAAACAAAAACATTTATCTGGAGTGTATTGGTCATGTCAGCTGATTCATCGAATTGCAGTGAAAAGCATTTGCAGTCATTCAAGTCCTGCTGTAGTTGCTAAAAGACATTTTTGGACAAGATTCCACCGCTTTGTGCTTCTACAGTAGCAAGATGGAAGTGCTCTGGATTGCCGTCATTATTTCCTCTTTGTTTTAAAAGTCTTGTAATCAAGAGTCTGCTGCCATGGTCACTACCTCTTTACAAGCTGTCCTCGACTTGCAATGTTTTGAGTTACAACATTTGGCACTTACAACGTTTATAAATTGACACCCTGTTTCAAATTTATGATGTCAGTTTTGACTTACAACACTTGATCCGATGTGATGCCACGCCAGCGAACAAGTTCGCTGCATTGCTCATCTCCCTGGAGAATATCTGTTCAAACTTCCTTGGACACTTTCTTTAAGAAAGTAGAGAACACTTCAGAAAAACCTGCAGCCAAGACTCCTGAGAAGACTCCAGCCAAGAACCCTTCAAAAAGTCCAGCAAGTCACCTCAAAGAAGTCCTTCCAAATCAGTATGATTGCAATTTACAATATAAATACTTTAGTGTAGCTATATTTCTCATCTTTAATTGATCGAGTAGAAAATTCTGGGGTATTTTTGGTGAAAATAGGGTATTGGGCCTTGTTTCAGGAACCAGTCCCCCATTTATAACATTGTTTCTTACAAGAAAATTGGTTCTGAGTTGCAACGTTTTGGCTTAAGATGCGGTTTTCAGAAACCAGTTGTGTTGTAAGTCCGAGGACTGCCTGTACTTCTCTGTCCATGAACAATTTCTTGTTTTGGTAGCACATGGCAAACATGAAACAGTGCTTCAGTAGAGGTCTTCCCTTTTGCTGCTGGTTTAGTATTGAATGACTGCTGACCTTTAAAGGCAGTCTTCAGTTACAAAGCACGCTATTCAAGGGGAAACTGTCCTTGAAATTGCTGTGCATTGTTGTATGGTGTCTTTCGAAATTCCCCTTTTTACTTATTGATATGGTTATGTGACATAGAAGACATATGCACTCACCTTTCGGTATGGTGAACAGAAATTCATCTTTTCATTCTGAATAGAAGTTGTAGGTTTTTGGTTTCTTTTTAGATGGTCTGGGTTCATCACTCATTGTTGATGCTAGCTAGCGAGGTACATATTTTTTATTACTATAAAAATTGGAAACAGGAGAGCACTAGTTACTACTGTAAACTATAGGAAACACTTCTAAACTGTAGACGTGTGGCACATGTCAGGCTGGATGATCTGATCAGGTCCCTCCTGACCCTTACTACTATGAAACATGATGAGCTTTTGTCTTTTTTTTTTTCAATTCTGCACTTGCCCAGAGCATACAGACTACAGATTGCAGCTCTGATCTGCCTCCAGAGCAAGCTGTCCCATCCCAAGTTCCCCATGGCTCCAGAGCAGCCCCCTGTACTCACAGGTAGCAGAAGGCCAGGCCTAACGGGCTCAGTTCCTGCAAACATGAGCCCAGAAGGTAGGGCTGCAGAGAAGCCTGGCCACGGGCTCTGGGCGGCTGCAGCAGGGGCAGAGGGACACATAGCCAGGATCACAGCCCAGATCCCACATGCGCTCAAGGGGCCGCTCAACCCTTCCACGCCCACAGGGCTCCGGGCAGGGTGCAGCCCACCCCTTCCCCCCCACCCATCTGTGTTAGTCTGATAACACCCCAAATTAAATCATTTGGTCAAAAAGGGGCCAGGTGGGAGACAGTACTTCATCAGAGCAGCTCTACATTTCTTTCTAATTAAGATAATGATGATGGAACAACTTGAGTTTAGTTACTGAAGTTGGCCCAGATGGCTCCTGATGTCCTGTTTCTTTTGTCAGATTTTTCTCAGCTCCTTGTGAAGACCGCTGTCACATCCTTTTGCAGCTTATGCTGTCGCTTTTTCAGCAGTCCCCAGTCTCTACCTCCTCGTGGTGGAGTTGTCAGCACAGCAGGAACTGTCTCTGACTAAACAGTGACAAAATGGCCTTTCCCTGAACACACAGAAAAAGTTTCTCTCTACCCAAAGACAGGACACTGGAGTGGACAGAGATGGCTGAATTCCCTGAGTTATGATCCTATGAGTAGAGAGGGTAGACCTGACACTAAACTACATTAGAGAAGCCAGGAGGAGAGGAGAATTGCTGTGAATGATGGGGGAGAACTGTTAGAATACAGTCCAGAAGTGCCTTCAGAAAGGCTGTTAATGGCATTGAGGCATGTCAAGCTACAGGTACATGCCTAGTGGTTCTGCAAAGGTGCCTCCTTCCTATTGAAATCAGCAGACTTGAAGCACCATCCTACACGCTTTTGAAAATCCCATCAGTGTGCCTCTCTTCATCCTAAATTGCATAAATCTTTTTCATAGTCTAGTCCTAAATGAGCGTTACTAAATCTTAGTCCATCAGCAAAGCACTAAAAAATGTGGTATCTAAGAATACAGGTAAGAGACTTGTATTGTGAATGCTGCATACATGCAGGAGAAAAGAAATGTTCACATTGGGAAAGGTCGGTAATTAGAGGAAGCCTAGTTACCCACTTTTATTTCTGCTGGGGGAGGGAGGGCTAAGATGATGGCCATGTGAAAAGTTTTATGCATTTCAGGTGACAGGCCTCTTTCCAAGTGGGGCCAGGGCACTCAAGCCCCTATGTACTCAGTGGCTTTGAGAGGAAGAACGTTTCTTTGGTGCATTTCATGCCGGAAAATTGGAGCTCCAGGCCAGAACTGATCCAACTTTTGCAGTTCAGGCATAGCTATATCTTTGGCCCAGAAGTGCCCCATTTTGCAATCAGCTCCATGAGGATAGAGCCTGGCATCTATGTGAAGTTCTGTCAACCTCATTGGAACTCCATGAAAATATAGGCATTTACTTGCATGGCTCAAACTGCAGGGCTGTGGCCTGCAAAAGTTACTGTGGTGCTTACAGACAATCTCTAAGGAAAATTAAAGAAACAATGAATTGATCTGAGATGGTGAAGTTGTTGAAACAGATTCATGTTCTTGTATCCAGGGTGTGTCAAAAAATATACACACATTTATGTACTGCTCTCATATACGCGTGGGGGGGCTCCAGCCACTGGATGCAGCCCAGTGGAGTCCCTGGGAGTCTGTTTGTGCCCCACCCCATGCTCAGGGTACAGCAGGCAGCCCACAGCAGCAGCTGCCTCTGTCCTTAGGGCAGGTGAGGGGGCACAGGCCCCCAAGGCCTCTGCCGGGCTGTGCCCAGCAGCAGGAGCCCCCCCCTCCCCCACACACACATACCTGTGGACGACTAGATCTTCCCAGACTTGGTCAGACTGGAACCTAACCCCACCTGATCCACACCTGCCCAGCAGCCAGATGCACGTGGCATTGGGCCCTGGCCCAGCTGGGTCTGGAAGTCTCCGCAGTCCAGGGGTGCATGGGGGGGGGGCTGTCACCACTGGGCACTGCCTAGCAGAGGCCCTAGGGGCCCATGCCCCCCTGCCTGGGCTCAGGAAAAGGCGGCTGCTGCTTTGGGCTGCCCACTGTACCCTGAGCACAAGTGGGGGGACGCTGGACCTCGAGGCCTCTGCCGGGCTGCGTCCAGTGGCAGGAGCCCTCCCATGTAACCCTGGAGGACCAGATCTTCCCAGACCTGGCTGGGCTGGGGCCCAATCCCATATGCATCCCTGCTGCTGAGCTGAGCCGCACAGGGCTCAAAGCACAGCTGCCTCTGCCTCGACAGAGATGTGGGGGCACCTGTCCCTAGGGCCTCTGCCAGGGTGCGCCCGGTGGCAGGAGCCCCCACCATGGAGGAGCCTCCCAGGCTCCAATCCTCTCATCACCCAGCCTGGGACCCCACTCATCTTTCCCTGCTCCATCATTCAACACGGGGGCCTCAATCTGGCCCCCATTCTGTCCCTCCCCCACAGACAGACCTGGGGGGGGGACACACAGGTGCGTGCATGTGTGCGCACCCAGCCCCCTGTCCCGCTGCAGTCCAGGATCAACCAAAAGAGGCTTCACAATTGACCTGTCAATCTGGATCGATGGGCTGGGTACCACCGGTTTATGCTAAATCCATTGATTTATGGTGTCCATAAAGTAATGAATTCTGGTGCCCAAGCCTGTCTTCTGAAGGTATTGTATTGGTTTCCTTTGAGGACAAGCACAGTGGGGTTGGCTATAGAATGGCTTATACAAAAAGTGCATCCCATCTGGTGAATGATGTTTCTGTCTTTTTTGATTTTTTTTTTTTCCCTCAGAGTAGGTATTTAGTTTCACTTGCATATTTCGATAAGGCTATTTTGTGCATTGGATGAAGTGATCACATGTTTTGTGATTGGCATGAGTAAGATTCATGGATTCTGATGGTTTTGTTGTGTGATGTGTTGATTGTGGTGATTAAAACACTGCATTTAGTAAAATTCTTGAATACCTAAGATCAGGGGGTTTCAACCTTTTTTAAGGAGTGCACCCCTTCTGTTGGTGGTGGCTGGACATGGAGTGGGGGTAACAACAGCCAGATGTGGTGCGGGGGGGAGGGGCTTGCACACAGTGGTGGTGCGGGGTGGTGGAGACGGGTGCTGAGTGCAAGCTCCCCACACCCCCGACCCAGTGTCTGGCCGGCTGGGCGGTGTCTATGCAGCCCCCAGAAGGGAGCCGCTGCCCTCGTTCCCCCTCCCCGGCTCTGCTCCTGGGAGGCAGTGGTGCAGGGTGATGGGTGACAGTGCTCCATCCCTGCCCACCTGCATGTGTCCCAAGCATCTTTCTAAGTACCCCCGGGGATATGCATACCCCTGGTTGACAATCCCTATCTAAGATGAATCTGAAAGTGTAGTAAATCTTACACCCTCTTAAGTCTGTAAGACACTCATATTGAACATACTGTCAAAACTGAAGTTAGACACTATTAACAATTCATGAAAGCACACAAAGCATGTGAAAACCCCACAGTTAGACAGTGTTTCTTTGCATTACCCAGTAATGACCTTTTATGGGAAAATACAGAAACATTCCTGGAAATAGGGACTGGAACCAAGGATTCCCGTTTCCCACATGCGTACCTTAGCATGCTTCCTTTTGCCCTCTATCTGACCCAATTAATTTGGAAGTCAGAGTGAAAATGGGAGAGGAAGAGAGTGCCCCTAAACAGGCAGGCTCATAATGTTGGTGGTTAGGATACTGTTGGCAGGTGAACAATGTGGCTTTGAATCCTTTCAGGTGGTAAATGGAACTGATGAGTATTCTCTTTTTTGGGCAAGTGCTCTAGCCCAGAGGTCTGCAGTGTTTTGGGTAGAGTGCCAAAAACACCCGCAACCTTGATTTATAAGATGTTGGCATGCTAGGGGTGGATGGCGAGGGGCCTGATCCTTGTTGAGTCAGTACAGCCCTGGCCCCTTCTCCACCGTCTGCCCTGAGGCATGTGTGCCAAATGACGTGCCTTTGCATGCCATGCTCTGGCACCCATGCTGGGTGTTCCCTACCTCTGCTCTAGCTGATAAATAAAAAGGGGGTGGTACCCTCAACTGCATTTTGTGTGGGACCCAACACTGTTGATGTGAGTCAGCCACGTGCAATATGGCTGTGTGAAGCTTCAGGTGGTGATTTGATTTGGAGGAGATTCGACTCAATTCAGTGGCCGAATCTTGAAACCTGAATCTAATCAGGGGACCAATATAAAGATCCGAATTGATTCAAAGCTCTCCAAAACTTCGGAAAAGATTCGGAGAGCTTTGATTCAGGCAGTCCCTGGTGACTGCAGCTCACTCTTAGCTGGTAAGTACTAGGGGCAGCGGAGGGGACCATGGGGAGACCCCTGCCAGCCTTCCTGACCCCCTCCCACAGCTGCCCTGCCCACCAAGCTCCTGGTCCTTTAAAAAAAAGCCCTGGTGCTCACCAGGTTCTGCTGCGGGGGGGCGTGATTCCTGCTGCCTCCCACTGCCCCGTGCTGCATGGGGGGCTCTGCACAAGCCCAAACTCTCCTTGCTCCCTTGGCTCCCCCACAGGTGCCCTACCCAGGCAAGCTCTGGCCCTTTAAGAAAAAAAAAGCTGAGAAGCCCCGGGACTCACCGCTTCTGCAGCGGCTTTGGGGGGCTTGTGCAGATCCCCTCACATTGTATGGGGCACTGGGGATTGACCCCTGCTGGCAGGAATGGTGAGTTTGGGGGGGGGGGTGTTTCTTAAAGGGCCAGAGCTGGCCCAGGTGGGGCACGCATGTCAGGGACTGGGGGAGTGAGGGGAGGGTTGGGGTGCTCATGCAGAGCCCCCGCATGCAGTGTGGGGCTTTGGGGGGCAACAGGGATTGCCCCCCACCCAGTAGCTGAGTCAGAGTTTTGTTTTTTTTTTCCGGGGAGCTGGAGCGGGCAGGACAGCCATTGCCGGGCTGGGAGAGAGGGTGGGGGATGGGCCTGGCCTGGCTGATTTGGAGATTTGGCCAAATTGATTTGGGACAGTGATTTGAATCGCTGAATTGATCACTATCCCCCATATCGGCTGAATCCACATCCAAAGTGAATACTTGCCGCTTTGCAAAGGCCTAATGTGCAAGCTCCTCAGGGAATTTGGGCAGAAAAATAATTGGTCTTAAGATGTTAGCTAGCTGCTGAGCTACACAGCCTGTTAAGAGTGGGGCAATTGTGGTCATATGCAGAGACAGAGTTTGTTTAAAAAAAAAAAAAGTAGGCATCTCTTCAGTTTATACTTTTGAGTCTCTTTTTTTCGTCCTTAATTATATTAGCTCCTTAATGGCCCAGTGCATGTAAATGAAGGGTCTTATTATTTTGCTTTATGCTGGTACCAGCATCAAGAAATGAAGTAAGATCTTAGGTATGGTAGGTGACATCCTGTGTAATAAAAGACCATTTGCTTGCAAGCTTGCTAATAGCTGGTATTGAAAATTTAATCCACTCTGGTCAGTGTAACTGAAGCCAGGTATGTTTCAGTCATAAGGCTATGGACCTGAAATATATATTCTGTTATGTAGAGAAATACCTATGATATCAATAATTGACTAAGCTAACTTAATCTCTCTCTGGGGTCTCATCACGTTGTTTTTTCACCAGTTTAAAGTGTTTTTTAAAATAACTTTAAACAGGTACAACTCTTAAGTTCAGTTAAGGTTGTGGTTATAGTCTATTTTGGTGTATTTATAACTATTTTACTTTTATAAATATGTTCCTAGCAGTGAAAGCATGGCTTTGTATTTAAAGCATAGGACAGGTATTCCAGACATCTAGGGTCTAGTTCTACGTTTATAAAATCTTTCTGCTTCTGTTGCAATGTCTACAAAGTTGGAATTCACTTTCTCTATCTCGTACGGGTTTTGTGAGGCTTAATTCAATATATGAAGTGGTCAAATGCTACAGTAATGAATACCATAGAAGTGCCTATAAATAATAGCTATATGTTATATAGTTAGTTCATATACCTACAGTTTATTGGTGATGGCACAAACAACTCATTTTTATTGATCTCTCAGTCCTCAGTAAAATTGCATGAAGTACGTTATACTGTACGTTTTTAATAGGAAGGTGCACTATGTAAAAATGTAAGCTTTCTGTTTTTTTAAGTGAGTAGTTACACAATATTCTACTTTATTTTGGCTCAGTAAAAGAAGAAAAAGATTGAAGTTCTTAGCTTTGTAGCATTATCAGCTAAAACACACTGAATTCCTGCAGTGTAGATTGTGAGATCTCTTAGTATTTTATACATATTCTTTAAAAATACTTTCAGGCTTTGATTACTTTATAGAGCCTGCAGTGCAAACTCCTGTGATTTCCTATGCAGGCACTGTAGTAGCTTTGTTTAAATATAATGACAAGTACCTTTAAAATAGGTACTTGTCATTATATTTAACTTTGAGCTTTGCATTACAGGAGGCTACTTTTGTAACACTAAAGGAAATTTTATTACATATTTCTATAGCCTACACTTCACCATAGCCTTGCCATTGTAAACGTTAAGAACGCTATTTCTCTGCTCTTAGCATTAAACACGTTAGAAAATAAGGCTATCAAGGAAAGCCTTTGTACCTTCTTCCTGGGAGCTTATTCTCTTTGGACTGTGTTTTAAAATTTGAAACATCAAAATTGAACAGTAATTAAGAATTCTAAAAGCTTCCCAGTATGCACCTTCTTCTTTTGCCTTCTCTTGCCTATTAATTAGTAACCTAGTAAAGTTTTGACTGTATTTCATTTAGTCATATTTCCCTTTTTTCTAAAAGTACTCAACATTTTCTGTAACAGTGACCTGACTGTAGGAAGTATGTAGCCAGAGTGAAAGTTACCAACATGTTTCACCAAAATACCATACAAACAGCAGAAGAATGCAAAGGGTTGTGTTAAATTTGATAACATCTGTTGAAAACAAAGAGTTCTACCCTTGCAAAAATATCTAATTCACAATTTTGTATTAAACCTAATGTATGGTAATTACAGGTCATGTAGGAATGTAGCTTCCAGTTTTATAGTGGAATAGTACGTTAAAACTGTTTATTTGTTGAGTTAAAATGGAAAGTTTAAAATCTAATTTTAACTTCCTTATCAAGTGAGACAAATGCTTGGTTGCAAAAATGGCTGAGAGATAAAAATGCACCATGCTATTCATTTGTATGAGATTTAATGCTAGGCATGTTTACACAACCCTCTTGAAAACTGAATTTGTGAGCACAAAAAAATGAATTAGCTGATTAAGCATGTTGTGAGATGAGCATCAAATTTTTGCAGTGTTGAATACTCCAAAAGCAATCTATAGATTGAAATGTGTTACTAGAAACCAATTATTGAATAATTCTGTCTAAGGAATAAATTAATAGAAATGTGAGTGCTGTCTGATGGTTCACATCCAGAAAAGGTGTTTAATGTACTGATAGATAATTCATTATGGCTGCACCTACATGAGATGCTGACTGCACGGTTGTTACCGCACAGTCATTTAGTTCTGCATTTAGTACTAGTACTAAATGGCTGCAGTAACTGGCGCTACTGTGCAGTGGCATCCTTGAACAGCTTTTTGGTGATGCTGACTGCACAGTAGCTCATTACTACTGCACAGAGTCGCATCACACTTCATGCCATGTGATGCTACTGCACAGTAGTAAGGGGCTACTGCGCAGTCAGCATCTTGTGTAAAAGCATCTTTACTTTTTATGCAGGTTCTGCTATCATTGTACCACTTTCTCAGTTGCCTCCCTGTTTTATTTTCATATTGGAGTACTGATAGGATTTTAAAGAAGTTAATATGATCAAATATCTCTAAAGTATAGTGATCCACAACAATTCAGGTATGTGTTTAATTATCTTAGCTTTATTTCTCAATATTTATTATAAAAAAAAAAAAAAAAAAAAAAATCAGTTGCAAAGTAAGGACAGCTTCTCATCTGTTACGACATTAAAGGACAAGCACTTTAATTCAAGAAAATGAATAGGATAGGAAATAATTATTTTATAACAAAACCTGTTTTCATCAGAAGTAAAGATCAAAACAACCTTAACTCTGACCCAAGAATTGGTGGGCTTTTTAAGATTTTATATTTGCATTCAATAGCTACAGTTTTTTGTTTTGTTTTTTTTTTTTTTTTTTTTAGAAATCTATTTTCCTTTCCTTTCTCATGTGCTTGTGACAAGGAATTTAGTAGAATTCACAGATTCATTGAAATTTGACAGACCATGTCATGAGTGCTTC
>NW_017728886.1:111973551-112004988 GCF_001723895.1 Crocodylus porosus
TTTTTTTTTTTTTTTTTTTGTTTTTTTTTTTTCCTCTTCCTGATTGTGCTTATATATTGAGATTGCTGTTGTAAGGAAACATTATTTTGGAGTACTATGATAGGGTGAAATACTCAATTATTTATGCAGGATAGGAAAAACATCTCCAGTCTTCAGCTGTGCTGGAGAAAAGTCAGTGAACCTGTGGATGGTGAAGAGGAAAAGAAAATTTGAAGTCGCAGTTGCACTCCGATGATTCCTGAAAACCACTTGGGTTGGACAGAGCTGTTTGCTTGCAACTGACTTTTTATATGCAACAAATGTTTGAAAGACCAGCTTTCAGCCCAAGAGGAATCCATCATTTGAAATTCAAGAATGTCTGTATCTGTGTCCTTTATGTACCTCCTGAGCATTGTTTCCTTCCCCAGTCTCTTCCTCCAACACTTTTTTGACACAACAATGGGTTATTTCCTGTAGCAAAAACTAAGTTATAGTTATTGTGGAAGATATAACTGGCATTATCGCCTTTCACCTTGTTATGATTTAAAATAAGCACTTTGTGAATATTTTGCTGAAGAACAAATAAATATCCTTTTACATCTACTTCTGCAAGACTGAAAGTGGTCTGTAAACACTAGCAAAGGAACTGGAAATGCACATAAAAATGCCTAATAATTCACCACTGTCAGATTAGATTGATTTTTAGTCACTTTTGCATAGATTAGATTCAACTCAGGTGCTCAGAATGAAAGAAAGTGCATTAATCTGCAGTGACACCCTGTCTTTGCCAATTAAGCAAGTTCTGAGTGGGGTTTTCGAAGGGGAGCTTGATCGTGTCTGTTGCTGGGCTCTCATTTCCCACTGACTTCAGTGGACTTAAAGATGTTCAGCTCTATGAAAGAAGTACTCAGCAGCATGAAACATTGGACCCAACGTAAAGCATGGAAAGTTAGATGAGAGGGTTTCTAAAATCATCAGTTGTTCTCAACTTTAAATTATAAACTGACATTTTGAAAGGGTTTTTTTTCCCTATTAAACCTCTTGACTTGTATTAAAAAAGCTTTAAATTTTTTATTAAAACTGTTGTGTTTTTATTACAACTTTATAATGCAAGCCTGGAGTGTACACATTTCTGTAAAATGAAACCGTCTGTCAAGACTTTTTTAAGGCTTCTGACATTTAAACTGAATTAATGTGGGTGTTAAGATTTTCTGAAGCTCTGTATCCTCTGTTTTCTGACACACACACATTTTTGTGCAGTATTGATGTTCAGGCATTAATGACATTTCTTAAAACTGCGTATGATGAGTACTGTGATTCTAAACATGATTAGAAAGTGATGGGAGCATAACAGAGTGATGGGAAGTAATTAGTAGTAAACTGAACTACCAGGTAGTGAAAAACAAAATGGAAGTAAATGATTCACTACTACACAGGTAGTGTTTCTTCTGTGATTTGACAGTAATAGAATTAATTTTGGCAATGCTTTGCTGAAGTCTAAGTATATGTTTATTGCTTAATTATCCCAGTTACTGAACACATTCATGATATAATTAAGATAAACAGTAACCAAGTCCATTGCTGTAGGTAAACAATTGTCAATTTAAACTATTTCAGTTAAAATCATGTTGACTATAAACAGACCTTAGCATATAATGAAATATTGCTGTCATCTTATTTTCTTACCTGGTTTCTTTAGTATGCACTTTGCCACAGTTAATTGAAAAATACTAGTGTTTTCCCTTTTCTTTCTTGAAAATGTAGCTTAATAAGAATTATTTTAAAAGATAGCTTTTCTTTTTTGCTTTTATTTTCTTTGTTTAATGATTGATTGTTCTAAGGCATTTTTAAAAGCGAGCTACAGCTGAAGTAGAAAAAAATCAGTCCTTTTTAATAGTTTTAGAAGATTAGCTTTTAGTGAAATGGAGGTGCTTTACTTGCTGAAGTAGAGATGATTTGGTAGATGTAAGCCCTTGCTGTTTCACAGTTTTTGCTTTAAAAAGAGGTCAAAAGAGATGCACTTAAGACAAGCTATTTTATCAAAACTAAACTTGGCAAGACAAATAAAACCAGGTGGAATCTCAACATCAAGCCCAAAAGTACAATTGAATTACATTTTGGACAGGTACAGACATTATACTTGTACCAGTATAAGTGGTTGGAAATCAGTCTATACCCATAGCAGAACAGAAGTTTCATGCACAGACACTGGTTTAAAATGACAGAACTGAGTCTAAAACGGACCTGGATTGATGTGTACTCAAACATAATTAATTTAGGTTAGACCAGTGCATCTAACTTCTGTATCAGATCCCCTAGTGATTCATATTAGGTCATGTACCAGCATCCCAGGCTCCTTTGCAGCCTCCTGCAACCCTTGCTAGGACTCAGCTCATGCTCATATCGGCAAAGCCCGTCTGCTCAACCCCACCTTTTGCCTCCAACTAGCTGTCAGCCACAGGCTCCTGGTTCCTGCACAGCTACCCAGGGACTCCCATGGCCCTGCAGAATTATGGAACAAATAGCATCATACATAAAATATCTGTAAGATATTATCTACCGTTAATTTAACTGTGTTAATGTCTAAGTTTTTTTTCTATAACACCTGCTGTTCGTTAATGCAGTGAAAATGAGTGGAAAATAAAGAGAATTGATTCATGCTGAATTTATTGTAACACATTTATTTCTATGTTGTATGACATGTTCATATGTTAGCTGGGTTGCCAGGTATGCCATGGTGACCCACTTTGGGGCTCTCCTGGAAGCCTAGGGCTGGGCACGGGGGAAGGTCTGGTGATGCAGCAGGGAGTTGGGGATGAGCTTGCCCATACCCAGCAGGTAATCGGGGATGGGTCAGGCACTCACTGTCTCTTGCAGCTCAGGGAATGTGCAGGATACACTGGGAGGCATGCAGAGCCTCCACCCAACCTGCTGGCCTTGTTCAATGCAAGCAGCCTGCATGTCCCCCCCACCAAAGGGCTTACAGAAACCTTCATAGGTTAAATTGATTCCTTCTCCAGCTTTTTGAACATCTGCCCTTAGCCTTTAAGTAGTAGAGGCTTCCTTATTTGGGATTTGCCAGACCATTTACCTATCTAGTCCAGCAGCAGTGATCAATACTAAGCTTCCCACTGTCATAATACACCTACCAGTTGCTCAATACTGTATGTGATGGAAGAAATAGAAATTCCCTCTATCCTGCAAAATCATTTCATGTGACAGAATGTTAGAGTTGATCATCCTTTTCCTGCTTCCCCACCCCACTTACTAGTGATCATATATTATCCATCTTTTTAAAACATGTAATATTAGATCAGATGTGGCAGAAGTAAATTCAGATTACTTGAATCTGACTGACTTTTCTTATATAGAGTAAGTGCTTGATCCAATTCATAGGAAGTAGTGCAGGTCTTTTCACTGGCCATCGTGAGGTTTGGATCACATCCTAACAAGAGTAACTCAACTGAGTTGAATAGAATTATACCAGTGTAAGATCAGAATACCCCAGGGTACTGAAATTGTGCGCCAGGTATAATAGTATCTCCTCTCGCTGCCCTTTATTGGCGTCCTTATTTCCATGTTACGAGATGTATTCAGAAGTGAAGGCCAATCAGTTTTCACTGTGTCCTTTGGCATTTTGAATATCTCACTCAAACAGTCTTGAATACCTCACTCATATCACCAAACCAAAATCTCTTCAACTTCTTCCCTGAATGATTTCTCTTTCTTTAGTTCCCTGAGTTTGCCATTTTTAGTTTGTTGAAGAACACAGAATTTTTTTGCATGGTTAGTTGTGGGCCATCTTTTTCAAAAGGAAGAAATAAAAAAAGTACTAAGAAAATCAGTCCTGCCATCAGTCAGGATTTTTTACCATTGATTTCTGTAACAGCACGCACGTGTCCTCTGGGTCTTTCATAGCAGTTCTGTATCTGACCTTTACTGAAGGGACAAGTCTTGCGTATATAAAGCACCGGAATGGTCAATTTAATCTTGGAAGTAGTCCTTTTGAATCCAGTGGGCCCTTAGAGCATGAATTCTTTTGTGGAAGAAACTTTTTACTTTGTGCCTTATTCAGCATTACATTGCTCATTGTTACTGCACAGTATAGTCAAAAACAATCCATGTGCTGCCAGAACTGTACAGTGAGTAAATACTAAATGACTGCACAGTATCAACTATGCAGTCAGGGGCACGTGGTCAGATATACACTGTTTATAAGAGTCACTATGCAGAATACCCAGCTTTAGGGCAGGGGGTACCTTTGTACTGAAGTCCAGTCCATCTCTTGACAAACCCAAGTAGGAAGCAGTATACAGTCTTATGGATTTGTATACTGAGCACACTTTTGTCTAAGTTGTTTCTAAAATGCAATACTGTATCACAAGATATGTTCAATTTTATCATTGTGTACAAAGAACACCAGGGCACTTGTGCTTCTAGAAGAAGCATCCTTTATGATTTTTATATATATATTTCAGAGGCTTTGAGCCACTTTAATATTCTAGATGTGCAGTATTCTCAATGATAAATGTTCCTCATAGTCCAACTCACTAGGCAGATCTAGGATGAGTTTTTGAGGGGGGAAAAAGATGAAATGCAGCAAAAGTTAGCTTTATTTATATAATACTACATGGTATACAGTTGTGAAATTGCCACTTTTCAAAATTCTAAATGAGTGGTGTAAATCCCACTTGCATTATTTCAGAACAGATATTAGGATTATGAATCAATGTCAAAGATGCAAAGTAAATATATGAGGCAATTGATACACCATATGGAATTTTCCAGTAATTGAAAATTAATGGAAAAATGTAATGTACCAATGAATGCCAGAACGGAAGATTCTGTATTATATGTACTGAATAACTCTCCAGCATTGAAAGGTTTTATAAAGTCTGTTTACAAAGGTCTATTTTGATTATTCAGAATGAAGGAACATGTTTTAATAACAGACAAGCTATAATGGTGTGCTACATATCAATCATTATATTATATGGGCTGCAAGATACCTTGGGTATTTTAAGAAAGGTTTTAAGGGTACCTATACATGTGCTTCGGGGTACGTGTGTGTGGGGCGGGGTGGGGGAGGGAGAGGGATGCATTTTAGTTAGAATGGCTCTCGGGAGCTGCTTTAGTTAAAATGACTGTGCGTTAGCATTTCACATACTCAGCTTCCCACATTTCAAAATGGTGGCATGGTGCTTTAAAGCTCATTGAACAAGATTTAGTTAAAGTGCTCCTAACACCATTTTGAAATGTGGGATGCTGAATACATGAGACACTGCAGCATGCTGGACCATTCTGACTAGAACATTCCAGCCAACTTGATTAACTGAGTCTGTTCCGATGCGTCCTAATCAGAATATGTCGAAGTACATGTAAAAGTACCCTAAGGTTCCTGAGGATGCACTAGAGAAAGTTCAAGAACACTAAGGCATAGTTTATATATAGTTTTTGACTAGTATAACTTTAACATGGGTGTGTAATTATGGGTGTATAATTAAGAAAAAAAGCCTCCTTCAAATGCAGTAATATTGGTATAAAGGTGCTCAATGTGAAAAGTCCTATAGAAGGGTTCATTATCATAGACAAAGATTAAGTGAGAAAAGATAATTTCCTTAGTTTTCTTTCTGAAACTTTATTGAAATAAAAATACACGTTATATGTTGGATATGATTGCATGTTAACAAAACCCTTCTAACTCAACAGTGCATTCAAGAGGCACAGTAGGTGCTACTACGTTATGTACAGTAAAAGCTTTGTTATCCAGCATCCCCTGGAAATGGGGGATGCCAGATAATAAAATATGAGCCGCCACTTCTCCTGCCACGTCTGGGGTGTCACCACCCCTCCTGCGGGCCTTGCAGGACAGGGAGGCAGGCCCTGCGCAGCCTGTTATGCCCCTGGGCCATGGGGGCTTGGCAGCGCAGGCTGCTTTGCTCCGGGCCATGGGGGCTTGTCTAAACTGTAAGTGCCACGGTGGGCACTTCCGGTTTCACTTTTCCTTACAAGCCAGCATGACAGTTAACAGAGCGTGCTGGCTTGAAAGGTGCCGGTTATTGGTGATTTCACTGTATCATCTTTTTCCTTTGCTATGTGACTGAAATAACAGTAGAATTAGTTTTCAAGTACAAAAATAAGTACATTTTATATCTTCTCATTCATCTCTTTGTTGGTATTCATTTAAAAACATAAAGAGCTATTCAGGCAAATGTCTCTAGGTTAGTGACCCTGATAAAGGTGTCGCTCAGAATATCAAGATCCAGAGTTTGGGTTGAAGGAAAGAGATGAGAGAGAAAAGCCCAAGAATAGAGTTAACAATAAATATTTTGGACAAGCAAGGAAGAGAAGTTCCTTGCCTGATGGAAATATGAGTTGTGGTTGATGGACCACATCGCTGGAAGAAATATAGAAAATGAGGTACTGTTCTGTTCTTTCTGGATAAGTGAACCAGAGCTCACTACAATGCAGACACAGAAGATGTGATCCTATGCCCAAGAAGAAGGGTGATTTATAGGAAAAGAAATAACTGTGCCATGTAAAAGGGAAATAGTTTGGAGGTTACTTGATTCATTATTGCAGTGTTTAGGCTAAGAGCCTGATCCAACATAAAATATTTACCACTTCCCTAATTGAGCAAGCTCCAGCAGACCACAGATACTGGCCCTGCAGCTGGCTGTCCTGTCCAGGAAAAAAAAAACTCAGCCTATTGTACAAGCCAAACCCACCCTCTCCCCCTCCCCCCCCCCAAAAAAAGGCATTTACAGTAACAAATAAAAATGGGAAATTTATGGTTAGAGAATGGAGGGTTTGTGTACATCAGCCCTGCAATGCCTGGTAGGGCTGTGAGAAACAGCACCATTTCATTTTGACTTCCATTTCACCGTTTTGAAGGGACAGTGTTTTATTTTGCTGTTTTGAAACACTTCCATTTCATTTTGCTGAAACTGATTTGCTGTTTTGATGCGTTTCGATTTTTCGCTCATAGGCTATAATGGGGAAACACAAAAATGCCTATAACTTTGTCATTTCTTTCCTGATTTGAATGAAAGCAGCAGGGATAGTAGCCTGACAAACCACAAAGCCTAACAAGTTTCAAGGAGATAGGTGCAGGGGTTTCTGGGGAACTGCACCTCAAGGTGCTGACAAGCAAAACTTGTGTCGTGTGTGTGTTAAGGTAGAGAAGGGTGAAAACAGCAGGCATCATAGCCCCTGCTGAGTCCGCAAAGACTGCCAAGTTTCAAGGAGATAGTGCAGAGGTTTCTGGGAAACTGCACTTTGTCATGGAGTAGGGCCCCTAGAGATGTCCGTAATACCCCAAGTGCCCTGTGACGATGCCAGCTCTGCCCTGTGGGCGCCTTCTCTTCTCACCTGCTGCCATGTCTTTTTAGAAAAGATAATAGATAGGGAGGCTACCCTCCACCTTCAGCTCAGTTATGTTCCTAATGGACCCTACTAAACCCTGTAGGTTCTTGGACCCCTTGCTGGGACCTGCTCTAAATAGGTGCCTCAAGGGGACATCCTAAGCCTTATAGGCTAGATACGTGCCTCCAACCACCCCATGCCTTGCAAACAGTATATTGATATCGTCCTTGTAATGAGGTCTTGGTCTCACTCCACCTTCTATAGTCGCTGGGCTCTCTATGCCCCTGTTGCTATGCCCTCACTGTTGCTGGGGCCTCCACATGACATGGTAGTTTGCCCCAAATGAGGTCTCCTCCTCCCCTACAGCCTCAGCTGGTCCACCACTTAAAATAACATGTAAGCAGCACAGCGGCACTAGCATCTCAGGCAGCCAAACTGTCACAGAGCCTTTCTTTTCTTTCCTGCAGGAACTGCTTCTCCAGCAGCTGCCAGAGAACTGTCCCTGCCAGCCCCAGCCCTGGGGCTTAGACATGCCCAGGGTCCTGCCTCATTCCAGTCACCTGACCGGGGACAGGTGCTAGGGGTGTAGGTTGTAGCCGTGTTGGTCTAAGGACATGGGGGGCAAGGTTCTTTGGGTCAATCTGATATCTTTTAGTAGACCAATTGAATAGTTGGAGAAATATATTTTAGCAAACTTTTGGATTGAAAACCCTTCATCAGGCTGATGAAGCACCTGCAGTTGGTGTGTGTGCTGTTCCTGAATGGAAGCAATAGTAAAGAAGCCAGAGGCTGGCATGCAATGCAGGCAAGAAAGGCAGTCAGTGAAAATGGAAATGGAGGCATCAGGGGTGAGAGCCAGGCTGAGGTAGGGAGATAGGAGGATGTAGCAGGTAAAAGTGGAGAGGTACCTGGGGAGTCAGATATCCAGCAGGTTATAGTGTGTCATAATTCCAATGTCTGTATTGAGTCTGTGTGTTTCTGTACCTAGTTAGTAAGCGCAAGAATCCCCAGCAATAGTGTTCAGATTTTGACTATATTAGCACAATCAGATGAGTAACAAGACCTCATAAAGGTGGAAAGGAGCACTTTCAAAATGTCCTGACATCTTCCAGGCACTTCTGAAAATAACAGCCGCATTATTCCTTCTGACTGTAATGGAAAATGAAGGGCTAAAGCACTGTATAACACTCTGAAGTGGTAGCCGTATAATTGTAGCACCTTTTAGGCATTCAAGCACCTTTTAAGACCAAGAAACTGGCATTTTCCATGCCTTCTTCCAAATATTTCTTTCCTCTTCAACAAAAGAAGCACAGTGTTTATTCAAAGCTTGTCAGATTTCAAACAATTTTACTTGCCTCATTTAAAATTTTTCAGTCAGTTTATTTCTCTATTAGGCTTCAAGATCCCACTGGGACTTGTAGTACTTGGGCCTTGCGCTAAGCACTTCTGTGCAAGTAAGCTTCTTAGAAACATCTGCTAATTACAGTACTAAGTTCTTTGCTCATACAGTTCACTTGCAGTGGAATGCTTATTAACTTAACATAAGCATTCATAGATTGTAAGGCTGGAAGGGATCTCGGAAGATCATCGGGTCCACCGCAAGCCCCAGGCAGGAAAACCAGGTGGGGTAAGGTAACTCCAGCAAGATAACTATCCAGTCTCCTCTGGAAGATTTCCAGGGTAGGCGATTCTACCACCTCTGGAGGGAGCTTATTCCACAGTCTGGACACCCTAAATGTGAAGTTTTTCCTAATGTTGAGCCTGAAATGGTCTTCCAGGAGTTTGTGGCCACTACTCCTGATTCTCCGCAAGGTGCCCTAGTGAACAGGTGCTCACTGAGCTCCTGATGCACTCCCCTGATGTAGTGGTAGTCCCCTCTCAACCTTCTCTTCTTCAGGCTGAAGAGTCCCAGGTCCCTCAGCCTTTCCTCATATGGCTTGCCATGCAAACCTTTAATCATATGGGTGGCCTTTCTCTGGACTCTCTCAAGTTGTACCACATCCTTGTTAAAGTGCAGCACCCAGAACTGGACACAGTACTCCAGTTGGGGTCTCACCAGTGCTGAGTACAGTGGAAGAATTACTTCCGTGGTCTCGCTGGAGATGTATTGATTATTTCATGCCACAGTATTATTTGCCCTGCTGGCAACAGAGTCGTGTTGCTGATTCATATTCATGCTGTGGTCAATTATTACCCCCAGGTCTCTTTCATTCTTAGTGCTGGTCACGTTGGCATTGCCAAGCCTGTAAGTGTGCAGGGGATTGTTCATCCCCAGGTGGAGGACTTTACATTTCTCAACATTAAACTTCAACTGGTTCTGACTTGCCCAACTTGCTAGCCTTTCTAGATCCATCTGTATGTGTAACCTTTCTTCAAGTATGACCACACTTCCTCATAACTTGGTGTCATCTGCAAACTTGGCCAGTGAGCTCTTCACCCCCTCATCCAAATCATTGATGAAGATGTTGAAAAGTACAGGACCAAGCACTGACCCCTGTGGGACAGCACTGCCCATTTCTTGCCAAGACGACACAGATCCATTCATTAGGACTCTCTGGGTCCTATCCCACAGCCAGCTTCATACCCACCTAATCATCTCAGAGTTAAGCCCACTACTTCCAATTTTCTTGCAAGAACATTGTGGGATACCAGATCAAAGGCTTTTTGGAAGTCAAGGTATACAATATCCACCACTTCTCCCTTATCCAGTTGGCGAGTCACCTGATTGTAAAAGGAGATGAGGTTAGGCGAGACCTGCCAACGAGTCCATGCTGGCTGTCATTCAGAATCCTACCTTCTGCAAACCTATCACATATAGACTCCTTAATGACTTTTTCCAGAAATTTTCCCTGGGATAAAAGTTAGGCTAATTGGCCTACAGTTACCCAGGTCCTCCCCTCTTCCCCTTCTTCAAGATGGGGACAACATTGGCCCTCTTCCAGTCCTCAGCAACTTCTCTGGAGCACCATGAGTTTTGGAACAGTTTCACCAAGGACTCCATGATGACATCGGCTGGCTCCTTCAGTACCCTCAGATGGAGTTCACCCGGTCCTACTGACTTTTATATATGTCTAATATCTTTAACTGATCACACACCAGTTTTATGGCAACAGTAGGAAGGCAGTCATTTCTGCCCTGCTCATTCTGTACCCTATCTGTCATGATTTTCCACATGGCCCGGTGAAACAGTGAGGCAAAGTAGTCATTCAGGAGTTCAGTTTTCTCCTGAGTGTTGGTAACCAGCTGTCCTGAGTTGTTGAGCAGTGGCCCCACACTTCCATCCACTTTCCTCTTGTTCCCTATGTACCTAAACAAGGACTTTTTGTTGTCCTTGGTTCCCATTGCTAATCTAAGTTCAGTTGCTACCATTCCACAGAGACACTCTGAGACATTGCTTTTTTGGAGAAGGCACGCACACTGTCCCTGCCTGCCCACACATATTTCTGTAAAAAAATCTCAGAAAAGAAATATATGAAGACAACGTAAAAAACCCCAACAACTTTTTTAAATCTTGCTGAACTACACCTAAAACATTTGCCCAAACTTTTTTCACCTTAAGCCCACAAGTGTATTTGCTTTCGTACGTACAGAGCGCATCTACACATTCATGAATATGCAGTGATTACTGTGCTTTTATTTAGTACTTAATTATACAAGTACTAAATAAATGCATAGTAACCACAGCACAAAGAGTGCTAATATGCAGTATTATTAGGCTACTGCACAGTAGCATCACAAAAAGGTGTTTGGTGGTGCTACTGTGCAGTAACTGGTTACTGTGCATTTGTTTAGTACTTGATTATACAAGTACTAAATGAATGTACAGTAACCAGTTATTGCTCAGTAGTACTACCAAGCACTTTTTTAGTGATGCTACTGTGTAGTAACCTAATAATACTGCACAATACATATTAGCATTCCTTGTGCTGAGATGTACTACTGCATAGTATTATTAGGCTACTGTGCAGTTAGTGTCTTGTGTAGATACACCCACAGTATATTATTATGATTCACAGTATGTGAATAATCCCTCTCTGTTGTTTGCTTGTCTTCATTTTTGTTCACATCACAAGAAGTAAAGCAAATACCTTTAAGTAAAGAAAACAACAAAAGTGTTTCTGTTGTGGAGAGGGTAGGGGAGAGAAAAATATTTGCTCTGTATTTTGAGTTTTGGAAGCGTAGAGGGTTCTGAGGCCTGCTTTGGTTCCAATGAGAGAGGAAGGTATCCTAGTGAATCCATAAAGCCATGCTCCATTGGAGAGGTAGCTGCACTACCCTTATGAAGAAATGGTTAAAAGAAAGGGGAAGGCAATCCAGGGGAAGGGGAGCAGATAGAAGGAAAGCTTCCACATCTGGGAGAATTGCTGTGGGAGCTACTGAAGCTGGACTGGTTTGAGGTCATAGATTTTTCTCCTGATTCTCTCCTGAGAGAGGAGAGAAGGAAGTGAAACACAGATAGGACCCCCCAGTGACTATACATTAAACAAAAATATTCAGAGACCAATTTTCACTTCTAAGTGAGTTTCACTTCTAACTGCCATAATCCTGTCACCATGTCTTTCCCACCTCCCTCACCATGAAGAGAAGGCTTTGGAGGGATCTAGTTGCCTGTTACAAACTAGTCAGAGGGGACCAACAGGCACTGGGGAAGTCTCTGTTCCCCCATGCACTACCAGGAGTGACCAGGAATGACAGTCACAAGCTGGCAGAGGGTAGATGTAAGCTAGATATCAGGAGGTGCTACTTCACGGTCAGGGCGGCTAGGATCTGGAATCAACTTCCAAGCGAAGTGGTGCTGGCTCCTACCCTGGGGGTCTTTTAAGAGGAGGCTAGATATACATCTTACTGGGGTCATTTGACCTCAGTACTCTTTCCAGCCATGGCAGGAGGTCAGACTCCATGATCTGCTCAGGTCCCTTCTGACCCTAGAAACTATGAAACTATGATTAGACTTGGTTCTCAGTCTAGCTTTCCTTTGCATTTTAACCTGTTATTGATGGGTATCACCAAACTGCTGACCCTGACTGCTTAAAATGCTTGATTAAAAAAACCCAGTGAACTGAAGGTTAGCATGAATTGTTGCTACACTCTGAAGTCAGTATGTACCCTGACTTTTACAAAACAACTCGAGGAATATAGTATCATCCAGATCATTGCTGCAAAGTGGATGAAAGAGCGTCCCATCAGCATTCCCTTCTTACTAACCTGTTTGGAAAAGGCCTTAGCATTTGTTAGGGTCTTCAGACTGTGCACGAGGATCCAAAGACGGGACTAAGGAATCGGATATAAGAAACAGAGCTCTTAGAATAGGAGACTGGCAATTTTTAACTCAGTTGTTTAGCAACAGACAAAAAATTACCCCTGAGATACAAAGAACAATCTTTTTATTCCTTGGGAGAATGATTTGGGCTGATGTTTTCTAGTGGTTCCAGAAACCAAATTTTAAGGGAAGTGAGTTCCTCACAACTAGACTCTGACTGCTTGCAGACATTTAAAAAAAAAAAAAAAAGTAGCACTCTATTTTAACCTCAGCACACCCCTGCACCATGCCCACCCAGCACATGCCCGGAAGAGCCAGTGCTGTAGTTGGACCTGGCTTGCCCAATGTATGTAGATCGGGTACTTCAGTGGGTCTTTCTTGGAGCTTTTATCTAATAGCCTATTGAATCAGTTTTAGCTAAAAGCGCCAAAAAACCCTGCTGAAGTGGCCAATCTATACAGATGCTGCAGAGCCGAGCCTAAGAAACACATTGCTTCTTTCGGTAAAGTGCTATTTTTTAACATCTGTAAGTTACAGGAGATAAAAACAAGATGACTACAAATTCAGCCTTATATGAGAAAGTAAAGCTTGCAGAAAAAGGAGATCTTGGGTTTCAAAGAGCTACTTAGATATTTCAAAACCTTTAGCTTAATTTCCTATCTGAAAAAGCCCAAACTTTACTTAGTTATAATTGATTGGGTAATACTTTTATGTAAATCTTATACAGCTCACAGATCTGAGAGCTGTTTTGACAGTCATTGTGGGGTAATTTGAATTTACTCTTCTGATTTCTTGGCTACCTGGTATATATTAAAAACTGGAATCTAGGTTATGAGTTCAGTCCTTTGTCCTGAGTTAATGAAATGGAATGCTAATCAATATGGGTTTTGCTAAAGGAAGAAGGCTGATGATAAAACTTATCAAATGCTTATTAAGGGGGTCTTCTGCTCTGACAAGTGACAATATAAATGATGCCTTTTTGCTAAAGAGATCTTTTAATTTATTCAGTAATATTTTAACTTTAGTAACTAAAAATACATGTTCTTGTTTTCCTTTTCTGGTACTGCTACACTATCACCAGAGCTAAGAAATAGTGAGCTTTCCATCAAGTATCAATGTAACTGTTTATTAAATTCCAATAACTAACTGCTGTGAAAACCCATTGAAGGCAAATGGATTGCACAGTCGTCACTGAAGGCATAATTTAATGATAGGGTTTATAGCTATTACTGAAGGATGAATTCAGCCCACAGAACCTTTTATACTAATGATGATATGTGAGAAGAAAAGAATCCAGATGGACTCTGCAGAGCTGAAAATTTGGGTGGGGGGGCGAAACCCAAGCACATTTGAGCACATTTAGTCACAAAAAGATGCAAAGTTTGAGTCTGTTGATGCTATTTTTACAGCCTTTTTCGGAAGATGCCTACATTTTGAGACCGTCAGTTTCCAAGTAGCCTTGTTTCATGTTTAAGCCTAGCTTGAGTATTACTAAACCAAATAGCTATGGGAAAGTTATGAATGGATGACAGCAGCTGGGACTGAAGTCTTTGTATCGAAATATGTGGTGACTATTTTTGTTTTTTAATCACTCCTGCTGTGTATTAACTGGTGACAAAATCATACTGCTGCAACAGGAACCAGGAAGACTTGGACCATTTTACAGGGAAAAAACAAAGTTTCTTAAAGCTAGCAAGTATTGAAATACCGTGTGTCACTTGCCTAAGTGCACTGTCATTTTTGAAAGTGCATGAGAGTTGATTTATAATATGCTTTATAATGCCTGTATCATATTTTGTCTTTGTTTATCCATAAAGTAAAGCTGCTTTGATAAAGATAAAATAGAGATGTCATATTTCAGTGGTTTATTATACATTTATGTTGCCCTGAGGCCAACTGTGTTTTTCCAAGAGGATAGCTCACTCATAGTCCTTACAGAGTTGAACCAATCCATTTCACTTTGCAGAGACTAGAACCATTTGTGATAAATCTGAAAACCTTCAGGTCATACTATATATTTGCATAGGAATTAATAGGGCTTTTTATTGTTTAAATATAAACATTTTGTAAGTGTGGATATTCTCACCTCATTAATGTTTTGCAATATGACAGCATGTTGTCACTCTGCCAGAAACATCTTATAAACACAGCACACGCTCTCTATTTTTTCTTGTTTAAAATAAACTTCAAAATAATTATCAAAACAAATTATGATATGGGAAAACAACAAGTTATTGAATGAAAATGCTTAACCATTTACCCAAAGAACCTTGCCTGCCTGTGTCATTAGACCAACACGGTTACAACCAAAACCCCAGCAATGCTTAGGCAGTCCATTCAGTTCTTGGGGAAAGGCTATATCCAAAGGCACTTTTTATCCAACTACCTTTCTTAATGTAGTTCAAAATTAAAATGCTTATAAATGAACTTATTTTTTAAACATTTGATCTAATTGCCCTTGAGCTTAAGCTTACTTAAATTAACTATCATGATTAGTCCCACTATCTACTTTCAGTGAATTCCTTATGGTGGTAAAATTAATCTTCCATCTGTCTGCAGGACTATGGTTTTCATTTTCAACTTGCTTTTACTCAAAAGCTAATGTTCTGAAAATTCAATAATATCTATTAATATAGTGGGAGAAAGTATCATTTAACTCCGAATGTTTTTAGGGAAGCAAAGACCGCAGGCAGCATTCTTTACTACCAGGATTCAAGGTCTGATACAAGTCCTCCATCTCTTGCTCTGTGAGAAATAGCTCAGGATACACTGGAGCAGAAGGATGTGCAACACGCTGTTTTCCCTCAAGCTGAAAAGGATAAGAAACCTCAATGAAACATCTGAGCTGGATTATAGCCAGGCAAATGAAAGCCCCAAATACTTATGTAATAAAAGCTGTGTGGGACCGCATCTCAGAGATTCCCTGCTCTGGAAAAAAAGTAAAAGGAGGTCTGTGTACAAGCTTTTGGATTTTTTTGGAGAATCTACTAGAAACCAGACATAATAAATATGCATGGGATTTGGGTTAAATCAAAATTATTGTTGCCAACTCTATTATCAGAAAAAAATATGTGGAAAAGTCCTATGTAATGAAAATAGTAGGTGGGAAACAGTCCTTTAGAAACTCTTCCCAGTCAAAAACCCCCCAGACAAAAAAACAAAGCAAAATACAACCTATTTCATGCAGTTTTTTAAATTAAAGATCTCTGACCTAAACGATGCAAGTAGTCATGTGCCTCTGACATTAGTCAGGTTCCTTAGGGCAGGTGGAATCCAGACTGGCAAATTTTGTCTTGTAACATTTGCACAGCTCCCATTCAGAGATGTTACATAACATATCAGAGGACTACTGGGCTGAAATGAGGGCAACAATGTGGCAAGACAAATGATTACAGGACCCTTGAAAGAATTTTTTAGACATCTATTTTTCGGCTCTGACGCCTCAGTGAAAATGCAGTAAGAACATTAAAAAGAGAACAAATAAACAATAATGTATGATAAAATGTTTAGTAGAAGACTGAAATAAGTTAAAAATAAATTTCAACAAGCTAGTCCTAATTCAAGTCACAAACACCAATCCCTAAATTCTAGATACCAAAAATGTCAATTCACTCTAAAGCAATATCTGTTTATTTATGCAGTTTGATGAACTGACAGTTTCTTAAAGAGTATCTGACTGAATTGGAAATTTGCACATTTGATCTTAATTGATAAAGGGTTTTTTTTAAAATGTTTATCCCAGAGTTGATTGTGACCCTGAGTAGATATTGGTGTGATAGAGAGTGTTGAAGGTAGTGTGATGGATTTGCCAGCAGTTCCATTTGGTTTGGAACCCTTGGAGGAGCTAATCATGCATTCATATATGCACATGCATGTGTGCACGCGCACACATACTTTTTTCTATTTTTACTGACAATAAGTTATTCTTCCAAAAATTGACTGCTTCTCAAATTATGTTAAATTTCTGCACGTAGAAGCCTGTACTCTCCTTCTACTCTTCAATTATATGTACTCAGTCCTTAAACTTTATGACAGTGTATGATCTTCATGTACACTCTTACCTTAGTGCTCATACAACCAGACCGTTTGTACTGTACAATCCAGCCCCAAAGTCTTGATCTAGTGAAGGACCAGCATGTGCTGAAAGTACAGTCCTACCCAAGTCAGTGGGGGTAAATACACGTTTAAGTGTTTTGCTGGGATGGAGCCTGAACAAATGCCTCTATCCTGCTTTTTTCTTTCTGTCTAAGTATTTTTAACATCCACATCACTGTTACTTTTTGGCCATTTTCTGTGCATTTTAGCCTTGTGTCATTTGCTTGGACACCTGATAATTTTTTACTGTTCTTTGCTTGGTCTTTCTAAATTGTCGGTTTATTGTAGGATCTACACATCTTTCCCCTTATTAAGAATCCATTGTTCACTTGCTTGTCTTCCTGCTTTTTTATTTGATTAGGCCAGACTAAGTTAGAACTTTTACAGCCCTGGACTGGACAGCTGGGCCCCTGGCAGATGTTAATTTAATGGTGTGATGGGAGCCAGTCTGCCCTTCCAACAACTCTGCATCTTGCTTTACCATGGGTTCAGCAAGTTCAAAGATGTGCCTGGTAGTGCCTCTGTTTGAATTTGCAAAGCAGAGGGAGTTGATTGATGACCCCCACTTTGCACCTGCAAGCCCACATGCCCAACACTGAACTCACACAATGGTGGGAGGCAGCCACTTGGCTCCTCCTAACTAGCACTTGCAGCCCCAGCCCGTTCCTGACAATCAGCTGAGCAGCCATGCCACACCAACCTGCCACACAGATGTTCCACATGATAATGCACCTAGGAAGGTGTTTCCTTTCTCAGCACAATAAATTGGTGTCTCATTGCAACGCATAGCAGAATCACCAAGCAGGGACTGTCAAGCGCTAACTAGGTGGAAAACATTGGGGGCGGGCGGGGAGGGCAAAGCTTCCTAACCCCTGAGGCCTCAGTCTGCATGTTGCCACACGTGGAACAGTTAAGACGAGCCCTGAAACCAAGTACTGACTGTAGAGGACAAACTAGGAGGAAAACATGGCGGGGGGGGGTGGAAGGGGCAAAGCTCCCTAACCCAACGGGCGCAGTATGCCGGGGGCCACCTCCTCCCCTGCCCTGGCACAGCTACCCACCTCCCTTTGCTCCCTGTAACGATCCCCAGCACCAGCACTCGGCACAGGACTGTCAAGCCGGCAGCGCATGCGCAGGTAATTCCCCGCAGTAACTGGAGGAGAACACCTACGTCACGCGAGGCCCCCTTACGTCACGTCCACAACCACGTGACCACCCCTTGAACATCCGGGTAGCGGGGCGGGGTGGGGACTACAGCGAGGGGTGGGTGCGGTGCGAAGCGCCGCCCCTCCCCCCTTCCGGCGCGAGGGGGACGTAGCCGCGCGCCGGGGCTTGGACCCGCCCCCTCCCCTGCCAGCGCCGCGAGGGAGCCGCCGTCGCTGCCGCCCGCGCCGGCCATGGAGACGCGGCGCTGAGGAGGCTCCGGAGGCAGCGGGGCTGCCGGGCGCGGGCAGTGATGCGGAGCGGGCTCCGCCGTGCGCGCGGCTCCCAGTAGCGGCGGCCGCCCTCCGCCGTCGTCCTTGCCCCCCGGGGCAGCCCCGAGCGCAGGCTTCAGCGGGGCACGAGCCGGGGCCGCCCCCGCGGAGCGAGGTGAGCGCGGGGCGGGCCGGAGTGGGGAGCGGCGGCGCCTCCGCGGCTCGGTACGGGGCAGCCGCAGGGGCCGCCCCCAGCACGCTCGGGGGGCGCCAAGGACGCCGCCCTGCTGGCGCCCGAGCCGGGCGAGAGGGCGGCAGGCGGCGCTGGGGGTGGGCGCTGGCGCCGGCCGAGGACTTGGTGCTGGGTCGTGCCGGGAAAGTGGCTTTTTCTTCTCGCTGCCCCCCTGTGTGGTGGGTTTTCCCCCCATTTTAGGCGCTGGCGCTCCCCTGAGGTCCTTCAGTTTCCCCAACAGGGACTTGTGGCTTGGTCACTTTTTAATTTGTGACAGTGGGGTGGTAAGCCTCGGCACTGGCTTCTCAGGCTGTGTCTACCTCGGCCCCGGCGTTTCCAGGAGGGTGGCAGTAAGGTTGCTGGGGCACAGGAAGGGAGAGGAGTGCCAGGGAGAGGGGCTTTGGTACAGCAGGGACCTTACCCCTGAGCTAGGAGTGCTCTTGGGCATGGCCTGTTTCCTTCATGTAGGCAATGAGAAAGAGGGCGTCTTTTGAGGACGCTTTCCATACTCCCCAGCCTAAGGCGTAAACAGAAGATGTGGAAATGTCTGTGAATGCTGTGCGTCAGGCATTGAATGGTCTAGCATTGTGCTGTTGCAGTTATCTTTTACATGTGCAGTTTTAAGCAAGTCCCTCTGGTCTTGGATTCCATTAGTAAATAAGATTGAAATGTGGGTATTTTTAAAGTATTTGGTTAAAGGGTGGTGGCCAAGTGTGCTGACAGATCAGGTTGCTTCTGTCTCTTGGTTGGTGTGCTAGTTCTTTGATATTACTACCACTTTTGTCACAGCTTGTGGTCAAAAGTCTGGATGTATGTAAACCTTAGTGTTCAAATTACTTTACTTGTTAAGGATTTCCTGTTGCTATGAGTTCCTTGATGTAAAATGAATGTTGAGCAGAAGTTTGCAGAGAGCACCATCTAATTTAAATGATTTTTCATGACATGAAATATTTGGAGCATTTAATAGTTGTAACTGGCAAAATTTAGGAGTTGATGAATTGTTTTGCATTTTACAATTTTAGTGACTTCACTGTAGTGAAAAGAATTGGACTAACAGCTACGTAGAGTGAAGTCTTATTCAGGGAAGCGGCATGTATACCACTGCTGCAGTCTCCCCTAGGCTGTCTCATTAATGCACTTCTCTGAACTGCAAGGATCACTTCATCCCACCTGATTGCCATTCTTGCAGGACAGTCTTCTGAATTCATTTGGAGTTTTGCGTGAGCATGTTGAACCAGATGTGCCCTAGAAGTTGAACAGAAAATTGGATTTTATTCTTTGTGTTAAAATGCACAGTAGATATCTTTGTCTTGTTTGTATTTTTAGGCATCTTTGTTTTCTAATCCTATAACTTTGTACTAGATTAACATTATAATGTAGCCATAATCTGGTGTGAGGTGACAGATAATATGAACTATTATAGCTTCTTTCCCACTGAATTTTTGTCTTTTCAGCTCTTCCATCTTAGTACTAGAAAATGTCACTATCATAATGTGTTCACTTCTGTTTTCTTAATGTGTCACTTATTCATTTCACTTTCTTACTTCAGGTTTGTGCAGTAAAGACTTAAGGGCCTTAGTCTCTTACAAGGTATTTGATAACTATATGGAGCTAGCAGTTTTTATATTCTTAAGCATTATTATGTACATTGTTTGCTGTCACTCTAGTGTCCATTTATATTTTACATTTGTGGCCTCTGTGTTAGTTCAATACCTTTGGGGTCTTCATCCATAATTTCTGTTAAGCTTTTTTAATTGTTCTGTTTTGTGAATAAAACTTCTTCAGATTGTTGTATCTAGGTATCAGATGTATTATAGAAAGTGCGCAATGCCACAGGTGGCAGGTATGGAGTAACATACTCCCAGAGAAGATCTTGTATTGGTACCTAATATATATTTAGACTCTCAAGCCTGAAGGGCTTTTTATCCCTTTGAACATTTTTAGGATTAACTGTAACTTGTTTGTGTGAAATTCCCATCCCGCTGAATCTGAGATTTGGTCTTGGTGATATCCTCTGGCAGTAAGTCTCAAAGCCCAGTGAAAGGGATTTTGGATTTGCTGCTGTTCAGACATGAAAAACAGAATCTCCAACTCGTATGCATTTATACTGTCCCTTTAAAGCTGAAAAGGAGAATAGAAATAGTTCTAGTATTTTCAGTTTCGTATATGGGAGGTTCTTCATGCACTTCATTTTTTTCACCCTACTCTAATTCTCTATTCTTAATGCAAGCTAAAACATTATTTGTCTTTTTGACTGCAGCATTAGGTTTTCTTTAGTTGTCAGAGACTTCCACTTGCTTTTAAGTTGATGCTTAATTTAGTGAGCAGTAAATTGTACTAGTAATTCCAAGTCTCTGTGTTGCCTTTTCACCTAGCTTAGTGAGGGCCCCTCTGACTTTTTTTTCCTTGTATTCTTTTACATAGTTGATTAATACAAATTAACTTTGTCATTAGTGAACTTTCCTTTCATGAAAAACGTAGTGCTGATCTTCAAAGCAGTCGGGTTTTAACTGTTCACTCACTATATTGAAATATGACCATTCATACTTCTAACTTCCTGTTTTTTTTAGCCAGGAATAAAAGAAGCAAAATGTACTTCATTGTAGTATTATGATCAAATAGTTAGCTTTACTGCATTTGAGCACCAAATCTGTCCTAGATAGAAACTTTCTCAATGTAACTTTCCATAATCAAACTTGTTTTGTGTTAACCATATGACTTGTAAATCATAAAGGATTTTGTTACTTTCTCCCTCCAGCTCTCTTAAAGCCTCTTTTCTTTCAGAATCTTATCTTAATCTTAGTCCATTATGTGGAATAGGCCCATCGTAAAATCAATGGAATTGATATGCTCAGAGGTAACGTATTAAAGAGCTGACTAACTGCTCCATTACTCACTTTTTGATTGCTTAAATATGGGTTTACACAATGGAATACAGTCATTCTAAGGGGACACTTATTTTCAATTAAAGTAGAATTCACTGACTTTCAGAATTGTCTGAATACCTTTTATAGTTCTATATAAAAAATTGTAATAGTTCTGAAATCCTTGAGGAGTTTTTAACATTAAGTTCAAATAAATGTCTGATTCTAATCCACTAAAAAGGGAATTTAATCTAAATTCTGAAACTCTGGACTATATAAATTACCAGCCAGTCTCCTATGCTTTCACAAAAGAGATGCAACTTTCTTAATGTCTTGTCCCTTTGCTTGGAAGGCGGTGTGGCTGACTTAGGTTGATACCCATCTTCGAATTTCCCCTCTAAGTTTTTGTGTTAATGCAATCATATTTTTCAAGCTTTTGCACATTGTTTCTTCCTTTTTACTATGGCAATGGGAAGTAAAAATAGTGGATACTGACTGTACATGGGGAAATAGTGACACAAATCATTACAAAAAAACCCTCGCTGTTAGAAATTTTATATCTAATTAAGAACCTTAATTACTAAGTCACCCTTGTTTTTTGACCTGCAAATCCCCAAGTCTACCCAAAATACCACCTCTGTCTGTGAGACAGGACTGGTGAAGTTGTCAGTGAAAGCAGATGAGCTGAAGGCTGTTGGTACTTCAACTCTGTACCTTTTGGAAGTCTTTTCCCACCTTAGTGTGTATAAGCCTTTCTTTTCCTTATAAAATACTCTGTTTGTTTATCAGGATGGATGCTTTTTCATTGTTGAGCCATGTTCAGTGTCTGCTTTAACTTTCCAAGCAAGTGAGACTGTTTAGAGTAAGATGGGAAAGATATGAACTGAAAATCGCATTGTGGCTCAGGCAGCATTTTCAAAGGCTTGATCCTTGTTTTCTATCCATTCCTCCATTGATTTATCCCACTAGTCTGTGCTATGCATTACAAATAGTAATGCATGTACTTGTTTGCACCATCTATTGGCATAAGTTAGAAGGAATAACAAGTGCAAATCATATGGCAGGATGATGTTCTTAAAATCTCCTGTAAGCATTGAACAGACAGATGCTTTGGTGGGTATTGTATTTGATTTCAGCTGTTTAAGCATTTGAATTGGTGTATTTTCATCCTGGCTCATCATATTTGAAATTACCCAAGAGAGAAGATGCTGTGGTCTTGTCTATTCTGTGCTTGTTGACAGCAGTGCCAGTAAGAGGAGTCTTGCATGGAGGACCAATAGAAATGCAGCAGCTGGAGCTATATAATTTTAACTTGGTAATGTTTTTGTGCATAGCAAAGGAAACATGATTTCAGTGGGAAGACTTCCAGGCTTTCAGATCCTGGTAACCATACTGCTACAGATCCTTTATGAACCAGTGGCAGTTAATGAGAACTCTATCCAAAATCAGTTACATACTTCTGACTTATTGCCCCGAATAGACCTAGGTAGTATGGAAATCAGCTTTAGGTGAAGGGGGTGATGGATAATGATCAAATGCAGGGGTGGGCAAAATGGCAGATCCTGTCAGCAGCTGGACTCCATTTCCCAACAGTCCCTACCTGTATTGCTGCAGTTGGTTTCTTTGGAGGCCCCAGGCGGGTGGGGCTATAACAACAGAGGGCCAGGGTTTCCTTGGAGACTGGCCTAAGCAGCACTGGCAGGGAGCAGCTCCAGGGCTGTGGCCAGGATTTTGCAGCAGTGCCAGTGTGGTCAGGGTAGAGCTGCAATCCATTGCCCACATGTCCTGGTGGAGCAGACCAGCCATTTGCTGCCTGCATGTCCCTGCCTATGGTGCGCAGGCAGCAGATTGTGGCTCTGCCCTGGTTCTGTACCCTGCTGTCACCAGCACAAAATCCTGGCCCAAGTGCCAGAGAAGGTCCCCACCCAGACACGCTCTGCCAGTGCTGCTTGGGCCAATCTTTGTAGGAATGCCAAGCCCCCTGCTGTCACAGCCCCGCCTCTCATGGGGTTTTCATGGAAACTGGCTGTAGTGACACAGGCAGGGGACTGCTGGGAAATGGAGTCTGCTCTTTTTAACACAGCCTGTACATGAGATTTTTGAGTTTTCTATTTAAATAAATAATTGAATAGTTTGTAACTCTAGTTCTTAAATTATTTGGGATAAAAGATCTGTCAGTGTTCAGTTTGTTTGAGGAGCTGTTTAAGTTGATTTAAACTTATTAATAGACTTTTAAATTCTATGTTTGTTGTGTACTCTGTAATTGCTGTTCATGTGAAAAGGTTATGCTGTGGTCTTCCCACATAGAAGCAGAGTACCTGGTCTAAACTTGAGGTTAGGTCTTGTCCACAAGGTTGAAACCAGTACCTTTATAAGCAGAGACCTTAATTTGTCCTCTGGGCCCTGACATGTGAATTAGCATGGGAGTTCATGCAGTAGGAGGGCCACGAGGCTCTAGGCGGCAAGCCTGAAAAGAAGGACCAACACGGTAGTAGCCCAGACTACTACCTGTGTGATGGTGGTCATGTGCTGCACACCAAAGATCCCCTTACCAGCAACTGGAGCCCCCCCTTCTAGTACTACTGAGGCCTCCACCCAGGCTGAGTCCATGACTCTTGTCATAAAGATCTACCTCATACTTATAGGCTACATTCGCTAGCACCATGACCAAAAGGAACTTGGGAGTCGTGATTGACCACGATATGAACATGAGCCAACAATATGATGCTGCAGCTGGCAAAACAAACAAAACCCTGGCTTGTATTTATGGATGCATCTCAAATAAGACCCAGGAAGTCATACTCCTGCTGCCTTCAGCCTTGGCAAGGCTGCAGCTGGGGTACTGCATCCAGTTCTGTGCTCTGCACTTTAGGGAGGGTGTGGAGAAGCTTGAGAGAGTCCTGAGGAGAGCTATGAGCATAATCAGAGGACAAGAGAACAAGTCTTACGAGGAAAGGCTGAGAGGCATGGGACTCTTCAGCCTGGGAGAGTGAAGGGTCAGGGGAGACTTGATGGTAGCCTATTAGGGGTGTGTACCAGGAACTGGGAGAACATCATCTGTTCACCAGGGCACCCCAAGGGAAGACAAAGTCTAACAGTCACAAACTCTGGGAAGACCCTTTTAGACTGGACATAAGAAAAAAATTCTCTACTGTCTAAGTCCCCAGAGTCTGGAATAGACTTCCCCAAGAAGTGGTGCAGGCATCTACTCTAGACACCTTAAACTCACATGGATGCTTATCTTGCTGGGATCATTTGACCCCAACAGATTTCCTGCCCCTGGGGCAGGGGGCTGAACCCGGTGATCTTGCAAGGTCTCTTCCAGCCCTAATGTCTATGAAATCTATGGCTCCAGCCTCCTCCCAGACTGAGCCTCTGGGTCTTGGCTGTGGGGGATGCCTGGCATGAATACAGACACCTCCCCCTCTATGCGATACTGATCAGGCCGTGGTTGGAATACTGTGTCCAGTTCTGGGCACCACATTCCAGGAGGGATGTGGACAATATGGAGAGGGTCCAGAGGAGGGCCACCCACATGATCAGGGGGCAGCAGGGCAGGCCCTACGAGGAGAGGCTAAGGGACCTGAACCTGTTCAGCCTCCACAAGAGAAGGGTGAGAGGGGATCTACAAACTAGTCAGGGGGGATCAGCAGGCATTGGGAGAGTCCCTGTTCCCCCGAGCACTGCCAGGAGTGACAAGAAATAATGGTCACAAGCTGGCAGAAGATAGATTCTGGCTGGATATCAGGGGGTGCTACTTCCCTGTCAGGGCAGCCAGCGAGGATCTGGAACCAGCTTCCAAGAGAAGCGGTGCTGGCTCCTACCCTGGGGCCTTCAAGAGGAGGCTAGATAGAGGTACACCTTGCCTGGGTCATTTGACCCCAGTACTCTTTCCTGCCATGGCAGGGGGTCGGATTTGATGATCTGCTTGGGTCCCTTCTGACCCTACCAACTGTGAAACATGCGTTCAGGAGTAAAGGCACCTCCCCTTGTGGAGATGCTCCGCCTTAGAGCCCCTAGAGTGCCAGATAAGGGAGCGGCAGGCTGCAGTGCAGAGGCTTTGTGTCGTCAGGATGGCAACAATGAGATCGATGCCTACTGCCAGGCTCTTCGCCTAAGGAACGAAGACAGAAGAGCATGAAAGGGTAGCAGGATGAGGGCAGACGAGAGGACCCCCCCATGAAGTCCAGTCTGTGGTCGCTTTTGACAAAGGTCATCTCTAGTCTCAAGGCACCCTGTGCCAGGGTCACTGCCCCTCTGGAACTTCACAGCTATGAACCTGTTGTAACAACGTAAGTGCAGTTGCTGACTCCAGCACTTGAGGAAGGAAGGCAACCGGCAACCACACTTAAGAAGAGACACAAAGTGGTTGTTGTGGGAGACTTCCTCCTGAGGGGGACAGTGGGTGTAATCTGCCTCCCCAGCCCCTTAGCCTGTGAGGTCTGCTGCCTCCTAGGGGCCCCTGTCTGGGATGTTGCTGAGAGAATTCCAAAACTTTTTTGGCCTTCCGACCACTATTTCATGCTCCCAATCCATGTGGGCACAAATGACATGGCTCAGAGCAATCCTGGCTGGGTCATGAGTAGTGACTAAAGAGCTCTGGGGGGGCTGGGCTCAGAGGGTTGGGGGCATGGGTGGTTTTCTCCTCAATCCTCCCAGTTATGGGTCATTGGCACAGGAGAAAGCAAGATATTGAAGAGGTACAGAAGCCTGAGGCACTGGTGCCATTGTGAAGGCTACAGCTTTTTCAACCATAGCCCATGCCTCAGGGAGAGAGCCAGTGGTCTGCTGGGAAGAGACGGTCTCCACCTCACCGTAACAGGAAAGAAGCTTTTTTCAATCAGTTTGGCTGACCTGCTTGACAGCGCCTTAAACTAAGCTTGCCAGGGGACCAGCGGACAACCATCAGAACAAGCCCAGGAAGACACAAGCGCATAATTAACAGGTCAGGAAATTCAAAAGTTCTCCTACCCCAGCCCATGGACAAGACTCTCCTAAGTGCACAGAGAAGCCTATGGCTTTCAATGGCAGGCTTAGCGGCCTATACACTAATTCTAAGAGCATGGGGAACAAACAAGAGGAACTGGTCTTCCTGCTAAGCAGTAACAAATATGATCTCATAGGTTTAATGGAGACCTGGTGGGATTCTACCATAGTCCACCTATAACTGGACTATAGGTATAGATGGCTATACCTTGTATAGGAGGGATCATGCTGAGAGGAAGGGTGGGGATATAGATCTCTGTCAAGGAACAGTATAATTCCCTACTAGCTGGCATTGGCACCCAAGGAGGGCGACTTGAAACCCTCTGGGCTAGAATCCAGGGAGAACGTGGTGAAGGGGATATAACTGTAGGAGTCTCTTGCAGACCTCCTAACCAGGAGAAAAAGCTTGACCATGAACTCTCTAGGGAACTAGCAGAGGCTGCACACTCTTGATGCATGGTTGTCATGGGTGATTTCAGCCACCCTGACATCTCCTGGGAAGAGCACTCAGCCAAATCTGACTGGTCTATGTAGCTTCTTCACCTACATTGACAATCTCTAGCTGACTGAAAGTTCATGGGCTGACAAGAGGTGAGGCACTGTTAGATCCAGTTTTGGCCAAAGGGTATGATCTAGTGAGCAACTTGAGGATTGAAGGGAATGTTGGTAACAGTGATGGCAAGTTGATCACTTTCCTTATCCATCACTAAGCTGGCAAATCAGTCAGCAATACAGAAATCCTTGACTTCAGGAAAGCAGACTTCCACAAGCTCAGAAGGTTGGTTGGTGAGGCCCTGAAAGATCATGACAGAGAAGGGAGTCCAAGATGAGTGGTTGCCCCTTAAGAACTCAGTCCTAAAAGCTCAAGGGAAGTCCATTCCAGCCTACAGAAAAGGTAGTAAAAGGGCTGGGAAACCCCCTTGGCTAAATGGGGAACTCATGGACCTTCTTAACCTTAAAAGAGAAGCCTGTAAGGGTTGGAAGATGGAAAGTACTTCTAAGGAGGATTATGTATCACTGGCTGCACCTGTAGGGAACGGATCAGAAAATCCAAGGCTGAAACTGAGCTCAAACAGGTTATGGGAATCAAGGCGAATAAAAAAAATCCTTTTTTTTACATGGGTAGGAAGTTGAAAGAAAAATAAGAGCAACATTAGACCCCTGCTGAATCAAATGGAGCAGCTGACAATTGACGACAACCAGGAAAAAGTTAATCTCTTCAATGATTACTTTGCATCCATTTTTTTCACCAGATCAAGGGGGCCATCCTGCCTGACAGGACACAGGATTATGAGGGTATGGGTGACCCATACATCTATATTTGGTGAAGACCTCATGAGGGAACATCTTGAGAGGCCAGACATCTATAAATCAGCGGGCCGAGATGAAATGCACCCAAGAGTGGTAAAAGAGTTGGCTGACAGCTTGGCTGTTGGTGTGGATATCTAAGAACTTGTGACGCTCGGGTGAGGTTCCTGAACACTGGAAGAGGACAAATGTGGTGCCTATCTTCAAGAAAGGAAGATCCAGGTAACTACAGGCCAATCAGTTTGACCTCAATTCCTGGACAGATCTTTGAGAAAATTATCAAAGAATCTATATGAATAACAGGCTGACAGAAGGCTCCATTCTCAGAGATGGCCAACATGGCTTCGTTACAGGTAGGTCATGTCTGACCAACCTCCTCTCCTTCTATGACCAGGTGACAGGTTGCCTGAATGGGGGAAGAGGTTAACGTCGTATATTTGGTTTTAAAAAAAGCCTTTGACTTTTTGTCTCCTGTAATGCCATCATGGCAAAATTGGGGCACTGGGACCTTGACAACCTCATAGTCCAACGGCTGGTGAACTGGCTCCGTGGTCGGAGCCAGAGCTACAGTCAGTGGAACCAAGTCAACATGGCACATGGTGACCAGTGGCATCCCTCAGGATTCAGTACTCGGGCTGGTACTTAATATATTCATTAACGAGCTGGATTCGAGTGTCCGAAGTGAACTGGCCAAGTTCGCAGATAGCACAAAACTAGGGAAGGTCAGTTACACTGGAGGATAGGCTGAGGATTCAGGCCGTCTTGGACATGCTCACAAGGTGGGCAGACGAAAACCTGGTGACCTTCAATATAGAGAAATACAAGGTGCTCCACCTCAGGAGAAAAAACCCATACCATACCAGCAGTGCTTCACTCACTAGCACTACATCTGAAAGAGACTTGCCTGTTGGCCCTTCTAAGCAAAAGTTAGACACCAGCTCCTTTCTAAGATGAAAACAAACAATTCTTGTACCAGCAACTAATCTAACTAGTTCAATTTTACTAGAGAAACTGTTCTTGTATATTGGCAAGTTAAAGCATAGCTTGCCCTTCCAGCTGGTTAAATTGTTTGCTCATAGCTTAAAATTCAGATCTGTTTCTTTTATCCTGTCTCCACAGACTTCTGATCAAAGTGCTAATAGATATCTGATTCAGCCTCAGGCATGTTCAGTAGTGTGCTTCTGCCTAAGCTCACCCTTTCTCCACAGCATTGTGTCTATCAATTAAGCCCATGAAGCTTACTTCTGACTAGCAGTTTAGTTCTGCTACTTTCCCCAAGGCAGCTCCACTCCTCTTTTAGCCACTTCAAGTTGTCTTTCCTTTTGGCAGATCAGTGTTGCTATGCTTGGTGCACTTCATTGCTTTCTGTTGCTTTTTTCTTGGCCAGGAATGATCAAGTTTTCAACAACGTTTCATGCTTATGGGATAATTTTCCTGACTCTCCTTGTCTTTAAAACCCCTTGCTATCTTTATTTTACCCTTCGGCTTGTTTCCCAGAAGACTGGCACAATGGTATTGTTTGCGGAACCAGGCATTTTCCTCCTGAGCCTCCAAATTTTTAGCTGTAACTGGTCATTGGCAAAATGTAAAATGAGTTCTTTCCAGTGGTCCAAATATATTGTTCTGTACAGCACTTCTAATGTGAAAATGGAACTGCAAGAAATATGCATTACTCTTGAATAAGATGAGGTGAACTTTCCCTCATGTTATGATTTGCGCCCTCGGCCCCTTCTCCATCTATGTGAATGGGTAGAAGGTTGTTGGACATAGTAATGATTCAAGACTTAGAGTGAAAAGACATGGGGGGGACTATAGGTGTGTATTTTAGTTATTTAGTTCAGGATCTTAAAACGTGAGTAGCAATTCTTGTTTCTTAGCTTTCTAGCATTCAGCTTGATGCACCTTAAATCTGGCGGGTGGAGCGTGAAGACTTAACATTTTATGAAAATTCAGTTCCTTTAGGGTAAATACATACCAAAAATGGAATCAACAACATTGAGTCGCTTAAAATATTCACCTTGATATGTTAGTTCTTTGAATCTATTCCAGTAATAGACATTGAATGCAGTTCTATATTTTGTTGTGTGTATGGGATATTAAATACTTGTCAACTAGAGATGCAGTGATATTTCAGTGAGTTCTGAATATGATTTGATAGGGTTTTTTTTGTTTCTGTTGCACTTTTACAATTCAAATTGAAAAGACAAATAATTGTTTTTATTTGAAAGGGTTAACCTAAGATACAGTGGGAAAGAGAAACTGTTTTGTAGATGCAAAAGAAGCATGTTAAAACTAATTAACACAAGTTCATGAGACCAGTATATTGAAGTGAGACCAAATACAATCTTCCAGCCAGGTGCTTTCACCAGATTATGACTGGAGATTAGCGGATCAACTCTGCCTTCTGATACTGGCAGAGAAAGCATGTCCGTTTTTCACCAGTACTATCTGTAAACCACAAATCTTGTCCCAGAGCCCAATGACTTATTACTGTTAGTGTGGCTCAACTTTCATACTAATTTAAAGAATGTTACCAAGAAACAGGCCTCTCTTTTTGCTGTTTCTACAAGTAGTATAGGTAGAATAAAAGTAACAGAAGCAAAACAGAATTTGTTCATAAACAGTTCAAGAATGCTGGCATACACAAGCTCTAAAATTTATCTATAAAAACAATTCTATAAAAATTATACCTAGTGGGAAACTTCAGGTGGCCCTTAACGATCATAAAACATTTTCAGACTAAGGCAGTTTTATCTTCTGCAAATATCAGGTGTATCCTGTAACTGGGAAGTTGAGAGAAATATATTTCTGTTAGGCTGTGCAGTAGAAACTGCATACAGCTATGAACATTTCCCTATTTTGTATGGGTGGAAAAAACAGAGGAGAAACCATTTTTAGAAAAAAGGGAGAATATGATTATAAAAGGATGGGCTAACAGTTGTGTGATTTTAAAAAAAGTGTTTAAATCAAACCCCTGTGATCATCAGATTCCAGTATGTCATTTCTTTGTACTATGTCTAAATAGTCATTTGGTGAGAGATCTATTCTTTCTCCACTGTATCTATATTAAGAACTGACATCAGGTGTTGATGTGGCACCTTTTTACCTCCTGTTATCTTCAAACTTGGTTCTAACGTATCATTTTGAGGTGACTTCGTTTACATTAGCAGGATATTTACTACAACTTACCATATTTACTTGAATATATATGCTGTTGAGTATGAGATGAACTGCGATAATTAGATTCTATATATGGAAAACTTAATACATTTCTTATAATTTTTTCAGTATAGAATCTAAGTATTAGAAGTTTGCCTTGAATTTGTTCTCTTCCCACTGCTACAGTAGGGAAGATAAATCTGGGGGTCAGCCCCCCTTGTAGCCTCTTCCCTCCCCTGCTTACTCTCTGACCCTACTCTCCCTGAGCTGCATGAAAGTGAGGGGCAAAATTGGAAAAAACATTTTGAAATGACATACTGTAGTAATCTACATATAGCCAAATTAGTACACATGGACTTAGTTCATTTATAATTGGTGTGTTTTGCCATTTTTGAAACTGCTGCAAGTTTTAGCACAAGTACTACATAAGCATACTTTTAAGTAGCACATTTGTACCTACTTATATCCATAAGCATTTTGGTTTTGGGCTAGTATTATGCATAATTTGTACTTGATGTATCATGTAGTTCATTGAGCTGTGCTCTAGCAGTCAACATTTTAATTCATAGGGACCCCACAGTATGTGTTCGTGTGCTTATTATTCATAGTTTCATAGTTAGTAGGATCGGAAGGGACCTGAGCAGATCATCAGGTGCCATAGCAGGAAAGAGTACTGGGGTCAAATGACCCCAGCAGGGTGATTGTCAAGCCTTGTCTTAAAGACCCCCAGGGTAGGAGCCAGCACCACTTCTCTTGGAAGTTGGTTCCAGATCT
>NW_017728886.1:112005623-112021958 GCF_001723895.1 Crocodylus porosus
ACTGTGTAGGTGTTGACACCACAGTCCCCCAGTTCCTTAATGAGAACGAGGTGAGAGACAGTGTTGAAGGTCTTCCAAAAATCCAGGAAGACTATGTCCACTGCTACCCCTGCATCTGAGGATTTAGTGATCTGGTTGTAGAAGGCCACCAGGTTGGTCTGACAGGACCTGCCACTAATGAACCCGTGTTGGTTGCCCCTAAACATTAATCTCCCCTGTTGGCCCCTCGTGGACATGTGCCAGAATAATTCTCTCAAAAAGCTTACCCAGGATCAAGGTAAGACCAACTGGCCTATAGTTTTCCGGGTCCTCCTTCCTCCCTTTTTTTGAAGATGGGAACCATATTGGCCTTCTTCCAGTCCTCTGGCATCTCACCAAAGCAACACGAGTGCTCGTAAAGCCGTGTCAGGGGTCCCGCAATGACCTCAGCTAATTCCCTCAGCACTCTGGGGTGGAGATCATCCGGACCAGCTGATTTAAATGCATCCAGTCCCTCCAGAAGTTCCCTGACTAGATCCTCACTAACCTTTGGCCTAGGTGTGCCTCCCCTGGGGCTTGAGGGGGGCCCAGTGGCAGGGGGGGTGCTGATCTGGTCCCTGCTCAGGAAAATGGAGAAAAAGAAAGAAGTCATTAAATAGGTTAACTTTGTCATCTGGTGTGACACCACCTGGGTTAGATGGAGGTCCAGCATTTTGGCTAGGAACCTATGTGAGCAGTCAGACCTGGCTGACTGCTCTTCCCAGCAGACTCACAACTGGAACTGGGTGTCTTTGTTAAGAGTCCTGAGATCCTTTAAAAATTTTTATTTGGATGGGGTGCAGGGCAACCTAGTCTGGCTCCACCTCATGGTGGGCGGGATCATTCTAATCATATGCGACAGGTTGAGAGAGCAAGCAACAGAAAGATTTTGGGTGAACTGTTTGGGGCCCTGTTTGGCGATGTTTACCAGACATTTAACGCTGGTGGAGAAATGGGAATCTTTGAAAATGGGAAAGAAAGGCTCAGCTCAGCTATGGGAGTGAAGAGGTAGTCTAAATGTATTCAGTGTAGTACTGCACCATGACTTGTTAAAGAGCACTGAAAGGGACTGCACAATGGGCACTACCATATATCTTAACCAAGTGGGTTGCAGTAACCTACCCATGTGGTAGATTTCTATATTTTTCCCTTTATGGGCTATATGTTTTATAGTTATGCTCAGTGTTGGCTTCACTTAATCGACTTCATAGTTGGTTTCAGTTACTGAACACATGCTCTTTTGACAGCAGTTTAATGATAGTATATTTAATGAGGTTTCCTTGTATGTAAATATGGTGCTTGAAAGGAGCAGTGAGACTGCTATTTATGATGCTCATTTCTTTAGGGTAGTCATGGTTGTCAGCTGTCAAGACCATAAGTTAGTTATAGGTATCAGCATTTTGTAAGAAGGATATTCAGCCTGCAGCTGGTCCATATTTGAAATCAGTGGAGGACAGCCTTTTTTTTGACAAGCTTGCCACAAATTAAGCACTGCACTCTCCCTGACTACCATTCTGATTCCCTTCCTATGCCATATCTGCTGCCTTGGTTTCTGCTTCCTGTTTGATCCGCTTTGTGTCAGATACGGGCTGCCTGTGCCACTTGAGGCATGCACCATGGGTTGTTCAACCCTGGTTTAAACTGTAGAGTAGCATGCAATTGCTGCCACAGGGTAGCCTTTTGGAAGAACATGCTACTTTTAAGTTAAACCACTTACCTTGTGGTCATCATGGGTAACCTAAACTATCCAGACATTTGCTGAGAAGACCAGTTAATGAGGTCTGACCACTCACGTAGATTCCTAGCTGAGTTACGGGACCTCCATCTAACCCAGGAGGTGTACAGTTCCACCAGGGAAAATGCATTGTTAGACCTGGTCCTGGCCACAAGCAATGACCTGGTGAGGGGACTGCAGGTGCTTGATCACCTCAGCAATAGTGATCATTGCCTACTGGAATTCACCATCCAGCACGGGGTGGCAAAGGTCTTCAGTAAACAGCAGCCCTGGACTTCAGGAGGGTGGATTTCATTGCCCTAAGGAGACTAGTTGGGGAGGCACTGAGGTCCCAGAGGGGTGGGGAGTTGAGAGTCCAAAAAGAATGGTCGTTCCTGAAAGAGATGGTCCTCCAAACCCAAAGGGTGGTATTCCCAGCACGGATCAAAGGGGGCAAGAGTGCTCAAAAGCCCCCATGGCTCAACAAAACAATCCAGGAATGTCTCAAAGCCAAAAAGGAGGCGTACACCCAATGGAAGGGAGGGGCCATTACTGAGGATTATACCTCCGTTGCTTGAGACTGTAGGGGGGCTGTTAGGAAGGCTAAAGTGGAGATGGAACTGGGACTAGCTACCCGGATCAAGGATAACAAGAAGTCATTTTTTTAAATGCATAGAGTGTAAAAAGAAGGTACTGGGTAATGTAGGGCCTCTGCAGGACATGCTAGGAAATCTTGTGGTTACACAAGATGACAAAGCTAACCTCTTTAACAATATCTTTGCCTCCATTTTTTTTGAGCAGGGGCTGGGGCATTCCCCCCCCCTCCCCCTACTGGGATCCCCAATGGACCCAGGGAAGGCACTGCCAGGCCTAGAGTCAGTGAGGACCTAGTCGGGGAACTTCTGGTGGGACTAGACATGTTCAAATCAGCAGGTCCTGACGATCTCCACCCCAGAGTGCTGAGGGAATTAGCAGAGGTCATTGCAGGACCCTGGCACAGCTTTATGAGCACTCAGGTTGCTCTGATGAGGTGCCAGAGGACTGGAAAAGGGCCAATGTGGTTCCCATTTTCAAAAAAGGGAGGAAGGAGGACCCAGGAAACTACAGGCCTGTTAGTCTTATCTCGATCCTAGGGAAGTTCTTTGAGAAAACTATTCAGGAGCACATCTGCGCGGGACAAGCAGGGGGGGATCATGCTTAGTGGCAACCAACATGGGTTCATTAGTGGCAGGTCCTGTCAGACCAACTTGGTGGCCTTCTATGACCAGGTCACAAAATTCTTGGACACGGGTGTCGTGGTGCATGTAGTCTTTCTGGACTTTAGGAAGGCCTTCAACACTGTCTCTCACCCCATTTTCATTAAGAAATTAGGAGATTGTGGCATTGATGGCTACACAGTCAGATGGGTCACCAGTTGGCTGGAGGGCCACACCCAGAGAGTGGTAGTGGATGGGTCATTTTCAAACTGGAGGGATGTGGGCAGTGGGGTCCCCCAGGGCTCGGACCTGCACTTTTCAACATCTTCATCAGCAACGTCATGGGGGTGAAAAGCACCTTGTACAAATTTGCAGATGACACTAAGATATGGGGAGAAATGGGACGCTGGAGGAGAAGGACAGGCTGCAGCTAGATCTGGACAGGTTACAGGGATGTGTGGATGAGGACAGGATGGGTTTCAATATGGACAAGTGTAAGGTATAGCACTTGGGGAGGAAGAACCCGCAGCATACCTACCGGCTTGGGAACTCCCTTCTCATCAGTGCAGAGGCAGAAAAAGTTCTTGGAGTCATTATACACTCCTAGATGAACATAGGCCGCCAACGTGGGGATGCGGTCAGGAAGGGTAACTGCACCTTGTCGGGCATCCACAGGTGCATCACGAGCAAGTCTAGGGATGTGATCCTCCCCCTCTATGTGGCACTGGTCAGGCTGCAGCTGGAGTATTGTGTCCAGTTCTGGGCACTGCACTTCAACAGGGATGTGGCCAGCATCGGGAGGGTCCAGAGGAGAGCCACTCGCATAATCAGGGGACAGCAGGGCAGGCCCTACGAGGAGAGGCTACAGGACCTGAACCTGTTCAGCCTCTACAAGAGAAGGCTGAGGGGGAATCTTGTGGCCATCTGCAAACTGGCCAAGGGAGACCAGCAGGTAATGGGAGAGTCCCTGTTCCCTCAAGCACTACCGGGAGTAACAAGGAATAATGGCCATAAGTTGACTGAGAGTAGATTCAGGCTAGACATCAGGAGGCACTACTTCACAGTTGGGGCGGCTGGGATCTGGAACCAACTTCCAAGGGTCCAGATTGGGGGCTTGCTCCTACCTTGGGGGGTCTTCAAAAGGAGGCTAGATAATCACTTAGCCAGGGGCGTTTGACCCCAGCATTCTTTCCTGCCCATGGCAGGGGGTCAGACTTGATGATCTACCTAGGTCCCTTCTGACCCTACCGACTATGATATAAGTAGCTGGGTCACCTTCCATTCTGTACAGGGCTTCTGTGTACTTTTAATATACTCTTTAGACCTTTTACAAAGTCCTGTTGTGAAGCATAAATTTTAATGGCTTGATTTCACCTAGAGAAAAGGCTAGGTTGCTTTTGAACTGGCTGCTTGTTCAGTGGAATCCCACATCTGTCCTCTCTAAAATCTGAAGGAAAAAAAAAGAAAATAGTTTGCCATTAGATGCAGAGAAAAAGTAGTTTTGCTGCCACCTTCAAGCAGTTAGAAAAGTATATGAGCTTATGTGACTAGCGTATATGAGGATAGAGTTTGACTAGTTAGTCTAATGAAGAAAAGGAATACAATAAATAAACAGTTCCCTATCCCTCAGTCTCATGCCAGTATTTTCTGCACAATTGGATACTTTCTGGGGAGAGAAAATTGATCTCACTCCCTGAGAATGAGGAACTTCATGGGCAGAAGGACCATAGGAGGAAATTGGTAAAGCAGCCATCTGTTCTTATGCCTTTCAAATTCTGCAAACTGGATGTCCATTGACTGTCTTCCATCTTTCTGACTTCTTGTTGTAATATCTCAGTAAATATTAAAAGCATGTTACTCTTTCAATTCTGCATAAAATTATGTGCAGTCCTATCCTTCTCCTCTATCCTGTATGTCAACATACAGGAAATCTCAGCATCTTTGTTCTCTGGACTGAATTAGCCCAAGAAAGGCAGTGTTCAGGTTATGTATGGATGCAGTTTCCCAGTATTTCTCATTACCTGCATTTTTCATTCTGTATTGTCCTATATAGTAGTACAACTGGGAACCAACTAGCTAAGCAGTAGCTCTGCAGAAAAGGACTTGGGGGTTACAGTGGACAAGAAGTTGAATACGAGCCAACAGCGTGCCTTTTATTGCAGAGAAGTAACAACATACTGGGCTGCATTAGTAGGAGCGCTAACAGCGGATTGAGGGAAGTAACCTCTCCCCTTTATTCAACACTGGTGAGGCCACACCTGGAGTACTGTGTCCAGCTTTGTATCTCTTCCCTCTCTCCCCCCCCGCAACTATAGAATGGATGTGGGTAAATTGGAGAGAGTCTAGCAGACCAGTAAAAATGGTTAGGGACCTGGGACACACGACTTCTGAGGAGAGGCTGAGGGAACTGGGCTTATTTAGTCTAGAGAAGAGAAGATAGAGGCAGAATTTAATAGTAGCGTTCAGGTACCTGAAGAGTGGTTACAAAGGGGCTGGAGCCAAATTGTTTTCAGTGGTGGCAGATGACAAAAAGCAGTAGTATTAAGTTGCAGCAAGAGAAGTTTAGGTTAGCTGTTAGGAATAACTTTCTCACTAGAACTGGAAGAAGTTACTCAGAGAGGTGGGATGAAACAGTTGTGGATGGTCTTGCTGTAATGTCATTGATGTCATAGGATGTCATTGTTTGTTTTAATTAGACCATAGTATTCTCTTTTTATCATGGTCTTGTTCATGAGATCACTTAGAAATATTCATTAAAGCCTGATACATTTATAATGAATGAAATTTCTGTATAGATGTCCACAGAATGCTGTTGTAGGCCATTTGGTGCTGGTGCTGGTTCCATTGTTTCCAGCTACTTCTGTAGGTATTTTTAATGTAAGAGTATAACTCCTGAAAAAAAGCTGGAAACAAGAAGGCAAATTACTTCATTGCTAATGGTTGGTGCTGTATCATTGGTGAGATGGGAGTCCAGGAAGGGTGGTTGTTCCTAAAGGAAGCGATCCTTTGGGCACAGGGGGAGCCGATCCCACTGTGAAGGGAAAGGGTCAAAGGAGCCAAAAAAACCTCCTTGGCTATACAGAGAAATCCAGGGAAACCTAAGCGCAAAAAAAAAAAAAAAAAGGGGTGCATATAGGCAATGGAAGCAGGGGAAAACTACCAAACAGGAGTATACCTCCTTGGCCTGCACTTGCAGGGAGGCAGTTAGAAAGACAAATGCAACTGCGGAGCTGCGGCTGGCAACACAAATTAAAGATGGCAAAGTCTTTTTTTTTTCCGGTATCTAGGGAATAAAAGGAAGGTGCAGGCCAGCATAGGAACCCTACTGAACAAACAGGAGCAATTAGTGACAGACAGGGGGGTCAAGGCTGAGTTCTTTAGTGAGTTTTTGCCTCAGTGTTCCTGAGCAAGGATCAGGCAAGTCTCCAGTGTCATAGCAGGACCACTGGCGCAGCTGTCTGAGTGCTCGTGGCACTTGAGTCAGGTCCTGGAGGACTGGAAAAGGGCCAGTGTGTTCCCTATTGTCAAGAAGGGGAGGAAGGAGGATCCGAGTAATTATAGGCCAGTCAGTCTCACCTCCTATCCTTGGAAAAGTCTTTGAAAAGATTATTAAGGATCATACTTGTGTGAGCCCAGTGGGAAAAATAATGCAGCAGGGCAACCAGCATGGATTCGTAGCAGATAGATTATGCCTCACTAATCTGGTTTCCTTTTATGACCAGGTCACATAGATGCAGGAGTGGAGGTGGATGCCATTTACTTGGATTTTAGGAAGGCCTTTAATATGGTATCTCATCCCATTCTCATAAATAAATTAAGGGGCTGTGACTTAAATGATTATATAGTCTGGTGGGTGGCAAATTGGCTTGGGGGGGCTGCACCCAGAGAATGGTGCTAGATGGGTTGGTATTGACCTGGAAGGATGTAGGCAGTGGGGTCCTGCAGAGCTTGCTCCTTGGACCTGTATTCTTCAATGTCTTCATCAGTGACTTGGATGTGGGCATGAAGTGTACTCTGTCCAAGTTTGTGGATGACACTAAATTGTGGGGTGAAGTGAGCACATGAAGGTAGGGAACGATTTCAGGCAGACCTGGACAGGTTGGAAAAGTGGGCAGAACACAATAGGGTAAAGTTTAACAAGGATGAATGCAGAGTGCTGCACCTAGGGCATAAAAATATCCAGCACACCTACTGGCTGGGAGATGACCCTCTCAGCAGCAGAAAGGGACCTTGGAGTCACAGTGATCTGCAAGGTGAACCTGAGTTGTCAGTGTGACAAAATTATCAGCAAAACTAACCACATTTTATCATGCATCAGTAGATGTGTGACAAATAGAACCAAAGAAGTGATACTTGCCCTCTGTGCAGCATTGGTCAGACTGCAGTTGGAGTACAGCACCCGGTTTTGGTGCTGTATTTTAAGAAAGATGTGGATAACCTCGAGAGGGTCCAGAGGAGGGCCACTTGTATAGTTAAAGGTTTGCAGGCCAAGCCCTATGAGGAGAGAGTAAAGGACCTGGACCTCTTCAGCCTCCACAAGAGAAGGCTGAGAGGTCATCTTGTGGCCATCTACAAATTCATTAGGGGGGCACAAAGCAAGGTTTCGGAGATGCTCTATTCACCAGGGTGCCTCTTGGAGTAACAAGGAACAATGGCACAGACTGACAGAGCAGATATAGGTTAGACATCAGCATGAACTTCATGGTAAGGGTGGCCAGAATTTGGAATGGGCTTCCAAGGGAGGTGGTGCTCTCCCCTACCTTGGGTCTTTAAGAGAAGGTTGGATAGGTATCTGACTGGGGTCATCTGACCCTGGCACTCTTTCCTGCCCAGGGCAGGAGGTTGGACTTAATGATCTGTTGAGGTCCCTTTCGATCCTAGCATCTATGAATACATTATTTGTGTCATTGAATCTATCATGGGATTGAAGCCCTTTAGCAAGAAGAGTATATTACATGGTGAGGGATGGTAATGAGTAAAAATACAGGGAAGAGTGTTGGGTGTTTGAAATAAAATCAGGGACAGGCAATAAATATGGTGTAAGAACCAGTCAAGAAATGTAATGAAACACAGAACTGGAAAAATCTGAAAAAACATACATGAGTACAGAGATGGAATAGAACAGCTGGGAAGGGAGGATGAAATTTAGGAGATACTTTAAAAAGAGAACAAAACTCTAACATGTAATCTCAGTAAACACTTTTCAAATTTTTCATACTTGCTCTCACAATTTATTTTTCAAGTCTGTTGTTAGAGGTAACTTGCAAGATCAGTCCTGTTTAAGATGAATGGCTCTCTGAAAAAGTGAATATTCATGATGCTTACCCTGAATCCTCATAAGAAACGGAAAAAATTGTCGTTAGACAGAAATGTATTGTATTTATTGTATTGCCACATTCATGTTTTCTCAGAAATTCAGTCCTCCAAACTTGTGATGCATGTCTTTTAGGGAAGCTGACTTCTGCACTGAATTAAAGCTTGTAATAGCTGCCATGGACTGTACGTCTTTCTAGAAGGAGTGGAAAAGTAGGCCCTTTAAGGCCAAAGGTCACAGCTAGTTTTAACCCTTATGACAACCACTGTGAAATTGGATGTAGTTTTTAGATAATCAGTCAAAAGTTGAAGCCAATTCAACAGTGGTCATGATGAGGTTAAAACTGTAGTGATTGAGTGACTGAGTGGGCTGTGCCCTTTCTGCCTGGGGCCATCATTGGATCATGGTGAGCCCCCTGCCACAGCATGAAGATTCTGGGGGAAAAAAAAATTTGTCTTCATTCTACTTTTCTAAAACAAGATGTCTTATTTGAGAGTGTCTGGTATATGAGTAAATATGGGTGTTTAGTGTAGGCTAGTTGGCCAGTCTGACTGGAGAAGTTCAGCGCGTGGTAGTCTGCATTTAGAGATGGCTCTATTTCTTTCTGATTTGCAAGAATTTGTTATTCTCTGAAAAACTGGCCCTAGATCTTGCACTGCGGGTGGGAACAACCAAAAGCTGAAGGAACATAGCAGCTGTACTAGTCTCATCAGCAAAAGAAATTTTTCCAGGCTTCTGCAGGGCAGAAATTGAAATAAGTTGAATTTTGATCTTTTTAGTTCAGTAGAGCTCTGGAGTTCTAAGGTGTCTTTGTAAATCCACTTTCTTTGGCCTTGGCCAGTCCCAGTGCAGCAAACAGAATATTTTTTTGGTATGTGGAAAGATAAAAGCTCAACAGGGCAGGGCCATTTAGGTTTCTCATGTAATAGGTTGTTGAGGCAGTTTTCTTGCTTTGGAAGTCCAAAGGCAATCTAAAATGTATCTTCATTAGGAAGAAAAGCTTTCTTAACTCAAGTTAGCTGATGTCTTCATTGAGAAGACTTTTTGGAGGCAGCATTATCTTCAGCAGTAGTGTTCCCAGCTGGCATAATATTTAAGGCTGCAGCTTAGCCACAAGGAATAGACCTGAAGCAGTTCTGGTTATAATAGATGCCTCTTTGGAACTTTCTGGCTTGATAATGAGATGTAATACCTCCTTGCACCTGTGGCTGTATACACAGGGAGGCAAAAATACAGGCAAGCATTGCTGGTGAAGTTGGTATACTTCAGGTAAAGGAGGTGATTTGTAATGAGACAGAGGTGAAATTTAGGTATCTACAACCAAGAGAGTAATTAACAGAAACTCTGCCTGACAATAAATACCCAAGTTTTCTTCCAAAGAGCTGAAGATGGGTTTTCAGGCCAAGCCCTCTGAGGAGAGTCTAAGGGACCTAGAAGGTGTTTGAAATCCAGCTTCTGCACATGCTCAGAAGTGCCTCCATCTTGCCTGATTTTTGTCTAGGCTTCTAAACCTCACCTAAGGCCATTTAGGATTCACAAAATAGATGCCCTTGCCCTGAAGTCCCCAATTTAATAAACATAGTCAGAGACTTCCTAATGCCTAGTGATCTTGTTTGAGATTGGTGCTAATAGCCAGTTTCATTAAAAAATAGGGGTGCACCAATAGATTTTTGGGGGGCTGATACCAATAGCCAATTTTTAAGGAGGGATATTGGCTGATACTGATCTGATTTCCAAAACAGCATGGAAAGCTGTGTGCCGCCTGTAAGTCTGTTGTGGTGAAAGCGGAGTGGGGAGGGAAGGGTTGTGGGGGGGCAGGTTGAGGCCCCTGCAGTGTGGAAGGGAGTGGGACAGGTGCTGCCCAGCTAAGGTGGAGGAGACCCAGGATGGAGCCACAGCTCATCGGGGGTGGGGGGCAGCTCCTGCCACTGTGCCCACCCTGAGAAGGCACAGGGCATGGGCGGTGTGGGCTGGGGCCGGGGCGGCACCAATCTCTTGGCTAGGGCTGCGCTCAAGGCAGGTGGTGGTGGCAGTGGGAGGGACTACGGGGGGTGGCTGCAGCCACCCCAGAATCTGCTGTAGCCTCCACCTCCCAGCACCACTGTTGCCTGCCCGGAGTGCAGTCCTGGCCCAGTCTCCCCCCATATGCCATGAAGGGCCTGACCCAGCTCTGGCTTGTGCCCCACATAGATCTGGGGTCACAGACACCCCCTCATGCCCTCCTAGAGTGTGCACAGTGGCAGGAGCTGTGTCCCCTGGGTGAGCCGCAGCTCTATCCTGTACCGCATCCCTCCCTCCCTGCCCCAGCCCCACTTGCTTCCTGACTGTGGGGGCCTTGATCTCCCCTCCCTCCACCCCACCCCATGCTTCTTCTGTCCCCTGTCCCCTTCCATCACAAAACTTACCAGCTGCCTGCAGCTCTCCAAGCTGCCAGGCTGTGTTTCTTGTTGCCTGCATGCTGTGCTGGAGCTGCGTGCGTGCGTGGGCATTTCAGCCAAATTATCGGTTATATCAGGCCAATTTCTGATGCCCTCAGTTTTTTTTGTTATCGGTGCCACCCTGATATTGAACCGATGTACTGGTGCACTTCTTTTTAAAAACATGGCTGATAGAGGTTCTGTGCTCTATCAGTCAAACCTTTTGCATAATGATCTACTGGTTAAGAGTATTCTCCCTGGAAGCGGATTTTGGAACCTACATCTTATACCTTCGAACAGTGCCCCAGCTGCTGGGCTAGAGGTTAGGTTACGTGGAATAAGAACTTTCCTACCCTTCCTGTTTAAAACTGGGCCACTGGAGGAAAGGGGGATGGGGAGAGGAAGGACCTGAAGTAGATCAGTTCACTTTCATGGTATGAAGAATTCCTAGTTGCTGGTCACAGGGTCTGGGACTAGTTTTTGTTTTTTTTACTTTGTCATTGGTGAAAGGAGATTAGAATTGGGACTTTTGCCCTCGCCTGCCAGGCTCCAGAATCAGGCTTTTTTTGCTCTTTTGGCTACATAACTCCTGAATTGCTTTTCTCAGTGGCACAGCATCAACAGGAGGAATAGATGGTGTCTACAGTCCTGCCTAGCCTGAAATCTGATGGTTAGGGCACTTTCCTGTGAGGCAGGAGAGGTTGGTTTGAAGTTCCATTTAAGATTAGGTAGCTTTACTGAACCCACATTTCTTACTTTCTGAGTTATAATAAAAAGGTTGGTGCACCACATGGGGATGTGCCTGAGTCTAGACAAAGGTTCACAACATCAGGTCCACATCTTACAATGCACATCAGTCAAGACTGCAGGGAGGCACTTAAGACTGGAAAAGAGGTGGAATTCCCCTCCTCTGTATTTTCTATTGGCCGATGTAGGCATTCCACCTCTTGTCTAGTGCACTGAGAGTTATACATCTAGGTAGGTCTTCTCATTTAAAGTATCGGAAACTTGAATAACTAACTGAAGCTTGTGAAATTCATTCTTGGAACCAAGAGCCTGAAATTTAGGTGCAGGAAGGTTCATCGGTGTCTCATCTAAATCAGTTTGAATCCTGTGCAAAGTCTTTACAAAAAAAATTCTTTGCAATTCAGGAGAGCACTATAATTCTTATAAGTCCCCTTCTCACTTTATTTGCAATGTGTGCCACAGCTGCTATTTCAGGATGTGTTGGAATAAGTTTTGAGGGGCGGAGTGCAACAGCTCACTTATTTGGATGAGATTCTCACTTGTTAAGCATACCACTAGGACCATAGCCCAGCCTTGGTTTACATGATGGATTTGATATTTATAATTCAAGTTACATAATCTTAAAGTTCTGGAGGATGCTTTCATGATAGGCTCAAGCTGTGTTCCAGAGAGCCAAAGGCATGTGTGTGTATTTCACAGAAATAGACTGAAGACCTTTTTTTAATGAATCTGTGAACTTTTTGTAACAGCATATAGGAAATCTTAAGACAAATGCAAGGAATGTTGTTCTTTTTGCCTAAACTTGGGGTGGTATGTTGTATCAGCTAAATAATACGTAAGGAAAACTTTTTTTCTCATTAAATTTGAACGCCCATTTTTTATTCTCTTCTGGTTTCTCATTAATGAAACAACCTAAGAGACCATTTGACTCCTTTTCTGCCGTTGTCACAAATACCTAATTTCACCATGTTCAGAAGTTCAGTAAAGTTGTAGTTTCATAATTGGTAGGGTTGGCAGGGACCTGAGCAGATCATCAAGTCCAACCCCCTGCCATGGCAGGAAAAAGTACTGGGGTCAAACAACCTCAGCAAGGTGTTCATCTAGTCTCCTCTTTAAGACTTCCAGGGTAGGAGCCAGCACGACTTCGCTTGGAAGTTGGTTCCAGATCCTAGCTGCCTGACAGTGAAGTAGCCTCCTGATATCTAGTCTGAATCTAACCTCTGCCAGCTTTTGACCATTATTTCTAGTCACTCCTGGTAGGGCTTGGGGGAACAGGGATTCCCCCAATGCTTGCTGGTCCCCACTGACTAGTTTGTAAATGGCCACTAGATTCCACCCCCCCGCCTTTTCTTGTGGAGGCTGAACAGGTTTAGGTCCCATAGCCTCTCCTCTGTAAGGCCTGCCCTGCTGCCTCCGGATCATGCAAGTGGCCCTCCTCTGGACCCTCTCCATGTTGTCCACATCCCTCCTGAAGTGCAGTGCCCAGAACTGGATGCAGTACTCCCAACTGCCGCCTGACCGGTATCACATAGAGGGGGAGGATCATCTCCTTAGACCTGCTTGAGATGCATCTGTGGATGCATGACAAGGTATGGTTGGCCTTCCTGACCATGTCCCCACGCTGTTGGCCCATGTTCATTTTGGCATCAATAATAACTCCAAGATCCTTTTCTGCCTCTGTACTGATGAAAAGGGAGTTCCCCAGCCTGTAGGTATAGTGCTGGTTTTTCCTCCCCAGGTGCAGCACCTTGCACTTGTCAGTGTTGAAAACCATCCTGGTCTCATCCACCCACCCCTGTAACTTGTCTAGGTCTGATTGCAGCCTATTTCTCCCTTCTAGCGTGCACACTTCCACCCACATCTTAGTGTCATCTGCAAATTTGAACAGGGTGCTTTTTACCCTCTAGTCCAAGTCGCTGATGAAGATGTGCATTGTGGGCCCAAGGACTGAGCCCTGGGGGACCCCACTGCCCACATCCCTCCAGGTCAAAAATGACCCATCCACCACCACTTTCTGCGTGCGGCCCTCCAGCCAACTAGTGACCCATCTGACTGTAGGTGTCGATGCCGCAGTCCCCTAGTTTTTTTTTTTTAATGAGAACAGGGTGAGAGACGGTGTCGAAGGCCTTCCTAGAGTCCAGAAACACTATGTCCACTGCTACCCCTGCATCTAAGGATTTTGTGACCTGGTCATAGAAGGCCACCAGGTTGGCCTGACAGGACCTGCTTCTAATGAACCTGTGTTGGTTGCCTCTAAACATAATCTCCCCTGTTGGCCCCTCATGAACATGTGCCATGATAATTCTCTCAAAAAGCTTACCCAGGATTGAGGCAAGTCTAACTGGCCTGTGCTTACAAGGAATTATTTCTTTGGTTATTGAAACCTCTCAATGGTGATGTTTATATTATTTCAGGTTTTAGGTATTTGGGCCTTTTTGGAGGCTTTTTCTTAAGTGCTTCAAGCCAGTGCTTGCGGTCAGTTTCATTAAAAAATAGGGGTGCACCAATAGAGATTTCATTACAGATAGCACGTGCTATTTACTTCTTTATATCATGACAGCCTCAATTTCAGTTGTCGAGTTTAACTTCCTACCCATTCCCAGCCTCTAATTCTTGAGAGGACAGTCTATCAAATTGTTACAATATTCAGTGAGGGTGGAAACAAGGTTAATAGCTTGGGTGGGACAGTATTTCAGCTGGAGGGTTTTTATCGGATTTTGGGGAGCTGTCAAGGGCCACACACAATCTTTCAGAATATATCATAACAAATTATAGATTTAAAAAAATCATATACAAATGTCTAATATAAGATATTTTAATTGTATTTTAAATAATTTTTTTGCCTTGATTTTTTTTTTTTAAATATTTTTTTTGAGTAGTGTATATACAGGCAATTGCGTAATAGCTCAAGAAAGCCTTGGTGCTGTATACTGTGTATGGGGGATGGGGGAGTGTCTGCACACTGGGTTTGCAGGGAGGGAGAGGTAGGGGTAGGAGGCACATACAGAAGAGCTCACCCAGGCAGTGCAGGTGCAATCTGTCATCACCCCATCCAGACTTGTCCACTCCCACCTGGGGCAGTCTGCACTATGCTCTGACTCCCTGGCCCTGGCCAGTACATGCAGCTTAATGGCATGGCTGCTTCCAGTGTGGGTGCAACTGCTTGGGTACTGGTTGGATTTCCCCACTTCCAATGGCTCCTCATTCTCCTATTTCTGCTGCCCAGCTGTAGCTCTCCCCGCCCTCGCCCCCACCCCCGCTAGGCATGTGGTGCCCAGCATGCGTCTTCATAGCTGCCATCATTTTCCTTTGCTACCTGCTGCCTGGAGCAGTGCAGCAGGGGCAGGAGGAAGAGCTCGTGGAGGCAGAGAGAACTGAGTTGCCTTCGAAGTAGCCCTGCTGGTGGGAGTGTGGCATGATCTGTACTGGGCCAAAGGGGGCAGGGCTTGACCCCATGTGTAGCGGGGACAGCCGCAGGTTGGGTACAGTCAATTGGCAAGCACCCACCTGTGGGCCAGGTCCAATCAGTATCTTGCTCACCCCTGTAATAGTTGGGATGTTGTGTGGGTGGTTGTATTTTTTGGGGAGGGGTTGTTTGTTTTGCAAACAACCTCTTCCAAACCACAAAGCTAGAAAAAGATGGAGATAATACCCAGTTCCTTTAGAAGTAGAATAGAATGCATTTTCAAAAATCTTGTGGAAGGTTTTCTCTTATTTCCCTTAAAATGCATGGCTTTCTAAATGAGTGCTTATTAATTATAATTTAAATGGTATCATCTATGCGCTTTCTAGTGCTGCTGGTACTGATGTGAGTGTTAAGTTGTAGCTCTCACTCATTTAAGGATTTATTTTACCAGGTGCAGAGAGACCTATATAATAACTTCTGACTTGCTTTAAAGATATTAGCTTGCAGGAAAAAGGATGAACTATTTGTTGTCACCAAGGTATCCTCTCAGGAGGTTCAAAGTAAAAAAACAAAAAACAAACCAAAAAACCCCACACACACAACCCAAAAACAAAACCCTGTTCATTGATGGAATACTAGTGGATTTCAAATGAGGAAAATTATCTCCTTCAAAAATGCTGGGCTGGTTAAGGATTAAAAAATCAGAGATAGTTTCTTAGTTTCCAGAGTTGATGATGTAGTCCTATGGATCACAGAATCCTCTTCATTTCACATGCAACAGTTCTGAACCTTAAAAGCCACTTAGCTTCTTAATTTTAGAATATTTTGGCATATTGTGTGTTTCTGCTCTCTGGTTTATGCAGATCACCCTCTTAAACAGGTGCAGATTTAGGGGCTCTTTGACATTAGCATTGAAGATAACACTAAAACATGAAAAGTAAGTTTGTATTCAGTTTTGTAAAATAAAAGGCTGCATTGTATAATTCTACTGGCCAGAGAAATCATTTTAGCTTTTTGTGAGCAAGTAAACTGTTAGGTTTTGCATTGTGCTAGGATGAGCTGACTTTTCCAGCTGAGCTGGAATTTTTTTATGTTGTTTAATATTGTTAACATCCTCTTCTTAAAGGACAAACATTTAATTCTCTACTAAAAGTTTTTAAAATTTTAATATCACTGAGTCGGAAGCATTTAGATATAGATATAGGGGGAGGGAGAACTACCAGTTTAACATCTTCATAGAAGTAGGGTCAGAAGGGACCTTATAGATCTTCAAGTCCGACCCCCTTGCCTGGGCAGGAGAAAACTGGGCTCAAATGATTCCAGCTAGGTAGGCATCAAGCCTCCTCTTAAAGACCCCCAGGGTAGGAGCCAGCACCACTTTCCTTGGAAGTTGGTTCCAGCTCCTAGCCACCCTGACTGTGAAGTAGTTCTTACAGATGTCTAATCTAAACCTCCTCTCCAGCAACTTGTGGCTGTTATTCCTTGTTATGCAAGGGGGCGCTGGGGGAAACAAGGTCCCCCCT
>NW_017728886.1:112022488-112055708 GCF_001723895.1 Crocodylus porosus
AATCCATCTGACTGTGTAGGCATCAGTGCCACAGTCACCTAGTTTTTTAATGAGAATGGGGTGGGAGATGGTGTCAAAGGCCTTGCTGAAGTCCAGAAAGACTATGTCCACGGCGACACCTGCATCCAATTCTTTTGTGACCTGATCATAAAAGTCAATCAGGTTAGTCTGACATGACCTGCTCCTAATGAAACCGTGCTGGTTGCCCTTGAGCATCATCCCTGAAGCCGGCCCATTGCAGATGTGCTCCTTGAAAATCTTCTCAAAGAATTTCCCTAAGATTGAGGTAAGACTGGTGGGCCTATAGTTGCCCAGGTCTTCCCTCCTCCCTTTTTTTAAAAATGGGGGCTATTTTCCAATCATCTGGCACCTGGCCCAAGCACTATGAGTGCTCGTAAAGCCATGCCAAGGGCCCTGCAATAAACTGTGCTAGCTCCCTCAACACCCTGCGGTGGAGAGCATCTGGACCCGCTGATTTGAACAATTCGAGCCCCTCCAGAAGCTCTGTAAGCCAGTCCTCCCCAACCTGAGGTCTGGAGGTGTTCCCTTCAAGTCAGTCTTGCATCATGGTGGGGAAGTCCCAGTCCCTGGACAAGAGAACAGAGGTGAAGAATTGGTTAAAGAGGTCTGCTTTCTCCTGTGGTGCAACCACCAGATTACCCAGAGAATCTTGCAGGGGCCCCACACTTCCTGGTGCCTTCTTCATCTTCCCTATATATTTGAAAAAGGACTTTTTATTATCTTTGATTTTGGATGCTAGTCCTAGCTCTGTGTCCACCTTAGCTTTCCTGACAGCCCCCCTACAGGCCCGAGCAGAGGAGGTATACTCCTCTTTGGAGATGGCACCCCCCTTCCACCGGTTATACACTGCCTTTTTGGCAATCGGGCATTCCTGGACACGCTTGGTGAGCCAGGGGGGCTTTTGGGCACTCTTGCCCCCCTTGCTTCTTGTTGGGATGGTCACCCCTTGGGCCCCGAGTATCATCTCCTTAAGGAATGACTGCTCATCTTGGGCACTGAGTTCCCCTGCTCTCGAGAACCCCAGCGCCTCCCACTAATCTCAACTCGTTGAAGTTGGCCTTCTTGAAGTCGAGGGCTACCACTTTGCTGCAGGCCCTTGACACCCTGCACTGGATGGTGAATTCCAGCAAGCAATGATCGCTATCACCCAGGTGGTCAAGAACCTGGAGGCCCCTTACCAGGTCATCACCTGTGGCCAGGACGAGGTCCAACAGGGCGTTTCCTCTGCTGGGACTGTGTACCTCCAGAATTTAAGTGGCGGTCCTGTATCTCGGCCAGTAACCTCCTGGAATGGTCCGACCTGGCTGACTGTTCCTCCCGGCAGATGTCCGGGTAATTTTAAATCACCCATGACAACTACATCCCTTGCCTTAAGTGCCTTTGCAAGCTGGCCCGAAAATTCCTGGTCCAGCTCCTCCCCTTGGTTGGGGGGGTCTGTAGTAGACCCCCACCATTAGATCCCTCTCTCCATGGCCCCCTTGTATCTTGACCCAGAGCACTTCAACTTGCCCCTCCTCTGACCCCATTCTGCTGGCAGAGGATGTGTATTGCTTCTTGACAGAGCACCACACCCCCACCTTTCCTTCCTTCTCTATCCTGCCTGTAAAGCCTATAGCCCCTAATGCCCCCCCATGCTAGCTGCCTATAACCCCTAATGCCCCCCATGCTAACTGCCCAGTCATGGGATGAATCCCACCACATTTCTGTAAGCCCTATTGTGTGTGGGTCTGAACTGGCTGTTCTGAGGGTGAGTTCCTCCTGTTTATTCCTGTTTATACTACAAACATTGGTATATAGGCATTTAAGGCCTTGCCTAGCTGTGTGTGCCACCCCCTGCTTTGGGAAACTGTCTGGACCCCTGTCTGTTACCTGGGCACTCCTTGCATTTGTCATCTGTCTTGCTCGGGTGGTGTCTCCTCATCTTCCTGTGGCCCTCTCCCCCAGCGAGGCTAGTTTAAAGCTCACCATACAAGATCAACCAACCTGGAAGAGAAGACATACTTGCCTTTAGGAGAGAGGTGAAACTCATCCCACCCCAAAAAGTCCCCCGCCCAAAAGCGTGTGTCATTATCTAGGAACCCAGGGCCTGCCTGGTGGCACCAACTGCATAAGTGCCAGTTGACCTCACCAATGAAGGCCTAGTGTTGCTGTCCCCACGTACTCACTGGAAGAAGAGAAGAGAATACCACCTGTGCCCCTGTCTCCTTAAGCTTTTCCTCCCAGAGCCTTGAAAACTTTCATAATGCGGTCAGGGTTGCCCCGGCCTCATCATTCGTTCCCATGTGGATGATAACCATGGGGTACTGGTCTGCAGGTCGGATGTAGGCTGGCATCCTCTCTGTGATGTCTCTAACCCGAGCCCCAGGCATGAAACAGTCCTCTCGCATCATGGGGTCAAACTGGCAGATGAGACCTTCCAGTCCTCGTAGGATGGGGTCTCCGATGACGAGGACTCGGCGTTTCTTCCTGCTGGTGTTCGCTCTCTGCCCATTCTTTGTCATGGGGGGAGTGGCATCGTCCTTGCTGGACGCAATTTCTCAGTCTTTCTCCATCACAGCTGCCAGGGCGTTGAAGCTGGGGAGCTTCCACCACTCTAGGCCTAGCAGCTCTGGATTTGGACACCTTCTGCCACTCCTGCGTTTAGATGCATCTCCTGTGGGGGCTGTACAGTGGGCAACCGGGCCTGCAGAGAACAGAAATAGGCTCAATTTCATCCTTTGCATCCCTGATCCCCCCCTCAGCCTGAAGTTCCCTTGCCTGCTCCTCCAGGGCCCTAAGTCATGCGCAGGAGGGACAGGCAAGGGGACCACCAGCCCCCAGACCCCACTGAGCCCCCTCCACAGACAGGGGGGCAAGGGGCCACCAATCCCGCCATAAGCTCCATCTGGTTGGAGGCCTCAGAAGAGCCCATGGCAGGTGGCAGCGCCCAGGCGGGGCCCCTGGCAGCCGTGCTCTGCGTCTGTACCATGTCTGCAGAGTTACGCCTACTGTTTTTGCTCGCTGTAGGTGCTGCTCTGGGCAGCTACCTCGCGCCCTCCTTACGCAAATGCCGGCACGCCCTTACAGAGTGCACCTGTGGCTCGGGAGCATGGCTCCCTGTTGGGCGAGCTAAAAGGGCTCCAACGGGCTTCCCCTCTGGATCTGCCTCAGCTGTGCTGTACCCTCTGCCCCACTTACCGTAGGGGGAAATCAGCTGTTCTTGCCCCTGCTGCTGTCTCCTCCGCAGCTGCTGCTTTCACCGCCGAGGTAAGGGGGTACAATATATATCCTCTATTTATATTGGTTAAATGGCCCCATGGCAGAGGCATAGAGCAACACAGGGAGCTGGGGCTGAGGGTTGTATTCGGGATTGCGGTGTGTTCTGCTGCCATCTGGGGCTGAAACCTGTGGCCATAGCAGGCTTTGCACATTAGTAAATGTGCAGGAGTGGGTAGCCAGTGGTGCCAGCAGCAGCAATGCAGGACAGTAGGCTCTGGCAGGGTCCCTGGTTCAGTGCTTCCTGTTGGGGGTGTGACTGACAGAGGCTGCCTGGGAGGTGGTGCAGATCTGGGCTGCAGCATCATGTGGCTACTGTGGCAGGGAGGCAACTACTAGTAATCTGGGGGAGCAGAGTTGGGCAAAGTTTCATGGCAAAGCCAGCAGGACTTAAAAAAGAGCACGTGGCAGTGGGGCTGCAATCGGGTGCCAAGGGGGATGGCTGAATGGAGCCAGGCACCATCCACTCCTCCCTCCTAGCCACCCAGAGGGGCTCCTGCCTGATGGGACAGCTGTGCTGCAGCCAGGTGGTGCCTCCAATCAATGGGGCCCTGGAGCTTCTGGGTGGCAACTCCCACCCAAAACCCCCCAGGCTCTGGCGGTTGCCACTCAGCAAGGACCTGCAGCATCTCTCCCAACCCAGGGGTATGTGGTGAATGGGTGTGCCACACGGGATCATGCCTGAGACGTCCACCTATGGGTTGAGCACCCTCTGCTTGGAGCTGTGATGCCGGGGCAACCCTCAACTGAGCAGGAGGAGCATGGTACTGGCTTGGCTGCATCCAGGCAGGGAAGGGGACTGTCTCACCTCCTAGGCAGCCCCTGCTGGAGCTGCTCCCCCCACAGCAGGCAGCACTGAGCCAGGAGGTAAATGTTAAACGGTATAAATATCGTTACTATTTAACCTTTTACATCCCTAGCTGTGAAGCATCTTTTATAGCTGAAACACCGTTTCATCAATCTTTAGAAAAGTTTATGTGCAAAAATGAAATAATTCATAAAGGGGAAAATCATGTTAGTGCAAGAAACTTAGCACTATTCAAGACCATAAATACTCTGCCTTAAAGTTAGTTAAGTACTTCATACTGTGTTATAGATTTCTGTGCCACATACAACTGTATCTAAACAATGCTACTTTGTATCTTTTAGGAAAATTGATTGCAGAGTGCCTTTATCAAATTCTTTCCAACTGGCACATGAAATACCAATCTACAGTGAAAAACAGTGTTTCTCTCAGGCAGGCCAGGTTCTTTAGGCAGATGTGATGTATTTTCTTAGACCAGCTGAGTAGTTGGCAAAAAGTTCTTTGCAAGCTTTTGGATGCTATCACACTTCTTCAGACATAGGGAGTCTCAGCTGTTCTGAGACTCCAAGGGATGAAAGAATTTAAAAGTATAACAGGATGTCAGCAAGAATGTAAATAGGTGGAAATTAGGAAAACAAAGGTAGAGCAGGGAACAGGGGGAAAAAACTAAAGGTAAGTAAGGGGGACTCTACTGTAGTTTTCCAAGGTAGAAAAGAGACAATCTGTGGAAAAAGTTAAGTAGAAATTAGGAAGATGGGGTAGAAAAGGAGGGGAGGGGAGGAAGAAAAGTATATAAAGTCACGTCTATCAGGTACCTGGTGAATCGGATGTCAGGCCGGTTGGGATATGTCATAAACGGGGATCCTGATTTTACCTGTTTGGGGAAGAAAAAAAAAAAATCCCAAATTCTTTGCTAAAACCCCCAAAATACATGATTAAGATTTAAAGGCTTCCCCATGGCCCTTCTGGTGCTCCTCACTTCCTATCCATAGCCCTCCCAGCCTTGCTGGTGCCCCTGTTCCCCCAGCCCTCCCAGAGGGGGCCCCCAGCTGTCAGGGGTATGGACCTGGGTCTGCAGCCCCCTGCCCCTGCTCCCCCCTGCTGCAGGCTTGGGTGGGGTGGCTCCTCACTGCTGTGTGCGCTCCCAGGGGTCAACGGGGACCAGCACCAGGTAGGACTTGGAACCTGAGGCATGCATGGCTGCAGAGCTCCAGTGGGGAGCAGGATGTGGCTGCAGGTGGCTTGTCCAGAGGAGGTTCCGTGCTGCCATGCGCACTCCCAGAGGGCAGGGGAGACCCACGCCCCCCTAGATCTGTACCTGGGGCAGGTGCAGGCTACGGGCTCACTCCTGCTCTGCTTCCTTCCCCCAGGGCCTCTGGAGCTGGTGGGCGCAACCTGGCATAGCTGGGCAGGACTGTGCAGGGATTTCTCACTGGTGTGAGCTCCCCCCCACTCCCCCTGTTGTCCTGGAAGCACCCATGTACAACCGCTCTCTTTCAAAGCACTTAACTCAAATTATGGTTACTACTTTTCCATCAAAATAACCAAGACATATCAGTAGTGAAAGTTTTTTTTGGAGCTAAAGAAATACCTGTGATGGTTTTCCAAGTACAGTAAAATCCCTCTTATCTGGGATCTTACTAACCGGCACACTCTCTAGTAACCAGAATTTATGGCTGGCTGGATGTTGATTGCCTGGTGGGGGGTGGAGCTGCTGCCACTCTCCCACCCCTGCTCCGCATTCAAGCAGAAACCCTGTGCCCTCAGGTAACCAGCATTTTTACATTACTGGCAAACACTGTTTTCCCCCCCCCCCCTGCATTCCCCACTTGTGCTAGATATCAGGGATTTTACTGTACCACTTTTATATATCTGTATATTTCAGGGGATCTTAGAATCATGCAGTTAACAGATAAAGAATGTTGGCCAGGCTGAGGATATGTTTTATAGTACTTGCCAAAGAAACTGCTCAAATAAAGAGGGAATTTAAAATTCAGCTCACTGGAAGGAACAACAGAGTAAGTGATCAGGAAAAATTCTTACTGAGACACGCCCTGGGTTTTTGGTTGTAGCCATTTTGGTCTAAGGACATAGGCAGGCAAGGTTCTTTGGGTAGATGTTATATCTTTTTATTAGACCAAGTGAGTACTTGGAAAAACGTTCTTAAGCAAGCTTTTGGGTTCAGTCACCCTTAATCAGGCAGAGGGAGTCTAGGCCTGATGAAGGATGATTGCACCCATAAGCTTGATAAGAACTTTTTTCCAGCTATTCAGTTGGTCTAATAAAAATATTGCATCTACCCAAAGAACCTTGCCTGCTGAGAAATGTGGCTTTTAAGTGTAACTGTAATGGCATTCATTTCTTAAGAAATAAGTCTTACTATGAAAGAGATGAGTAGTGAACTGCTGCTTCCCTAGCTAATGAATTTTCTCTTATTTGGCTGTACAGGCAGAATGAAAAGTAACATAGTGTCAGACTGGCTCAGCAGAGAATACTGAATCAGTTGGAATGGAGTGCTCATAGAAAAATACCCAAATCCACTGCAGGATGATTTGCATATCTCCTTTACTGGATTGTTTTGCTAAAGACAAATTGAATATGAGATCAGATACTTTGACAGAATAATTTCTACAGATTAGAGGTGCACCAATACATTGGGCCATATTGTATTGGCAACAATAAAAGGAAAATTGACATGGTTGACAATCGGCTTTTTTTGGTTCATGTGGCCAATAATGTTGCCAATGAATGCTGCCTGCATGCGTAGCCTCAGGGCAGTACGCAGATGGCCAGGGGTGCAGCCCAACAGTTTGGAGAGCAGTGTCCAACTGATAAGTCTATTATGGGAGGAAGAGTTGAGGGAAGGGGCATGGGAGGGGGCAGATTGAGGCCCCTGTGGTGGAGGGAGTGGGGCTGTTGCTGGGGCAGATGGTGCCCAGCCAGAGCACAGAGCAGGATGGAGCCACAGCTCGTCTGAGGATGAGGGATGGCTTCCGCTGCTGCACCCACCTCAGGAGGGCATGGGAGTCGTGTGTCCCCTGGATCTGTGTGGGGCGAGGACAGGCTGCCGTTGCAGGATGGGGCCAAGGACAGCACCAGGCTCTTAGTGAATGGGCCAGGGCTGTGCTCAGGGTGGGGTGCAGTGCTGCGATGGGGGGAGGAGAGAGCTATGGTGAATTTTGGGGTGACTATAACCTACCCCAAAGCCCCTCCCAGCGCTGCTGCTGCCCACGCTGTGTGCGGCCTTGGCCCAGCCCTCCTGCTGGGAAGAGCCCAGCCCCAGCCTGCAGTGGCAGCCTGCCCTTGTCCTGTGCAAAGATCTGGGGGGCATATGCCCCCCAGTGCTGTCCCACTGAGCAGTGGGAGCGGCCCCTGCCCCAGCTCCACTTCCTCCCTCATCATGGGGGCGTTGGTCTGCCCCACCAACCATTCTTCCCCCTTCTCTCTTTCCCCCCAATAGACTTACCAGCCAGACGCTGCTCTCCATGCTGCTGGGCTGCATATTGGCAATTGGATTAGTATCAGCCAGTATGGCTCATTAACTGACCATCGGTATTCGCCCAAAAAATCTCACTTGGTGCACTCCTACTGCAGATGTTTTATCCCTTTTGTGATCAGACTTCTGCATTCTTATTGCTATCTCTGACTTTACAGAAAATAACAAGAAAGTAAGGAGGTTTACAGATGCTCTTGACTGGGGTGGACAAAATACAGCCTGTGGGCTGGATCTGGCCTTTCAGGTTATTCCATCTGGCCCATGGGGTTCCTAAAAATTTAGAAAATTAATTAATCCTAAAAAATTTAGGAAATTTAGAAAATCCATAGATGACAGGAGCCAGCAGCAGTAGGACCCAGGGGGAGCCTCAATAGGACTAAGCAACTGCACCAGCAGCAGCAAGGCCTGCCTGGTCCTGCCCGCTTCCCCCAGCCAGAAGCCTGTGCCTAGAAGCTTGGGACCCAGGGGCTGTTCCTACTTTCCTGTGCTGGATGGAATCTCAGATAAGGAGGTGGGGAGGGAGGCAGGGGAAGACCACAGGCAAGTGCCCTAGTCCTCAGGCCCAAGCCGGCTGTTGCAGTCTTAGTGCTGCAGCCAGGAATGGTGTGGTGCTGGAGTGGATGGAGGGGGAGCAGGGGAATGGCTGCGGAAGGTGGGGGGAAGGGGCAGCGAGTAGGCGCATGGAGTACAGCAACAGCTTGGTGGGTGTGCGGGGCCCACACCGGTGTGCTGGGTCAGTGCTTGCAGGGGCCTAAGGCAGGGCAGCAGGAGCGCGGGGCCTGGACCAGCAGGGCTCCCTCCTCTCCCTGCTGGCACAGCCCAGCCTGGCTCCATATAGAGATACCCTTGTGGCCCTCCATGGCTTGTCAAAACCTGGTAAGCAGCCCTCCATCAACAATAATTGCCTGCCTGTGCATTTAACAGTCCATTGTTCTCGGAACCTGGCAGCTTGATGACAAAAGTGCCTGTGTCCCGTCACTCCAGAAGAGATACTGTGTCACAGGGAACACTCTTTCACCTGAGGCTAGAAAGCCTCTACTGAATTGCTTGGTATTTATTAAAAATAAATAAATAAATAAAGGGAAGGAAGTCTACTCTTTGATTGTGTCTCCACTTTTAAAAATAAAAGATCATGAACAATACTTATTCAACAGCGTGGGTCAGGTTGGAAGTACCAATGAAAGCTCAAGAACATTGTCCACATTGTCTGAAGACACAAGTGGAATTTGAAAAACCAGTGTTTTTGTACATTAAGATGCAGGATTTAAAGTCAGTAACTTCCTGTCTACTGGGATGTTTGTTGTGTAGGTGGGGGAGGGGTATGATTTCACCTAGATAGCTGTAGTTTTTGTGAGTACCTTCAGTTGATACATAGCAAATACTATCCTTGCCCACTAAAGTTTCTTCCTAATGGAAGATGTATATTTTCTTTCTTCAGATCAAGTCCGCAGATCTGACTTAATCTCACTAATACTATTTCCTTTGGGAAAAGTGCTTGGGCTCAAAGTTTTGAAGGTCTGGTGTAGGGATTGTGGAACTTCTTAACGTTGTTCCCTTTTAGCAAGGATAACAACTTTCTCAATTTCCTCTGTGATTGAGAGAGACGTAATTAACATTTTTTGAAATTAAATTGAAAAATTTAAATCTAACATGTATATTAGTGTCTTACTTCTTAGGTTAAGTTTAACTTTCTGAGTTTATTAAATGCTTAAGCAACCTTCTCCCCCTCCCCCCCCCCCGGCATTGCTTTTATATCCAGTCGTAAAACTTCAACTTTCTTTGGTTAAACTTAGCAGTCCTTAGTGAATACTGTGGTTCTTATCACAAAACTACAAAGCTTAGTTTGAATTGTTAAAATGTACAGCTTGCTTCTGAGGTTGAATTTGTGTGGGGAGGAAAGGAAATTCCTTTGGGTCTGAACTGGATTAACTGATGTGTAGATAGTAACTTCACACTGGGGACTACTTACCACTAGTACTCTTTTATTATTATTGTTTTTGTTGCATCTCCATGAGCAAATTCTATGCAACTAAAACAATTTGTGAAGGTAGGAATACAGTTCATAAGAATATGATATTTTTGCCTTTTACAATTTACATGGTTTCTCAGTAAACTAATGTTTTTTTAAACATGGATTCATCAACATCTGGATATTTTCTGTAGTTAGTTTGAAACTTGCACAGTTATGAAGGTGTACAACAGATGAATCCGTAAACTCTTGATGGACAAATATTAGTGTTGTTTTCCCTCCCAGAGTGAGAAGACAGTCTTGTCTGTAGTTTGGTTACTTGCTTTACTGCAGGCTTGTACAACATGCGGCCCTCCAAGCTGTTTTCTGAGGTGCTGCAGCGGGAAATGAAAGTAAATACTGTACATTTGTTTCAGGGGGGTGATGTGATACCACTTCCTGTGCGGTCTTTGAATATGGCTCACCAGCCCACTGGATGATAAAAAGTTCATGATCCGACCCCACATTCAAAAAGGTTGGACACCCCTGCTTTACTGCATGTAGGGCGTGTCAATGTTAGCAAGTATCACCAACATAGAGTAAATTGCATCTTAATTTTTTATACTGTTGAATTGCAGTATTAAAAGCACATCTGCATCTGAGCCATTTGTTCAGTTGTTGCATTGCTGTGTGATTTTGGTTTGGCTTAATCACATGATTAGGGAATCTAGTCCTATAATTTTCATATTGTAGCCCACAATTTTTCTGGTACCTATAGCACACTGTTCCTTACTTGGCATGGTAAAGGAGGCAGACACTGACATATTTGATTACCCATAATATTGTATACATGAGAAGCAGGTAGGATGTGAAGAACATTTTTTGGTTGTTGTTTACAGAGAAGGAACCCAGAGATGGGAGTCCATGTGTATGTATAAATGGCACAATGTGGTGCTGAGTAGAGGTACTCAAGTTAGCTTGGGTATCAGAAACAGTATGGTGATGTAGCATTGGATTTGTCCATATTAATATGCGGTATTATGGTAATTGTGCCAAGTGGACATAACCCATGTAATTTGATAACATCTTAGATGTATGTTTCTGTGGTTTTTTGATCTACTGTATATACTGATTCTAGAGAAGGCTAACAAGTACAGAGTTGTGATACCATCTGGTGAAATACAATACTTCAGACTTTGCAAAACATCTTTCCTTAAGCTCCCTGCAGGCTGTGTTTGGGTCCTACACCATTGAAGGACCAGGTTTAGCATTGCCTCTTAAAAAAAATGTTGGTCATCTTTGAAAGCTAATTATCCCCATGAAAACCGCTGAGAAGATTAAAATTTGCTATTGTCACAAATCAGTTTATTTGTAGCACCACTGTCTGTAGTGTTGTACTTACTGAAGGTATGTGACACTGTTCAGTTTGTGATGCATTCTTCACAATCATCTGAAGTCAGCTGGCAAGTTGTGCCTATTTTTATATGCACTTCCTTCCTCTCAGAAGCTTCTTGAATGTAACAACTATGGTGATACCTCTTAGTGTGAGCCTTTATGCCTTAGCTTAGCAGTGCTGATCCTCCTTGCAAGGGAAGTACATAATGTCACTATCATGAAAATAGAAATTCAGTTTTGTGCAGAAGAATGAATTGCTCTTTCCCCGCCTTGCACAGCAAAGCTACAATGGGACCAACTTACTAGTTAATATCCTGGCAGGTCTTAGTCTATGCTCTGCTGGCTTATGAAGGCATGTTTTGGAAGTCTTGCTGGAGAAATGTACTGCTATAGATTCTTTGTAGTGATTCTGTAGTAGGCTGAGGTGAAAGTAGAAGAGTCTGAAATGCTGTGAAGTAGCTCATATCATCCGTGGGAATGTCTGCTTGTATTTTTATGGCTCTGTGACACGGTGGGGTAGTCTCTAATGAAGAAAAAGTTGTCTGCTAAGTCGGATGGTCCAATAACCTACCAACAGCAGGAATATCAGGATCATGGATGTTTGTGCACGTGCTGCCTTGCAACTAGGACATAGCATGCTGTTCTTTAGCAGAATAAATGCTGTTTTTACTAAACTTCTTATTCTCTCTGATCTCCCATGTGAAACACTGCACAGATATCAGCAGGCTTCTGAAAGTGGATCATGTGCAATTCCTATCCAGTGCAGTTACACCGGTAACTCAGTTAGTGTGGGTTTTTCCTTCTGGTGTTTTTGATGCACATAGAGCACCAGTGTGGCAGTTGAAGCAAGGTGGAAAGCGCTTTATACTCTCAATACTTATATTTAGTAACCTTAAATACTGTTTTATGTTTTGTTTGTTTTAAAGTAATGGCACATTTTGCAACATTTAATTCTGTTACAGGTAGTACTGAATATGCGTATGCAAGGGCCTTACTGTGCAAGAATGGAGAGCAGGTGGACAGTCTGCTTGCTGTGCAGTCCTTTACTGCTTCAGGTCTTGAGGCACTGCTGGGTTCCTGTTGGGATCACTGTCCTTGTCGTCCTCCCCCCCACCATTGGTCCAAAAGTCAGGCTTATACTATGTCTTACCCTTGCTGGGCCCCTGCTTGGTACCCTGTGAATCTTGACTCAGCAGCCCGAGTTGCCACTACTTCTCTATTTGGCTGAGAAGAGGAGAAGGAGAGGGGTTTGGAGCTGGAGTGTCATAATCGCACTGGCAGGGCCAAGGTATGCCTCCTCCTTCGGCAGGGGTATAGGTTGTAGTCGTGTTGGCCCAACAACATAGACAGATGAGGTTCTTTGGGTAAATCTGATATCTTTAATTAGACCAACTCAAATAGTTGGGGGAAAAAAAATCTTCTTTACAAGCTTTTGGGCACAAATATCCTTCATCAAGCTGAGGAAGTGTCTGCAGTTGTGTGCTCTATTTGGATGGAATGAATAGTAAAGAAGTCAGAGAAAGCCAGTCAGTGACAATGTAAATAGGAGTCAACGGGTGAGAGACAGGTTGGACAGGGAATAAATGTAGCTGGTAAATAGTGGAGAGGTATCTGGGGAGTTGGATATTAAGCGATTGTAACGTGTCATAAATCCAGTGTCTATATTTAGTCCATGATTTTTAGTATCCAGTAGGCTGATGAAGTGAAGTTTGTAGGCTCATCTGTGAAAGGTGTCTTGTAAATTTGAGGATTGGAACTGAAAGACTGGAGAGAGAGAGTGGTTGTCTTGTGAGAAATGTATCCCCACAAGTAATTGGGTGTTTTTGTCTTGCATAGATTTCCAGTGTGTGTGTTCATTTTGGTGCACAGTTGTTGTTTGGTTTCTCCTATGTATTTTCCATCAGGGCTTTTGGTACATTGGATGACATGTATTACATTTCTGGAGGTGTATCTGTAAGAACCAGGAATGCTGATAGTTCTGTTGTGGAGTGTAGTTATTGTGGGGGTATTGGAGATACATTGGCATGTTTTACATTTCTTGTCATGGCATAGTCTGGATCCATTCAGTGTGTTTTGGGTTGTAGGAAGTTTGCCTCTGGTGATGAGGTTAGCAAGGTTTGATGTGTGTTTAAGGCTAGGATGGGTGGTTCTGGGAAAATCTTTTTAAGAATTCGGTCTTCTAGTATGGGTTGCCTCCCTCTGCATACTTTGCTCTGCTCTCCCCTTCTCCCTCACCTCACAGGCAGAGGAGGTAGAGGGAAGGGAAGAATGGAGTGAAGAAAGCTCTAGTTTGCTGCAGCCTGCTCTAGTACCCTGGGCAGGGCAGGCTGTAATGCGTGAAATTTCTCAGCCACTGAATGCATGTACACCCCTGACTGAAAAGTTTCCTTTATGAAACATTTCCAGCTGTATTTCACATGGAAAAGTTTGTTTTACATCTCTACACATGCTCAAAGTTTGAATTCATAGATTTCATAGACGTTTTGGCTGGAAGGGACCCCGGTGGATCATTGAGTCCAGCCCCCTGCCCCAGGGGTAGGAAATCAGCAGGGATCTTAGGATGCCAGCAAGATAAGCATCCAAATGTGTTTTGAAGGTGTTCAAAGTGGGTGCTTGAACTGCTTTAGGTGGCAGTCTGTTTCAAACCCTGGGGGCCTGGACAGTGATGAAGTTCTTTCTTATGTCCAACCTGAACCGGTCACAGTGGAGTTTGTGACCATTCGATCTTGTCATCCCTTGGGGGGCTCTGGTGAACAATCATTCCCCCAGATCCTGATGAGAACCCATGATAAATTTATAGGTGGCCATCAGATCACCCCTGAGCCTGTGCTTTTCCAGGCTCTCAGCTTCTCATCATAAGGTCTGTTTTCCTGACTTCTGATCATGCACATGGCTCTCCTTTGCACCCTCTCAAGCTTTTTGAATTGCAGTTTCCAAAACTGGATGCAGTAGTCCAGCTGTGGCCTCACCAAGGCCGAGTACAGCGGGAGAATGATGTCCAGGGATCTGCATGAGAAGCATCTATGGATGCAAGCCAGTGTTTTGCTCGCCTTACTAGCCACAGCATCACACTGAAGGCTCATGTTCATCTTGTGGTCAACCATGACCCCCAAGTCCCTTTCATCTGTAGTGCTAACAAGTGTAGCACTGTCAAGCCTATAAGGATGGTGCAGGTTTTCCTCCCAAGGTGGAGAGCCTTGCATTTTTTGGTGCTGAACACCATCAGGTTCTCGTCCACCCATTTCATGAGTCTGTAAAGATCTGCCTGGATCACCCTCCTGTCCTCAGGTGTGGATGCTTTACCCCAGAGTTTGGTGTCATCCACGAACTTGGCCAGTTCACTTCTGACACCAATGTCCACATCATTGATGAAGATATTAAACAGTATAGGCCCTAGGGCAGAGCCTTGTGGGACCTCACTGGTCACAGTGCACCAAGACTATTTGACTCCTGTCAACCACCACCCTCTGGGTCCTACCACAGAGCCAGTTCCCCAGCCAGCAGATTGTGGTGACGTCAAGGCCACAGTTTAGCCAAGAGGTGATCGTGGGATACCAGGTCAAAGTATACAATGTTGATCTCTTTCCCCCTTGTCCAGGTGATAAGTCACCTGGTCATAAAAGGAAATGAGATTGGTCAAGCAAGACCTACCCACAACAAATCCATGCTGTGTATCCCTCAGGATACTGCCTTCAGCTAGTCTGTTAAGGATGGCCTCCTTGATAATCTTTTCCAAGAACTTCCCCAAGATAGAGGTCAGGTTGATGGGCCTGTAGTTTGCCAGATCCACTTTTCTCCCTTTCTTGAAGATAGGCACAACATTGGCCCTTTTCCAGTCATCGGGCACTTCACCAGAGCGCCAGGAACTCTCAAAGATCTGTGCCAGGGGTTGAGCTATGATGTTTGCCAGCTCCCCAAGTACCCTTGGGTGTAACCAGTCAGGGCCGGCTGACTTGAAGGTATCCAGCCTGTCGAGGTGTTTCTTCATGAGGTCAGCTTTGATGGAGGGCAAGGATCTCCCTCACCCAGGCCTCCCTGTCCCATAGTGGGTAGGGCCGTCCCATGGGGCTGATGGAAAAACTGATGCAAAGTACCCATTTAGCAAGGTTGCTTTTTCCTGGGCGTCAGTTGCCCCATCTGGTTTAGCAGGGGTCCACTGTTGCCCCTGCTTTTCCTCCAGCTCCCCACATATCTAAAAAAGGACTCTTTATTTTCCTTGATATTTGTAGCTAGGTGGAGTTCCATCGCAGCCTTGGCTTTCCTGATTTATTCTCTGCAAGTTCAGACTAAAGCAGAGTATTCCTTCTTGGTGGCAGTTCCAGTCCTCCATCCTTTATAGGTCCTCCTTTTAAGACACAGGAGGTCCACAAGTTCCTGGAGAGCCAAGGGGACTGCTATGCCCTTCCGCTGCTTTTCCTCTGAGACAGGATGGACTTTGCTTGCGCATCCAGGATTGTTCCTTTGTGGAGCAACCACTTGTCCTGAACGCCCCTCTCCATCGGGTTGTGGCTTTTTAGGGCCTCTCTGATGAGCCTCCTTAGCTTGTCAAAGTCAGCTTTCCTGAAGTCAAGGAGTTCTGTACAACTGACTGACTTGCCAGTTTTACGGCAGATGGTGAAGGTGATCAGTTCATGATCACTGTCACCCAGCTTCCCCTTTGTGTTCCCCTTCTCTTTCATTTTCATGGATAGGTGCTAGTGTATATTATGATGAACTTCTTAGGAAAAAGCAGTAAAATCTACTTCAGGCAAATAATCTATTAAGCACATTAAATGAAATGTTTTGAAAGGAAGGCAGAGTGGCAGATTACCTTGTTCAAAGAGCATACACTTTTGTAGGTTGTTGCTTACAAAAGTTTAGGCCTCTGAACCAGTTACTCTAAGCTGCCCACCTGCACTGTCTTTTGTCTCGCTTCAGACTACCATGGCTACTACATCTCTCTGTAAAACACTTTAATATTATAAGAGCCTTAGTCTGTCTGCCTGCCTGTCTGTCGCACTTTATTTGCACTCTGATTGGCTGACTGAAACAACCAATCGGAGTGCTCCAAAAGTGTTTGGACACGAGACGGAGCGGTGGAATGCTGCCATGATGGTGGGAACACAGGGGATGGAGCAGTGGGGGAGGAAGGAAGTGGCCCTGTTTCTCCCCTCCCCCAATCAGAGAAGTCGGGTTGGGGCTGGGGCTGGACATGGGGGAGCAGAGCTGCCAAGCCCTGACAAAAGCTGGCAGGGAGGGGGAGAGGTGTAGCACAGTGGTGGTGCCCCACTGCCAATTCTGTTGGTGCACTCTGACGACAGCCCTGAAGGTGGTGGGGGAGGGTGGAAATCAGGCCTGGCCCTAAAGCGGGCCTGTTCGCCCCCTCCCCTGACTGATTGATAAGCGCAGGTGGGACTAGACACTTGACTTTGTCCCCACCCACCACGATGGCAGGGAGTGCGCTGCTGCCACCCCACCACCACTGGGCCCTGACAAATGCTGGCAGGGAATAAGGGGGGAGCAAGAGGAAGAGAAGGGAGCATGGTGACAGCACCCTGCTGTTGTCGCCGCTGCCGGGACCTGCCAACAGCTGGGAGGGAAGGGGAAGGAGAGGCAGGTGGATGTGGGCTGGGTGGAGCCGGCGTGTGGAGCGAGGGAGGAATGGGCCTGGACTGGAAGGCGCAGGGAAGGGTGGGAATGGCTTCAGAAGCTGTTCACTGCCACCCAGTATGCTTTGCCATACAGTATGCTTTGCAGAAGCTCAGCTCTTATGGAAATAGGCTTTCCATTTGAATTGTGTAACCAAAGGCAGCATAAGTTAGTCTTTTCTAGTGAGCAGTATCAGTGTGAAATGTATTATTAACTGAATTCTAAATATTTCTTGATTGTGATTAATTTATTTTTCTTGAAAATGACATCATGCTACTGCTTTAAATCTAATGTAGCACATCGTTTTTAGAAAGCTTGAAGTGATTGTCCTTTTGCATATTTCATTATTGGCATGTGTGTGATTTTTATGTCTTTAGCTCAGTCTTCTGGCCAGTGTAGCTGCACGGTGCATATGAGTCTTGGAGTACTTGATGGACTACATCAAGGAAATTAAAGGACAGGATGCATCACCATTATTTCTGTTTCTCTCGACTGCTTCTGCCTTGAAAAAGAGCAGCATCTTTTCTGAATTCAGGCCACTAGGAAACCTCTTGTTCTGCTCTTGCAGTTTTAAAATTCTTGCGTTTATCTTTTGTCAATCTTAAGTTATCAAGAATTAACCAAATTTTAATATTCTCTGAACTCGAGAAATAGGATCAGGTGTACATCAGTGTGTGCTGTAACTCAGAATAGTACATATATTTCTAGTAACACATTCTAGGCTGCTTAGTACAGATAATGATGAATAAGACTTCTATAGTAAACCAAGTGAAACAAGATATTCCTTCTGCAAAACAGTTGGACATCCAATCCTATTCTCTCACATGTAGGTATGCTGCCTGTATAACAGTGTAGTGGGCAAGATGAGCAGAAACAATTCCTTGAATAATGACTTGGAGACCAAGTATTACATCTTTCAGTGTATGTTTTCAGACTGCATCTGAGAGAGGTAATGCTAATGTGAAAAGTGAAGCGTGTATCCTGAAGGTTACTTGAAGTTACTAACCTTTACAGTCACTGATGCTTCCTGGAAGTGTTGTCTAGCAATGGTTCTCAACTGCAGTACTTTCCATTAGTGCCACAGAACCTGGCCCCTGTTTCAGGGGCAAGCTCCTCATACCAGCCTCCTGCAGACAAGTGGCACCCATGGCTGCTCCGTGCCTTTGTCCTCCTGGCAGTGTGCTTTACTGGATGGGTGGATGTGAGACTGCATTTCGCAGCCCAGCTTGTCCCCTTGCTCTCAGGGTCAGCAGGAGGGATGTGCCTCCAGTTGCTGGTGTGCAAGTCCCTGAAGGAGCAGCTGCCCCAGCAGGAGCTGTATTTACCCTCTTGAGTGCAAACCAGCAGTAGGGAGGGGGCAAACTTTAGAAAAAGCAGGGCATGGTGAGGTGAGGTTCTGCCCCTGTTGCCCTCATCTGGTTAGATTGGTGGTTCCCTACTTATTTTTAGCCTGAAGGCACCCTTTTGTAGTTTTTCTGTTTTTAGATTTTAGCTTGGTGATTCTCAACTTGGAAGTTTCTAAAGTTTCAAAAGATATGGAGGGATGCCTGAAGGCTAAAAACAATGGAAACCACTTTGTGCCATACACCCCTTCTACTTAAAGTTCTGTGACCTGGTATTCTGTAGTTGAAAGTAAACTGAGCTGCCTTTTCACTCTGCTATTTATTGCCTTGGGGTAAAGCACAGGTGTACTATGCCACACTGATTCTGTTAACCAGAAGTCTCTAAGCTGGGTGGAATATGGTATGTGCATATGAATGATGTAACTAATACTTAAAGCAAAGTAATATCTTGTGCTGCATAGATAAAACCTCCCTGGAAAAATGTGACATTTCTAAGAAATCTAGCTTAGTTGTTAGTACATTTGTGTACACAACATTAACCAAATCATATTGTCAGGTTTCTGCACTGCATCTGTATAAATTTAAGGATAGGTAAGTGGTATGGTCATGTGTGTGACATGTCCACTAAAGAACCTTGCCTGGAACTTTCTACCTAGCATGGCCCTTGATCTTGTTTTACACTAGACTAGACCGTCCTGTTTTAAAATCCTTGTTCCCTGTCTGTTTCTGAATGAGAAACGGACTGCAAAAAATCATATTTTTCAGTTAATTGGTGGAAATATATGTCAGTCACTTGTCTTCATGATTCTGTTGGCTGTGCCTAGAGGTGGGCTAGTGCACAGTCAGGAGGAGCAGGGAGGTGGCCTTTCATTGGTGGCACTGCCCTTCATTGCTGATTGGCCAAAGCGGGCAGTGGTCCTGCCCTTCACGAAAGGGGTGTCCTGTTTTTTCTGGGAATGCATCAGTGGCCACCCTATTTTTCCCTCGGCTGCTGTTTGAACAAGTGTATGTGTGAGTGTGCGCGCGCATGCGCATGCACACGCGCTCGCATCACTAGGTGAATTCTTCCAAGGATTGATTACCCAAATTCCTTTTTCAAGAACTATTATATTTCTAATTAAATTTGCCTGTTTCATTATCCAAGTCTTGGATCATATACCTTTTCTACTTTCTTAAAATATCCACATAACATTCTCATATTTATTTTTGAGGCTTGCATTTGTGCTGTTACCAACAGTGTTGTGTTAGGGGAGCTTTTGGTATTCTGCCATGACCAACTGAAGTCTTATTTAAAATTACAATAGTAAAAAAAAAAATCCACTGTTCTTCTAGGGCACAATCTCCCATTAAATATTACTTTCATTCTTTGTTCCTAGATGCATGACCTTGTTTTTGCTATGTTAAAATCCATGTTACTTACAAGAGCCTATCATACTAATCAGCTGGGGACTGTCTGTGTAAGCAAAGATCCAAGTACTGCCTGCTCTATTGTCTAGTCCATTGTTTTCTTCTCTTCCAATTTGATCACATATTTTACCATAAATGTATCTTTATATCCTCTTCCACTGTTTTGACAGGAATTGAATAGTATTTGTTGAGCTCTTTAGAATTCTACTAGTTGTGTCTCTCTTGGGTATTTCACTGTTCTTGGCTTTTGTGATCTCTGAAACCTAAGGCAGTTTTCTTAGTGACTGAACTAAAATATTGCGCTAAGACTAGGAATACTGAGATTCTGTTCCTACCTTTGTCGTGGCCTGGTGAGTGATCTTGATTGATCACTTCACCTCTGTGCTGGTTTTCCCCATATATAAAGCTGGACACGATACGTTTTGTTCCAGTATATTTAAAGCACTTTAAAAATGTGGTAAGTGGAAGAGTTAGGTAATATAGGACGTGCCAAATACTTTTTTTAGAAGTATTAAGATGGCATATCTATGCCATTGTTTTGGAGACATCTTTGTTATGTCAGTGTAGTTAGCAACCAAATTTGTCATATAATCAAAAACAATGTCATACATCTTTGGCCAGTCCTTTCTTCCTTAGGACCATGTTTATTGCTGTTATGTTACCATCTCTAATTTTTGATGGATATGCATTCCATATTACCTTTTCTTTTATTTTCAGGATTGATGGCAGGCTAACTGATGCATAGATCCTTGTGTTATTTCTTTTTATCTCTTTGAATATTACCAAAATTATAGTTTTTTTTTCATCTTCTGAAATGTCTCCATTTTTGCAAGCCTTATTGAAAATTAACAATTGTGTGAGGTATTTTGCTCAATTTTTAAACTTAGTTCCAGTTAAGAGTCCTAAAAGACTAAAAAAGTATAACAGTTGTTTTTTATTGGTAGCATATCGAGATATAACCATGCTTCTCAAATACGGAATCAAGCTGTTCACTGAATGATTCACCTCTCCCTCTTCTCCCCCGCTCGTGATAGGAAAATGTTAGCATAGTTGCAAGTATCACATGTCTACTGTTGATTACTATCTTTGGAGTATTTAGGTTGTTGGATTCTTTAGCTTTTTTTTTAGGTTATTTGCTACTTACTTGGATACTTTGAAATATTTATCATGACATTAACCTTCAATGGATAAACCCATTTTCACCAACACCTTTAGCTTCCTTTAGCAAGTGTCTGTAACGTCTATATGCTGATTTGTGCATGTTTATTATTGGCTTCTCCATTTGGAATTTTTTTATACATTATTTTTTTTCTAGGTAAAAAAAAAACAAAAAACCCTGCCAAAACATCAGATTAATAATAATAATAAAAAAAAAATAGAGTAATTGTTTTTTATAAATTAGTAAGTTCACACTGTATTGAAGATATTACATGTGTAGATAAGTTGACATTGTAGTAAAAATGGAAGGATTCATAATTCGCAGCTCCAAGTTCCTTCTGTCCGATGCTAAATCAGTACAATATGGATTTTGTTTAGTTCACTTACAGCAAGAAATTGAAAATGTTTATCATCAGGTTGAAAAGAGTAACGTGTACAGAGAAGGTAGAGCAGGTGGGGAGTGCAAACAAAATCCTGGGGAGGTAACCTTTTATTATTTGCTGGCTTTTCTTTCTTTTTTTTGGTACTTTTTAAATTGAATTCTGAAAGCTTTCAAAAACGGCTGAACATATTTAGCTAAGCCATTCAGAACTTACTTACACTTGTGTCCACTTAAATCAAGTATGGAAAAGTTTTTAGCTTTCCAGAAGAGTGGCCTTTAGGACTGAGACTTATGATAGAAAATGTTTTGGAGCCTGTAACTAGAGCAGTAAACTGGGGTGACTTCATGATTGGATAAAAGTATAGACTTGTTGTGAAACTCAGATATTTGCTTTCTCAGTGCTTCTCTGCAAATCAGTTTGGGCTGAAAAAATTTGGTGGCATTTGTCGCATCCCTTTGAGTCTGGTCATAGCATTTTAAATAGACTCAGTTTACACTGCGGTTAGAGGGAGGCAGTGAAGGTTGCTGCTCAGAACTTTGGATTGCTAGATCTTAAAGTACTCTCAATTTTAAAGCTAGAACTCGGAACTTAACTTGATTTTTGTTTTTCCTTTAGGGCAGCCTAAAAGGCTTGTGGATGGAAATCTCTTCTTTCACATCTTCTGCACTTATGTCAGAGCAGCCTAGTCCAGTCTGACATTTTATGGTTCCTGCTACCAGCTCTACAACAGTGCAACATTCCAGTTTTAATACCTACCACTGCCTGTGCTAGTGGACCATCCAAATGGCTGTAAACCTGCAGAAAAGGTCGGTAATAAAGGAGGAAAGTACTCTAAACATGACACAGCTTTTATGATGCCTCAGTGAGGCATGTCTTTACCTAGTGCATGTCAGAGCAAAGGTAGGACTTGTAGCCCATGTACGTCTCCTTTTTCCCTGAATGCCCTTTCTTTTAGGCCCATTGTGGCCCAGGTCAGGTATCAGTGGGCACCTATACATGTGGCAAACCTCTGTTCTGATGCATGCTAATTAGCACGTAGCAGTAGACTCGATTTAATCGCATGTCACAGCAGACTGTCCACTCCAGTAGCCTCCATGTCACGTGTATTCAGCGTCCCCCTGTTTCAAAATGGTGGCGGGGGCATTTTAAAGCTTGTCAAATGAGCTTTAGTTAAAACGCCCCCACCACCATTTTGAAACATGGGCTACTGAATACACTGGAGGGCTGGGACCTGTGACAATGCTTTGAGCCCCTCTAATTAAAGACCATCCCCCACAATCCTGGAGCACATGTATAGATGTCCAGTGGCTCTAGAGGAGAGATATTTCTCAGACCTTTTTTTTAAAGTAAGTATGGAAATGTTTTTGTCTGTTTAATTTCATAATTAGTACCCTGCTGATTTGTTGAAAGCACCATGCCCTGTTTTATGGGAAGTGTAGAACATCACATTTCTATAAAAGGCTGTCACGGGGGCACTAGGGTGCCCTGTGCCTGGAGAGAAATTAAGGAGAGCTGCCAATTGTCAGGGCAGCTCAGGTGCCGGTTGCTGGGGCAACCAGGCAGGTCATGTGCCCAGAAGGGGGCAGGGCCGGGCCTTTATAAACAGCCCAGGCCAGAGCCTAGCAAGCAGTTCCCTTCTGGTAGCCGCAGGAGCAGGAGCTCTGCGGGAGAGCTGAGCAGGCCGAGTCGGGGGTTGCAGCCTGAACACGCTGACTGGCTGCAATGATGCGGGAGAGTGCAAACCCTAAGGGAGGTATGGTTGGGAGCCAGGGTGGTTTGAAGTTCATGCTATGAGCCTGGAGGCTCCTTGTTGTTTATGTTGCAGCCGTTTGGCTCGTGGTTGAGTTATTGTTAAACCGGAGGACTGGGTGAAGCTGTAGGGATGTGAGGAGGCCTCACGGGAGCTCCCCAGTTGCTTGGGGGTTCCTGGTGCCCAGCGGGGCACAGTGAGCAGTGCTGGGTGGGCACAGCTGTTTGCGCCAGAGAGGCGTGGTGTGTGGGGTGTAGAGAACCCAGCCCATGAGGGCGGGGTTTTGCCCAGTGGGGCGAATGACCCTGAGAAGGGTCAGAGGCCAGGCACGGCTATGGGCCACCTGAGCCCCAAGCATGGGAAGCGTGCGAGCTAGGCCCGGGAAGGCGAGTCTGGGGGGCCAGGTAAGGCTAAGGCCGCCTGAGTCCCAACCATGGGAAACCTCGAGTGCGGGTGAGAAGCGCAGGCAGCGCAGCATAGGCCCCAGAGGGGGCTAGGAAGCGCGACGTAGGCCCCGGAGAGGGCAGGAAAGCCCAGAGGAGGGCGAGAGGCCCCGGAGAGGGCAGGAAGGGCGAGAGGCCCCGGAGAGGGCAAGGGGGCCAGGCACGGCTACGGGCCACTTGAGCCCCAAGCGCAGGAAGCGCGGTGTAGGCCCCAGAGGGGCGAGAAGCGTGACATATAGGCCCAGAGAGGGCAGGAAAGCCCAGAGGAGGGCAAGAGGCCCCAGAGAGGTCAAGGAGCGTGGAGACCACAAGACAGGCCCGGTGGGGGGTGTCTGAGCGAGGCAAGCCCAGGGACCCCGATAGAGGGGCACAGGCTGCGTGACTAGTCCAGAGGTGCCGGTAAAGGGGCACGGGTTACATGGCAAGCCCAAAGGGCGCCCACCGGTAAAGGGGCGCAGGTCGCAGGACCAGCCCAGAGGTGCTGGTAAAGGGGCACCAGGTACGTGACTGGCCCAGAAGCGCCAGTAAGGGGGTGCAAGTTGCACGAGCAGCCCAGGGGCACCAGACGTGTAATAAGTCTAGGAACACCTGAGAGGGGCGTCAGGGCGTGACAAGCCCAGGGGCGCCAGGTGTGTAGCAAGCCCAAGGGTGCCAGAGAGGGGCACCAGGATGTGACGAGCCCAGGGGTGCCAGAGAGGGTGCTAGAGGGCGAGGGACAGCTGCGAGGCTTGGGGCGTGCTGAAGGGGAGGTAGGAGGCACGCATTGCCCATAAGGCTGAGGTGTTGGAGCACCCCACTGGGAACGGAGGTAACACCAGCGCGGTGTCTAAGGTGAGAGTAGGCAGCCTCCCATACTGAACTTCATAACAGCAAAGACGTGGCGGGCGAGTTGAGGGTGCTGGATCACCTTAATTGACACGGCAGGGGGCACTAGCAAGCTCACGGCCCCTCGCAGGCCCCACTCTGTGACAGGCTAAAAACTCTTGAAAAGTGTTTAAACTTTTCTGGTCTATACTTCTCAAGTCAGTTCTTCAGGGCAAAGGTTGTGAGATGTGAAAACTTGTAAACAAAAGAGGAAGTAACTAATTTTTTGAAGTAACTAATTTTTATTTTCCTTCAGTGCACCAGTTTTCCTTTAGTACATCAGATGTCTTGCATTTGATAACTTCATTGTGGACTCATGTTTTCATTAATTTTACTGTTGGAGTAAGCCTATTAACACCTTCCAAGAGATTGGTTTTCAAAAAATTATTTGAAAGGATTCTGTAGGACTAACGAGGTTCAACAGAACAAAGTAGAAATATGTTCTTTTGTTCCAAGAGAAGACTCGATCTCTCTGTCGGTTTCGAATTTGGTCCGGTAGTTGGAGCAGGCAGTCTACATCTCATCTTGAAAAGAACAGCTTGAATAGATGCCTTTTGGAGGGGGGAATCCTTTTTCTGAAATGTCTTTAGTTAAAATTAGGGTTAAAGTTTTACGTTGTCTGTTTGTTTACCTTCTGAATTTGTTAGGATATTGTACATATTCTGTTTGCCTGACAGATTCAGAGTCACTTACTTTTCTTACACAATGAACACTTTGCTCCTTAGTCCAATCCGGTTCCTTTCTTAAAAAGACCCTTATAAATATCAGCAGGGAATAGTGGCGATGGAAATGTTTATAATTTAAAGGCAGTTTAAACAAAAAATCAGAATCTGCTATTTAAACTTTGTTTTATTGAAAAGGTGATTATTTTTAAATTATCAAGTTTACCAAATATGTACCTCATTAAAATACTGCAACAGTTGCTGATTAATAGAAAGTCAGTCACCAGATAGTAAAATGTCGTAGTCTTATTTCACATTTTCTGGAGCATCTGTTATGTGGAAACTTTCCTTAGTTGACTTTACTCAAATACAAATTTTGAAATGATGCAATGGATTTTGCTTTATAGGCTATCTTGTTAATAGAATCAGCCACTTACTTGAATTGATATGGGAACACCAAAACCATTTGTATATTACGTGTAAAAGTTGCTTATGTTAGAATCACAATTTTCAGTTTTTTGGGATCATTTTACCAGAGAAGCCTAGGGATTTTGCAGTTTTGTGAGGAATCCTCTGAAGGCTAATAGAGTTCTAGCTTGCAGGGGGCTGTGAGGGAGGGGTCAAAGGGTGGTCGGGCAGTGAGCGTCATGTGCATGCGCATGGCCCCAGGCAGCTTGGAGAGCAACTCCTACAAGTTAGTGGTGGGGTCAGGAGTGGGGGGGAGGAGTTTGGCAGGCCTGGGGCATCAGCAGGGAGTGGGATGGGACCACGGGCAGCTCATTTTGGGGGTGGTTCCCTGGCAACATGCCCCCTGCATGTGTGGTAGCTTTGAGGGGCGCAACCCTGCACCGCTGCTCTTACTATCCTCAGCCACCCCCGCCCCATGTGCAGATCTGGGCGGGGTGTGTGGGTTCCCCCCTGCTCCTCCAGGAGTGGTGCGCCATGCTAGGGAGCTGGCCCCGTCCTCTGGGCCCAAGTCCACAGCAGCAGGTTGGGAGCTGGGCTAGAGATTACAGTCACTTTCAGGAGGGTCTTGTCAATATCTTAATAAAAATGTCACTTAAATCTTCTGGTTGCATTAAGTAGACTTCAAAAAATGCAAATACATAGAAACAGTTAGGGAAGCTATTCTCTAGTTTTTAAAGTGACAATACACAGGAAGTCAAATGTGGCCACTGCATCACAGATGCAGTAAATTTCAGGAACTGCTTGTTTTTATTCTGTACGTTGGCAATATCTGAATTTTCATCAGTGAAATTCTTTCACTGTTTGAAAACGGTTTGCTTTTGAATATGTAACAAATTTGGTGGGAAATAACAATAGATTTTGTAGCTGAAGGAAAGAAAATCTGGAAGATAGTGTGAGGGCTTGAATGTATTTAGCTCTTTGTAAAGAGAAAAAAACCCACACAACAAAACGCCATGTGTGGTTTTTTTTAATTATATTGAATACAAGATGTTGATATGTTCTGTACATCCCAAAGAGTTTTGTCCAGTGAAGTTCTAAATTACTTGCAATCAGGATTCTGACATTTCCTCTGAGAAATTATTCTGCAGTCGGATGTCTCCTTGTCAATAAACTTTATCCCGTTTGCTTTGAAATTACTGTTTCTCAGTTTCATGCTGTTGTTCAATGTACTGCTCCCTTGAGCCAACATATATGCTACTTTCCTTAGAGAGCCTATATATTACAAATAGCTGTCTTCCATAGTTACTTTGAGTTAAATATTTACAACTTTTACCTTTACTCACTTTTGTTATCTTACTGTTCCTTTTCCTTTTAACTTGGTATCTGCCTGTTTGATTTGCTGAAAGTGTGTGGTACTTCAAGTAGAATCCAGCCAGTGTCACAAAGTATAAAGGCCATGCCTGGGCTAGGATGCAGTATGCAAAATTTGGGTTATTTCTTGTTGACATATGTTGTGACCGTTCTTTGAGCCAGTCTTGTATCTTGGATCCCTTTTTGGCATTGTTTACTTCCTTATACGCTCATCTCATTCCATATGTGTAAAAGTTGTTAGCTAGATTTCTTCATATATTGAATTTCACTTTACTCATATTTTAGTTTGTGCTGTGGTGCTTGCCCCCTTTTTTTCCTCATTTTGCATATTTTCAGGTCTTTCCCAGCTTTCATATATTCTAGTGGTTTCAGGATGTGAAGGGTTTTTTTTTTTTTTCTCAATATTCTTTCTCATCCCCTCCCTTTAGATTCTTGCTCCCCTTTCTGCTATTTATTTACTTTTGTACAATTACTTTTCAAATAGCTTCCTCCCACTTCAATTTTTCTTATCGTCTTGACTCGTGGTTCTTTCTTCCTAAGTATTAATATACTTTTAAGAATATTATATTATCTCATCCACATTCCCTCAGAGTGCTTAGAAGTTGATGATTGAGAATTATTCTCCTGCTCTTACTGTAGTTTCCTAATATCCTTTAGAAGTTGTATCAAAAGAAAACTTTAAGAAGATTTAGAATTGTAGTAATTTTAAAGATGTGGCTTGCTGTGCTCAGCAGGTCCTACTAACAGATACTAGGGAGGTTGTAGGAGCTTTTGGTATCCACTTTTTTTCTGTGCTTTACTTGCTCTTTCAGACCATTTCATGCTCTGTTTTAGGATTTTTTGACAGTTTTTAAAAACTAAACCTCACGGGCTCAGTGATGTTAAACCTTCTGATTATGTTCTCTGTGGGTAGTTGACTATTTCTACTTAAAACTCTTTAATAGTGACGGCTAGTAATTTTCGTACCTGCTAAGTTGCATCTTGTTAATACCAGGACAGAGGGCACTGCTGTTTTCTTTTTTTTTATTCTCCAGGGCTTTAAGGGTCAAAGCCAGTCTGCTTATTTCCTTCATATTCATTTTGGAAGTTTCGAACTAAAGCCTTTTATTTGACATGCTTAGTTACTGAAGAGAGTGTCAAAATATGTAGAAAACTCTGTTGGCTGCCTAAGTTACGTTGACAGTTTTTCAGGAACTTAAGCAGGCTAGAATACTATCACTCTTAGATACTAAGTATGTGGAATAAGATTTAGTTCTTTGTGACCCAACTCAATTCATCAGATATGTCAACTTTTGCTTCCTGTGACATCAGGAAAACTGTTAGTGCCTAGACAGGTATGAGTGGCTAGATTCAACAGCAGGAAAAGATGATTGACCACAAGACATAACCCACAGGGATGCATTGTAGTGTAAAAGGTCCTCTGTCCTTCCTCCCTGTTCTGAGGCAGTATTAATTGTACCTACATTTTTACAGACATTTGTGTCTCATTCTTAAAAGCCTCCAATGGTAGATTACACAACATTCTTGGTCTATTCCAGTGCTTAAATATCCTTACAGTTTAAAGCTTTTTCCCTTTGGAGTTTAAGCCCATTACCTGTCCTGTTGTCAGTAGAGAGAGATTATTATTCTTCACTTTGCTGTAACCGTTTGTGGATTTGAAGACTTGTCACCATGTCTTCTCTTAATTTTCTCTAGACTAAAGCCATGAGGAAAGATTGGGGGGCGGGAAAAAAGGATGTTTTGTTTTCTACATCTCTGATCATTTTTGCTTCTCTTCTTTGGAATATGTCAGAGATGATCCAGTGGGGAAGGGAGTACAAGAAGAGTGGTCATTCATCAAGGATGCAATCCTTGGAGCACAAAGGAAGTCCATTCCTTTTCGTAAGAAAGGCAGCAAAAGGGCTGGGAGACCCACTTGGCTCAATAAGGAAAGTCATGGGCCTCCTGATTATTGAAAAGAGAAGCGTATGAAAGGGATAGAAGTCAGGAATTGCCACTAAGGAGGAGTACAGTGTAATAGCCCGCACTTGTAGAGAGTGAATTAGAAAAGCAGAGGCAGAAACTGAATTCAGATTGTCAACCAGAATCACTAAAAAGTCCTTCTTTAGATATGTAGGAAGTCGGGGGAAAAAAATAAGGGAAGCATAGGGCCCCTGATGAACAAAATGGGACAGCTGATAACTGATACTCAGAAGAAAACCAAACTCCCAAAAGAATACTTTGTCTCCATATACCTTCAGGAAGGGGAAAAAGGAGGACCCAGGGAATTACAGGCCAGTTGGTTTGACCTCAATCCCTGGTAAGATCCTGGAAAAAGTTATCAAAGAATCCATTACTGATAGGCTGACAGAAAGCAGTATTCTAAAGGACAGCCAACATGGCTTCACTGCAGGCAGGTTATGCTTGACCAACCTCGTTTCCTTCTCTGATCAGTTAACTTGCCACCTGGATAAGGGAAATGAGGTGGTTGTTATATACTTTGACTTCAAAAAGGCTTTGGACTTGGTATCCCATGATGTCCTCATGGTAAAATTGGGAATGTGGCCTTGACTAATTTTATGGTCCAGTGGCTAGGTAACCGGCTCTGAGGTAGGACCCAGAGGGTATTAACAGACAGAACTAAGATGACCAGGGTTTAGTACCTGGACCAGTGCTTTTCATTGTATTCATTAGTGGATTCGGGTGTTAAAAGTGTACTGGCAAAGTTCTCAGATTACACAAAATTATGGGGGAGTGCAGTCACATTTGAGGTACAGGCTGAGATGGACAGGCTTGTGAGGGTGGGCAGATCATAGCCTGATGATGTTTAGCATGGAGAAATGTAAAGTGCCCCATCTGGGGAGGAATAAATCTACAATAAGCTTACAGGCTCGACAATGCTACGCTTGCCAGCACCACTACTGAAAGAGACCTGGGGATCCTGGTAGACCACAGAATGAACATAAGCCACCAATGTGATGCTGTAGCTGGCAGAGCAAATTAAACACTGGCATGCATCTGCTGAGGCATGACGAGTAAGGCTCAACTCAGTTGTGGTGAGTACTGCATCCAGTTCTGGGCGCTGCACTTTAGGAAGGATGTGGAGAAGCTAGAGAGAGGATAAAGGAGGGTCACATGCATAGTTAGAGGTCTGGAGAGCAGGTCATATGAGGAGAGGCTGAAAGACTCCAGGACTGTTCGGCCTGGAGAAAAGAAGTCTTAGAGGAGACTTGGTGGCAGCCTATAAGTATATAAAGGGTGTACATCAGGGCCTGGGGGAACATCTGTTCACCAAGGCACCCCAGGGGGAGGCAAGAAACAGTGGACACAAACTGATTAAAGATTGTGTTGGATTGGGCATAAGGAAAAACATCTTTACAACTCAAGTGCCTAGCATCTAGAACAGAGCCCCCCCCAGAGGTGATATAGTCACCTACCCTGGAAATCTTTAAAAAATGTTGTGACATGCACCTTGCTGGGATCATCTGACCCCAGCAGTCTTTCCTGCCCTGTGCAGGGGGGCTGGAGCCAATGATCTTGTGAAACTTCCTTGAAATGTGGTATCCCAAACTGGAGGACGTTGTAGAGTGACCCTGTCTGCCAGCCCAGCCCTTTGTGCTGGATTTGGGCATAACATGATATCATCCAGCCCACAGGGTTCCTCACAGGTCCAGAATTTTGGTGGTAGATCATCAGGTCTGGTCCAGTCCTCCTCCACTAGCCAGGAAAAGACAACTAGGATCAAGTGACCCCAGCGAGGTGACTGTCCAGTCTCCTTTTGAAGATTTCCAGGATAGATGACTGCAACACCACTGGAGGGAGTTTATTCTACAGCCTGGACATGCTGACTGTGAAGGAGTTTTTCCTGGAATTGAGCCTGAAGCAGCCCTCCAGAAGTTTTATTCATTGCTCCTGGTCGTCTTCCTCAGGGGTGCCCTGGTGAACAGGTGTTTGCAGAGTTCTTGATGTACTTCCCCGATGCAGTGGTAAGCTGCTACAAAGTCCCCTCTCAGCCTTCTCTTCTGTATGCTGAAGAGGCCCAAGTCCCTCAGCCTCTCCTCATATGGCTTGTCTTGCAAGTCCCTGATCATATGGATCGCTATTCTCTGGACCCTCTCAAGCTTTTCTATGTCCTTGTTTTAGTGTGGTGCTCAGAACTGGACGCAGTTACCAGTCTTACCAGTGTGGTGTACAGTGGGAGTATCACTTCCTTAGTTTTGCATGAGATGCAACAGTTAATGCATACCAGCGTGTTGTTGACCTTGGCCACAGCATCGCACTGCTGGCTCATGGGCATGTGATGATCAATCGCTATCCCTAGGTCCCTTTCGGCCATGGTGCAAGTCAAATTGTTGCCACCAAGCCTGTAGATACGTTGGGGACTGTTTGCCCCCAGATGGAGCACCGTACACTACCTGAGTGTTGAACTTCATCTGGTTCTGGTCCGCCCAACTCTCCAGCCTATCCAGGTCCTCCTGTATCTGCAGCCTATCTTGTGGCATGACCATGCTCCCACAAACTTGGCCAGTGAGCTTTTCATCCCCACATCCAAATCACTGATAAAGATGTTGAAAAGCACAGACCCCTGAGGGCTTCCTGCTGCAGCCACTGGGGACTGCCTGAATCATCAAAGCTCTCTGAATATTTTCTGAAGACTTGAAAACCTTTGAATCAATTTGGACCTTTAAATTGGTCCCTTAATTTGATTTGGAGATTCGGCCACCAAATTGCGCTGAATCTCCTCTGCATCGAATCGCCACCTGCAGCTTCACACAGCCCTACTCTCTGGGTCCTACTGTGCAGCCAGTTTTCCACCCACTGCACTGTTGAGCGGTTAAGCCCACAATCTTCCAATTTTTCCACAACAGTATCGTGGGATACTAGATCAAAAGCCTTTTGGAAGTCTAGGTATATAATGTCGACCTTTTCTCCCATGTCTAGGTGGCAAGAGACCTGTACATAGAAGGAGATGAGATTGGTAAGGAGAGATCTTCCTGCAACGAAACCGTGTTGGCTGTCATTCAGAAGCTTTCCTTCAATGAGTGTATCGCATATAGATTCTTTAATGAGTTTTTCCAGGATTTTCCCTGGGATGGAGGTTAGGCTAATTGGCCTATAGTTGCCCAGGTCCTCCCTCTTCCCCTTGAAGATGGGCACAGTGTTGGCCCTCTTCCAATCCTCAGGGATCTCCCCTGTGTTCCATGATTTATGAAAGAGGTTTGTTTGCCTGGAGTTCCCCAATGACCTCAGCTTGCTCCATTAGTACTCTCAGGTGTAGTCCATCTGGTCCTACTAACTTACAGATATCTGGCTTTTCTAGTTGGTTTCACACCAGCTCAGCATCCGCAGTGGGAATGCTATCCTTTCCACCATGCCCCCTGTGATCCTTATCTCACTTGTCTTTCCCCTTGGTCCAGTGATATACCAAAGCAAAGTGGGCATTCAGTTTGGGTTTTTTTCCCCCCTGAGTGTCCATTATCAGCTGTCCCAAGGTGTTAAGCAAGGGTCTCACACTTCCATTTGTTTTCCTTCTGCTCCCTAAATACCTAAAGAAGGACTTCTTATTGTCCTTGACTCCCTCAGCTAACTTAAACTCAGTTACCGCCTTAGCTTTCCTAATTATTCCCCTACAGGTGTGGACCACTGTTGTATAGTCCTCCTTGAGGACTGTCCCTAGCTTCCACTCTGTGAGCAGACCCTTAGTCTACAGACCAGAAATTGAATACCACTGGTCTATATCATCAGTATAAGCCACTAGTATCTTAATGTGGTTTTCCAGCTAATTTTATGCTTACTTTAGCATAGTATTCTGTAGGCCATAATTCTCTAGTTCAGTGGTTCTCAACCTTTTTTTGTACCAGGACCCATTTGTATACATTTATGGCTAGTCCCAACCCAGTGCCCCTCACTCCTGACCCACTGGCCTGAGCCCCCCAGTGTGTGGGGTAGGGGGTGGGGGGAGCAACCAGCCCCTTTACAAGCTGGAAGTTTGCCAGCCTGCAGGGGAAGATCCACGGTTTTCCATACTTTTTCCTTTAAGGTTTGCTCCATTTTTAAAGTTTGTCCACAACCCTTTCATACATTTTTTGCCACCCGCTTTTGGGTAACAACCCATGGGTTAAGAAACACTGCCCTATTTCATTCTGCAAAGGTAGAACATTGTCAAAAGCTTTACTAAATTCATAAGTATATCAACTACTATAATTTTGCACTTTGTCTTGTTTTTTGTTTTTTAATATAGGCCTAGTACTCTGTCAAAAGAAAATTAGAGTAGTTCATTACAACTCGTTCTTGACAAATCTATGTACTTTGGGTTTTTTTTTTTGTTTGCATACAAAAATATTTGTTTTTATTACATAAACTTTTTAGGAATTATCGTTAGATCTCCTATTTATGAGTTTTCAGCTGTTCAGGGCAAATAATCTGTATGTACATAATACAGCATGCTGGACTTAACTGTTGCATGGAAGTTTGGTTAAAATCTGTATCTACCCAGCAAACATTGTCTTGGTATGAAGGTGCGGAGCTTCCTGAAGTCTTGTTTACACTCTTACAAGATAGCAAAAGGTATGCATGGGATGGCAGTCCTCTTTCTTTCTTCACTGCCACCCAAGATATTGGGGGCAGCAGTGTTCAATCTCTGTGTGGCGGAATGCCGGGCTAGCGGTTCCGGCACCGCTTAGGGGAGCCGCGGGCTTTGCGGAGCTGTGCGAGTGCGCGGCTTGTGGGGCGGGATTGAAGGTAGCTTTATAGCTGCCCTCGAGGTTCACCAAGTTGGCACAAGTAGACGACTTAGAGTAAGTTGTTAATGTTTCTTAATTTATAGGGTGTCCGTTGGTTCACGAGGTTCCAGAGCCAGCCCTTGCTCTCCAACAGTGGAACTAGTCCAAAGCTAGGTGCGGCT
>NW_017728886.1:112056253-112072299 GCF_001723895.1 Crocodylus porosus
TTCTGCAAAAATAACACTTCTAGATAAGAAATAAAATCTACAAAATGCGCATGTGTAGCTTAATGCCAACAGAGAAAAATACAAAGCGCTCATTTAGCTTACTAGTTAAGACTTCAAGGTTACATAAATGTGAGAGTGCCGCGTGGCAGTTATACAGAAGAAAAAAAACCCAGTTACACTCTGATACAGAATTTATGTAGAGTCCTTTTGCCAGTTCACTTACATTTTAAAATGTTCTAGAATCGGGAATTATCAGTTAGGTCTGCTCAGAGTTCCTTTCAGTACTGATGGAGGTGACTGTCCAAATCATTACCAATGACACCGCAGTATTTTATTGCTCACGTGTGTGTATCAGTCTACGCCAGGAAGTTTTGTATCTCTGGAACTGGTGCATTTGCCATATCATTACCATTTGACTTCGTTGAATAACCATACTTTGGCAGATTCTGTAGTGGGTTCATGTATTCTCAAACTTTTGCTGGTATTTGTTTATTTTTTGGTTAGTAGTATCCATATGGCTTGCAATAATCATTCCGCTCTGCATAGATTTCATATACTCTAGGGCTGGAAGGGACCTCACAAGATCATCAGATCCAGCCCCCTGCCCAAGGGGCAGGAAATCTGCTGGTGTCAAATGATCTCAGCAAGATAAGCATCCACGTGAGTTTTAAAGGCGTCCAGAGTAGGTGCTTGCACCACCTCTTTGGGGAGTCTATTTCAGACTCCGGGGACTTAGACAGTAAAGAATTTTTTTCTTATGTCCAGCCTTAAAACAGTCTTCCCAGAGTTTGTGACCATTAGACCTTGTTTTCCCTTGGGGTGTCTTGGTGAACAGATATTCCCCCAGTTCCTGATGAACACCCATAATATACTTACCCCCAATATAGGCTGCCACCAAGTCGCCCCTGACCCTTCACTTTTCCAGGCTGAAGAGTCTCATGCCTCTCAGCCTTTCCTCATAGGACTCATTCTATTGTCCTCTGATCATGCATGTGGCTCTCTTCTGGACTCTCAAGATTCTCCACATCCTTCCTGAAGTGCAGAGCCCAGAACTGGATGCAGCAGGAATAAGATTTCCTGGGTCTTGCTTGAGATGCATCCATAGATACAAGCCAGGGTTTTGTTTGCTTTGCCGGTTGCAGCATCGCATTTGTGGCTCATGTTCATCTTGTGGTCAATCATGACCCCAAGCCCGTTTTGGTCATGGTGCTAGTGAGTGTAGCACTGCCAAACCTAAAAGCAGGATACGATTCTTTATGTTGTGGGAGCCAAGGGCTCTGCCTAGGTGGAAGCTTCAGTGGTACCATTGGGGGCACCAGCTGCTGGTGGGGGGATCTTTGGGGTGCGGCACTTAAGCATATTACTTCACCATTTTGTATGACAAGTAGAAAGAAGTTCCAGACAGAGCAGATACTGTAGAACAGCGGGGATTGCACTGTTTAGAACTGTATGTAATAGTCCTAAGAAGAATGTGATTTAGTAAAGAATTACTTTCTAGGTCAGTATTTTTAATTATTTAGAAAGCCAGCTTCAAAACCAGCATCTCCTTTACTCTGTTAATGTTTCCCAAGCAGGATATAAAGGGGATGTTTGTTCACACTCTGTTTCCGTTCTTCTAGGTTGCTTCTTGGCTCAAGATAGCAGAAAACTTCTAACTCCAAACTGTGGGTAGCTCTTTCAGTTAAATTAGGGCTGATTTAAAAAAAAAAAAATGTTGTCCATTGACAGCTTGTTGTATTGAGAGAGAAATATTTTCCTTGGACCCAGAACTACTTCATGGTGACTCAGATTTTAACCATTTCATTTGTGTATGGGACATTTGGAAAGAACAATGATTCTTGAATGCCTTTTATGGCCTAGGACAGTGATTCTCGACCTAGATGAGAAATCCTTTTAAGGGTGCCATGGGGTGCTGCTCAATATTAGCAGTTAAGTGTGCAAATATGCACACTCATGGAAGAGGTGATATCTTTACAAACAAATTACACAGTTCACAAAGTAAACCCAGAGATTTCCATGTGAACTGATAGTGTCACAAACATTCTGACCTGCTGTTTTCTTTCTGAGTTCTTGGTAGAAGAATTACTTTGAGTGTTTTTTTTTTTTTTGTTGCAGCTAATTTATTTTAGGACAGTAACATTCATTTTGTAGCTTATGGATTTCAATTTGTATAGAATGTGAGTTAAGTGTTTAGTTATGTCTTTGGAAGCATTTCAGCTGAAAATGTTAACCTGAGATTTATATTGGTATGTGAACCTGCCCTTGTTGCTAGCATACATGTTTTAAATTTTTAGAATTAATCTAAAACCAGTTGCTTATCTTCCACATAGTATGGTAGCTTTCTTTTCTTAATAACTGTGTAAAAGTTAAGGATTAAAATTGTGTATTTCTTTGTCCACTGGAAGAACAATATGTTAAATCAGCAAAATAGACAATATTGGTATTCACTGGTATCAAATTTATAGATGATGTTCTTCTGATGTTCTTCTAATGTCCTTTCAGGTTGGTACCCAGTAAAAATTAGGCTTAAACTTCTGATTCACCTTCCCTCAACTTAAGCATTTTCATCTCTGCAGTCTGAGTATTGATTTCTCCCTTTGGGAGGTGTAATAATTTGTACCCAAATTGGTAACACTATTCATTTCAAGAGGCAAGTGGAAGAAATGCATAAGCAAATTCTGCTACGTTGGACACTCAGACATGGATATAGGTATCCAGTTAGCTCCTTATGTTCAGGGTGAGGGGAACCAGCTGCTAACCGCCTTGCTCTGTCTTTTGGATATTGGTGAGACCAATGAGCTAATGACTTACGTTCTTGTCTTTTGGGTGTAAGAATTAACATTTTCGATTCCTTTTCAACATTTTAAACTTTCAGAAGTTCTTAATCCATACTTTATGAAGGCAGTGTGGAATGAGAAATTGGCAGGGAGTTAATGGATGAGACAGTTAGCTATTGAAACCTCAAAAGCCAGGCTTTCTAGTCGAGAGAAGTTAAAGCTTTTCAAATTATTAGAAATACAGGTCCTTCATAGCATTTTGGAGCTTCAGGTGACTTTTGATGAAAGTGTAAAAAACATGCATTGTATTTTGAGGGTAAAAACTGGTAGATTTACACTGACTTATAAGAATTGTCTTTTGAGGGTTTCAATAAGGAGATTAATTTAACTCAGAACTGTGAACAGTAAAGAGAATAATTTTTAGTTCTAATAAAGTCTCCAAATGCATGATGCTGTTTCTGCTCTATACAATTTTGGAGGCAGTTCAAGACTATCAGTCAGTAGCAAGAAGGGATGGTTTCATCTTGGAGGAAAACCACTAAATTTTAATTTCACTTTCTCTGGCTGGAGGCAGCTACACCAGCTTCTCTCTGCTATGGGGCAAATTTACAGAAGGAAAAAAAGAAGTATGTCTTTTGCTGAACCTTCAGCTGTCAGGGTCTGTCATTTTGAGGAGAAGGAATCCTCTAACCCAGGGCTTTCCAGCTAGTAGCCTGTGGGTCACATGCCCCCAGGAGCTGCCACCTTCCCCCCGCTCTTCTGTTATTGCCAGAGTCTCTCAATTCCCTTTTCCTTTTCCAGGTTCCTCGCTCTGTGCCTGCCCCTTAGGGTGGCTTGCATGACCAGGAGGCTCCTGAGCACCCTGTGTTGTATAGAGGTGCTGCTGAGGGGGACCCTATGCAGCATAATAGGGGAGGGCCGTAGGGATAAGAGGGCCAGCTGCAGCTTTGGAGATCTTGGAACAGCAGAGACTCCCTATGCTTGAAAAAGTGTTCTTGTTCCTGAAAGCTTGCAAAGAACTTTTTCCCAACTACTGACTTGGTTGGTCTAATAAAAGATATAACATCTACCCCTAAGAAGCTTGCCTGCCAGGATTCTGGTAAGTGCTTTCTGGCCACAGCCTGGTAACAAAGCCTCCACCTTGATCTCTCTTTTGATTTAGTGTAAGAAGAATAATCAGAAAGCTTTTTTTTATCACTGCCTTTTGGGGGCACTTGGTCTGAAATTTTGTCTGTCTGAGGAAGAGGAGAAGGATGATCTAGGGAATTTTTTTCAGAAGGAAAGTTTAGATTCCCTCTCATTTTCTGAAATGGGTAGAAATGCTTGAGGAAGAAAGGGCCCTCCTCCTCTCTCCTGCCCCCCCCCCCGATAATCCTTTAATCTTTTGAAGAATCTAATCTAGACCACTTTTTTTAAGGAAAAAGAATAAAAGATGTCTCTTCTCCCTCAAATTGCACAACTCTGCAGGATGGGAAGTGTTCTTATCTTTATGGAGATCAATAGGGCAGATACTGCTTCTTGCTTAACCTCTGAATGCAGCACAGGAATCATGAAGGCAGCATACACATTCTCACACAAGTGAGTTTAACCATCTTGGGAGAGAAAGGAAAGCTCTCCAAATCAAATGTTCAAACCACTAAGGATATAGCTTTCCAGTCAAGAGTATATTTAGTATTCTGTGTTGTAAATTTGGATTATGAGATCTGTAGGTATCTTAGACATGGTATCTAGGAACATGTGTTTGGTAGGATGGTGTGGGCATCCCATGAGTGTTGCTACAGGGTTCCTGCCTTTTATAGGCTTTCCAGTATCTGTATCCTCATCTCCTCCCTTTGACTCCTCACTTACTTGCCACATTTTGATGTAAACACTGTAGGGAAAGCTGCCCATAGGGTAAGGCACCCTTTAAAGAAACAAGCCCTTTTACTTCAGCTGAACCTGCTAGCTTGGGAGCCACTGTTCACTGCTCCTGGCTCCGCTTTGGTCACACTTCGTGATCCCAGGTTCCATAACTCATGATATCTACCACGTTGTATGCTTGTGATCCCACATTGTACCCAACTACTTATACTCTGCCTGTAAGGCTGAGCTTTGAGTCTGGGGGGTCTCTAGCTACCCCTTTCAGTGGCCTCTGCCTTCCCTCTGGCCAGAATCTGGTCCTCTGGCGAATAAAATGAAAAGCATCAAAATGCCAATGCCCATCCCCAGGCACAACAGTATTCCTCAGGGGTTTACTTCACCCCTGTGTGACAGGCTTCAAATGGAATGAAAACGAAAGAGGAAAACACAGGGTACTTGGCTTGCTTTCCATGCAGATCCACAACCTCTCTTCACTCGGGCTTCTTTCTAAGTTCTCTCTGCCACAGTCTCTGCTCCTCTCCTCTGCATCCTAGGATGCATACTCAGCAGCTCCCATAGCCAAGCTGTTCCACTCTAGCCTAGGGGTTGGACTTATGTAGCAGGCGTTAGATCACCTGACCCTTCACTTCTGCCTGCACCTGGACTTGGCAACCATCTTGTTTCAGTTCCTCAGCCTGTGTGCAAACTGTGGCAGCGCCCAGAAGCCCACCAACTCAGACCAGTTGAGGTTTAAGTTGTTGGGCTTCCAGGTGCTGCCACAGTTTGGAATTGAAAAAGGGAAAGTGCTGGCCCAGGGAAACAGATAGGAAAGGGGCTCTTTCCTGCACTTTTTGGAGTGAGGCTGGAGAATTAAAGGTAGCAAGGAGGTAAGGGACAGGTGGGGGAAGAAAGGTAGCATTGAGAGCCAACTCTAAACCACCGTGTCTCCCTAGTAATGAGAATAGGAATTGGGTCAAACAAGATCGGAATAGCCATAGAAGTGAGTAGAGTTGTGGGACATGTTTCATGTCAAGAGCTGTTCAAGAGGTGTAGTATAAACTGATGCTCATGACTATCTAATGCAGTTCAAAGGCTCTTGTCCCATATCTGGATATTCCATATACTTGTCTGATGAAGTGCCCGTAAAGTTGTTATTAATAGGGATCTACTGTATATGCAATTTTGCAGAAACTGGAAAAAAAAAAAATTCCATGGACCCTGCGATTTTTGGCATGGAATCACCAGCGGAAAAAAAGCTTACTAATAATAAAATGCTGTTTCCACAGTGGGTGTCAGCGGTCCTTGGGGCCTCTGGAACCTGGCCTCACAGCCCGCAGGATGTGCAGGGGGGAGCTGCTGGTAGGAAGGGGAGCAGCAAAGATGGCAGCTGCATGTCACCCTGCTCCCCATTTCTATTTGACTGAGAGCCCAAGTATCTCTATGAGTCTGTTGAAAAAATTGGAAAGTGCAATTGCAGTTCTAGTAGCAGGGTATTTTCAAGGAATCTGTCATTTTAGGAGTGGCACTCTGTGATTGCAAATGGACCTGTATTCAAAGGGCAGTTAAGGGGCTTTGACAATTACAGGCACCTTGTTTGACCTCATTGCTATGCAACAGAACTTGAAGGAACAGATATTGAGGAAAAAAAATAATCGGGGCACATGGAAGTAAATGGAAAATAGGATTGACTGTAACATGGTTTTATCCAAGGAACTTAGTGTCAAACTAATATCCTTTATGGCAGAGTAAGTAAGTTTCTAGATAAGAGTAATACAGTGGGCCAGATCTATTTAGATTTAAGCAAAGCGTTTGACACAGTGCCTTAAGGGGAATTGTTAACTAAGCAAGAGATAATCGGGATTAATATTATAATCATAAGGTAGATAAGAGATTGGCTAGAAAGGACACTACAGTGGTTTAGGTTGAAAGGAGCAGTTCTCAGATTAGAGGTTACTGGTGGGACCCAGTGTAATTAACATATTCATTAGCAGCCCTGACAGGAATTGGATGTACTTGAGAAACTTGAAGGTCATTTTTGAGAATCGCAGAGTTGGGAAGCAGGCAATACTAAGCAGGGCAGGATTGCTGGATGGCAAGAATTGGATATGGCTTTAATAATGGCAATGTATATACTGGGGCTAATAACTAGGGCTAGGAACTTTTTGTTGTTGATTAGGGCTCACAGGTTAAAGAAGGTCAAAGAGATGGGCTCTATATTGGCTGGTTGTCGGATAACCATGAGCCACTAGCGTGATGTGGATTTGGAAAAGGCTAATACACTTCTAGGATTAGAAAGGTATTGTGCAAAGTAATGCCTTGCTTAGAATATTTTATAGAGGTTATAAAGGGTTTTTTTTGTTTTTTGGTTTTTTGTTTTTTTTTTCACCCTTCCTAATTCTTGAGTCAACAAATGGGACATGAGCTTGGGTCTGAGTTTTCCCCATTGCTGTAGTCCTGATGCATTATAGTACTACTTATCCTTTTTTGGATTGTGATTTACCAATACAGTAGTAATTTTTATATATTTATATCAAATTTATCCAGCATTCTCAATATGCCAAGTCATGGTATATATACAGTTTTCATATTATTGCATTTTAATGAAGTAGGTGAAGGGCTTTTTCTTCTATTACAGCCCAGGTATTTCTTTTACTAAAATAGTGATGATACCCTTTTTTTGCTTTGTAGTTTTAATCCTCTAATTTCCTGGAACTAATATAAAAAATTGGGAGTCTTGCCTCTATATTTGCTAGATTTCTTGTCTAGAAAATGAAGCATGATTGTTTACATAGCTCTAAAGCCTGTCAAACATGCAACTTGGCTTTTGGGTTGATGAGAGCACTATACAATGATCTGGTGAATTCCAAAAGATCCTATTGAAAAGTAGATTTGGAGCTTCTAACTTAAACTGGGAAATAATACTTTCTTGGCAGCACAAAGAGAGTAGACCCATGATGGTTCATTGATTTTTACATTGCCTCCTGATTACTCTGGCCCCAGGCAAAATTGTCCTGATAATCAGAATCTATTGTAGGCAATATCATTGTCTCTGCACACAGTCACTTTACCCTTGCTATAGAAGAATCACATTTCTGGGAGTTTATCAACTCTGTTTCATGAACTGCTTGTAGCATTGCATTCTTTTTCTCTTAAAATTATAGACATGACCTTTTTTTTCCCTTCAAACCTTTACTGCTATTCTCTGAGATGATTTTAATAAAAGGAGTACAGTTTTTATAAAGTGTGTCCAAATAGTAAGATATAGGCCTATGAGTAATTGTTCCTTTGCTGTGTTTCATAGCAAATCAGCTGTTGTCACCCACAATTCCTGTGTCTGATTTTCATCTCAACTATGCCATTAGATTACACTACTTTCTTCCAGAAGCTTTCTTTAAAGAAAGGGAAATCAAGGTCTATATCTGAGGAATGTTTTGAGTTGTCTAAATAGAACCAAAATGTATCTTCCAGAACCCCATGCTTTGCTAGGGATAGGGATAAGTACAAGTTTCAGTCCCATCTCAGGTGAAAGTTTGTTGAAAGGGTTTGAATTATGTATACTTGATTATGATTTAACTGGTAGATGGCTATAACTAGAGGTATAGTATACTACAGGTATAGAGGAACCTGCTTTATATCTGTGTGCTCATGATCCCCAACACCATATTTTATTCTCTTTCCACTCCTGACTGGTTTAAAAAAAAAGTAACATTCCCACTTTACTGTTAAGGAACTTTAATTGTTGACCAGTCCTAAAACGTGTATGTCATTTTTCACTGAGTAACATATAATTAAATAGTTCGAAATAAAATGAGGTGTGAGGGGTTAGGATGAGAAGTTCCAAGTTTTTTTGACTTTTTCACTTACCAATCCAAGATGACCTCAAATTTAAGACAATCCCTTATCCCATTAATTAGATTGTATACATGGAAAGTTATAAATGGTATTATAATTTTCCATGTATAATATCTGATGACTGTGGGTTCAACTTTAAATTTGTCTTTCTACTGCTGTGGTAGGGAAAACAGGGTGAGGGGGGAGTAAGGGGTCAGGCCTCTGTACACCCCTGCTTTTTCCCTGCCCTTTCCCTGTGTCTGCACCCTTGCTGCTGCTTATTGTTCCCACCTGCACCTCTTCCCTCACTGGCCTCATCTCCCCTGCCACTTACCTCTGCAGCAGCTCTGACTCCATCTCTGGGGCAGCCAGTGGTGCTGGCCTGCCCCAGGCCCAGCCCATTCTGATGATCTCATATGTCCATTAAAAAGGCTTGAGGCCCAATAGGAAACTGATAGAGACACAGAGGCAACACTGGGAGATGCTGTGCTACAAGGTGATAAATGCCAGAAGTCAACAGTTAGGCACAGCTAAGAGGGGAATATCAGCACCTGGGTCAGTGCATGACATCTATTGTGAAGACTTTGGCATGATAAAAGTGTCAGTAGGAGAGATGCCTGGAGTACTGAGTGACTTAGAAGAGTGTGTGGTTGGTGTAACGTGACTTTAAAGTAACTTTTGGTGCCATTTCAAATGAACTGAGAAGAGTCGTAAGCAAGACTTGTCATTCCTAATGAAGCATGTTCACCAGTCCTGAGAGTGAATTGCAGGGCTTGTAATAAAAGGGTGTGTAGTCTCCAATTCCCCAGAAATGCAAGAGGATGGTATTATGTGGCCATAGATTTTGGAGAGTGCAGAGGTGACTTTAATGGAGTATTCCTCAATGGACAAGGCCATCAATGAGGAATACTACACTAGTGAGCTACTATCTTTTCAAGAAACCATTGTGATCAGGTGCTATGGGAAGTTGAGTTGAGGATGCTGCTTCTTGAGGCTTCATTGGTTTGTGGGTTTTTTGTTTGTTTGTTTGTTTTGGGAGGGGGGTTGTTTTGTTTGTTTGTTTTAAGGCTGTGAACTCCTGTTCAACAGACTTGGCTCTCTGAGACTTCTGCCAGTTCACCAAGTTTGAGGAAGTCCTTTCTGAGAAGTAAGTTAGTAATGATGGGATTGCAGGAATTGAGGAGTTTGTGAAATTACAAGTTAAGGATTTCTACTAGACTTACGTGATTTTTATGGCCTTTCTCAAAGGCTCAGAGAAGCTTACAGTGAGAGACTATATAACTTATAAAAGCAAGTAGAAAATTAAAATAATAATTCTTTACACAATGTACCAGTTCAGCCTTGCTTGCTGAATGGTAAAAGTCTTACAGTACTTCCTGAAGATGTCCAGGCATGAGCTCTGGTGAGCCCTAAGAGGGAGGGAGTTCCAAAGCTATGGAGCCACTACTGAGAAGTCTCCTTTGTTTTTGCCAGGAAAACTTAGTGCCCTGATAATGCTTGCAGGAGGCTGTTGTGAACTGCAGGATCAAGCTGTAGATTGTCTGGATGAAGTAAATTTGTCAGGAGAAGTAACATTTTAAAATAAATGGTTGAATGGAAATGGTATACTTTCTTGCCAGGCTTCAAATCTTATGGATGCTTCTCTATAACTGATGGTTCTGCAATATTTTGTTAAAAAGTTGGTATTAGTAGATGAAACTAATAAACATCAAAGGCTGGTACATCTATAGTAACTGGGTTAAGAACGCAAACTTCATGTTTGTGTACATCATCAAGTATCTATCAAATCATGTTACCTTAGTTCAAATTTAGACCTGGATGTGGGTGACTAGCAACCTGGAACTTATAAAAGCTTATCCTTATTTTAATACCCTCATTTGTCCCCACTTTTCTCATCCCTATACTATAGAAAATCAGTAAAGATTTTTTTTTTTTTTTTTACTCTGGTCTGCTTTGAAATTAACACAAGCTGCATCTGTCAATTTCACAAAGTTACAGCAGGTAAATATTTTTTTTATGAAAAAACATTCTACTACTTAAACCAGTCATGTTTATAAATGGACAGCACCACTTTTTATAATTTCTCTAATAGCTTTTACAACTTAATCTTAGTTTAATGTTGCTAAAACAGAATTTGGCATGGTATCAAGCTTGTATCTGTGTTTAAACACAGTGTATAGATGGAAACTTATGTTTTGGTTCAGTAAGTGCAGTAGTATAATACTTTCCTCAGGTCTTGATTCGACAGTTTTATGTGTTGACAATTACTTATGCAAAAAAGATGAAGTAGGTCAGCACCTGAAAATGATATCATGGTGGCAGACGGTGGTTAGTTATGTAGTTATGAGAAGCTGGCATCCAACTTTTTAACTTGTTATGAGTTGTAGCTATCAAAGGATCAAATTTGGGGTGAAATGAAATAATACAGTATTCAGAAGTTGTAATTTAAAGCTGACCTTTTCCTGTAATACAAAGTGGATCATGTATTCTGTGTACATGTGGTTTTCTGACCTTCAAAATGTGCCATATTTGAGGTTACACTTTTCCCCCTTTCTTCATATTCTAGATTAATTTGCGTCCTTACGGTGGATCCATCAAGATTGTGTAATTTAAAAAAGGCATTTTATAGTACATCTGCAAAAAATTCAGTGCAAACTACAAGTTCCTCAATTATTTAGTGCTGTCATGCAGTAAAATTATAGCTCAGTGCTAAGAACAAAAGGGCTTTCATTCCTGTTCTTTACAAGGTGTATGTTTCTCCTCCACTCTTGCATTCCTGGTACAAATAGCTTTTTGGAGTTCACTTGATCATAGAAATCATTATACTTAGTTTTACAAATATTTGTTTTACAAATATTTCCATTCATTGCTGAATATGACTGCAGGGGTCCAAGCACTTGGGTCATTAAGAGGAGATGAATTGTCTGAGTTCCATATGAACCCTTTGTATGAAAGTGGGAGGAACTATAGATATTCTGCTCAGTTTTTGAACCTTGTCTCACTATCCCTTTAGATTTTTAGGGTTCAAAAATTGTTCTCTATGCAAAAGACAGCTTTGATTCTACCCACTTCTAAACATGTCATTTGATTTAATTTACCTCTTTCTTACAGATAGGTATGTGGACTGGGGTCTGAGTTTCCTACATCTAGCAGTTCCACAACTTATTGGCACCAGTTGTTATGATTTCTTAAGACTTCTCCAACAGCGTGTTTCTTCATCTCCCTCAGTTTAGGACCAGGTTGTTAAGTCTTGGATTTCACAAGAATCTAGAGATCCTAAGAGAAATCTAAGTTAGCATTCATTTCTTTTATATATTACAAGATTGTAAAACAGGGGTGGGCAAAATACAGCTTGTGTGCCATATCTGGCCTACCAGGCCATTCTGTCCAGCCTGCAGAACCCATTAACATTTTAGAAAACTATTTACCTGCCCCTGGCTGCCTGCCAAAGATGACAAGGTGCCAGGGGCAGTAGGACTCAGGGGGAGCTGGCAACAGGACCCAGCAGCCACAGCAGCAATGCCCGCCCGGCCCTTCACCACCCTCAGCCAAAAGCCTGGGACCCTAGGGCTGTTGCCACCTCCTTTTGCAGGAGAGGGAAATTCAGATAAGAAAGGGGGAGGACCACAAGCAATTGCCCCAGTCCTTAGGGCTGTGGTCCTGGCACTGTAGCTGGGAGCTGAGTGGTGCTGGAGTCGGGGGGGGGGGCAGGGGGGGAGAGGAACAGCAGCAGTGGCAGGCAGGAAAGCGGGTAAATCATGGCAGCAGGGGGTGGGGGGGGCAAGTGGGAGTGAGCGGGCACACAGGAGCACACTGACACTTTGGCAGGAGAGCAGGGTCCATGCCGGAGCCAGCGCTGGTGGAGGCCCAGGGTGTAGTGTGGGGTCCAGGCTGGCAGGGAGTCTGTGCAGCCAGGTGGGCTCCCCTCTCTCCCTGCTGGCACGGTCCAGCCTGGTACCAGAGTCCTGTTGTCAACCCAGGCCATGTGTTCCTGCTGCTCTGCTCTGGGTCCCCACTGGTGCCTGCCCAGTGGCACCGGTGCGCACCAGTGCGGGCCCCATTCTCCTGCCCAGCTATCACTGCGCTCCCACATGCCTGCCCCCCCCAACCACCTGCTGCTGCTGTTTACCCACTTCCCTGCCCACAGCTACTGCTGTTCCTCTCTGCCCCCTGACCTTGCTCCAGCACCATGTGGTTCCTGGTTGTGGTGCTGGGCTGCAGGACTTGGCAGGAGCTGGTCTTGTCCCCACGATTCTTGGCTGGATTTGCAGTGCCAGCCTGGCTGGGCCAGCTCTTACTGCATCCTATGGTAAGGCTGTGCAGGTGGGACATAGTGTTGGAGTGGGGGATGGGAAAATAGTAGGAGAAGAGCAGTGGTGGCAGGTGAGGTTGGGCTGGAAAGGGCAGTGGTGGCAAACAGGAGCACTCATGTAAATCAGGACAAAAATATTTTTTTGAAATCAAATTAATGAATGTTGTAGTAGATGTTTTGATTTTTAGAATATAATTTAGTATTTTAAGGAGAACTTCTGGGGGGCAAGGCGAGGGAGTTTTGGTGGCAAAAGTCAGGGGTTAGGAGGCAGGACTTATGATCTCAAGATGGTGACTAGGGGGCAGGGCACTTATCAAAGGGCAGGGTTACTGTTGCAGCTCTCGACAGCCTGCCAAAACTCAGTAAGCGGCCCTCCACCCGAAATAATTGGCTGCCCCTGTTCTAAAATCACTCCTGACATCTTTTACTTCCAGGAAAAGAAAGAAAGAAAAATGCTGTGGGGCTCCAGGCAGCCTCATTTTTTCTGAGGGGTCTGTGTTAATTCAGGTCATTAGCAGAGGAGAGCAGTTTCTGATTATTGACCCTAGGACCAGTCATGTTTTCTCTAGCATGAAGCTGACAGACTGATTTTTGTCTGATTTACAGCACATTAACTGTAACAGGTAGTAAAAAAACAAAATCTTTGATTATATGCCTTGGTATCCTAAGTCCTAGATGACTTTTGTTTCTTGGGGCATATACCCTCTGGCTCTTGCTGCCTTTCAGAGTTGCACTGCTGCAGTCTCTGGTCCCTAATCTGAAAGTTTTTTTTTTCCTATGTCTCTCCTCACTTTAGTTGTATGAAACATCTGCATCTTTTTCCACTGCTTTTTAGTAGACACCTTCATTCACCACGTAGGGCCATGGTTTTTCTTTGAAAATCTTATTGAAACTTAGTCTTCAGGCTTTACTTGGTGAGTTTACAGTACAAACAAAATAACTGTGTTTCCCTATACAAGAAATTAACATTTTATTTAAAAATTGTTATGGTACTACTTTAAGCAATAGACTGATATATTTACCATCCCTCTTAGATAAGTATATTACTTCTATATTTATAATTCTGCTGTCCAGAAAATAAAGAGATCCCTCACCACCTAGAAACATGTATTTTTATATGTGTTTGGATAACAGGCAGAGACTTGCATCATACAGGTTACATTATGGCAAAACAGAAAACAGTCTGGGCCTCTCCTACCTCCCAGGCTGTACTCTAGCAATTGGGACAGCTTTCCTCTCTGGATTCCTAAGGAAAACAATTGCTGACACCTGAATGATGGAGCACAGTTAGTTGTAACTTCTGCCTTGCTTATCTCCCACCTTAACCCATGTTAGTTTCTAGAACAGGTTGTAGTGCTTATGTTCCCTTCTCTAAGTTTACAGTTCCAGTTTTTAGGTCTGACTGTGGGATGTGATATTCACAATGCAGTTGAAGTGCAGAGAGGCAAAGATGGTAATTGCCACCTTTTGCTATCTAGCTTTCAAAGGTCTGTTATGTGATTGATGTGGTTTCTTCTTTAGTACAAGATGTGTGTCTTGTGGCTAGAAACACCTAGTTAAACTATTATCTGTGCTTTCTAGACTAATAAAATTTTTCAAATACTTGTCCTCCAACCAGTAATTGGAGCAAATTACCCTTCTAATTTGCATATATCTTCATATTTATGACTTAAATTGCAAAGTCTCCAGTATTCATAGTTCGTGATTTAAAATTGTTGTTGGTTATAGCAAGAAGCCATAAGTCATAGTGCATTTCTTTCCAAATAAATATATTATTTTGGTTCCTTAAAGAAACTAAATACTCCTTTGGATTCATTTAAATAGAAACTAAGTCTGTTCCCAACAATGATTGTAACTGATGATACAATCCTTGCAAGAAATGCTTCAGGAAGGGGTTTTGTACATAGAAACAATGCATATAATGAGGAGACTTCTGGAGCAGGAAGCAGAGGAAATTGCCCAGAAAGGAAATTGCATGTGTCAGAAGAGTTTTGTAGATAAATTTTAACATTTTATTAATTGGATGCACGGGAGCATTTGGTTGAGTTTTGCTACCCAGAATAAACCAATTAGCATTGCTAGAAATTATTTTCATAAAGGTAAATTTACATTTGTTGTTTGAAAACAGCATAACTGGAGAAACCCAAAGCTTGTTTCTGATTTCTAATCTTTGGCAATTGATTAAAATCTTCAGTATTTGGTATAAAACTTACTTTTAAATTAAATGGAGTGGAGCAAAATGGAATTTAAAAATGTTTGCTTTTTAAAATTTGTACATATTTGTTGTTGGAAAAATAGGTAAATGCCAGCTTTGAACATGTTTTGATGACTTAAATGAAAGCAGTCATTGTAACTAAAGTCCTAAAGTTGCATTTCAAATAGCTGTTGTTAGTTGAGGTTTTTTTACCTTGCCTGTCCAACAATTTGCCACTGTGGTAGCTGTATCCACTTGCTATACTTATTGTTAATATTTTACTGGAATCGGTGTTTATGTTGTAAGTAAAGCATTCACTTAATGTAGTAACGCTGAACTTCTGCATCACTTAAGGCCCAAACTTACCTTGTATGCATGTTTTGCAATCTAGGATCCCTAGTCATGGGCAGAGGAACAACAGAGGTGCACAGACAGGGGAATACAAGAAAACAGTGCATTGGTTATAAGCAACAGACTCAGTGCATGAACTGTAGTCTCTTCTTTTCACATGTAGGAAAAGAAATGACATGAATCTGAAAAATCCATCTTAATTTTTCTTAAACTGTATTTAATTTTAGTTCAAATTTCCTTACTTCTAGTTGGATTTTCCCCAAGTGTTATGCAGCAAGCATAACAAATACAACTATACAAATTATACAAAACTATACAAATGTTCTCTGATATAGTTCCTCCTAGTTTGATTTTGAGTTTTTTATATATTAAAATAATCACATTTCTGGTGATCAAAACTGAGTTGGAGCATTATTTTACTTTTAGGACACTTATGAAATGCAGCTAAATTTAAACTGGATAGATGCTTCCAAATGTGGAGGACTTTGTTTCCCGGGGCAAAGGCAACTATTCTACACGCTCTTAATCTCGCTTATTTTCCCCCCCGCCACTGTTGCGTTGGCCCTGTAGGCAGCGATGATGGAAGGGGGGAGGGGCAGGCCAAGGCCAGTGCTGGTGGCCTTGCCCCCTCTGCTTCCCCCACCCCCCCGCGGTATCCCAACCCTGCTCCACCTCCACACTGCTTGCCGCTGCCTCCAAAAAGCTGGGGGCGGGGGCCGAGGCCAGCTCTGGTGGCCTTGCC